>NC_092382.1:51479146-52086078 GCF_030028105.1 Mobula birostris | reverse complement strand
TACCTGCCTTCCCTCCATACCCATTGATCCCTTTAGCCACAAGGGCCATATCTAACTCCCTCTTAAATATAGCCAATGAACTGGCCTCAACTGTTTCCTGTGGCAGAGAATTCCACAGATTCACCACTCTCTGTGTGAAGAAGTTTTTCCTAATCTCGGTCCTAAAAGGCATCCCCTTTATCCTCAAACTGTGACCCCTCATTCTGGACTTAAACAACATCAGGAACAATCTTCCTGCATCTAGCCTGTCCAATCCCTTTAGGATCTTATACGTTTCAATCAGATCCCCCCTCAATCTTCTAAATTCCAACGAGTACAAGCCCAGTTCATCCAGTCTTTCTTCATATGAAAGTCCTGCCATCCCAGGAATCAATCTGGTGAACCTTCTTTGTACTCCCTCTATGGCAAGGATCTCTTTCCTCAGATTAGGGGACCAAAACTGCACACAATACTCCAGGTATGGTCTCACCAAGGCCTTGTACAACTGCAGTAGTACCTCCCTGCTCCTGTACTCGAATTCTCTTGCTATGAATGCCAGCATACCATTCGCCTTTTTCACCACCTGCTGTACCTGCATGCCCACTTTCAATGACTGGTGTATAATGACACCCAGGTCTCGTTGCACCTCCCCTTTTCCTAATCGGCCACCATTCAGATAATAATCTGTTTTCCTGTTTTTGCCACCAAAGTGGATAACTTCACATTTATCCACATTAAATTGCATCTGCCATGAATTTGCCCACTCACCTAACCTATCAAAGTCGCCCTGCATCCTCTTAGCATCCTCCTCACAGCTAACACTGCCACCCAGCTTCATGTCATCCGCAAACTTGGAGATGCTGCATTTAATTCCCTTATCCAAGTCATTGATATACATTGTAAACAACTGGGGTCCCGGCACTGAGCCTTGCGGTACCCCACTAGTCACTGCCTGCCATTCTGAAAAAGTCCCGTTTATTCCCACTCTTTGCTTCCTGTCTGCCAACCAATTCTCTATCCACATCAATACCTTACCTCCAATACCGTGTGCTTTAAGTTTGCACACTAATCTCCTGCGTGGGACCTTGTCAAAAGTCTTTTGAAAATCCAAATATACCACATCTACTGATTCTCCCCTATCCACTCTACTAGTTACATCCTCAAAAAATTCTATGAGATTCGTCAGACATGATTTTCCTTTCACAAATCCATGCTGACTTTGTCCGATGATTTCACCGCTTTCCAAATGTGCTGTTATCACATCTTTGATAACTGACTCTAGCAGTTTCCCCACCACCGATGTTAGGCTAAATGGTCTATAATTCCCTGGTTTCTCTCTCCCTCCTTTTTTCAAAAAGTGGGGTTACATTAGCCACCCTCCAATCCTCAGGAACTAGTCCAGAATCTAAAGAGTTTTGAAAAATTATCACTAATGTATCCACTATTTCTTAGGCTACTTCCTTAAGCGCTCTGGGATGTAGACCATCTGGCCCTGGGGATTTATCTGCCTTTAATCCCTTCAATTTACCTAACATCACTTCCCTACTAACATGTATTTCCCTCAGTTCCTCCATCTCACTGGACCCTCTGTCCCCTACTATTTCCGGAAGATTATTTATGTCCTCCTTAGTGAAGACAGAACCAAAGTAATTACTCAATTGGTCTGCCATGTCCTTGCTCCCCATAATCAATTCACCTGTTTCTGTCTGTAGGGGACCTACATTTGTCTTAGCCAATCTTTTTTCTTTTCACATATCTATAAAAGCTTTTACAGTCAGTTTTTATGTTCCCTGCCAGTTTTCTCTCATAATCTTTTTCCCCTTCCTAATTAAGCCCTTTGTCCTCCTCTGCTGAAATCTGAATTTCTCCCAGTCCTCAGGTGAGCCACTTTTTCTGGCTAATTTGTATGCTTCTTCTTTGGAATTGATACTATCCCTAATTTCCCTTGTCAGCCACGGGTGCACTACCTTCCTTGATTTATTCTTTTGCCAAACTGGGATGAACAATTGTTGTAGTTCATCCATGCGATCTTTAAATGCTTGCCATTGCATATCCACCGTCAACCCTTTAAGTGTCATTTGCCAGTCTATCTTAGCTACTTCACGTCTCATACCTTCAAAGTTACCCCTCTTTAAGTTCAGAACCTTTGTTTATGAATTAACTATGTCACTCTCCATCCTAATGAAGAATTCCACCATATTATGGTCACTCTTACCCAAGGGGCCTCTCACGACAAGATTGCTAATTAACTGTTCCTCATTGCTCAAAACCCAGTCTAGAATAGCCTGCTGTCTAGTTGGTTCCTCGACATGTTGGTTCAAAAAACCATCCCGCATACATTCCAAGAAATCCTCTTCCTCAGCACCTTTACCAATTTGGTTCACCCAATCTACATGTAGATTGAAGTCACCCATTATAACTGCTGTTCCTTTATTGCACACATTTCTAATTTCCTGTTTAATACCATCCCCAACCTCACTACTACTGTTAGGTGGCCTGTACACAACTCCCACCAGCATTTTCTGCCCCTTAGTGTTATGCAGCTCTACCCATATCGATTCCACATCCTCCCAGCTTATGTCCTTCCTTTCTATTGCGTTAATCTTCTCTCTAACCAGCAACGCCACCCCACCTCCTTTTCTTTCATGTCTATCCCTCCTGAATATTGAATATCCCTGAATGTTGAGCTCCCATCCTTGGTCACCCTGGAGCCATGTCTCTGTGATCCCAACTATATCATATTCATTAATAACAATCTGCACTTTTAATTCATCCACCTTGTTACGAATGCTCCTTGCATTAAAACACAAAACCTTCAGGCACACTTTTACAACTCTCTTAGCCCTTATACAATTATGTTGAAAAGTGGCCCTTTTTGATGCTTGCGCTGGATTTGTCGGCCTGCCAGATTTACTTTTCACCTTACTACTTTTTGCTTCTACCCTCATTTTACGCCCCTCTGTCTCTCTGCACTGGTTCCCATACCCCTGTTGTGAACTAACCTCCTCTTGCCTAGCCTCTTTAATTTGATTCCCACCCCCCAACCATTCTAGTTTAAAGTCACCTCAGTAGCCCTCACTAATCTCCCTGCCAGGATATTGGGAAACAACTTTGCCACATCCACTCTGTCCATGCCTTTCAACATTCGAAATGTTTCTATGAGGTCTCCCCTCATTCTTCTAAACTCCAAGGAATACAGTCCAAGAGCGGACAAATGCTCCTCATATGTTAACCCTCTCATTCCCGGAATCATTCTGGTGAATCTTCTCTGTACCCTCTCCAACGTCAGCACATCTTTTCTTAAATAAGGAGACCAAAACTGCCCACAGAACTCCAAGTGAGGTCTCACCAGCGCCTTATAGAGCCTCAACATCACATCTCTGCTCCTATACTCTATTCCTCTAGAAATGAATGCCAACATTGCATTCGCCTTCTTCACAACTGACTCAACCTGGAGGTTAACCTTAAGGGTAGCCTGTACGAAGACTCCCAAGTCCCGTTGTATCTCAGAACTTTGAATTCTATCCCCGTTTAAATAATCATCTGCCCGTTTATTTTTTCTACCAAAGTGCATAACCATACACTTTCCAACATTGTACTTCATTTGCCACTTCTCTGCCCATTCTTCCAATCTATCCAAGTCTCTCTGCAGACTCTCCGTTTCCTCAGCACTACCAGCTCCTCCACCTATCTTCGTATCATCAGCAAACTTAGCCACAAAGCCATCAATTCCATAATCCAAATCGTTGTTGTACAATGTAAAAAGAAGCGGCCCCAACACGGACCCCTGTGGAACACTACTGGTAACTGGCAACCAACCAGAATAGGATCCCTTTATCCCCACTCTCGGTTTCCTGCCAATCAGACAACGCTCTATCCACGTATGTAACTTTCCCGTAATTCCATAGGCTCTTATCTTGTTAAGTAGCCTCATGTGTGGCACCTTGTCAAAGGCCTTCTGAAAATCCAAATATACAACATCCACTGCATCTCCCTTGTCTGGCCTACTGGTAATCTCCTCAAAAAATTGTAATAGGTTTGTCAGGCAGGATTTTCCTTTAAGGAACCCATACTGAGTTCTGCCTATCTTGTCATATGCCTCCAGGTACTCTGTAACCTCATCCTTGACAGTCGACTCCAACCACTTCCCAACCACCGATGTCAAACTAACAGGTCTATAATTTCCTTTTTGCTTTCTTGCCCCCTTCTTAAATAGCAGAGTGACATTTGCAATCTTCCAGTCTTCCAGAACTATGCCAGATTCTATCGACTTTTGAAAGATCATTGCTAATGCCTCCGGAATCTCCATAGCTACTTCCTTCAGAACATACGGGTGCATTCCGTCTGGTCCGGGAGATTTATCTACCTTTAGACTATTCAACTTTCTGAGTACTTTCTCTGTCGTAATTGTGACTGCGCACACTTCTCTTCCCTGCCACCCTTGAGTGTCCGGTATACTGCTGATGTCTTCCTCAGTGAAGACTGATGCAAAATACTCGTTCAGTTCCTCTGCCATCTCCTTATCTCCCATTACAATTTCTCCAGCATCATTTTCCATCGGTCCTATATCTACTCTCACCTGTCTTTTACTCTTTATGTACTTGAAAAAGCTTTTAGTATCCTCTTTGATATTCTTTGCTAGCTTCCTTTCATAGTTAATCTTTTCCCTCTTAATGACTTTCTTGGTTTCCTTTTGTAAGGTTTTAAAAACTTACCAATCCTTTGTCTTCCCACTAATTTTTGCTTCCTTGCATGCCCTCTCCTTTGCTTTAACTTTGGCTTTGACTTCTCTTGTCAACCACGATTGCATCCTTTTTCCACTCGAAAATTTCTTCCTTTTTGGAACATACCTGTCTTGTACCTTCCTCACTTCTTGCATAAATTCCAGCCACTGCTGCTCTGCTGTCTTTCCCGCCAGTGTCCCTTTCCAGTCAACTTTGGCCAGTTCCTCTCTCATGCTACTGTAATTTCCTTTACTCCACTGAAATAACGACACATCAAATTTCGGCTTTTCTTTTTCAAATTTCGCAGTGAACTCAATCATGTTATGATCACTGCCTCTGAAGGGTTCCTTTCTTAGCTCAACCCATAAAGATTCTGCACCTTCCGATGGGAATTCATTCTCTCTTCAGATTAGCAGTCAGTGCTTCCAAAGGAACTCCAGAAACAAATATCTGATCCCAGACAGAAATACTTGCTCAACACCTCATAAGCCCAAGCAGCTCGATCCCCGGGTCCATTTGACCTGGATCAAAAACTGTGATATCCCAGGACCCAACCTCACAGAGTCACACAGCTGAATCTGCCACTCACCAACCCTGAGAGTCTCACACATTGTCCCCACATCTCACACTGGGTAGTGCAATCCGGGATTTCTCCAAAACAAATGTCCAGCTGCTCGAAATTTCTGCTTCACTGCAGAAGGACGACCATCCAGCCCCATCTGTAGAAGCACTAACCAAAGTCAAAGCCTAAACACCAACAGTTCCATATGCCTGGACTGCAGATCATAGGATTATAACCTAAGCACCAGCTCTCCCAGTACTCTTTGCTGCCAGTAAAATGCTGCAGTGTGTCAGCCAGTCACAGTTCAAAAACCAGCTCTCCCACATCAATGCACAACAGAACTGGTACCTGATGACCCTCTGGCATTCCAGCTAACAAAAACTGATTCTGGAAATAACTCAGCAAGGTCAAAGGTGCAAAAGAACACTTCACAATGAAAACAAGGGTCAGAAGAAAGATTGCTGATATATAACATTGAGGAGGTGGAATACAGGGTGGACTGAGCTTGACCCAGATGGTTGATGTACATCACTGAAGTGGGGGGGGGGGGAGTGTGGTTAGGAGACTGGACAGAGGTTGAACAAGATGGGCAGGGATGAGCAGATGGAACCAGGTGAGAGAAGGGAGCAAGGACAATCACTGATGGTCCTCCAGCAATACACAGATACTGAATTAATAGTACATACTACTGTATAAAATGACAAAGTTAGAACAAACAACAGGAACTTTGCCATATATACTTTGACCCTCACCAAATTTTTATCAACACACCATAGAAAGTTTCCCATCCAGACACTTCACGCTTTTGTATGGTAACTACTCTGCCTGTAACTGCAAGGAATTGCAGAGACCTTTGGATACAGAACTTGTCCTGTCAATGCTGAACTAACAGCTGTTGCTGGGTTATAAACGTGCAGGAGCAATGTGTGGTTAAGTGCCTTGCTCAAGGACACGATACGCTGCCTGATCTGAGGCTTGAACTCAGGAATTTCAGATTGCCAGTTCAACAGCTCAACCACTTGGCCACATGCATATCACAGAAACTATTCTCCCACCCCCCCACCCCCGGAGACTTCCCAGTCCCTCAGTAAAGAAGGCAGTGAGATCAAAGATCCCCACAACCTCGGACATTCTCCTTTCTCACCTACCCCAGTCGGGGAGAAGACACAACAGCCATAAAGCTCAAGGACAAATGTGAGGAGCCTCAGGAAGCGAGACGAGTAGGGGAAGTTAACGAGACTCAGTGGCCAACATCAAATTCCTCAATACAACAGGGAGGAAGCATCCCCATGTATCCAGGTCCGTAAGCACACCACAAGATCACACACCACGTGATATTGCGTCACAAAGCGGAGGGCGGGGCAAATCTGCGGTAAACAGCCTCACGTGACCTGTTGGCGGGATTCCGTTTCAATTCTGCGGAAATAGACAGCCTGGGCTCCTGGTTTGGATCGTTCAATGCAGATTAAGTGAAGTCTACACGTTTCTGACGAGCCCAGATAACTGGAAAATAAATGAGTAATTGGTCCTCAGTTCGGAGCTCACGGCCAACATCGGATGTCCCCGCTCGGGATCGGTCTCAATACTCACCGATGGGAAAAGTGATATCTTCGGCCCGCAGACAGTGATCCCGACCCAAGAGGTGAGGCACTTTGCCGATCCCTCAGACGATCCGCTTCATCACTGAGCGGAAAGGAAAACACCGCCCACCCGGAGATAGTGAGCATGCCCGGTGGTAATTGCGACATCCAGAGGGCGGGGCCTCAGAAACACCCGCAGACATTCCAGTTAAAGGAACATGTGTGGCCATGATGAGGCTAAACTTAGGTTGGAGGAGCAACACCTCATATACCGTCTAGGTAGTCTCCAGCCCCTTGGTATGAACATAGAATTCTCCAAATTCCGGTAATTCCCTCCCTCTCCCTTACTCTATCCCTATTTCACATCACCTCCCTCATAGTACCGCCTCCTTCTACTACTGCGCATTGTTCTCCTGCCAATCACCTCCCTGCCTCCCCTCCCCCACCCCTTTGTCTTTCAAATTACTGTTTTTTTCAACTACCAGCATTCTTCAAACCCTCCCCAAAGTTCTTCCTTCAGTCCTGACCAAGGGTTTCGGCCCGAAACGTCAACTAATCTTTTCAACTGATGTTGACTGACCTACTGAGTTCCTCCAGCGCATTGTGAGTGTTCCTTTGATGTGTGGCAAAAGTATCGCTCAAAATTATTGTGCACACGCTTTCATTTGTGGTGGTGTCAAAGGATGTACAGTCAATACTGGGTCTATCTGGCTGTGAGAGACGTAATTTGGTGAAAAGAGCCTGGACAGTGACACAGAGTCAGAATACAGGACCTGATGAAAGAGTATCAGGACTTGTTCAAGTGCTTTGTTGTCTTCCAGCAGAGCACACGATTAAAACTGACAACACAGAGCCACCCGCAGTACATCCATGTAGAAAAGTGCCTTTTGCATTACGTGATCAACTGAAAACAGAGCTGAAGCGACAAAATGTTGAATTACAGTCGGCGGAAGGTGATGTAACTCGACTGCAGGTCCAGCTCATGGAGGCAAATGCTGACATGGAGAATATAAAAGCAGCAGCTGCAGTTTCTGAGATGACCAAACAGGAGGCAATTGATGATGTGAATAAGCAATGGCAGGAGGAAGTTGCTTCAATGCAAGAAATCTTGCGATTTGTACAGTATTGCAATAGGCTTTGACAGTTTTTGACATAATTTATATGTGGTTTTCAGCATGATTTATGATCTATTACCACTCCTAAAAAATTTGTGTCAGATACCTTATCAATTTCAACAGCATTTATTCTAAGTTTACTGTATGAATTTGGTGCACGGTTTCCAAATATTGTGAATGTAGTTTTACCTTGATTCAGTGATAATTTGATAGTGTCAAACCATTTCTTTATCATTTTTAATTATTTTTTCCACTTTATCCAAAAGTTGTTTCAGATGTTCCCCACTACAAAACATAATTGTATCATCAGCAAACAATATACATTTTAATGTCTGAGAAACCAAACATATATTGTTTATATACAAAATGAACAGCAATTGATCAAGCACTGAACGTTGTGGAACCTGACAAGTTACCCTCAAAAGTTTTGAATTACAGTTGTTTGTATGTATATTCTGATACCTATCTTCCAAATAACTACTTAACCAGTGATGTGCCGCCCCTCTAATACCATACATTTCTAATTTTGTTAATAATAATTTATGGTCAATGAAAGGGACACTGAGAGAATATGAGATGCAGTTTCATCACCGTCTAGAGCAAGAACGCTCACAGTGGGCACAGTATAAGGAAGCAGTGGAATGTGATTTGACTGATCTAAGGAAATGCTTGTCTGAAGGAAAAGGCGATGAAGTAAGGATGCAAGACAAAATGAACACATGGACACTGAAAGTTACTGTACTTGAAGAAGTACAACCCAGATCATACATGGTCCAAACAGAAGAAGGATCAGTGTTAAGAAGAAATCGCAAAGGCCTTAAGAAAGAGCCAACCTCAGAGTTTCAGTAAACTGATGCAGACCAGACAAAACATGGAAATAACAGTGAAACACAAGAACTGTTTGAACCACTTTAGAAGGTCTATTCGTGTTCATGAATCCCCAGAGAGACTGATAGAGACATGTTATATTACGACTTTGTTCATAAACCCCAGAGAGACTGACAGAGACATGTTAAATTACGCATTTGTTCATAAACTCCCAGAGAGACTGATAGAGACATGTTAAATTACGCATTTGTTCTGGTTAATGTTGCTAATTGTTCTTATTTTGAAGGAAAGGAAGAGGCGGTGATAACACATGTAATGACGTGTCAGATCTCTCAATGTACTGTTGTAATGTATCGATCTGTGTGGATGGTACATCAGGCAAGATCTTCACTGTAGCTCAGTATGTGATAAGAATAAACAAATTCCCCATTTTAATTGTGTGGAAATATTAGACAGGCTGAGCTTCTGATATGGAACCGCAGAAGGAAACTTAATTGAAATGTTGTCATTTCTGGGGAATGCATATCAATAGAAAATGCTTCAATCTTGCATTACGATCTGCGGTAACTGGGATCAGGTGACCGGTGGTGGGTCTCCCACATCAATATCAGACTCAGGTTTAATAGCACAGGCATATCTCATGAAATTCGCTGTCTCTGCGGCAGCAGTAGGACATACTTCATAACAATACATTTAAACAACTATGAATTAAAATAATATACGTATTAAATAGATAAATTATATAAGTAGTGCAAAAATAAAAATAAAAACGTAAAAAAAAATCTTTTAATAGTGTGGAAATTCTGGAGCAAAGCTCAACTAACTGTACACATCTATGAGAAGCTCAGAAAAATAGAGAAGGCTAAATTCTCATATGAATAGGTCATATACCCAGAAACATTGGTTGTACTTTGGCAGGTCGAAACAGTGGAATAGACTATAAGACCATAAGATATAGGAGCAGAAGTAGGCCATTCGGCCCATCGAGTCTGCTCCACCATTCAATCATGGGCTGATCCACTTCATTTAGTCATCCCCACTCCCCTGCTTTCACCCCAAACCCTTTGATGCCCTGGCTAATCAAGAACCTATCTATCTCTGTCTTAAATACACCCAATGACTTGGCCTCCACAGCCGCTCATGGCAACAAATTCCACAAATTTACCACCCTCTGACTAAAGTGATTTCTCCACGTCTCAGTTCTAAAAGGACGTCCTTCAATTCAGAAGTCGTGCCCCCTTGTTCTAGAATCCCCTACCATGGGAAATAACTTTGCCATATCTAATCTGTTCAGGCCTTTTAAAATTTGGAATGTTTCTATGAGATCCCCCCTCATTCTCCTGAACTCCAGGGAATACAGCCCAAGAGCTGCCAGTCGTTCCTCATACTGGAACATTGAACCCTCTACTATGTCAGTATATCCTTCCTAAAATAAGCCCAAAACTGCACACAATACTCCAAGTGTAGTCTCACGATTGCCTCAACATCACATCCCTGCTCTTATATTCTAAACCTCCAGAAATGAAAGCCAACATTATATTCGCCTTCTTCACCACTGACTCAAACCTGGAGGTTAATGAAACAGACTGCCATACTTTTACCAGATATTTAGTTTCTCCCTCCATACCTTCCCTGTCCCTTTCCCTCCACCCCCAGGTCACAGATTTCTCATAGTTTCAGCAACATTTTTAATTTTTCCCTCTGTATCTTCCCCGTCCCATCCCTTCACACCCCTGGGTCACAAAGGTACGGGTTTCATTCCCATCCCGGTTGAGAACATCTTGTCAAAAGGGTGTCGCTGGGAGCGGACCCAAATGCAAGACACAGACACTGACGTACTAGGAACAGGACTAGGTTAGGCAAGAAAGCAAGGGAAGTGGGGAAGAAAGGATGCTGGACATGACACAGGCCCTGAATGAGACAAGGATACAGGACCTGGGCTAGGACTTGACTAGGATAGCGGAACCAAGACATGGAGCTTGGAATTAGGAGCCTGGGCTCAGACCCCGGATCGAGGCGAAGACTGACGAGGCTTGGGTTCTTCGAGGCTAGGGTACTTCAAGGCTTGGGTATGGACACAGAGCCAATGACTGGGCAAGGACCCAGAACCTGGGACTTGACTCGGGCTCAGACTCCAGAACTAGGCGAGGACAAGACGTGGCTACAGGACGAGGAGTGGTAATAGGACTGGCCGTCAGACTCCTGGACAGGGCAAGGGAACACCAGCATCGGTCTGGGCAAGGTACTCCTGGGCTCGGCAAGACACATGTACAAGGCAAGAACACAAAGCCATGGCTTGGACAGGACAAGGTACTTGGACGTGGCTAGGACTGGACGAGACCCCGAAGCTTTGACTTGATCGAGGGAGAGACGGGAAATTGACAGCGGTGCAGGCGAGGCAAGGCTTCAGACGAGGCAAGGCGAGGCAAAGCTTCAGGAGGAAGGTGAAGGGAAGGGATACAGACAGGGGGTTTGAACAGGAACAATCCAGAGGCCAGCGGCTGAATCCTGAAGCTATTTATGAATCCAGCCCAAACGAGAATCAGCTGCCTCAACAGAAACTGGGGGAAACCAGAAAACATGGAATAAGGAACTTGAACTGGAATACGGTAACATAAAAGCTGCCGGGGAGGGGTGAAAAGCATTATCAAGGATGCATCTCACCCTAACTATGGACTTTTTACTCTCCTCCCCTGTGACCCTGCTGAACCTCACATCACAGCGCTAAGCAGTATTGCACCCATATTGTTCTGTCTCAGAACTATTATATTTGTGTGCTGTGGCATTTACTTTTTAATTCGCAATTATTTTGTAAATAACACCATTCTTTGCATTTCTGGTTAGATGCTAACTGCGTTTCATTGGCTTTGTATCTGTAGTCGGCACAATGACAATAAAGTTGCATCTAGTCTGATCTAATCACTCAATTCAGACCAAAGCAGAATTGTTCAGGTTTTATTTAAATCAGTCTGTGTTTATAAACACTAATTTCTATTCACATTCCTCCGGCCTCACTGGACAGGAACACTGAAACATCAAGTCAGAAACAGCAAGAAGTGGCCATTCAGCCCCTCTAACTATCAACAAGATGACGGCTGCTCTCCCATCTCAGCCACATGTTTCTGCTCCACCCTCATTTCCTCGATCACTTTGGTCTCCACACATCTGCCGGCCTCTGTTTTATGTGAGGACGTTCACTGAGTCTTCACCGCCCTCTGGGGTGGGGATTTACAGACATTCACCACCTTCGGAGTGGAGACATTTCCCCTCATCTCAGTCCCGGACAGTCCACCCCCTTTTTCAGAGACTGGGATCCCTGGTTCAACCGGTAATGATGTTGTGCATTTCAATGTGTTCACCTCTCAGTCCTCAATGCTCTAAATGAAAGTGTTAGCGCATTTGATCTTTCTTCATATGATGACCCCACCGTCCAGGGATCAGTCTGGTGAATCTTCATTGCACTCTCTATAACAAATACTCTCTAACTCTTTGTTAATCCTCTATGGAATTAATTTCCATTTTCTGCAGCCCCGTGTTGCCCCAACCACTCACCGCCCACCCCTGTCACTATTTCCACCTTCCCACCTCCCCCTCACCTGGATCCACCTCTCACTCCCCAGCTCTTGCCCCATCCCCACCCCTCACCTCTTTTCTCGGACTATTTCCCGTCCACTCTCAGTCCAGAGGGAAGGTCTCGGCCCGAAATGTTGACGGTCCATTTCCCTCCACAGATGCTGCCCGACCCACTGAGTTCCTCCGGCAGTTTGTTCTTTGGTCTGTGTAACCCGTGTTAGTGTGGGGAGCGGGATTTTACACCATATTCCCGGTACAATCTCAACAAAACACAAATAATTGTCACTTTGCCCGGACCATTGGCCCCGCTCGCAGGGCAACAGTCTGCCGGTGTTTGCCCCCAATGTGGTGAATCGCCACCACCGTGGGCTCAGACATTTCCACAGATGAGCCCCTCCTGTCCCCACCGGGACAAACATCCTGTCCGCCCCCTCTCTCACCGTCTTCATCCTCTCCCTCCCCGGGGAACCGGCATCAAACCGACGGGCCGAGCGGTCTCCTCCTACCTCTCAGCGATACATCAGACTCCGGCCGCAGGATACGCTTCACAAACGCCCCAACTTCCCTCGGAGGGAAATGGAAATAAATCAGAAAGCGGACATTTACTTTGGGATTTGTTCCGCTCTGATGAGGAGTTTGCCGCTTTGAGGATCTCGGAGCTCGAGCGGGAAACGGAGTCAGCGGGGGTAACGCCCTCTTGTCCGGCCTGCCTCCGCGACTGGTTGTAACCAATGATTGACATCGCTTCGCACCAATGGGAATAGTGCAGCTCCTGAATCCTCTGTGGACAGCGGTGGGGGAGGGGCTGGTCACGTGATTAGTAGCCCAGCCATTAAACCGGTAAAGCTCGAGCTCACCAGCGCGTGGGTGACGTAAGACACCGCGCACGTGAGGGCAGATCCCGGTGTGGGGGACCCATGTGGGACGTCAGGCGCGTGGGGGGGGGAGCCTGTGTGACGTCACCTGTGGGGGAACGCTGGTATTTAAAAGCACCTTAATGGACGTTTCTGATGATTTCAGTGGGACAACAACATTAATCACGGGTTTCATCACTGAATTCAGTGTTGTGAGATGTAAAGTCCCCTGTTATGTGTCCGGCTGTGCCGTGTTGTTGGTGGAGTGGGCAGCCTGGTGTTTGTCTCGATTCGGGTCACAACACCAGAATTGCCAGCGGGGTCCACACACAGTGTATTAGTGACCAGAAAACCTCTCGTCCCTGCAGTCTCTGTCTCCTGGTAAACTCAACACCCCGACAATGTGGACCATAGACACCCCTTCCTCTCAGGGTCAGGGAATCACTCAGACAGTGATCAAAGAGAGGAATTATATTTATTGGTCATTAAAGTTCACCCAGATTCGTGTGTATGAATTTGATGCGGAGTTCGGGAGTGTCACAGTGAAAGGGCGGCAAGGCTGAACTCTCTCCCTTGTCCAAACAGTCTTTCCAGCTGAGGCAGCAATTCACAATTTACTTCCTCTGACCTGCTTTTCACTTCTCCCTGGGACCACCCTCCATCCCTTTCTCCTCCTGTCTAATCTCCTCTGCTATTAGATATTTTTCCCCTCCTGCTTTTGAGGTTTCCCACCGACCTGGCTTCAACTATCACCTTCGAGCGAGCCTTTTCCTCACCGCTCCGTTTTTATTCAGATATTTCCCCCGTTCCTTCTCAGTCCTGAAGAAGGATCTGAATCGTAATCGTATTTTTCTGTGAGGGAGGAGACCCGGAGGTGAGCTGGTCACACACGGTATCAGGAGAGTGACAGTAATGTGATTTCCTGTGTCACGGGTAGAGACAGAAGTCTCATGTGAGCAGTTGGTGAAGGTACAATTATCAGTTGTTTAGCAGAACTCGTTTGGTGTTTGTATTGTCCAGGTGATCTAAGGCCGTGTGGAGAGCCATTGTGATCACATCTGCCATAGACCTATCGTGGTGAGGGAGGAGTTCATTCTCACCATGACCAACCCTTCAACATCTCATCACCAGAGGTGTGAGAGCCACTGGATGATAGTCATTAAAGCAGCTCACTCTGCTCTTCGTGTTACTTGTCATCTGTAATCAGTAATTTGATTGAGAATGTACAATGGATAGTAAGTTTGCAGCAAGTAAGTTCAAACTACTATGTTTTCGAAAAACAGCACGTATAAACACTGCCCTCCCTTTCCTTGTCCCCAATCAGCCTCTCCCCTTCCTTACTGCCTTCCATCTCCACCCCATCTTTTCTCTTACCCCCACTTTGGACATAAGTTCAGGGTGAAAGCTGAAATATTTGAGGGGAATCTGAAGGGGAATTCTTCACTCAGAGTTTGGTGAGAGTGTGGAATGAGAGTTTGGTGAGAATGCCAGCAGAAGTTGTAGATGTGGGTTCTATTTAGACACTAAAGAGAAATTAGGGTGACGACATGGATGGGAGGTGTATGGAGGCTATGGTGCAGGTAGTTGGAACTGGGCAGTGAAAACAGAAACAGGTCAGCATTGACTAGATGGGCCGAAGGGCCTGTTTCAGTGCTGCTGGGCTCTGTGACTTCAATAATATTGTAATTTGCAATTTCCAGTCAGTGCTTTGCTGCTAATGACTGAGCCTGGAAATTTACAGTGTGGGTGAAGAGGCTGCCCAGTGACTGTTCCTGTGCTCAAAGTCACTGGGACATCCCATCACTGAGCAGATATTGTCATCTCCATTCTCTTTCACTCAGTCTGTCATTCAACACGTTCACTGTTCACAGGAAATCACAGAACTCACAGAGAAGGGAACCCCGACAGAGGGTTCCCCGCTCTTCCTCTGTCTGGTGATGGGGAAAGGCTCCCAGTCCCAGGGAGTGATGTGGGAATCCTTTGTGGAAATGAGGAATGGGTTGGCAAAGTTGGACACAATGCTGAAAGACGTTCTGGAGGTTGGTATGTTAAAACAAGACACTGAACTGAAAATCACATTGACACATTGCAGACTGCACAATATTACAGAACATAGACAGTACAGCACAGGGACAGGCCAAAATATTGTGCTGGATTGAATAAATTAGTAACCAAATGGCCAACTAAACTACACCCTCAATGTGCTCATATAACATGTGAATGGTTTTATGGTACATTTCAGGAGCTGATGCTATTCCAAATGGAAGCCGAAGAAAATGGTATCTGGCAAAAGGAGTGTTAAAGGTACACAACTTTGAACTCGGTTCATCTCATTTAAGTTGCCAGAATCCAGAGGATGCATCTAATTTACTAAAGTACTTTGCATTAGCAAGCTGTGACATAATTTCTTCACGAGTAGGCAATTTGAAATGCTCTCTTTCAAAGGTCCAATTCAAGTCTCTCTGGTCTAAGCAAATCCTCAGTTTTCTATTTTTCTTATCAACCATGACAAGCAAATTGACCCTTTTAGTCAGTTCATCAATATTTGTTATGACTCCGAGCCGTTCCATTCTGTCAACCTCTGTTTCAGTTGATGATGTAATGCAAAAGGTACCCTTCTACATGGATGTACTACGGGTGGCTCTGTGTTGTCAATTTTAATTGTGTGCTCTCCTGGAAGACAAATAAGCCCTTTGAACAAGTCCTCATACTCTTTCATCAAGTCACTGTATTCTGACTCTGTGCCACTGTCCACGACTAATTCTCTTTTCACCAAATTCAGTCTCTCACTGGCAAATAAACCCCAGTATTGACTGTACATTCTTTGGCACCACCATAAATGAAGCGTGTGCACAACATTTTTGTGTGATACTTTTGTGGCACTTGAATACCCAGTCACTTTTATATTTGTCTTATGTAACTTTGGTCTTGGCTTTCATGCATTAAACTCAGATTCTGCAAGAACATTTACTTATGCTCCAGTATCAAGTTTAAACAGAATATTGTTTTGGTTCACTTGCAATGGAATAGTCCAGTCATTTTTACTTTGATTGTTTTCACAAAGCACATCTATATAAAACTGAAGTTCATTTTCAAGCACTGCATTTACTTGTTTTAATTTCTTTCTACTTCTGCAACAGTGTGAAAAATGATTACTCTTACTGCAGCTGTTGCACATTTTCCCGGATGCTGGACACTGTTTTGGCCTATGCCGCTGCCCACAGCGAGCACATAGCTTTTTTTCTCTCATATGACATCTTGCTCTCTGTCGGTTTTGTTGTCCTTTTATTATTTTTTCTAATTTGTTCACTGTTCCTCACTGCGTCTATGCTGGAGCTCTCAATGAAAAGTTCTTTAGCATGTGACATCACGGTTTTGGAAGCTTTGCAGAGCACCAAGGCTTTTTCCTAGTCTATGTCTTGTTCTCTTAACAGTCTTTCTCTCAGACCATTATCCAGAATGCCACAAACAATTCTGTCTTTAATGAGAGAGTCTGTCAGTTCTCCAAACTCACATGTTTTACCCCGGTGCCTCAACTCAGGAACATATTGATCAATATGTTTACATGTAAAAAGTTTATACCGCTCATACGTCACATTACGCTTCAGTATACTAAATGCTTCAAATTTGTCCATTATCAATTTAACTTTAAATTGTCTCCATTTTCAAAAATAAAATGATTATATACATCAGTTGCATCATCGCCTATTACATGGAGTAGAAGGGCAGCTTTTGTTTTTTCCTGTTTTTTATCCGCTTCGATCGCCGATAAAAACAGTTCAAAACATTGTTTAAATCTTCTCCAGTTGTTAGCTACGTTCCCAGACAATTGAAGTGTTGGTGGGGGCTGCAACCTTCCATTTGTAAAACTGTTAGCAAACACCAAAACAGTCCAAACTCTTTTTTTATCTTCGATTCTCCCATGTTAGGAAATGTATTATTCTTCAAGAGCGACTTCTGACACCATAATATAAAAATTGCTGGTGAACGCAGCAGGCCAGGCAGCATCTCTAGGAAGAGGTGCAGTCGACGTTTCAGGCCGAGACCCTTCGTCAGGACTAACTGAAGGAAGAGTAAGGGATGCCCCACCTCCCCCTCATACCCAATCTGTTACTTATTTTTATGCACACATTCTTTCTCTCACTCTCCTTTTTCTCCCTCTGTCCCTCTGAATATACCTCTTGCCCATCCTCTGGGTCCTTCCCCCCCCCGTCTTTCTTCCCGGACCTCCTGTCCCATGATCCTCTCATATCCCTTTTGCCTATCACCTGTCCAGCTCTTGGCTCTATCCCTCCCCCTCCTGTCTTCTCCTATCATTTTGGATCTCCCCCTCTAACTTTCAAATTCCTTACTCACTCTTCCTTCAGTTAGTCCTGACGAAGGGTCTCGGCCTGAAATGTCGACTGCACCTCTTCCTAGAGATGCTGCCTGGCCTGCTGCGTTCACCAGCAACTTTTATGTGTGTTGCTTGAATTTCCAGCATCTGCAGAATTCCTGTTGTTTCTGAGACCATGTTGTGTTCTTTATATTAATACAGTACGTATCCTGGGTTATTAATAAAGAACCATATTCTGAAAGAAATAGAACTTTTATTTCACAAGCACCACGCTTTTACAAAGCCACGTTCACGATCATTCTATCATTCCTGCACAAGCTCAGAACTCTCCCCAATCATGTTCTTACACATCATATCACCACAATTGCAAACAAGAGAAAATCTGCAGATGCTGGAAATCCAAGCAACACACACAAAATGCTGGAGGAACTCAGCATTAGTACTTTTTTCCATAGATGCTGCCTGGCCTGCTGAGTTCCTCCAGCATTTTGTGTGTGTTGCTTGTTATACCTCCTCTTGTTTTGGACCTTTCTACCCGTGGGAACATGTTTTGACCCATTCTCTCTGGGTACATAATGATATCAAACACCTTTGTCCTGGGCAACAAGTAGCTTTCACATCACAAATGTGCCGGATTCCAATGAGACAGACTACTGCCCTTCCCTTCATATTCATTGGCATTGCCATCACTGACTTCACCACCGTCAATCACCTGGGGGAGGGTTCAGGGGAAATATTTATGTACAATATAGAAACTGGTCTTACCTGTGTGTAATGTGGTGATGCAAAAGTTGCTGGAGAATTTGCAAGTGAGCAGAAGTGGAGTGATATTTGGAAATCTGACTTTTTTAAGTGTCACTTGGAAATCTGACTTTTTTAAGTGTCATTTGGCAAGTAAATCACATATGGATGGTGTGAAAAAGCTCTGGCGAGAAAATCCTCCATTATCCATTACAGGCCTGCTACAGAGGTTGTGTGAGAGTGCAGATGAACTTGATCAAACCCAGAGGATATCAAAGTTCTTATTGACAGTGTTTGCTAGCAATTAAAATGAATACCTCCCTACATAAAATTCACAGTGCACATTTTGTCACTCTGTAAAAGGATGTACAGTACAAGATTTATGTGCACACTAGTCATTACAAATTAGAGGGGACATTGGTGGGAAGGTGGGGAGACCTCCAGTGTCCCTGATGCCCTCACCTACAAGATGTGCATCCAGCTGCAGCTTGTAACCCTGCACTCAAGGAGTTGGAACTTGAAATGGATGAATTCCAGATTATCCAGGAGTTGGAGGGGGTGATGGATATGACATGAAGAGAGGTGAGTTACACCCAAGGTGCAGGACACAGGAAACTGGGTGAGAGGAAGAGGAATGAGGCTAAATAGCCATCGCAGAGTACTCTTGTTGCTATCCCACACAACAACAGGTAGACAACAGGAATTCTGCAGATGCTGGAAATTCAAGCAACACACATCAAAGTTGCTGGTGAACGCAAAAGGCCAGGCAGCATCTCTAGGAAGAGGTGCAGTCGACGTTTCAGGCCGAGACCCTTCGTCAGGACTCAACAACAGGTAGACCACTTTAGAAACTGTTGAGGGGGATTTCCTGGCAGAGGAAAGTCAAAGGGGCGATAGGGGATTCGTTAGTTATTCATTATTGTCCCACTGGGAAAATACACTATAGTTTCAGCCTTCAAAAGGGGTAGAAACTTGAAAGACATACTAGTCAGAACCAAATTACGAGCAGCACCAAACTGTGAGGTGGGAAACTGCAGAGTATGCACATACCTGCGAATTTCAAAAAGCATACACAACAGAGCTACAGGAAAGTGGGCTGCAATAGAGCAGAGGATAACTTGTGAACAAAAGAATGTAGTATATGCAATCCAGTGTCAACAATGCCATATTATACACATAGGGGAGGCAGGCAACAGCTTGAGAACCAGACTCACAGGGCACCTCCGTAATATCACAACAGGAAACCAAAACAGACCAGTTAGTAGGCACTTCCTGAAGCACGGAATGTACTCCTTGGCAATCCTGGGCCTGGAAACTCACATAAACTGGTCAAAACTCCGAAGAAAAAGAGCAGAGAGGATATGGATTGAAAGACTACAGACGTATTTCCCAAATGGCCCAAACGAGGCCTAAAAAGCTCGGCCAGCAAAATAAAATATACCTACTGGAGGGCCAAAACTACACCCAATAATTAAGGAAATTATTGAGAAAACCAGAGTAGGGAGGAAGAGGATGATTCCCTTCAGTCACCCACCCAGAAACAAAATTAAGACAGGTGACCATTAAATAGGAAAAGTATGTCTTATTTTGGAAATAGAGCCTAACAACTAGGCCTCAGAACAGAACCTAACTCCCCAAATAGTAACATCTAAACAGAATAGAGAGAGATAAAGATAGAAATTATAACTCTACAAGGGACAACCACTAGGAAGGATAGACTCGTAACGACCAGTTTGATCCAGACTCAGCACTCACTCTAACCTCCCAGCTTCCCCCCCATGGGGAAGAATGCGTACCCATCACATGGCCCTGCCCTGAAACCTAACATCTTCAAACCCCCATAAACACAAGTCCTCTTCTCACCAGGGTGCCTAACTCACCCCACACCACTAATTCTACCTCCCGCCACCCAGCGGACATCCCTCGACCCTACCCCCCCCCCAACCTAATCCTAACATCCAAAGGACCACACACCCTAACTAAACCGGACAACATCCCAGTTAACCCTGGCCACACCCCCACAAAGGGGCTTACTTAACGCTGGGACCCATGCCCCTTTCTTCCCCCCACCCCATGGGGAGGCCTGCATCCACATTCCTCAGCCATAGCCCTAAACATAACAACTTCACCCATCCTACACACCCCCATCGACCTGAGCCCTCTCTCCACCGGGAGGCCAGGTTTACCCCACTTCACCATTGGTTTGGGTGCTCTTTCAACTCCTCCCACCACCGCAAGGTCCCGTGGCCCCACCACCCAGCCATACACCTGAGTCTAACACTTCCAACCCCCCTGCACACCCCCATAAACCTGTGCCTTCTCCCCACCAGGGAGCCAAGTTCACCTCACAAACATTCCCAACCCTACCCTTCACCCTAATCCTAACTTCCAACTGACCGTGCACCCGAACTAAACTGGACAGTGCTCCAAATAATCCAAGCCACATCCCATAAAAGGGCTTACATAACAGCCCTTTGCCCTGCCCCTAAACCTAACATCTCCAACCCTCCTACACACCCCCACAAACCCAAGACCTCAGCCCACCAAGGGGCCAAATTCACCCAATATCACCAGCAGTTCAGTTCCTGTTTCAGCCCTCCCCCCTACTGCAAGGTCCTCCAGAAACCCCACCCCCAGCAATGCCAATTGCCACCCCACCCCACCCCCTTTCGCTGTGAATCCTCCACCCCCATTACCTAACTCTACCTCCAGGCCTGTCCCTCCCCACAGCACCCCTCAATAAGCTACTGCACAACCCCCAGATTACAGCACTCAGTTCCTATAAAGCCCACCACCCCCAAAACATTATCCATAAGCAATAACTCCACCATTTTAGCAAACTTCAAAATGGAGGTTAACGAGGAGCGAGATCCCAAGAAAGGCAAGTCCGGGACCAAGATGATGACAATCTGGGCCAAAAACAAAGTGAAGTGACACTCATCTCCAGTACGAGATGTACAAACACTAGAGGGATATTTTGCCCACTACCCGCACACTCGCATCCTAACTCTGTGGACAGTGTTTGATGGTTGTAATGGTTATAAATGGTTATATAATAAACCCCACGGTTCCAGAATGTTCTTGCCATTTTCAGTTTCAATAAAATATATTTAAATCATTATGGCTGTTATGTCTGCATGTCAAGGGTAAAATAGGACATGATATTGTGTGATAGTAGATGTTTTTTCTCCATGAACGAGTGGTGTAAAACCTAAAAAAATACTCTCCCTCCTCTCTGAAACATTAATTAAGGATTAATCACCCATTTATTAATGTCAGATAGGCTGTTTTAGCATTCTGAATAGATCTGTCGTTCAAACTTTGGTAAAGACACTTGTTATGAGGGGATTCTTGGGCCGGGTCAAAATTGACCCAGACCATACTGTGAAGGTATAGAATAGGAACAGTATTGAAGGGTTAAAGATATATGTGTTCATGCCATCGGGTTGTAAACTACCCGGATGTAATATGTGTTGTTCCTCCAACCTGAGAGTGAACTCATCGTGTTAGTTAAACAATGAACTGGAAGGGAGAGTGGATTCATAGTTTTCCCCTGGGATCCCTATTAAATCAATCCTCTCTCACCTTAAACCAGTGCCGTCAGGTTGTTGATTCCACAAAGGAGGGGAAAGGACTGCGCACATTCCCCATTTCTGTTGTTACATACCCTGTAACGGATTAAAGAACCAGCCGAAATGGAACACACCTGGAGTCTGGTTTTGCTGTTAACTATTTCTATTTTTATGAGTAACTGCACAAAACAGTAATATATAACCAGAGAAATCAAACAGGTTAGCAGAACCTATGCATATACAGGTGTGTAAATACAGAACCCAAACTTCTTCAAGTTTAGGTGGTGAGGGATACAGTCTTACGATGGATTGTTCAGTTCAATGCTCATGTTAATTAATGCAAGGTGTTTGTCGTCTAAAAGGTGAATGCTGTGAGAAGGCAATTATGTCGAAATTCCACAGATTCCATGACAGCAATACAAGATAACAATAGTAGTAGGTTTCATCTCCGAAGTTGTTCCACTCCACACATGAAGTATCACCGACAGTGATCTTCAACAAATATCCTTTCAACACAAGCGGTACCACACTCAAATTCAGCTACGGGTCATCCCAAAGTGGTGGCCACAGGATACTCAAACCAAATCGGCGTATGGATTATCTTCACAGTAGCTTATCACAAAGGGAACCCTCTTCAAGGGAACCACCACCCAGGCAAGGGTAGACACACCAGTAGATTCCACAAGGTTACCCCAAACACACAATGCGATAGCCACTTATCCAGCTCCACGACATACGAAATAACTCCAACGGTGATTTGCCACAGGGGTGTCTTTCTTCAGTGAACTACCACACCCAGACAAGGGTAACACACAAGTGGTATTCACAAAGGTTTCCCCCTCACCAGAGAATCCGCTCTTGTGGATTAACTATGTGACAATCACACCTTCGTATTCAAATGGAACTCAAACTCACCCTTTACGGGCTACAGAGGAGAGAGTCCAAACAGTGACCTCTTTGTCACTCGGTTTCTTCTGTTTCAAACCTTCCTCTCCCCTCTTCTCTTCCTGCAAACTTGTTCTAGTTGCAGAAAACTTGTCAGTCATTCATCAATACCAGGATCCATCTCAACTCAGCCCTTTTGGGCTACTGACCGACTCACTGGTGTCTTCCATTGACCAAATCCATCTTGACTCTGAGCACGCGCTTCTCTGTGTCCGTAACTGTTCTTGTAGAAAGTAAACACGCTGCAGAGAAACCATAACATCAAATGTCCATCAAATAACTCCACCTCTCTCTCTCTTTCTCTTTCCATGGCAACCCACAAGCTGACAGCAATAGTCGGTGTCCTTGTAAAAGTGTAAACATGAGCTAAAGGCAGTTCCGCCCCTCTCTCTCTCTCTCAACAGAAATCCAAAAGTTAGTCTCAGTTCTCTGTTGTTCCTTAAAGTGACAGTCCACAGCAAAAAATAACCTTAGGGGTTCATAACACTGTACATTCATGGTTTGGAACACCTGCATCATGTCAGCCTCAATCTCCTGCACTTCAAGGTGTGAAGTCCCAACCTGCCCAGCCTCGCTCCAGACCTCAGTCCCTCGAGTACCAGCACCATTCTCGTAAATCTCCTCTGCACTCATTCCTCTCCCCTACAGAACGACCAAAACTGAATACAATAATCCAGGTGCTGATACCCTAACAAACACTAATGCAACCTCACTGGCCTCTTCTTCAGGCCTTGAGCCATGAGATATGAAACACAGGCTGCTCAGCCAATCGAGTCTGCTCCATCACTCCTTCGTGTCCAGTTGATTCTCTCTCTCAACCCCATTCTCCTGCCTTCTCCCCATAATCTTTCAACATCATTTAAAATACATTCAATGACTTGGCATCTACTCAGTCCATGGCAATGAATTCCACAGATTTACCGCTCCCTGACTACAGGAATTGCTCCTCATCTCTGCTCTCAGTGGATGCCCTGTATGTTGAGGCCGTGGCCTCTGCTCCCAGACTGACACAGCGTAGGGTGCATCTTCTTCATAGCCACTCTGTCCAGGCCTTTCAGTATTTAATAGGTTTCCATGAGATCCCCTCTCTTTCCTCTGGACCAGCGAGTACAGGGTCAAAGCTGTTCAACGCTCCTCACACGTTAACCCTTTCATTCCTGGAATCATTCTGGTGAACCTTCTCCCGACCCGCTCCAATACGAGCACATTTTTTCCTCAGTTAAACTGCTCACAATACAGCAAGAGCGATCTGACCAATGAGTTATAAAGCTACAGTGTCACATCCTTGCTCTTATATGCTAACGTTACAGTTGTTATCCTTAATCAACTCAATCTGCAAGCAAATGTTTAGGGCCTCCTGCTCAAGCACTCACAAGTACCCATACGCCTCTGATTTTTGAATTTTCTCCCATTTAATTTTTTTTCTACACCATTATTCTTTCTACCAATTGTACGTGACCGTACACTTGCAGACACTGTATTTCATCTGATACTTCGTTGTCTGTTCTCCAAACCTATCAAAGTCCTTCTGCAGACTCCCGCTTTGCTCCAAACTACCTATCCCGTACCTATCTTTGTATCAACTGCAAAGTTTGTCACCAAGGTATCGATTTAACATTAAAAGATGCAGTCTCAATACTGACCCCCACGGAACACCATTAGTTACTGACAGCATAACGGAATTCTCCACATTATTCTGACTCTTTCTCCCTTGTCAGTCAGCCAATCTTCCATCCATACAAGCATCTTTCCTGTAAATCCATGAGCTGTGATCTTGTTAAGCAACCTCACGTGCAGCACCTTAGAGACATAGAAAACCTACAACACAGTACAGGCCCTTCGGCCCACAAGGCTGTGCTGAACATGTCTTTACCATAGAACTACCTAGGCTTATCCATACTCCTCTATTTTTCCAAGCTCCATGTACCTATCCAGGAGACTCCTAAAAGACCTCATCGTTTCCACCTCAACACCGCCACTGGCAGCCCATTCCACGTACTTACTGCTCTCTGCGTAAAAAATTCACCCGATATCTCCTCTGTTCCTACATCCACGCACCTTAAAACAGTGCCGGCTCATGTTAGCCATTTCACCCTGGGAAAAAAAAACCTGTCTGTCAACATGATCAGTGCCTCTCCTCATCTTATACACGTCTATCAGATCACCTTTCATCCTCCGTCACTCCAAGGAGAAAAGGCTGGGTTCACTCAACCTATTCTCATAAGCAGTGCTCCCCAATCCAGGCAACATCCTTGTATATCCCCTGTGCATTGCCCTTTCGGCGTGCATTTCCTATCTCCCATTGTAATTTGTCGACCACATATTTACCACTGTTTGGAGGTCTCTCTACAATTCCCATAAGGGATTTATTTTTTTTAACATTTGCTATCCCTTAATTCTACCCACAGATTCGACACCTTCCAACCCTATGCCACCTCTTTCTAATGATTTTATTTAATATTTTACCAACAGAGCCACACAACCCCACTACTAGCTTGTTCTTAGCTTGTTCTTTCAAGAAACATACAAGTATCTGGGAAACAAGAGGACCTGCAGATGCTAGAAATCTAGAGAACTATACACAGTGCAGGAGGAGCTCAGCATGTCAGGCAGCATCTACGGATGGGAATCAACATTTTGGGCCAAGACCCTTCATCGGGACTCTTAATAGCCACGTATCTGGAATATCAACAAGCAAAGAAAATAGAAAGTAGTGTGAAATAGGGAAAACCTTTGACAAAATTTAGTTCATGCTTAAAAAACCTGCCAAACAGTTCAATAGTTAACAAATACAACAAAGGCAGTAAATACTTTCATCAGTACCAACATTGACTTTTTTAATGAAAATATCTTGCTCTCACTTCAATCAGTAAAATTTACAAAGATCAATAAGAACTGAAATGAGAACTTTAGAAAAGACTATTTACACTCAAACCCACTTAGATTAACACTACCTTGGACAGAAGGAGGAAGAGGAGTAACACACATGAAAAAAAATCACACAACAGTCAGATAAAACATCTAAGTATATATTTTCATCAAAAATGAAGAGGATTCAGCACTCCATGTGTGTTTCTGCAATCATGATAAGAAGTACAGGCCAGAAAACTTCAATGAGAGGCCAACTCAGAGAAATGAATCATCACTATGGAAGAAAACATTAACCAGTGGAATGAGTATGACCCTCCATGGGAGACATCCCAATGATCTGAGCAGATGAGATGGTGACAAGGAAGCATCGAGCACCTGACTGAGAGTTGGAGACCTCTTCCCAGAAACAGAGGGGTTCCTTGCAGAAATACAGGACAAGGTGTTTAAACAAAGGAAAAAAAAAATCAAAAATACATACAATACAAACAAACAAGGCAATAAATCCAGCAAATGCCGAGAAACCAGACACAATCCAACACATTCCAGGATCCAGCAGTTTGAATCAATCTGATTACTTATGAAGGCACAATGAAATGGCAAATATCAGTCACCAAAATCTTGCTTTAAAATACAAACTCATGAATGACCACCATAACTTCATTAAGGCACCATAAATTCAAACCTGATCCAGTTCGGGACAGAATCTCACATTTCATATGATAATCAATAAATTATTACAGACAGGACAATCTCAAATAACCACCTGGATATAATATCACAGGATAAACAAGCAGGAACAACTCTCTCAATAGATAAAACCATTCCCAACACACCCTCACCACGGGTATTAACCGAATTATATTCCCTGTCAATCAGCTTCCAAATGTTGCTACTCTGTCATTCGTTGCCACGCCCCGCTGCTGATTCCCTTCTCCTCATCATACGTTCTTACCCCGACCATCGTCCAGAGCCCCGAACTCTGCCCTGTGCAGACCCGCCTCTGGTTTCCGACTCTGCTCCGTTGAACATCCAACTGACAGTTTCCCATTCTGCTTTCAGTCTTTAGAGGACAGTGGTGTTTTCTAACAACACTATACAAGCAGGGAAAGTGACCCATAATGTGGAAATGAGCCCTGAATAAGGAGGTTAACTACCAATGTCATTCTTCCTCAGCCCAGAGATTAGAGGGGCAAAGAACATCTCAGACAGAACTGCAGTCAGCTCGACGACTTCAGTCTGCAGAGAATTCAAGCAAAACCTCTTCACCCACAGAGTGGTGACTGTTTGGAACCCATCACCACAGGGAGAGTGAGAGATGAACAACAGAGCAGGATTTCAAAGGACTGTTGTGGAACTGAATCACTGGCAGGGTCCAGCTGGCCTGAGTTGACTCTCTACTGTACACTAGGTGTGTTATAAATTCACTAAGTACTGGAGACAGAGTTTAAAATAGAACTGATTTATTTGTCTCAGATCCAGAATATTAAACTCCAGCCCCATTAAAGGTGAATATGCAGCAGAAGAAACTCCTCCCGTGCCCAGTGACCAGGGTGCAGAACTGGGTGTGGTGAGCACCAGCAATAATTGCAGAGTTCAGCACCGACAGTCACTCTCGAAATTGCATTCAGCAACGGGGATGGACAAATATCCAGCAAGCAGCTTAATCAAACTTTCTCCCCAGTGTGAACACGGTAGTGTGTCACAAGTGTAACACGCTGTCAGGTTTCACTGCTAATGTAACGGCCTCTGTGCAGTGTTTCACTGCTGAGGTAATGGTTTCTCTGTAGCAGCAATGTTTAGGTTATGACTGGAGATAACAGGGTTTTGGAGTGCGGGGTCATCCAGTGAGAGAAATGTTCTTTCTTGTGAGTCTGGAAGAGGGATTTTCGTGTTCTTTTGTTGGGGAGAAATGAGAAGATGCGAATGGAGAGAGTGGGCCCTTTTTTTTTTGTTTACTTCACTAACCATATAGAACCATAGAACACTACCACACAGAATGCCCTTCTTGGCTCTGCTGAACCATTTTTCTGCCTAGTCCCACTGACCTGCACCCGGACCAATTTACCACATTATCATCCAGATCATTGATATAGATGACAAATAACAATGGACCCAGCACTGATCCCTGTGGCACACCACTAGTCACAGGCCACCACTCAGAGAAGCAATCCTCTACTACCACACTCTGGCTTCTTCCATTGAGCCAATGTTTAATCTAATTTACCACCTGTCCATGTATACCTAGCGACTGAATTTTCCTAACTAACCTCCCATGTGGGACCTCGTCAAAGGCCTTACTGAAGTCCATGTAGACAATATCCACTGCCTTCCCTTCATCCACTTTCCTGGTAACCTCCTCGAAAAACAGATTGGTTAAACATGACCTACCATGCACAAAGCCATGTTGACTCTCCATATTATGTCCCTGTGTATCCAAATACTTGTAGATCCTATCTTTTAGTACTCCTTCCAATAACTTACCTACTACCGACGTCAAACTTACCGGCCTATAACTTTCCAGATTACTTTTAGATCCTTTTTTAAACAACGGAACAACATGAGCCATCCTCCAATCCTCCAGCACCTCACCCGTAGATACCGACATTTTAAATATATCTGCCAGGGCCCCTGTAATTTCAACACTAGTCTCCTTCAAGATCCGAGGGAATACCCTGTCAGGTTCTGGGGATTTATCCACTCTAATTTGCCTCAAGATAGCAAGCACCCCCTCCTTTTCAATCTGTACAGTTTCCATGATCTCACTACCTGGTTCCCTTAATTCCATAGACTTCATGCCAGTTTCCTTAGTAAATACAGACGCAAAAAACCCATTTAAGATCTCCCCCATTTCTTTTGGCTTCACACATAGCCGACCACTCTGATCTTCAAGAGGACCAATTTTATCCCTTACAATCCTTTCACTCTTAATATACCTGTAAAAGCTCTTTGGATTATCCTTCACCTTGACTGCCAAGGCAACCTCATGTCTTCTTTTAGCCCTCCTGATTTCTTTCTTAAGTTTTTTTTCGCACTTTTTATACTCCTCTAGCACCTTATTTGCTCCCTGTTTCCTATACATGTCATACAACTCTCTCTTCTTCTTTATCAGAGCTCCAATATCCCTTGAGAACCAAGGTTCCTTATTCCTATTCACTTTGACTTTAATCCTGACAGGATCATACAAACTCTGCACTCTCAAAACTTTCTCCTTTGAAGGCTTCCCACTTACCAATCACACCCTTGCCAGAGAACAAACTGTCCCAATCCATGCTTTTTGGATCCTTTCTCATTTCTTCAAATTTCGCCTTTTTCCAGTTTAGAACCTCAAACCGAGTACCAGATCTATCTTTATCAATGATCAAGTTGAAACTAATGGTGTTATGATCACTGGAACCAAAGTGCTCCCCTACACACTTCCGTCACCAGTCCTAACTCATTTCCGAATGGGAGATCTAATATTGCATCCTCTCTAGTTGGTACCTCCATATATTGATTTAGAAAACTTTCCAGAACACATATTACAAGCTCTAACCTGTCTAGACCTTTAACAGTATGGGAGACCCAATCAGTATGTGGAAAATTAAAATCCCCTACTATCACTAATTTTTGCTTCCTGCAGTTGTCTATCTCTCTGCAGATATGCTCCTCCAATTCTCGTTGACTATTGGGTGGTCTATAATACAACCCCATTTATGTGGCCATACCTTTCTTGTTTCCCAGCTCCACCCATATGGCCTCAATAGACAAGCCCTCTAATCTGTCCTGCCTGACCACTGCTGTAACATTTTCCTGACTAGCAATGCTACCACCTGCACCTCCCACCACCTTTCATTCCTCTGCCTCTATCACGTCTGAAACATCAGAACCCTGGAACATTAAGCTGCCAGTCCTATCCCTCCTGCAGCCAAGTTTCACTAATGGTTATAATGTCGTCATTCCATGTGTCAATCCACGCCCTCAGCTTGTCTGCCTTCCACACAATACTCCTTGCATTGAAATAGACACACCTCAGGAGATTATTTCCACTATTCACAACCCTTCTAATTGTGGCTTTGCATGAGCTTTTAACATCATTTATTTTCACCCCCGCTCCACTATCTGCTCTGGCACTCTGGTTCCCATCCCCCTGCAAATCGAGCTTAAACCCTCCCCAATAGCACTAACAAACCTCCCCACAAGGATACCGGTCCCCTTGTAGTTCAGGTGTAACCCGTCTCTCTTGTACAGGTCCCACCTGCCCCAGAAGAGATCCCAATGATCCTGAAATCTGAAACCCTGTCCCCTACACCAGTTCCTCAGCCTCAGTCAAAGTAAGAATTATAAAGTTCAATCATTTAATCAGATATTGTTTACCATTTGTTATTTCATGGTACCGATTTGTAACAGAGGAGACATCACGCAGCATCCACCCAAACGAGATTTCTTAAGTTTGGCTGGGCTGGGGGGCTATCACCCCCTATATTAAGCTGCTAGCTGAAGGGAGAGTTACATAAAGTTAGATGACTGAGTGAATCCTTTCCCACATTCACAGCAGGGGAACGGCCTCTCCCCAGTGTGAACGCAGTCATGCACATTTGGTTGATTTGGCTGAGAGAATCTCTTCCCAAAGTCTGAGCAGGTGAACAGCCTCTCCCCAGTGTGAAGTCGCTGGTGTCTCAGTAGGTGGAATGACCGAGTGAATCCTTTCCCACAGTCTGAGCAGGTAAACGGCCTCTCCCCAGTGTGAACTGACTGGTGTCCCTTCAGTTGAGATGACTGAGTGAATCCCTTCCCACACACTGAGCAGGTGAACGGCCTCTCCCCAGTGTGAACTGACTTGTGTACAAGTAGGTGGGATGACCGACTGAATCCCTTCCCACAGTATGAGCAGGTGAACGGCCTCTCCCCAGTGTGAACTCGCTGATGTTCCTTCAGATGAGATGAGTAAGTGAATCCCTTCCCACAGTCTGAGCAGGTGAACGGCCACTCCCCGGTGTGAACTCTCTGATGTGCCTTCAGTTGACATGACCGAGCAAATCCCTTCCCACACACTGAGCAGGTGAATGGCCTCTCCCCAGTGTGAACTCTCTGATGTACCTTCAGTTTAGATGACTGAGTGAATCCCTTCCCACAGTCTGAGCATTTGAACGGCCTCTCCCCAGTATGAACTGACGTGTGTACCAGTAGGTCAGATGATCGAGTGAATCCCTTCCCACAGTCTGAGCAGGTGAACGGCTTCTCACCGGTGTGAAATCGCTGATGTCCCTTCAGTTCAGATGACGAAGTGAATCCCTTCCCACAGTCCGAGCAGGTGAACGGTCGCTCCCCAGTGTGAAATCGCTGATGTATCTTCAGTTGAGATGACAAACTGAATCCCTTCCCACAGTCTGAGCAGGTGAATGGCCTCTCTCCAGTGTGAACTCTCTGATGTACCTTCAGTTTAGATGAGCAAGTGAATCCCTTCCCACAGTCTGAGCAGGTGAATGGCCGCTCCCCGGTGTGAACTGACTGGTGTCTCAGTAGGGCGGATGACCGAGTGAATCCCTTCCCACAGTCTGAGCAGGTGAACAGCTGCTCTCCAGTGTGAACTCGCTGGTGAGCCATTAGGTCAGATGACCGAGTGAATCTTTCCCCACAAATTCAGCAGATGACCAGCCTCTGCCCAGTATGAACTGACTGGTGTGTCCACAGGTGGGAAGACCGACTGAATCCCTTCTCACACACAGAACAGGTGAATGTCCTTGTCCCAGTGTGAACTTGCTGATGTACCTTCAGTTGAAATGACCAACTGAATCCATTCCCACTGTCTGAGCAGATGAACGGGTTCCCCCCTGTGAAATGACGGGCGTGCCAGTCGGTCAGATGATCGAGTGAATCCCTCCCCACAGTCTGAGCAGGAAGGATGATTGAGTGAATCCCTTGCTCCACTTGTTAAATATCTGGACCAAGACAGCAAATCAGGCGTGTTATGTTCGAGATTCCCATAGACAAATTCCTTGTCACTTTTAACCTGTAAAAAGATTTACAAAATCTATCAGTGGGTGTAGGACAACAGTTCAGATGAGATCACTTGGGTTGTCAAGGTGTGATCTGACATCACACTGTTACAGTGAGGTTCAACCCAAGTTGGAGAGAGAAATCATCTTCTAACTGGGCACAGTGCTGGTATCTGGAATGATCATCAAATTCTCTGATGTTCTTTCTGTCTCTATGAGAATGGGTTCAGAGGAGATGTGAGGGGTATGTTTTTTTACGCAGAGAGTGCTGAGTGTGTGGAATGGGCTGCCGGCAACGGTGGCAGAGGTGGATACAATAGGGCCTTTTAAGAGACCCCTGGACAGGTATATGGAGCTCAGAAAATTAGAGGTAATTTCTCAGGTATGGCCATATTCGGCACAGCTTTGTGGGCCAGGGAGCCCGTGTTATGGGGTAGTTTTTTTTCTATGTTTCTACCCTCCCCAATCTGTGACCTGGCTCAGTTTGACTCTCTCCATTGGTATTATTCCCTGTTCCCACTGAGCTACATGGGTGCCTGGCCCCACAGTAACCGAAACACTCTCACACGAATAGCCTTTGTTAACGTGCAGCTGGAATTTTCTTTCATGTATTACTAACTTAAAGTGCCACAGTTTTAACACCATATAAACAATTCCTGCTGAGATGAATGGTTGGTCCGCACAGCTGGTAAAAGGACTTAAAGTGAGTTTTTGTATTATTTCAGGTTCTTGTCACAGTCATAGAATAATACAATACAGAAACAGGCCCTTTGGCCCATCTGGTTGGTGCCGAGCTACTTAAACTTTCTACTGCCATACCCCTACCATCCGGGTACCTGTACAAACCTCTGAAATGTTCAACTTGAGCTTGCAGGCACCAGGTGTGCTGGCTGCTCATTCCACACCTGGATGACGGTCTGTGTGAAGAAGTTTCCCCTCATGTTCCCCTTACCATCTCAACTTTCACACTTGACCCATGGCTTCTGGTTGTAGCCCACCCAATCCCAGTGGAGAAAGCCAGCTTGCATTTACCCTATCTGTGCACCTCTGTCACAATCAAATCTCCCCTCAATCTTCCACATTCCAAGCAATAAAGTCCTGATCTGTTCAATCCTTCCCAATAACCCAAGTCCTCCAGACCTGGCAGCATCCTTGTGAATTTTCTCAGAACTCTTTCAACCTCTTTTACATCTTTCCTGTAGGTAGGTGACCTCAAGTGCAAACAAGACTCCACATTAGGCCTCACCAATATCTTCTACAAGTCAACATCCATAAGACCGAAAGAAGCTGCAGAAGATCGTGAACACGGCGCAGCGCATCACACAAACCAATCTTCCGTCCTTGGACTCACTTTACACCGCACACTGCCGGAGCAGTGCTGCCAGGATAATCAAGGACACGACCCACCCAGCCAACACACTTTTCGTCCCTCTTCCCTCCGGGAGAAGGTTCAGGAGCTTGAAGACTCGTACGGCCAGATTTGGGAACAGCTCTTTTCCAACTGTGATACGACTGCTGAACGGATCCTGACCCGAATCTGGGCCGTACCCTCCAAATATCCGGACCTGTCTCTCGTTTTTTTTGCACTACCTTACTTCCCATTTTTCTATTTTCTATTTATGATTTATAATTTAAATTTTTAATATTTACTAATTTTAACTATTTTTAATATTTAATATGTGTAATCCAGGGAGTGTGAAGCGCAGAATCAAATATCGCTGTGATGATTGTACGTTCTAGTTCCAATTGTTTGGCAACAATGAAGGATAAAGTATAAAGTACAAAGATCTATCATTGTCACTACTTTGGTTCATGAAGGCCAATGGGCTGAAATCTTTCTTTCTGTCCGTATCTAACTGTGACACCACTTTCAGTGAATTAAGGACGTGTATTCCCAGATCCCTTTCTTCTACAACACTCCTCCATGCCTGAACAGTCACTGTGAAAGTCCTCCCTTGGTAGGTCCAACCAAAGTGCAACACCTCACACTTGTCTCCATTCAATTCCATTTTCCATTTCTCAAACCATTTTCCCAGCTGGTCCAGATCGCACTGCAAGCCATGATAGTCTTCCTCACTGTCCACTGCTGGTCCAGATCGCACTGCAAGCCATGATAGTCTTCCTCACTGTCCACTGCACCACCAATCTCGGAGTCAGCCACAACTTTGCTGATCCAGCTAACCATGTTATCATCCAGATTACTGATATAGATGACAAACAACAGATCCAGCACTGATCCCTGAGGCACACCACTAGTCACAGGCCTCCAGTCAGAGAGGCAACCATCTGCTACCACAGTCTGGCTTCTCCCAAAGACAGTGTCTCATTCAATTTACTATCTCATCTTGAATGCTGAATGACTGAACCTTCTTGACCAACCTTCCATATGAGACTCTGTCAAGTGCCTTGCTGAAGTCCATGTAGACAACATCCACTGCCTTGCCTTCGTCCACTTTCCAGATAACTTCCTCGAGAGACTCTATAAGATTGGTTAGACATGACCTACCGTGCACAACGCCATGCTGTCTATCCTTAATCAGTCCACATCTCTCCAAATACTTATATATCTGGTTCCTGCACATACATTTCAATAACCTTTCCCCTACTGATGTCAAGCTCACCAAAGTACAATTTCTTGGTTTATTTTTAGAGCCTTTCTTGAACAGCGGAACAACATTGGCTGTCCTCCAGTCCTCCAGTACCTCACCTGTCACTAAGGATGATTTATATACCTGTGCTTGGGCCCCGACAATTTCTGCACCTATCTTCCACACGGTCCCAGGGAACAACCTGTCAGGCCCTGGGGATTTATCCACGGTAACTTGCCTTAAGACAGGAAACACCTCCACCTGTGTAATCTGTACAGGGTCCATGAAGTCGATGCTGCTTTGCCCCACTTCTATAGACTGTGTCCAACTCCTGTGCAAATACGGATGCAAAAAAAATATCTCCCCCATCTACTTGGTCTCCTCATATGGATTATCATTCTGATCTTGCAGTGGATTAACTTTCCCCTTGCAATCATTTTGCTCTTAACATGTCTGCAGAATCCCTGAGGAGCCTCCTAAATCTTGTCTGCTGGGGCAACCTCATGCCTCCTTTTATTTTAACTTGAATTTCCTGTATTTCATAAGTACCCCATTTGTTCCTATCTGCCTGTACCTGGTGTGCACCTCCTTTTTATTGACCTGGGAGAAGAAGCACAAAGGGGTGATGGAGTTGCATGGTGGGAGCTAGGGGAAGGGGTTATTTAAATTAAAGTTGCAAAGGGAATGGGAGCCTGAATAACAGAACAGATAGTAGAGGGGTTGTGGAGACAGATGTTGTTCAGTCCTCAGACAAAGTCAGGAATGAAAAACGTTGAGCATGGCGCAGTGAATATGCTGAGCCCTGTATATTTCAATACAGGGAGCAGCGTAGGAAAGGCAGATGTGTTCACGGCATGGAACAACACTGGAATTATGACACTAGGATCTGGCAACTGTGGATTGTGACAGGCTGCTTTATGGCAAAGGTGTGCTTGGTAAATGGGAGGCCTTCAAAGCAAAATTTTGAAAGTACAAGGTGGTTATGTGCTTGTCAGAATAAAAGGTAAAGTTAGAAACTGTATCTCTTGGTTTTCAAGAGATATTGAGAACCTGGTGAAGCACAAAATGGAGTTGCATAACAGGGATAGGCAGGTAGATTCTTATGGAGTATAAGAAATGCAAGAGAACAAGGAAGAAATAAATCAGGATGGCTAAAAGAAAGCATGAGATTGCCCTCACAGAAAAGACGAAGGATAAGCCTCAGGGATTCTAGAGATAGATTGAGAGCAAAAGGATTGCAAGGCACAAAGTTGGTCCTCTGGAAGACTGGAATGGCAATCCACGTGTGGAACCAAAGCAGATGGGGGAGATCTTAAATATTTTTTTCATCTTATTTACTCAGGAGATGGACACAGTGTCAATGAGAGTGTGGAAAAGCAGCATTAAAATCATGGACCCTGTACAGATTAATGAAGAGGAGATGTTTGCTATCCTGAGGCAGATTAGGGTGGATAAATCTCCAGGGCATGACAAGGTGCTCCCTCGGACCCTACAGGAGGCAAGTGCAGAAATCATCAGGGCCCTAGCAGAGATAATTAAATCATCCTTTGTGTCGGGAGAGTTATCAGAGGATTGTAGGATAGCCAGTTATTTCGCTGTTCAACATAGAACATAGAAATCTACAGCATATTCCAGGCCATTCAGCCCAATGTTTTGCCAACCATGAAACTTACTCTAGAAACTGCCTAGAATTTCCCTAGCACACAGACCTCTATTTTTCTAAGCTCCATGTACCTACCTAACAGGCTGTTAAACGACCCTATTGTATCTGCCTCGACCACCACTGCTGGCAGTGCATTCCACACACCCATCACTCTCTGTGTAAAAAACTTACCCCTGCCATCCCTTCGGTACCTATTTCCAAGCAGCTCAAAACTATGCCCCTCATGTTAGCCATTTCAGCCCTGGAAAAAGCCTCTGGCTATCCACACGATCAATGTCCCTCATCATCTTACACACCTGAAAAAGGCTCTAAGCATAAACAAGGAAATTATACATTGCTTTGAGGATTTGTTGTAAGTATACAGAAATAGGAGGGTATAGATAGGATAAATGCAAGCAGTTTTTTCCACTGATGTTGGGTGGGACGACAACCAGAGGTCATGGGTAAGTGACTTCCCCATTTATACAACACAATACAATACAGCACAATACAGGCCCTTCAGCCCACAATGTTGTGCCGAACATTACTTACTTTAGAAATTACCAAGAGTTCCCCATAGCCCTCTATTTTTCTATGTGCCATGTACCTATCCAGGAGCCTCTTAAAAGACCCTATTGTATCCGGCTTCATCACAGTGGCCGGCAGCCCACTCCACGCACTCACCACTCTGCGTAAAAAACTTACCTCTTGAGGTGATATCACGTGTCAGGACGTGACTGGACAGAGTTCCTAACATGAGCAGAAATGAGAGAATGATCGAGAACCATGGCAGTGTAAAACGTGGTTTTGTTGCTGTCAAATAAAAGTTCAATTCTGCCAGAATATGTTTGTTATTAGTAACCCACGGTACGTATAAAGAACACAACACCCCTGACATCTCCTTCGTACCTGCTTCCAAGCACCTTTAAACTGTGCCCTCTCTGCAGATTTCCTCTCGTTTGTGGCTGGAGGCAGAACAAAGGTGATTTTCTCAACAGCTGATGTAAAAGATTTTGTTCCCTTTCTCCGAGTTCCCAGTCCTTGCATTTAGAGAGCTGGAGCTCGGCTCTGTCTGAGAGATCCATCGGTTCCCATTCCCTCATCAGCCGGAAGCTCCCCGGGGTCCGTGCAGGAATCGTGGGGATGAGAGAGAGAGAAGAGAGCAGGACTGTCCCGAGATTGCGGGGCACAGTTTCCGGATGTCACAGTCACAGCAATTGCCCCTCAGTCGGTAGTGAAAACGGTCGCCCAGAGAAACACTTACCGGCAGCGATATCCGAGGCCTTTTGTGTACTGCGCATGCGTGATATTCGGGACCAGCTGCAACCCTGACGCCTGCACATTCGATCGGTGCTTCAGCGACGGCGATAAGTGTTGCGCAGAGCTTTCAAGTTAATCACAGAGCCATTGAAAGTTTCTGCAAGCACCAGTTCAAGTACATACCTCAGTTTTTGTGTGTAGAAAACTCAGCAGCTCGTTTAACACAGAATGCAGCTCCCATAAAACATTACACTTAACATCAGCAAACGTTCCGCATGTTTAATGCCAACGTAGAACGTTCTTACAACTGCAGATATGAAACACAAGAGATTCTGCTGTTACAGGAGATGTGGACACATTCACACAAAATGCTGGAGGAACTCTGCAGTTCAGGCAGCAACTAAGCAGAGGTGTACACAGCCAATGCATGCTGAAGGGGTTCGGCCTAACCGTTGTTTATTTGTTCCTCTCCACATTGGCTGCCTGATCTGTTGATTTCCACCAGTATTTTGCAGAAATTAACCACTTTTTTTTTGATCAACCAGCTTCCAAATGTTTTTGATCTTTCATTTGTAGCCACATCCAGCTGATCTGATTCCTCTTCATCCCCCTCCTTGTAAACTCTCGGTCCCATCTCTTTCTGGAATCCCAAACCCCTGACTCAGGCTGGCAACCCTTGGGGTCTGACTCTGGTCCATCGAAGATTCACTCTCTAGTCTGCTGTCAGACTTCAGCAGTGCATTGCAACAACCCAGCTGTCGATGGCACAGTCGTTTGAAATTAGTGAAAACGGCCCAAAAAGTTAAAAAGAGCAGGAAAGAAGGAGTTTAACCACCTTAGTCCAGAGCCCTGGGGAACGGCAAAACCACAGTGAGCTCATTGTCTTATTCAGTCTGGAGAAAATCATGCAGGAAATTCATGCAGGTGTATAAGATGATGAGAAGCATTGGTCAGGTAGATAGCCAGAGGCTTTTCCCAGTGCTGAAATGGCTAACACGAGGGACATGGTTTTAAGCTGCTTGGAAGTAGGTGCAGATGAGATTTCAGAGCTAAGTTTTTTAAACAAAGAGTAGTGTGTGTGTGGAATGCACTGCCAGTGACGGTGGTCGAGGCGGATACAATAGGGTCTTTTAAGAGACTCTTAGATAGGTACATGGAGATTAGGAAAATAGAGGCCTATGCGGTAGGGTAATTCCAGGCAGTTTCTAGAGTAAGTTACATGGTCGGCATAACGGACCCAAAGGGTCTGTAATGTGCTGTAAATTTCCATGATTCCATAATATTCAAGGGAAATTTCCTATCCCACGGGGTGGTGACTAGTTGTAACCTGTCATCACAGGGAGAGTGAGAGGGGAACGACAGGGATAGATATTGATATACTGATATGGAACATGAAACATGGGCAGGGACCAGATGGGCCGAGTGGCCTCTCTAGTGTACATTGTGAGTGTGGTAGAGAGAGTAAGTACCTGAAACATGGGATTTGATACAGAACTGATTTATCTTTCACAGATCCACAATATTAAACATCAGTCTAGTTTAAGGCTAACATCAGCAGAACAGACTCCTTCAATGCTCAGTGACCAGGGTTCAGTCCTGGGTGTGATGAGCAGCTGCAAGAACTGCAGATTCTGACAGTAACAGTCCCTCATGAACCTGCAGCTGCCTTCAGTCACCATGATGGTTAAACATTTAACACAGAGCTGATCTGAACTTCCTCCCTGATGTGAAGTTGCTGGTGTTGCAGCAGCTGGGATGATTGAGTAAAACTCTTTGTTCACTCCCAACAGAAATGTGGCCTCTATTTATTGTGAATTCACCGGAGCATCACAAGGTGGGTTAACTGAATGAGCCTCTTCACACACATGGAGCAGGTGAATGGCCGCTTCCCGTTGTTAGTGTATCTGTGATGGCATGGTTTTCCCTTCACTTTGAGCAGATTAGGTTCCTCTGATTTGCAGAGTAGGAGGTTATCCATGTACCTGTTGAAGTGTTTCCTTCAATTTTGGAGGGACAATTATCTCCCAATTTGTGTAAAGGAAATTACAGTTCTACTGGATTTGCAAATGCAATATGCAGTTATGGGTGGGCTATTGATGGGAATCCAACTCTTTTGAATTTTGGATTTCCTGTGGTGTAGAAAGATGGGTGAGAATGCACACAAAAAAAAACTGGAAACACCCTTCAGAACAGGCAGCACTGGGAAGGACAACCAGACTTAATGCTTTATCTCAAAGAACCTTTGTTGGAAGTATAAAGGAAGCAGGAAGGTATGGGGAAGACAAGTGTGGCTCTATTTGAGAGACAAGAATACATTGCAATGAGAAAGGCAGTCTGATGTAGGAAAATTAATTTACCTGTCTGGAGGGGCTTATGGAATATCCTATATTAAGGGAGTAGGAAATACTCCCTTTTTTTCTGGGGAGGGGGTTTATGGAATATGCTATATTGAGGGAGTAGGAAATACTCACTTGTTTTTTTTTTCTGAATAATTGGTTTGAGATGGAGATCTGTTTTCTCCCGAGTCAAGGGAAATTGGAATACATATTCCGTAAGAAGGAGTTAAATTACATCTAGTTTTTAAAATTATTATAAACAGGTTTGCTCCATCTAACACACGGACACCCCAAACATGACTTGCTCTGCTCACTCACCAGGAACTCCAGTGACGGCAATGACCGTGTACAATATTTTCTGCACAGTGCCGTACCTAACCCACATTTCAGACATTTTGTCCATCCAGTGATTTGACCCCAGACACCACAGACGATCTCTATGAACAAAATATTAAGTCTGTGATTTGAAATACCACTTAGCCACTCCAAAGTGACAGATTTCAACAGATTTAAAAATAAAGATTTTGAACAAGCCATTACGTCACACGAGTGTAATCCCTGCACTGACAGATTGTGATTAATTTAGTGAATTATTTTAGGTACTATTTGTGTGAGTTGGTTTGTTCCAACAAAGATTTGTGTCTGATTACAGAGGAAAAGATAGTCTTGTATGCAGAGTGAGGGATCTTCACAGGTTTGGAAAACAGGATTCCTTGGTGTGATGTGGAAGTTGATTCCCCTGGTGTACACACAGGGAGATTTCCATGAACCGTGAGGGAGGAGTGTTCTCTAGTGTTTTGGAAGGTGATTTGCTCTGGTGAGGGAAAAGTTGGTTGGTGATTAATGAGGAACATGAATAATCTGATTTGGAAGCAATTAAGTCTCGCAGTGTTTTGGGGATGTGGGTCTTGGTGTGAAGGAAGGGGATTCTCTTGGTGTTAAGTGATGGATTTCTGTGGATGATGGTGAGTGGAGGAAAGCTCTCTGCTGTCTGGCTGGGGGTCATGAGCCTATGAGTACAAATTAACCATGTTTCTTCACCCATTTCTCATCATCAATTGCCCTGATCCACAGACAGATACGTGAGATGCTGATAGAGCAGACACCCTGTAAGTACGTCCTGTCTAAGTGCAGAAGATAAACGGAACAGAGAAAGTAGGAAGATGGAAAAGAGTTGATACAGAAGATACTGGATTATGGTCATGAATGTATTATTCCATTCAATGTATTGATGGGGTAGGGATGGTGGTGGGAAATCTGGGACAGTGGGGTAATCTAAGTAAAAAATGCATAATTATCCATGCAGTCTTTCTTCTGCATTTCCTACATCTTTTTGATAAACAAGTTATTTTTTTTTCCAATTTTAAAGTAAATTCTATTATTAAACCACATATATGTTACCATAAACAATCCTGAGATTTACTTTCTTGCATATCAATAGAATAACAATCATAACCAAATCAATGAAAGACCGCCCAACTAAGGTGTTCACCAGAGTGCAGAAGACAACAAACTGTGTAAATACAAAATGAAGAGATGATCATAATAAATAAAAATGTGCTGAATATTGAAAACATGAGATGAAGAGCTCTTGAAAATGTATCAATTGGTTCAGGAAACATTTCACTGATGGAGGAGGTGAAGTTGAGTAAAGTTATCCCCTTTGGTGCAAGAGCCTGATGGTTGAAGGGTGGTAACTGTTTCTGAACCTGTCCTTGATGTTAGGTGTTCCTGTTGACAGCGGCAGCTTTCCTGCCATAGCACTTCATGTAGATGTGCAGAATAGCTGGGAGGCCTTTATCACTGACTGATTAGGCTGCATCCTTTACTTTTTGTAGGATTTTTTGTTCAGGTACATAGGTGCTTCCATTCTGCAAAGGCCAGTAAGTTGTCAATGATGGAATGCAAGGACAGATGCATTCATGACATTCTTATCTGTTTCAGTAATTGTTTCTGCATCTGTTGATACAAGGCATATGTTCCCATTTTACTTCAGTGTGACATTAGGCTCATTTATCTACGTTGTGAAAGTCAATGTACTAAAGACACAATGCACAAATGTTTCCAGATAACTTTATGACAATGGGAACCAATCTAAACAGATTGCAGATAACATAAAAATGGTGGCCATGTCCATCGGTAGGATAGTCTTGGGTTACAGGATGATATTGATTACTGGGGAAAATCGACAGAAAAACTTGCCCCACTCTTCTTGAACTCTCCCTCCCATCCCCTGCATGATCACGGACTCCTTGGTTAATGGTTTTGGCTGTTAAGAAAAAAAAAAGTTGGCAACCCCGGTCTACATGATAATTTCTCCATAATTTTATCAAGTTCTATCAAGATTCCTCTCAGCCCCGAGCATTCCAATAAAAGCCCATGATTGTTGAAACTCTAAACTCTGTTTATAAACCTTGGGACAGGCAACATCCTGGTAAATCTTACCTGTACATTTTGAAAGTCACCTTAGGAAGATCGGAATTGCACAACTGTATTCCAAATGGAAACCGGAATGTTTCATGGAGCTGCTGTTGACCTTCTCCAACCAATAATGACAGGCGTGTCAATAAAAACAGGCCTTCACCATTTTGTTGACTTGCATACCTTTGTTCACTTTTAACCTATTCTAAAATCAATCTGAACTCTTCCTGCATGGTCATTAAATGTTTAATGGGGTAGTAAGTCTGGAATTTGATTGTAAATAAGGTGGGGCACCAGAAAACTGATTGAATGAGGATGAACCAATCAGGATGGATGGACGACGGAGACCATGCTGTCTCCCTTTTTTGGGGATATGCTCCCATGGTGGAAGGGGTGGGGTAGGTTAAGCATCTGCTACTCGTTGTCCAAGGGTGACCTGCAGACGAGAGAAGGGAAGGAGTACATCAGGAAGAAGCGTGTGTACTACCCTTGTGGGGTTCAAGTTTAGGGGTTCAGGCTCAGGTGTTGTAGGAAGGATCTTTGTTTCGTCAGCCACTCCTGTCACCACTCACAGTCCTGGCAGTGAGGCAGTGGGATACATGTGCTTAAGCACCTGGGAGGGTAGCGGATAACAGTCTATTAATCCCGAGCTTCTAAATAATCTGGAATAAACCAGCAATGGCAGACAAGAAGATCAATGCGCCTTGATGTACCTTGCAAGATTGGTTTATTGTTGACACCTGTACCGAGGGACAGTGACAGTCTTGTCTTGAGTACGGTACACAACAATCAGAACACTACACTGTGCACTGCGGTAGAACAAGGTAAATCAATAACAGAACGCAGAATCGAGTATAACTGCCTCAGATAAAGAGATAAAGTGCAGTGCAGTTAAACAATAACGATATTGTGGCGCACCGGACGACAACTTGTTAAACGGCAATACGGAGTCGAACAGCGGTTCCCGCCACGACTCAAAGTTTCTTCTCATCGAGGTCGTCCAAGTGTGCGCTCCTGTCACAGAATCTTCTCGGAGCCAGCAAAGCACTGGATCACTCAAACCATCTCCAGGCTGTAAATCGCAGCCTTTACCTGACCCAGAAACACATTAAAGATAAAAAAACAGACGTAAAAGAAGTAAAAAAAATATATATATTCGTGTCCTATTAGAGAGATGTCGACCGAGAGAGCGTTTCTCCAGCATTTGTGTCTGTTTTGGAAGAAGATGGTTGGATTCTAATCCAAGATCATTCCTCCCCCGAAGTCCAGTGCGGATGCCACTACATCACTGGCCAGATGGACAATAAGGTGCAAGATGCTAATCCAGTACATTGAGGTCGAGTCCATCTAGTTATAGTAGGGATATTCTTATCGCATAAGAATATTATAAAACGTAATCATTGTCCTTATAACAGACTGTCCATGAGCCTGGCAGTGTCAGCTTTCAGGCTTTAGTATCTTCTGTCCAGTTAGAGGGGAGACAGGATGTCTGGGGTGAGTGATTATACTGGTTGCTCTACAAGGCAGTGGGAAGTGAAGACAGAGTCCACGGAGGGGAGGTTGGTTTCCGTGACATGCTGAGATGTGTTCGTAACCCTCTGCAGTTTCTCACAGTCACAGGAGGAGTATTTTGCTGTACCAAGCCATGATATCAGGATGCTTTCCGCCAAGGTCAAGGTGGATGTGGCTACAGGGGCGTGGGCTGCCACATTTACCTGTCTGGATAGGGGGAGGAAATTGCGATGTGGTCCCACAGATGTCTCCACGGCCTGTGGTGGAGAGGTGGGTGATCTTACGTCTGGCTCTGTGTATGAATTAGGGAGGGAACCTCTCAGTCCACGACGGGAGTCCAGCTCCTTGTGTTCGAGGGAGGAAGTGCTGTGGCCGTTCACTTCGGCTGATCACTGTATCCACCTGTCCCGGTGCAGAACAAACATCCTCCAGCAGTTCTCCCACCTATTGCTTGTCGGGACATCGCAGACTCAGCCCACCCGTAGGTTCCTCTTGACTGGAAAACTCTGGTTTTCTATATAACTCTGGTCAGATTGCACGTGGGGTATTGCATTTAGTTTCGGTCGCTCCATATCAGATGAATGCCGAGGATTTGGAAAAGGCATAGAAGAGGTTGTAAGGAGGACCTTTAGGAGGGGATTTAGAAGGTGGAGTTGCACAAAGTTGGATTGTTCTTTCCGGAGTGGTGGGAGCCAAGGGGAGAACTGAGAGGATCATTATTGTCATAAAAGGAAGTGATGTTACAGCTTTATCAATCTCTGGTTAGGTTGCGTCTGGAGTTTGCAGTCGCCCCATTACAAGAAGGAGGCCAAGGCTTTGGAGAGGGGAAAGAAGAGGTTTATAGGGAGGAGATCTATAAGGAGGATTTGCAAGAACTTGTGTTATTCTTTCCAGAATGGCAGCTACCAAGGGGAGATAGAGAGGCCTATAAGAGTCATAAATGCGGTAGGCAACTGTGATCTTTCTCACAATATCAAAATACCGTATAACAGAGGACACGCAGTTAAGGTGAGAGAGGAAAATGTTCAAAGGAGGTCTGCGGAGAAATGTTTAATATAAAACAAAGCCGAGAGTTGCGGTTTCTGGAATGTATTTCTAGCTTGGTAGTGAAGGCAGTGGTGTGTTTCAGATTCTGTGATAGACAAACAAACACACAGAGAAAGGACAGATATAGACAACACGCAAGCAGGGTGATTAGTATAATTAGGCATCATCGGCTAAATCATATCAACCCAACATCACAGACTGAATTGTCTCTTCCTGTCCTACAATGTCTAACTGGAGAAATAATCACTGATGAGGGAAATTTATTTTCCACTTCATGTTGAATATCAGTTCCTTCATTCTGAGTCTGTGACCGATGGTAATAGAATTCTCATTCAGGGGAAACATCCTCCCAGCCATCGGTCTGAATTATCTGGAAGAATCCATCAATTCTCCTCAAAATTCCAGAAAATACAGGCCTAGCTCATTCACTCTCCCCTCACACAGACAGCTTGCTATCTCTTGAAGCAGTCAAGTCAGTGTGAGGAACTGTGACTAGTCCTGGAAATAATATTCAATGTGCATTCAGGCAGAGGGATTAGTTTAATGAGGCTTAATTACATCAGCCCAACATCACAGACCAAATAGCCTTCTCCTTTCCTGCACTGTTGTATGTTTTAACTGGAGAAAGAATCACTGATTAAGGACATTTGCTTTCCACTCCTTCCTGAATATCCGTTCCTTCATTCTGGGACTGTGACACATGGTATTAAAATTATCATTCAGGGGAAACATTCTCCCTGCAATTGGTCTGAATGATCTGAAATAAGCCAGCAATTCTGCTCACAATTCCGGAGAATACAGACTCAGTCTCCCCGCACGCAGCAAGTGTGTCCTCCCAGAAACGAGACCTGTCAGCGTGAGGAATAGTCTCCACACCCTCTCTTCAATAGGGATAACTTTCCCAAGGAAATGTGACAAAACCTGGAACTAATATTCAACGTACATTCTCACCACACCCTGTAGGACCCCTCCCAGTCAGACATCTCTATACCTCTTCTCCAATCCTCCTGTATCACGGCACAGAATATCATTTGGCTCCCTAATTATTTGTGATACGTGAACGTTAACTATTAGTGATTTGTTGACAAGGACTGTCAGGTCCCTATGAACCGGTCACTCTGTCCCCATGTAAATGTGGATTTTCTAGTTTGTTCCTCTGGGAATGAATGGCCTCGCATTCCCCCATATTCTGTCTGTCTGCCACATCTTCACTCCGTCACTTCTGTCTGCATCCCCAAACTCTCGCTGCGTCCTTCTCAAACCTTGCCTTTCAGCTCTGTACAACAGCCAACATGGATATAATAAAGTTGGTCCTCACATCCAAATCGCCAATGTAGACTATGAACAGCTGGGGTCTCAGCCACAAACCCTGAGTCACCTAAATGTTGAACGTGTTCCATTTACTTCCTCTATCTGACCTTCACCTGCTAACTAATTCTCACACAGGCATAGTGTCCCGAACCCCATGTGCTTATCCGATCCTTTCTTAGGTTCTTCTAATACCACATTCATCAGCTCTCAATTAAACGTCTGTTTGTCCAATCCTGAGTCCACACTGACTCTGCCAGCCCCAGTGAGTATTTGGGGATTTGGTCTGTGTCTCTACCTGTAAGATACTGGTATAGAATACAATGGGAATATTACCCATCTGTGGTTCAGTGTAACCGTTGTATTGGTGACCTGTGTCGGGGTCTTGGGTTCAGTGTGGGACTGAATCTGAATATCTCTGCTGTCTGAAACTGTGGAACTGATGAGCTGTTGGTGTCTCTGTGCTCTGTAACGTACCTTCTGTGTCAGACAAGAGCGGCTGATCTGGTGCCTCGACAGGAGGGAATATCATAGTTGATTGCAGTTTGTTTTTTCCTGTGGGTACGAGAAAGAAACTCGGTCAGTGAGGGAGAGGTAAATGTCATGTGGTTCTGTGAAGCGGCCATTGCAGCCTGTGCCATTGTCAGTCTGTCGGTCTGACTCTCTCTCTCTCTTTCACACATATATAACATTGCATCTGATGCTTGTCTTTCTTTCATTCACTTTCAGCCATCCTGCGTCGATTCACCTCCCAATTTATTAGATTATGAAGACATGCAGTCCTCTTTTACTGTCATTTAGTAATGCATGCATTAAGAAAGGATACAATATTTCCTCCGGTGTGATATCACAAAACACAGGACAAGCCAAGACTGGAAAAAACTGACAAAACTGCAGAATTATAACATATAGTTACAGCAGTGCAACAATACTGTAACTTGATGAAGAAGCCCATGTGCACAGTAAAAGTTCAACGTCTCTCAAATGTACCTCATCTCACGCAGACGGGAGAAGGAAGAAAAACTCTCCCTGCCATGCCCGATCACAATCCGTCTCTGAGTCATCCGAAAGCTTCGAGCCTCCGAATCAGCTCTCCGACACCAAGTACTGAGCGCCATCTCTGTACGAACGATTCGACCTCAATCTCGGTCGCCAACAGCAGGCAAAGCCGGGGATTTTGAGGTCTTCCCTCCGGAAGATTCCCGACCGCGCCGTAACAACAGCAGCGAGCGAGCGCTTCTGAAATTTCTCCAGATGTTCCCCTGTGCTTTCACGTCCGTCTCCATCAAATCAGAATTTGGAGTCCTGTTTTTAATATTTAAGTGGTCTTCTCATTCCTTTGCCGATCGAAGCATTTCTTCGTAATTTTCATTTGATGCTCTTAAACGCCTATTACATCAGTAACATGTCAACATTCTTGAGCTTTGCCAGCACTTTGCATGTGTTGCCTTGAATTTCCAGCATCTGCAGATTATCTCATGTTTTGTACATCAGCATTGTGGTCATCTGATCGCCGCCATCTTGTGTGTGTGTGTGTGTGTGTGTGTGTGTGTGTGTGTGTTTGGCCAGGATGATGTTGAAAGTGCAAAACCGCAGGGACAGAAGTTGGGAGTTGGACGTGTCATTGACCTCTGTTTACAAATGGATAATTAGCGAAGACAAAATTGAAATCTGTAAATGTGGCTGCTTCGGGTCTTTGTCAATAGAACTCCGACATTCTTTTCAATAGAACACACATAAATGTTGCTGTTGAATGCAGCTGGCCAGGCAGCATCTCTAGGAAGAGGTACAGTCGATGTTTCAGGCCGAGACCCTTCGTCATGACTAACTAAATGAAGAGCTAATAAGAGATTTGAAAGTGGGAGGGGGAGGGGGAGATCCAAAATGATAGGAGAAGACAGGAGGGGGAGGGATGGCGCCAAGAGCTGGACAGGTGATTGGCAAAGGGGATATGAGAGGATCATGGGACAGGAGGCCTAGGGAGAAAGAAGTGCGGGAGGGGGAAGCCCAGAGGATGGACAAGGGGTATAGTGAGAGGGACTGAGGGGGAAAAAGTAGAGAGGGAAAAATAATGTGTGTATATAAATAGATAAATAACGGACGGGGTACGAGGGAGAGCTAGGGGATTAGCGGAAGTTTGAGAAGTCAATGTTCATGCCATCAGGTTGGAGGCTACCCAGACGAAATATAAGGTGTTGTTCCTCCAACCTGAGTGTGGCTTCATCTTTACAGTAGAGGAGGCCGGGGATAGACAAATCAGAATGGGAATGGGACGTGGAATTAAAATGTGTGGCCACTGGGAGCTCCTGCTTTCTCTGGCGGACAGAGCGTAGGTGTTCAGCGAAATAATCTCCCAGTCTGCGTCGGGTCTCACCAACATATAGATGGCCGCATCGGGAGCACCGGACGCAGTATATCACCCCAGCCGACTGACAGGTGAAGTGTCGCCTCACCTGGAAGGACTGTCTGGGGTCCTGAATGGTAGTGAGGGAGGAAGTGTAAGAGCATGTGTAGCACTTGTTCTGCTTACAAGGATAAGTACCAGGAGGGAGATCGTGGGGACGGATGGGGGCCGGGGGGGGGGGACGAATGGACAAGGGAGTCGTGTAGGGAGCGATCCCTGCAGAAAGCAGAGAGTGGAGGGCGGGGGGAGCGGGAAAGATGTGCTTAGTGGTGGAATCCCGTCGGAGGTGGCGGAAGTTACGGAGAATTATATGTTGGATCCGGAGGCTGGTGGGGTGGTAGGTGAGGACGAGGGGAACCCTATTCCTAGTTGGGTGGCGGGAAGATGGAGTGAGAGCAGATGTGTGTGAAATGGGGGAGATGCGTTTGAGAGCAGAGTTGATGGTGGAGGAAGGGAACCCCCTTTCTTTAAAAAAGGAGGACATCTCCTTCATCCTGGAATGAAAAGCCTCATCCTGAGAGCAGATGCGGCGGAGACGGAGGAATTGCGAGAAGAGACAGGGTGAGAAGAGGAATAGTCCAGATAGCTGTGAGAGTCAGCAGGGTTGTTTCCACTGCCACATGTCCAGTCCTGGTATTCAGCATTCTCGGAATGGAATCGAAACCAGCCTCTGTGGATTCTGAAATCTGGATCTAAAAATAAACTGCTGTCGGATTCATCGATAGACCTCAGTGGGTCACGCAGATTTCCTTTCCCGAGGTGAGTACCGCTGAGGTAATGCCTAGGAATTTAGAAGTGCTTGTCTTCAGTCGGCTGAATATTGACATCAGAGACAATGAATGGTGTTGAATTACCATGTTTATTCAAGTGACTGTTGTCAGTTCGTCAGCGGCATAACCGTATCTCTGGAGACTGATCCTTTGTATAAATCAGAGCCGGTTTGAATGCATTAGCTCAGAGTTGCTGAAGGAGCTGTGAGTTCAGAAGCAAGACAATTGGCAGATTATTACTGAAATGGGGTATCCAGTCCTTTTACGGATAGGAGAAGTTTACTATCCATTTATTTCAGCCTTTGGAATTCCCGGTAAGCCGCAGAATCGGCTGCCGTTGGTGGGAATTGAAGTTAAATGCCAACGTAGTAATCGTTTCTGTCGCTGGTTTCCACGGTCACATGTTCAGTCCTAGTGTTCGGCATTCTCGGAATGGAATCGAAACCAGCCACTGTGGATTCTGATGTCTGGATCTAAAAATAAAACGCTGTAGAAATCATCGGTGGACCTCAGTGGGGCAGGCGGATTTCTTCCAGCGGTTTGTGTTTCAATGATGTAATGCTCGGGTCTCTGTGCTTTTGGTCTCGAAGCAGCTACACTGCATTTGCCAATATTGTGTTTATACTGCTGTGGAGATGATAACAATTGATTGTCTGCATTGGTATGTCAGCGGTCGTGTGAGGTACGTGTAATGATCAAACCATCGATTAGTGATAACGATTTAGGAAATGTGATGAGTTCTATGCTGCAGCATGGAACTTGAGGATTTTTAGTAAATGTGTGCGGTGTGACAGAAAATAAAACAGTTGATGGACAACACAATGACGTCGCTGCTGATCAATACTGTGAAGTGTATTCTATCATATCCACATCTGACCCCTCTACAGACATTGCACTGCGTCACCGAGTCTGCTACTGGACGTTGAATCCCTCTCCCCGGCTTCCCTGTGATGGATTCAGTCGGAGGCTTCGAGTATATCTGTGAGACTGTATCAGTCTACGCTGTGACTGCTGCCTCGGACAATGTTCTGTTGTAAAATCAGCGAGGTGAGAAATGCTGGAATAGGGAACAAACACGGGGCATGCTGGAGGCACAAAGTAGCATCTATAGAAAGAGAAAGTCGTGTCATAAGGGCTCTCTGTAAACAGTTCAAACAAAATACACGCTAACTGCTTTCCCACATATTCAATTTTGCCTGGATGAGTGGTTCCGGGATTTCCTGTTTCTGTTTCGTCCTTCGGCTATTCTGTCGCTGACAGGGAGTTGCATGGAAGTTGATGATTGTCTAATGCCAGAATCCCGCCATCAGCGTCCAGATTTATTAATTTCATTCATATCAGACGCGGATGACGCCGATAGAAAATGTTTCAACCAGTACTGACTCTGAGGTTACCTTGCTTTATCTTTCCGCTGCCTCTTCACATTTTGGTCATCAGAAAGGAATCTGAATTCAAATCATTTGGCTTTATTTTAATGTATAAACTCAGTCAGCTCTTCGACATTTCTTCACCCTTCTACCGCTAAATGCAGCATTAAAGTCCAAATATTACATGATCCCCGAAAACTGCTGCATTGGGTTCTGCTCAGTTTTTTCTCAATTTGCTATTTCCTGTCTCTCTTCCAGCGAACCTGGTGGCGATTGCGATCCTGTCCCGGGGAAAGTGCGGTCTCTCCAAATGTGTCACTCGCTACCTGGTGGGAATGGCAGCGGCCGATCTCCTGGTCGTTATCTCGCAACCGCTGCTGATGTGGACTGCTTGGATTTATTTTCCACAATCATTCCTGTTCATTACTCCTGTGTGCAGTCTCGCCAGATGGTTGATTTTTGCGAGCGCTGCGAACTCTGTCTGGCTAACGGTCGCTTTCACCGTCGATCGATTTATGGCTATTTGCTGTGAGAAGCTAAAAACAAAATACTGCACCGAGAGAACGGCGGCTGTGGTTATCGGGTCAGTGAGTGTGTTGGCCTGTTTGGGGAGTATCCCCTGGGGCTTTACTTCTGAACCTCTTGTAATAATTGATGGTGTTCCCTGGTATTGTGTTCTTACATCGAGCTACAAATACTCTCCTTCTTGGGCGGTATTTGAGTTGTTTCACCGCATTTTTACCCCTTGTGTCCCATTCTTTCTGATTTTGTTGTTCAATATTCTGACAGCCAGGCGGATTCTTGCGGCCAGTCGAGCCCGCAGGGGACTCCGGGGACAAAAGAGTGGAGAGAATGACAAGGACCGGGAGATGGAGAACCGACGCAAATCCATCGTTTTGCTCTTCAGCATAACCGGTAGTTTCATACTGTTGTGGGGAACACGTTTGGTATTTTATATCTATCAACGGATTTCAATGAGTTTTGTTTATTATTCTGTCATGAATCCTGTTTACATTGTAGAAGAGACATCGGGAATGCTGGAAATTCTCAGTTCCTGCACCAACACGTGTATTTACGCCCTGACTCAGAGCAAATTCCGAGAGGACCTCAAGAATGCGGTGATATACCCACTGAACTGGATTTTGAAACTCATTAAACGATATAAATAAATGCTGTGCAGTGGTACAATTCAGCTGCTTTCATGTCCCTATTCTGTACTCCCACTTGTGAGCAAACGGAAACAGTATGATGAACACAGTTACTGAAGGTTGTCTGCCTGAATAGTTAGATGTTCACTCTTTTCCAAAGTTGCTCCCTATCTGCTCAGTTGTTCCAGCATTTTGTGTGTGTTGCCTTACAGATACAAAACGGCTATTTACAGCCGATCCCGACGGTACCCTAGCCTCAGCATCCCAGAAAAATCCCCTTTGCATCTCACCCTCGCCATGCTGAAATTGAATGTTGAGGCGAACCTGTCACTCCTTCTTCCCAATTCGGACAAAACTGTCTGTTTTTGGAGTATAATTTCGTCAGTATCAATTCTCCTGTTCCCATCATTACCCTTCCTTTCCTTCACGCTCCTTTTCGCCTCTGTCTCTACGTGTAGTTTTCCTTTTGTTTTCCCGTTTGAACTAATTTCCAGTAACAGAATTTTAGCTTTCAGAGAAAGAGTTGCCGGGGGGGGGGGGTGGATGGGGGGGCGGAAGTGGTGGTTGGGTGGAAGAGGAGATGCTGTGAACCTAAGAACAAAAGACACAGTGAAGAGAAATGGGAACTGATGTGGTCTAATCCTACACAAAGTGCTGGAGAAAAGCTTCAGCAAACTCAGGCAGCGGGACTGGAGAGAGAGAGAGAGAGAGAGAGAGAGAGAGAGAGAGAGAGAGAGAGAGAGAGAGAGAGAGAGAGAGAGAGAGAGAGAGAGAGAGAGAGAGAGAGAAAGGGAGAGGGAGAGGGAGAGGGAGAGGGAGAGAGGGAGAGGGGAGAGGAAGAGGGAGAGGGAGAGGGAGAGAGAGAGAGAGAGAATCCAATTCTGCTGAAGAGTCTACAATTTACTCTTTTCCATAGATGCTACCTGGTCTGCAGAACTCTGCAGGCATTTTGGATTTGTAGAATCCGCAGAATGTCTTTTGTTTATGTTTGGTCTAATCCTAGTCAGTGTCAATGAGATGTTTGGCTGTGCCAACACAGACCCGACCCTGGACAAAGAACAGGTGTATAATGGTTGAAAAGGACAGCGTTGCAGAAACAGACACTTGATAATTAATGGAACAAAGCCTCAGTTAATTTTGAACTCATGCAACTGGAAAATTGGAGGATCTCTCTAAACAAACGCGATCGGGGATATTATTGTTTATACAATTAGAAAGGTGGTGAAAATAGCAGCAGTTTGTATTTAGATATTACATACTCCAGATGAAACTGAATTGAGGAATCAATCTGAATCATTCAATGGTTGGTCCGTGATGTCAATTAATGTTCATTGTGAGGGGGTGATATCTAAATATAAACTCTAAATGTAAGCTTGGTTAAGACGGGTAATAGGTAGTGAGGATAATCCTGTTAATTGTATAACCATGACTCCTGGCATTAATGGAGGCTAAATCTTTGAAGGGAATTCTTCACAATAGGTTTGACAAATATTTGTAGAAGCATAATTAGAGACAGTCAAATGGTTTTGTGAGGGGAAGATCATGCCTTACGCACCTGAATGACTTTCTGAGGGGTTGACAAAACAAAGGCTAGAGTGGTGGACGCTGTGTGTATGGAATTGAGTGAGGCGCTTGACAAGAGCCCCTGCAATAGATTCACCCAGAACGTCGGGAGGCATGGGACTGATGGAAACTCGGCTGCCTGGGTTTCGACTTATCTTGCCCAGTGAGTATGGGACTGGCAGTAGATGGGGAATTTCCAGGAGATCTGATTTTTCTCATATTTGTAAATGACTTGAAAGAGGAAGTGGATATGTAGGTTAGTAACTTGCAGTTTGAACCTCCACGTAGCGTAGCGCTTAGAATCCGACTATTCCAGCTCGGGGCACTGGAAATCGGAGTTCAATGCCGGTGTTTTTCTGGAAGGAGTTCGTACAAAATCCCCGTGTTTTTTATGGGTTTTCTGCCAAGTTAAAAAAGGAAGCAAAACTTAGTGATTAGGCTCGGGCAACATTGAGGTTGCTGGGCGCGGCGGCTCATTGTTCTTCGCTTCATCTCTAAATGAATCAAGGCCACCTATGTGCTGTAGCTGTGGATAGCGTAGAATTTCATCATAGGTTACAATGGGACATCGACACGGTGTAGAGCTGGGCTACGATATAGCAGATGGACTTCCATGAGTAACAGTACGAGCTGATACACAATAAAAATTTAAACTGGATTACAGAGTACAAATGGCAGATTTTATCGCAGTGTGGAGGATCAGGGGAGTCGTGCTATGCAAGTCTATAGATCCCTTAGAATGTTCAAACAAGTTAATTGAATAGTTAAGAAGAATTATGGCTCAAGAACTGGCGACTCCGGAAAAGTGATCTCACGATCACTTCCAGTGTCACGGGCTTACGAGGGAAGAGATGCTAAGGAAGAACAGGTAAATGTGTGGCTAACAATTTGTGCAGGAGGAAGGGCATCGTATACACATATTATCGGGCTCTCTTCCAGGTTTGGTGCAACTGGTGTAAGAAGCATGGGTTTTACACCTGTGCTGAAGGGGTGTTCATGTTCTAACTGGGAAGTGTGCTGCAGCTGCCCTGACATTAAAATGTGGCATCTGCAAGCCGGGTGTTGAGGGGTAGGCGAGAGAGTGGGGACTAGAACTACAGGTATGCAAACAGCATTGAGTAAAAGGTAGAGACGAGGTCAAGGAATGCCAAAATAAGCCCAGACTTGACCCCGTTAATGAGTCCGGTGTCTCCGAGGGGCTGAGGTGAGGTAATGTCAGTAAAAGTGTGTAACACTTAAGACAGACGCGTTTAGAACCTGGATTAGTACGTGACGCAGTGAGCCAGCTATTACAGAGCTCTGGTTGAGAGAAGGTCAGAGCTGGTCGCTAACCATTCCAGAATTCAGATGATTCAGGCAATCCCTCCAGAGGGGGTCAAAGAGGTTGGGGAGCTGCACTGCTGATCAGGCAGAATATCCCAGGTCCGAGATCATCCCATAGGCTTCATCAGTAACACGATGCAGGTAGAGCTCAATAATAAGGAATGTGCAATCGCTCTGATGGTGTTCTACCTGCAGCCTGTAAGAGAGAGCAACAGACAGGTCGGGAGGTTATGGGCTGATGTAAAAGCAATCATGCAGTTATTGCGGGTAAATAATCACTCCAACATTACTGGCATTCCCTTATACCTTGAGGATGGATGGGGCTTTGTGGTTCAGATGGGTCCTGGGATGCTTCCTGAAAGAGTATTTAGATGGACGACCAGGGAGGGAGACGTGCTTGACTTAGTAGTATCAGTAGTATAATTCTGGAGCTTCGCAAACAGTTTTTGATAAGGATAAGACTGGAGCTGCAGGGGGATAAATGTAAATTCGGTGAAGGCTAACTACAGTAAAACTGGACAAGAAATCTTAAATAGCAGTCATGGTGCCGATGGTACAGATTAAATCAATGTCTGGCATCTGAGTGTCACTTAACATTCAGCTGGTCATAAATCAGGGCTTCACTGTCCCTGTGAGGAAGGTGGAGAAGGTTGAGAACATTCATAGACTTTCAATGATGAGAGAGAGCGTATTTTTTTCTAAAAAAGTAAGAAGAGTCAAATGTGAGGTTCAGGGAGCTGAAATGTAACCGGGTCTTGGAGGATCATTTAGAAATAAAGAGCCAAGTCATAGTGCGAATCAGCAGAGTGACCAGGAAGTGTCCTCAGTGAGAGAGAATCCAAAAGAATTTGATGCAAACAGTGAAAAGAACAGTATACTGGGGAGAGCACAGGACAATTCAGGGAGAAAGAAGGGAATGTATGCCTGGAGCCAGAGTTAGCATACGATGTACAAAATGAATACTTTGTTTTCGTTGTGTTCACTAAGGAGAAGGTCATGGAGTACAGCGAGATCAGGAAGGGGGTATGATGATACTCACAGTTGTGTTAATACTAAGGAGGAGGTGGTGTGGAGTCAAAGAGCATTAAGGTGGGTAAATCTGTCGGTGGATTTTGTCGATTGGGAGACACAGTCCACATGCAGGCAAACATGCAATCTAAACTGTCTTAAAGGTCAACACACACACACACACACACACACACACAGAGGAGAGGGGGCTGTTCCTCTGCTGTGCTCTGCACTGTTTGCTGGTCGGTGATTTGAGGCCCAGTGGGCAAAGGATCACAGGGGCACATGACGATTTCCTTATCTGCACACTGACTGTGGTTCTCATCTGAGACACGCTGCCTGCAGGGGTGGTGTGAACAACCAGTCAGAGTGTTCAAAGAGGAAATGGACATGTCATTTCAGGAGAATTAATCTTCCGAGCTGTGGGAAAAGAGTAGAAAACGGGACAGTGAGAATCTTATTCTAGGAGCTAGATTAGATACGATGGTTTGAATCGTCTACCCCACAATAATCCCGTGGCCGTTAATAATAGCAAAAACTAAAAATGGTGTTCAGGAAGCTTCGGTCCAATCTGTAACATGGGCACACTTCCATAAAAATGCTGGAACTGCATTTTACCCACACTGAGCTGGCAGAGCACAACACTGGCCGGTGAAGGCGCTGACCAGTACAAGATTCTAATACATGACAGAGATTTAGCAAAACATCGCACTGATGACCAGTGCTGGACCATCCCAGTTCTGCATCGTAATGCTGACTTTTAAACATCATTAGCACTGCATTGAAAGGGTAGCGGCCTTTACAACACCGAATGCAGTACTCTGTGGATGCAGACTATTACAGCAGTTGCCTCCAGACAAAGGTCAGTGATCTTCACAACTATTGGCAGCATACTGTAAGGAGACAGGCCTCTTCAACAGCTGGTCTTAGAAACACCTGCACAACCATGGAACAGTACCGGAAGAGCGGAGATTCTTATTACACACAGACACTTTGCACAGTGTGAACAGAGACCTGTATGATGTCTGCGACGAAGGGAAACTTAACAGTAATACAAACATCACTCTATTCTGCACACCATGACAAGCCCACAGAACTGAATTAACACTGCAACAAAATGGAGGAATACAAATCCCAGCCAAAGCAGGACAGCTCTGTGGTGCCACAGATTTCCAGCCCCAGTCATTACAGAGAAAGTAATGAACAACCTCACATTGTGTTCTGAGGACACATGCCAACACAGACCATACTCGGCCCGCAGAGTATACGAGCCATCAGCAAAACTGGAAGAGCAGAGACATGTAAAAGACAGCTCTGGACTGTGTGTACGCAGTGCCGTAGACTACACACAGTTCAGCAGAGCTCCAGGACTGCACAGCAGGGAGGTAGACAACAGGAAACTCAACAGAGCACTACAGGGACACACATTGATGCTGAGACAGTGGAGGGTGCATCTCTGGTATAAGCATGATCTGCATTTGATATAGTAGAAGGACAGTCAGCAGATGGCCCCAGGGGCAATGATCTTTACAATATCTAGACCTTCACTACGAGGACACAGAACTATAAAACTCTGTAGTGAGCACACAGACCAGTGCACACCCAGCACAGTACTCCACATTAAAAACCAGTAAACCCCAGCACTTCAAAGCCAGAGATTTGTACAACCCTGACAATGGACTGCAATTCACACTATCAATAACCTCCACGCCTCCCCCCGCCCCCCCCCCCCCCACTGGGCTTCTTTCAGGTTGCTGATATAGGAGAACCTTGATATGTTGGGCTCTTCAGTTTCCAAAGGTTCTTGAAATGTCACCAGCAGAAAGAGTAGCTGAGATGTAGGCAGGTTGTGGAACATTGTTAAAGCAACAGATCAGTGTGTGACTAATTCCTCCAATATTGACTGAGATTCTTAGTGTAGAACCTTACAGGAGCAGTAATCGTTGGCATTCTGAAAAGAGTAACAAGCATTTGCAGCATATACCTTGTACGTTTAATTTAGCAACAATCTGAAACAAACTGGTACAGACGTACAGAGGAGAATATCTTGACTGGTTGCATCATGGTCTGGGGTGGTGACACTAATGTCCATGAATGGAATAGCCAATGAAATAATGTGGATGCAGCCAGCCCATCACAGGTAAAGCCATCCCCACCAGTGAGAACATCTACAAGGAGAGCTGTCACAGGAAAGCAGCATTCATCACCAAGGACCACCAGCATCAAGGAGATGTTCGCTTTTCAATGCTGCCATTACGAAGGAGTTACAGGAGCATCAGGTCCCAGAGCACCAGGTTTAGAAATAGCTTTTGCTAGTAAATGATCAGGCTGCTTAAGTACAGGGGATAATTTCACTCATTCCTACAAGGAACTCACATTCCAGGACTCCACGACTCCTGGTCCCGATATCAACTTTCATATTTTTATTATTATTGAAACACCCTGGTTTCCTTGCCGACGTACGTCTGGGGAAGGCAAACCTCAGCTCCGGCAAATTAGTGAGATTGAGGTGCTCTCCCACCACAATCCCCAGTTTGTAAGGATGCTAAGTAATTTGCTACCCTGTTACAAATTGGTGCCATGAAATAACAGACGGTACATTGCATACGATGAAATTAATTGTATTTATGAATCTTAACTTAACTAAAGGGTTAGTAAATGACAACAAAAAGAAAAGTGCCCATTCTAATTAAACAATCAAATGTGTACAGGTTGGAGATCATCTTGAACTCTCTGTCAATCAGGAACTGGGCTGTCGATCAGTGTGAACACCTACACCGCCTTCCGAACGTCGCTCGGAATCCGTCTCGAACAAAGGGGTCTCCCACCGGATCGTATGCTACGACCGGTCCTTCCCAGCGTCTTCTCTCTTCATCTCCCGCGCAAGAAAAGCCCAGGACCAAGCTATTGTCCGTCACCACAGAAAACCTCCTGCTGATTGGGTGGCATACATTCCACATCATCTCTTCAACAATAACCCCAAAAGGCTGGAAACACAGCAGGCTGCTCTTACAGAGCTGCTAAATAAATTACCTGCTGCATAACAGTAAAAATATGAATCTGGGCATTACACTCTCCCCCCACCACAAATAGTCATATCCTCATGACCTAGAAATAATTTGTCATCTCCTCATGAATAACAACGTTTTCAAATGAATTTCGCGATGTCAGAACCTCCAATTCATTTCTAAATGGTAATGACATATCTCACTAGGGAGATAGTCACAACCCTCTGTTCCCCCGGTGCTATATAGGGGAGCCTATCTGGGGGTCTTCTGTCCTTTTAAGACCTAGTTATCCCATCATCTGCGCCTTCAGTTTCAGACACCCTTTGGGATACTTCTGGTCTACATGGCGAGGCCTTAATCTGTTTATCTCTTGTGCCTTCCGGCAATACAGGTCCCTTGCCACTTGACTGAGCTCAGCTTCATTCCCGGTTACTTTACTGCCCAACCCCTCTTCGTGGTCCAGCTGCAAACCTGCCTGTCCACAGATAGTCCCCCCAGTTTCATCTGCCTCAGCTTCTAAAGGGCTGGGAATCTCCTCCTCAATTGGTGGGGAGTTCGCAAAAGGCAACATATACCACAGCCCCTTCTCCTCATCCTGCGAGTCCGTATCCCAGTCAGGGGCGTGGGATGGTGTAATATTTCCTGCCGCTGGTCCTTCAGTCTCTCCACGTCGCCGCAGAGTCCTCTTACTCTGTGTAGGGTCCAGATCAGGCTTTGGGTCAACACGTACCTCTTGTCCCAAAGAAAGAAGGTGGTTCCAATATAGAATCTTGACAGGATCATTCCCATCCTACAGTCTCACCAGGAAAACTGGTACAGTTAGTTGGCTTCTGACTCTCCACTACATAAAGCGTAGCCGCCCTGCGTCAGCCAACTTATACTTCCCAGGTAGCCTCAAATTCTTTATGAGAACTCGGTCTCCAGGCATGAATTGAGAGAACCTAACCTTTTAATCATACATCCTCTTATTTACTTGATTCTGCTTAACAGCTGCAACCTTAGCTAATTCATCATTCTTTTTCAGCTCCCTTCTCATATCGAACGTCTTGCGTGGTGGATCTTCCTCTCCAGTCCAAGACCAGAGATCGATGGGCAACCCCGCCTCGCACCCAAACATTGGATAACATGACAAGTACCTGGTAGCTTCATATCGTGTATAGTTGTAGTAGTGGACCAGATGTGCAATATGTTGACATTACTTGTTCTTTTTGCTGAATATCTGACAGGTTCAGATTAAACCTCTCGGGCTGGGGATCACCCTGCTGGTGATAAGGCGTAGTCCCCGTCTTCTCGACTCCAAGCATGTTCAGTAGCTCATGTATGAGCCTACTCTCGAAAATCCCGTCCCTGATCACTATGTATCCGCCTGGGGAGGCCATAATAAATGAAATACTGCTCCCACAACACTTTAGCCACATCGGACGCCCTCTGATCCTTGGTGGGGAAGTCTTGCGCACTCTGCTGTAGTGATCCGTAATGACCGAGACTTTCGCCATGTTGCTATCATCTGGCTCTATTGAGAGGAAATCTAGGCACACCACGTCAGCGGATCGCGCACTACAAGCGGGACAATGGAGCGGACCTCGTCGGCAGTGTCCTCTTCCGCATACAGCGAACGCAGGATTTTCAGTACTCTTCATCCTTTAGCTTCAATCGGAGACAGTAGATCTGATCTCTGAGCAATCCATAGGTCTTGTCAGCCCCGAAATGGCCAGAATCATCATGAAGTGCCTTCAATAGAATCCACCGATACTTCTCAGGCACACCCAGTACGGAACGCCGAGGCCGCTCGGGAGGCTATGTGACCCAGTATAGGATCTGGTTCCTCAACTCCAATCAGTAATTGAGACACTGAAGCGTGTTTTGTCCTCTCCGCTTGGGCAATGCCTCCTTTTTCAACCGCTGACCAAATGATACCGGAGCCCGGGTCATCTCGCTGAGCAGCTGCCACTTCCTCAGGACTCAATTCCGGCCACTGTTTTCTCTTCGGAGCAGTCAGGTAGCAGTAAGCTTGTGGAAAGAACCGTCAGAAGCTCCCAATTGATCTACCGCTCGAATTTGCTCTTGCCTTTGCTCTGCCTTCACCGTGATGGCAAACTGGCACATGGCTTTCACATCCGGGGCAGGAGCATTCTTCCACTCTTCGTCCCCGTCCAGCCCTTCATGCGCACGTCGGGACAAAACATCGGCATCCCTGTTTCTACTTCCCGGCCGTATGTCAGGCTGAAATCATTGGCAGACAACGCCACTAACCACCGATGGCCTGTGGTATTCAAGTTCGCCGAGACCAGGATATAAGTTATAGGATTGTTGTCCGTCCTCATCTCAAACTTGGCACCGTAGAGGTAGTCGCTTTACTTATCCACCATAATCCATTTCAATGCCAGGAACTCCAACTTGTGCGTGGGTGATAGACTCCGGCTGACGAACACAACAGGTTCAACCCTGTGCCCTGATCCTGATACAGGACGCCCTTAAGCCCTCTCTGCTGGTATCCGTATGCCGTACATACAGCAATCGGGAGTCTGCAAAAGCCAGCACAGGTGCTTGCGTCAACAACTCCTTCAGCAATTGAAAGGTTTCTTCACATTTCGCATCCCATCTCGCTGCAAAAGGCTCCGAAGTGCTAAGATAATCTTTATCCTCCTCTTCTTCTATCCTCCTCCTGTTCTTCCTTCAGGGAGGGTAACCGGACAGAAGCTGATTTAAAGGATGACTCACTTTCGTGCAGTCCTTCACGAAATTCCTGTAGTATCCACAGAACCCAAGGAATGAGCGCAAAGCGCTCGCAGTCAGATGCCTTGCCATATGTCACCACCTCTAACTTAGACGTATTCGTATATACTCTATTCCATGAGACTATGTTCCCAATATATTTAACAGATGTCTTGGAGCTTGTCCAGGGAAGGTTTTATCCTTTCAGCTTTCAGGCGGCCCAGCAACTTTAGCAGCCTGGCTTCATGTTCTTCCAAGGTGGACCCGAACACTATGAGATCATATCCCCCATCGTTTTCTACATGACAGGCTGGGAAGTGGCAGGGGCTCCCGGTATGCCATATGGCATTCTTTCGAACTGGAAGAATGCCAGTGGACATATAAATGCCGTCTAATGGATATCTGGTAATACCCACCCCTCAAGTCCAGCACACTGAACCACTTCGAACCACTCAGACAGGCCAGCGCATCTTCGATCCTGTGTCGGTCTACTGTTCAGAGTTCTATGGTCCACACAAAGGGGCGGCGCTGAGGTGGTGCTAGCTGGTGCTATAGCACCAGAAGAAATTACAATAGCACCACCAAGAAATTAATTGAAATTTGACATAAAAGTTGCTGCTGCTTTGCTTTCTTTGTATAGTTTTGAATACTGCTTGTTTCTCCAGTTGATCTCGTGAAATAGCGCCCCCAATTACCACAGCACCCATGTAGCAATAAAGTTACAAGCTCTGTCTCTGTGCTGGGCTAAGGGCAGATCCATTCTGCACTTCTGCGTATTCGTTCGTTGTCAATGTCTTGCCGTTGCCATCCTCAGATCAGTTAAGCTGATCTAAGATCACTTAAGGTAGTGATGTCATTCACTCTCACTCAGGCGAGAGATTGATAGTATACACACACACATTGTGCTTTTACAATCTAGCGTCGGCCTGGCACGTGCATTATTTTGGCCGGCGTGCAAAATGGATCGATTTTTAGTGAGAAAACAACTTCATCCAGATGAATCAGTGGTGATCAATGGTGTCTCAGCCTGAGTCTGTCTTAATTGAAAGCGACATGCAGAAAGAAGTAAGTGGGAATGAGGACAACAGCAGTTCATGGAAAGAGTGTGAGGGCGAAGTAGAGGAACAAGAAATAGAGCGGGATTCGGAAGAGAACGTGGATGAAGCTGCTGTTAGTGCTATTGGGGATACTGTTAGTGATGTTAGCCAGCAGCCTGTGGAAGGACCCCGTCGGCCAGCATTAAAAAAACTACCCTTCACAACAGTTTTGCAATTAGCAAAGGAGTTTAATTCGTGGCTGGTTTGACCAGTACTCCTGGCTGGAATATTTGATCACGAAAGACACTACGTTCTGCTTTGCATGCAGGCATTTCCTGTGTGGAGGACATGGGTTCCATTCTGAGTCCACCTTCACTGTCACTGGTTACCGCAACTGGCGGAAAGCTACAACAGCTTTCAAAACCCACCATGTAATTGCAGCTGATAAGTTTGCTATGGAGGCGCGGGCCGAATTCAGATTGAGGAAACTAGACAGTTCAAGATTGGGAAATATGCTTGATAAAGGACATGCAAAGATTGTCCGAGAAAATCGTGAGTATATGAGAGCAGTAGTTGAATCTCTACGCTATACTGCATTTCAAGGCATTGCCCAGCGAGGACACCGGGAGGATGATGGATGTGGCAATAGGGAAAACTTTGTTGTGTTTCTCAGTGCAATGTGGCAGTTTGATAAGACTGTAGCTAAAGAAAATAGAGAATAATCCTGGAAATGCAAAAAAAAGAAAACACCCATCACGATATCCAAAATAAAATTTTGGGTATTATGGCAGATATGGTCAGACGTCAAATAAGTTGACTGGAAAGGGACACTGGCGGGAAAGACAGCAGAGCAGCAGTGGCTGGAGTTTATGCGAGAAGTGAGGAAGGTGCAAGACAGGTATATCCCAAAAAAGAAGAAATGTTCGAGTGGAAAAAGGATGCAACCGTGGCTGACAAGAGAAGTCAAAGCCAAAGTTACAACAAAGGAGAGAGCATACAAGGAAGCAAAAATTAGTGGGAAGACAGAGGATTGGGAAGTTTTTAAAAGCTTACAAAAGGAAACTAAGAAAGTCATTGAGGGAAAGAGATTAACTATGAAAGGAAGCTAGCAAACAATATGAAAGAGAATACTAAAGGGTTTTTCAAGTATATAAAGAATAAAAGACAGGCGCGAGTAGATATAGGACCGATAGAAAATGATGCTGGAGAAATTGTAATGGGAGATAAGGAGATGGCGGAGAAACTGAACGAGTATTTTCACTGAGGAAGACATCAGCAGTATACCGGACACTCCAGGGTGGGAGGGAAGAAAAGTGTGCGCAGTCACAATTACGACAGAGAAAGTACTCAGGAAGCTGAATAGTCCAAAGGTAGATAAATCTCCCGGTCCAGATGGAATGCACCCTCGTGTTCTGAAGGAAGTAGCTGTGGAGATTGCGGAAGCATTAGCGATGATCTTTCAAAGGTCGATAGATTCTGGCATGGTTCCAGAGGACTGGAAGATTGCAAATGTCACTCTGCTATTTAAGAAGGGGGAAAGGAAGCAAAAAGGAAATTATAGACCTGTTAGCTTGACATTGGTGGTTGGGAAGTTGTTGGAGTCGATTGTCAAGGCTGAGGTTACAGAGTACCTGGAGGCATATGAGACAAGATAGGCAGAACTCAGCATGGATTCCTCAAAGGAATCTGACACCTGACCAGGTTCATTTCCCAGTACCAAATCAAGTACAGTCTCTCCTGCTCTAGGCTTATCTACGTATTGTGTAAAGAAACCTTCCTGAATACGCCTAACAAACTCCACCCTATCTAAACCCCTTGCCCTAGGGAGATGCCAATCGATATTTGGGAAATTAAAAACTCCCATCACGACAACTCTGTTATTATTACACATTTCCGGGATCTATTTCCTATCTGCTCCTCGAGATCCCTGTTACTGTTGGCTGGCCTATAAAAGACCCGGTAGAGTTATTGACCTCTTCCTGTTCCTAACCTCCACCCACAAGACTCCGTGGATAATCCCTCCATGACGTCCATCTTTTCTGCAGCCGTGACATTATCTCTGATCAACAGTGCCACGCCCCCACCTCCTTTGTCTCCCTCACTGTTCTTTCTAAAACATCTAAAACCCGGCACCTGAAGTAACTATTTCAGTCCCTGACCCAGCCAAGTCTCTCCAATGGCCACCACATCATAGCTCCAAGTAGTGATCCACGCTCGAAGCTCATCCGGTTTGTTCACAATACTCCTTGAGTTAAAATAGACACATCGCAAACTGTCCGTCTTATTATGTTCCTTCTCTATCGCCTGCCTATCCTCCCTCACACACTGTTTCCAAGCTTCTGTATTTGTGAGCCAACCTCCTCTTCCCCAGTCTCTACAGTTCGGTACCCACCCCCCAACAATTCTGGATTCAACACTCCCCAGTAGACTTAGCAGACCTCCCCGCTAGGATATTGGTCCCCCTGGGTTAGTCATAGTCATAGTCATACTTTATTGATCCCGAGAAGGAAATGCAACTCATCCTTTTTGTACAGGTCACACATGCCCCAACATCCCGGAAGTCATAGACTGGTGAGCCTCGGTTCAGTGGTGGTTTACCACTTTGTCTTGGCTGGAGATCACTCCTGATGATCCTCGCTCTTCAATAAAATTGTTCAACCACACACTTTCAGAGAATATCCTCTCTCGGATTAAACCAAAAATTGTTCCCAATTCAGCAGCATCTGTAGAAAGAACTTCACTTTTCTGATGCAGGTTAGTTTACTAACGGAGAGAAATAATAGGAGAACAAAAAGGCATAAAGGGTAATTTTATTTTGTATATATCAGTAGAATATGTAAAACCGTCGATACATATTTTTCCCAAAGTTTTCAAACATCGACTGATGATTGAAAATATACATGACCATCTCTTCAATAGTGTGTCCAGGATTATCTAATACATGCTGTCAGGATGACAGCAGTGACACGAATACATTTCTATTCAGCACTTAGTTAGTATACAAAAAAATATGAGCATAAGATTAAATAAGACAAGATAACTATTACACTTTATTTATCCCGATGGAAAATATTGTTGCAAAGTTGCTTAGTCGGAGATATATAATTTAAAATATGTACATTAAAAAGTAATAGTGCAAACTACCGATGCGCAATGAAACCAGGAAGTATATACTTAAGGGTGGGGGGGGGGGTGGATTGTAGATTTGCATAGCCACAAGGAAAAAGGATCTCGTGTGGCGTTCAGTGGTGCAGCTCGGTGGAAACAGTCCGCTACCAACTATGCTTCTCTGTTGGTCCAGCATGTCAGGGAGGCGGTGAGAATAATTGTTCATATTGCTCCGTAGCTTCTGCAGAATCCTCGGCTCAGACACAACCACCAGGGAATCCAATTCCATACCCTTATCAGAAAGTATCTTCCTTACGAGCTTATTAATCTTCTTGGCGTTAGCTGTTCTCACCCTGTCGCCCCAGCAGACGACGGCGTGCAATATAATGCTGGCCACCACTGAGTCGCAGAACATCTGCAGCATAGTATCGCGGACAGTGAATGACCGGAGCCTCCTCAGGAAGCACAGCCGGCTCTGCCCCTACCCGTTCTGGTACAGAGGCTCTGTCTTTTTAGTCCCGTTAATTGCCGATGTGAGCTCTCTGGTACTAGTAGTCCCGAACGATTTCCACATCTGTTCCCTTGATGGGGATGGGAATGCGGGTGTTTTCACCTTCCTGAAGTCCAACACCAACTCCTTTGTCTTAGTGATGTTGCGCAGCAGGTGATTCAGCCCACGGCACTCGACAAAGTTGTCCACCTCTCATCTGTATTCAGCCTCTTAACCCCGTCTGTTACAGCCCACAATGGCAGAATCTGCAGGTTGCAGGACTCCGAGTTGTATCGGGATGTCCGAGGCAGACCGTGAACAGGAAGGAGGACTGGACAGTCCGCTGAGGTGCCCCTGTGCCTCTAACCACAGTAACTGATACACAGTTCTGCAGTCTCGCATACTGTGGCCATCTGGACAGCTAGTCTGTAATCCAGGACAGTCATGAAGCATCCACCTGCATCTCCGTAAACTCACACCCTAGTAAAGCAGGCCGTGTGGTATTTAAACACTGGAGAAATCAAGAAGCGTGATTCTCAGCGTGGCCTGGCTCGCCTAGATCGGTGTATGCCCGTTGAAGCAGGAAAAAATGGTGTACTCGACTCCAATATGTGATTAGTAAGCAAACTGCTGGGGACGTCCAGTGATGGATTTACGATGGTCTGGATGTGTGTCAGAGGCAGCCATTCTAATGATTTTATAACATGTGAGATCAGTGCCAGTGGCCTGCAGTCCCTGGGCGTGGTGTGATATGTCTTCTTCGAGTTCTTGAACTAGTCAGAGTGTTTTCCACAGCAAAGGAATCCTCTGCAAACTGAGGCTCAGATCAGAGATGTATCGAATGACTGCACCCAGCTGAGTAGCACACACATTGCGTGCCCTTGGGCTGATATCATCCGGGCCAACAGCCTGGATTGGATGAAGCCTGCTGTTCTCTCTCTTTACCTGTTAGAAGTGACAGTCCACGCGTCTGTGATCATTGGTTCTACGGTGTCCTTGGAGAGAGACGGAGGGAAAGGGATGAGCTGCGGATTTAGTTTGGTTGTAGAGGGTGAACAGAAGCCTCCCCATCAAACCTGTTGAGAAAACAATTCAATTCGTTGGCCCTGTCCCGGACCCTTTCGATCACTTTTCTCTGATCCTTTTGTACACTGTGATCGTTTTTGTACCAATCCACACATCCGTTGCGTTGTTCTGTTGTAGTAATTGTCTGGGAAGCATCTGTTAAATGTCAGGTTTCTGAACGATTATTGCTGTGTACCTTTAAAGAAAACATGACTTGACAATAGGAAAACAAGACATAATGATATCAGTACTATGTGGTAAACACTTCGTGATTTAGGGGAACGGGATGATGTTATTTTAGGAAGGAACCAGTCAGGTATTGCAGGGACACCAGAGGAGTAACTGCTACAACGTCAATGCAGATACATTTTGTAAATTAAAAAAGCAAGCCAATATATGAAACATCAACAATAGTCTCGGACGAGCTGTCATTTCAATGTTAGATCTCCGTTCGTTCCGAGGGAGTGATTTATTTGTGCGTTGGGATATAATGCATTTTATCTGAACAAAATGTACACATGACTCCACATGTGTGTGTCTTTGCAAGTCATTCAAATTAATGACTTTGGTGGATTTATGCCAGAAGAGACAGGTAAGTTCCTAAGAATTTTTCCATGTAAAACAAGATTCTCAGTGATGACATCCAGGACTGAAATAACCCGTGAAGCGAGTCCGTGGCGTGAATCGACCGGATTCGAAATTAAAGCCGTTCCCTCATTTTACCATTCCACGTGTTGCTCTGCTATAATGATTATGGTCACATGGGGCAAATTCCAAGTAACATTGATGAACAGAAGAACTTTATTCCAGCAACAGAAACCTCATGACTAGGACAAACCTTGCAACCCGAAATTGAACAAGTTTCACAAAGAAGTGTCCATACTCATTGAGGAATAATATGTATTTAACAATGACTCAACGAGCAAAAACAAAGTTAATTGTGTTTGTTCAGTGGGTTGTGTCTGATTGGAGTGACGAGTCGCTCCCGGGATTTTCCCAGTGGATCTCCCTTCAACTATATAGAAGCTGAATAAGAATTTTGCCAGCCCGCTGACATTTGGAACAGCTTTGAACAACTGCTCGCAGCGCGTTACTGAAGATGGTATATGTAACTATTTACCACGTAGCCCGCATCTGTTATCCGATCCTTGCAGCGGCCGGAATTCCGGGTAGGACACACATCGGTTGTTATTTGAGTGGCTTCGTCTTCCTATTGTTTGTGGCAATTACAGCAAACTGAGCTGGCTGCTGTCCAGTCACCAATTTCGCCATTTTAGTTGGTGGTAATGCTGTTTATTTTCCGACTGCTAACACTGCTTGAAAATCGGAGATTTTTTGGAATGCATTCCTTCTGCCCAAGTCCGTATATTTACTTCGAAACAATTCTTTTAACGGGACAAATCCTTCATTTGGAGCCGCAGCAGCTCTTCCAAACTGATTTGCCGTGAACTGCGGAGGTCTGGATATATCATGCACAACACAACGAATTTCATCGCCATCACAAAACTGCGCAAGAGCGAATTACATTTCTGTTAGGTTGGCACTTTTCTTCCGAACTACCCCATTGTGGGTTCAGAATGGTCCATGGTCCATGTGCCCATCCATCTGACACAGTCCGAGCTCTCCGCTCTTTTCCTGACGAAACAACTGAGATGTGGACCGCTCTGGACACAAAACAGGATGTTCCTCTTCCCTGAAAAGCCGCAGTAAAAGATTGATTGCACCTGCACGAAGTGTCAATCTTCCACAAACATGAAGGTGACCAAAGCGACCAATCTGACTTGGTTCTCATTTTGGGTGATCAGAGCGATGAGAGTCACTCCGTTGCTTTATAAATGACAGTCAGAACAGTGCGAATGCAGACACAATGAAGAACGAGAGCAATTGAGGAAACAAATGATTTAGGAAGGAGAAAGCAGAGTTCACGACTTCAGTGAAAACAAAAGCAGACATAGCGTTTGGGATCGTAAACTCGTCATGGGCACTGGTCAAACGAGAAACTTGTTTCCCGGAGATGAAGATATATCAAACTGTATATCCGCTCTAGAAAGACACCGGGGCGACTGTAAGTGAGACTGTGTTCACCGAATCTTCGAGAGAGCGGGTAACTTTGATTTAATTACACAACATCAAGCACATTGTACAGTTCGAGAGCGAGAGCACTGTTAGATGAATGTAAAGATTGTGAGATGCAGAGCTGCATCATATGCCCCTGTCAGACCGGAGCGGAGGACTGGGTCAGGGTCACAGGTAGATGACTGGTCAGTGCGATCAGATGGAGAATCAGACAACTCGCTGCAGAGTAGTAACCAAAGAAAATTGGATGAGCGTTTCGAGAAGAAGCTGGATAGTAATAACCTTTTCGGTATTGTGTTCAGTCTCATTCCATTTTTGAAAATCTCCGTCTGTGGTGCCATGGCCCTTCTGAGCGAAGCTCAGCGCAAACCTGAACCACACCAACTCCTCCGCACGAGACACACTGCAGACTTCAATCATGAATATCCAGTCTCCAATTTCCGGTATTCCGCTCTTCCGACTGTACCTCACCACCCCGTACTACGACAGTGAAACCGTTTCTCTTTTCTTTATCTATCAGCACAAAGTCGGCAACAGGTGATTTGTCAGCTCTACGCCGTGAAGCTCTGGCAGTCTGCATGTCAAAATCTTGTATTCACAGCATTTTAACACATTGGGATAAAAGCAACATGTTTTAGGATTCAATTGACAGTCCATTGAATCCCCCAGACAAAGCTGTTTATCGCTACTGCACCGTAGGAGTCGCAGTGTCGAAGACGGCCCATTTCCTCACTTTCTCACACCCCATTCCCGTTACAACACAACAACAGCGCGTTTTCCTTCATTTCTAATTTTACTGAAGGATTTATCGACTTGCATCATCAACCGTTTATTTCCACATCTTTCGCGTGACCAGTTAAGCATTTTGCTTCTTTTTTCAATATTTCTTTTGGAACATCTGCAACATTTTCGAGAGTCCGATGCACCCCAGCATATTCCTCCACGTGCATTACATCTCCACCTTACGAAGCATTAGTCAAGTCTGATATTCGCATCCTGAATTCTTAAGCGCAAGTACGCCGATAAAGCAGATGATTGGTGTGTGCTCAGAGCAATCAGCATCTTTCTCATTTATTAATGAGGGGGAAATGATTCGTCTGAACTTCTCTAAAGTTACCCTCTGCTTTCTCTTTATATTGCAGTGAATTTAATTGCGATTGTGATCCTGTCCCGTGGAAAATGTGGACTCTCTAGGTGTGTCACTCGCTACCTGGTGGGAATGGCTGCGGCAGATCTCACTGTCGTTGTCATTGTAGTTATTGGGCAGGATATCAATAATCTCTACATGTACGCCAGATTCTTGCTGGTCACTCCGGTTTGCGCTCTGACGCTTGTGCTTACAGTTGCAAGCTTGGATTTCTCCGTTTGGCTCACAGTGGCTTTCACATTCGATCGTTTCGTTGCGATCTGCTGTCAAAGTTTTCGGAAAAGATACTGTACAGAGAGAGTAGCGACCATCGTCACAGTAATAGTAGCGTTTGTGGGCCTTGCGAGGTGCATCCCGTTTTACTTTGTAGTGGAGCCTCATGTAATAATTAATAAAGTACCGTGGCGTTGCATCTTCATACCTGAATACTTCACTTCTGCAGTGTGGAAGGCCTACGAATTGCTTGACAGCATCACCACACCGATACTACCAATTTGTTGAATCCTTCTGTGTAACGGTTTAACAGCGAGACACATTATAGCGGCAAATAGAGACCGCAAGGGACTCCGGAGTAACAGTGAAAATCAAAAAGATCTAGAAGTGGAGAACCGGAGAAAGTCTATTATCCTGTTGTTTGCTCTGTCAGGTAATTTCATTTTACTGTGGATGCCCCACATAATACAGTCTATGAATTGGCAAGCGGTGAATTATTCCTTCACAGACAAATATCTGAATACTCCGATTTTCATCTTTGAAACATGTGCTATTATGCTAACGTCTCTCAGTACCTGCACCAACACTTGCATCTATGGGCTGACGCAGAGGAAGTTCAGAGAGGAGCTGAGCAATGGAGTGAAATATGTGTTGACATTAAATGGGTTGCTATGTAAATAACAGAAATAATATCCGACTAGAACATGGTGGAAATTGCAAATAAATATCCCAAAGACTTCATTAATTTCGTCAGCATTCCATAAATCTAGTAATGTATATTGAGAGGATTCGCAGTATTGAAGGAAAAAAAACACTCTAAGCAAATGGAATAAATTGTTTCATTGTTGTAACTTTGCCACCCCAACAACATTAGTCACGGGGTTGGTTATGAATAAGAGTTTTTCATGCTGGTAACATTAACGCCCGCAGTTGCAACACGATATGTCTTATTCTCTAATTCTACGATTCATTGAACGTCGTCATTAAAATGTGCTTTTTAAGAATTCATTTTATAATAATGAGGATAGAGATTGCTATCAAATTCCTAATAATCATTATTCTCTGTGAATTCGCCCCCACTGGAGTGGCCGGTTGCTTTGCTGCATTGTTTTATGTTCAATGTGCTACGTTCAGGACTGAGCACAGTACTGTAAGTGTGATCTCTCACAATTGTTGTGTAGACCTGCAGCGTTACGTCACGGGAAATGGACTGGCTCTGGAGATAGTGCCGAGGAATTGATTGTGGAGATGACGGGGTTAACCCTATGAATCTCCTGGGAGTAAACTGACTGCAATCCAGAAGAAAGAGAGGGGATCGGTCGGAAATGTAACAAATGAACCTGTTGACTCCTCTGTAGTTGAGGCTACTTCAGTAAATACGCAGTCAGTGGCCGGGTGGTCAGGTACAGGAGTGGAAGCCCGTGCGGCCTTTTGCCGCTGCAGCCCAGCCACTTTTGGTTGGACGTGCTGTGCGTTCAGAGATGCTCTTCCGCACGCCGCTGTGGCAACGTGCGTTTATTTGATTCACTGATGTGAGTGAAAATCCCAGAAGATTAGTCGCTTGAGAAATTCTCAAATCATTCCGTCTGGCAGCAATAACTATCCCATGCTCAACGTCAGTTCAATCACATTTCTTCCCTTGTCTGACGTTTGGTCCCAACAGGAACATCTTGATCATGTCTGCATAACTGTAATGTGTTAAGGTGCTGCCGGATGATTGACTGATTCGATATTTGCATTAATGAACAGGTATACAGGTGTACCAAAGGCTGTGTGTATTTTAGACACGGGCAGATTTCTGCATAGCGGGGAATTGAAGACTTCAGGGTGAAAGGCAGGTAACGTCACTGTGGCCGCTGGCAGGACATTGGAGAAATGACAGACTTTGTCACGGCGAGCGGGGACAACGACTCAACGCAGGAGCGGGGTAATGGCAGATTCCTCTGTAGAGACAGAAACCAGAGGTCAGACAAGGGAATAAAAGCAGACAGCGGAGGCAGGACTAAGCGGCAGCGCGAGGAAAGGAATTCTCCCAAATACAAGGATCCCGCTGCAGCGCAATTAATCAATGCAGAGACCCCTTTAAATAATCGAGGTACCTGGGAAACCGGTTCAAATGTTCAAAAAAGGTTCAAAGGTTCGTTGGGAACTGGGTGGGTGGAAGCAGAGCGAGGCGGAAGTGTTGGGGAGTGTGTGGTGAGTCCTCACTCTCTCCAGACGAGGGGAACCAGACAATCGTTCCCCATGTAGTTTCCTTTCAATGCGATCAACAGCGGGTCTCCACAAAGCGGAACAAACATTTCAAGTTGGAAGTACTTGTGTCAGTGTGTGATATCGACCTCTGGAGCAGAGAGGGAAGGAGAGTCGGTGAGAGATGGGCATTCCTTCGTCGGTCCTCACCATTTCTACCACCCCTACTCGACTTCCCATATCCTCTACCCGCCTCCACAAACCTCCCCATCTCGGTCACCCTCATCCTCCCCTACGCCACACCGTCTCCGAGAACTCTCTCCTTCCCCTAAACAGTTCCCACTCTCCGTCATCTCCTCCCCTCCTGGCACGCCTTCGTGCGTTCATCACTCTGTCTCGCTCCCCTGAACCCCTCTCCAGTTTCCTCGTTTCTGCGCTGAACTAAGACAACAGTGATGACTGCCTTGTGGCTGTGGACGCTCGTACACTGTAGCTGTTTGCACGATATTTTTCTCTCTGCAAATTTGGTGTATGATTGTCTTTTTTTCTTTGCTTTGCAGAGAGTTTGATATTGTGCCCGAATGCCTGAACTATGGCCAGTTAGAAGATGAGGTGTTGTTCCTCCAAGTTATTTGAAGTTGTGACAGAGTTTGTATCAGACATCACCATGGAGTCCAAAATTATCTCAGCTGAAGTGTTGTCCTTGACCAACTGGCTATGCTTTGCAAACTTTTAACAGGCTGGAAAGGTGAAGGATTTGTGTACGCGAATCTCAAGTCCGTTAGTTCCGCTGTATCTGTCAGTTCACCAGCGCTTGAATGCCGCCGATCCTTGAATGTGCAGGCGGAGATGCTGGAGAAGACAGCGCCCCACTCGCTACCAGGAGAGCCCGATCACGTGCCCATGTCCGTGATCTGATTGGATACATTACCATGACGTTGATAGCAGTGTGACGTCATTCACTGGCTCTCATTTTGGAAGGGATTCAGTCGGCCATCGCAGATACACCAACAGCTTCGCACTGGGAAGCGGCCGTTCACCTGCTCCGTGTGTGCGAAGAGTCTCATTCAGTCAACCCACCTTGTGATGCTCCGGTGAGTTCACAATAAATAGAGGCCACATTTCTGTCCGGAGTGAGCAAAGAGTTTTACTCAATCAGCCCAACTGCTGCAACACCAGCAACTTCACATCAGGGAGGAAGATCAAATCAGCTCTGTGTTAAATGTTTAACCATCACGGTGACTGAAGGCAGCTGCAGGTTCATGAGGGACTGTTACTGTCAGATTCTGCAGTTCTTGCGGCTGCTTATCGCACCCAGGACTGAACCCTTGTCACTGAGCATTGGGGGAGTCCGTTCTGCAGTCTAGTCGTTAAACTAGACTGATGTTTAATATTGTGGATCTGAGAAAGATAGATCAGTTCTGTATTAATCTCGTGTTTCAGGTACATACTGTCTCTACCACACTCACAATGTTCCATATCAGTATTTTAAAATCACTTCAGCACCGAGCGGAAAGGCAAACACCTTCCATCTGGAGACTGTGAGCAGGCGCGGAGTGATTGTTGCGTCATCCGGAGGGCGGGGCTTCGGGAACAGACGCGCAGCTGCTGCCCGTCTGCGGTTCAATGGGAGGGGCGAACGGGATCACGTGACCTGTGGGGGGCAGAGACTCCAGCTACCCGCCACTCTGTGGAAAGAAACAAACTTGTGTTATGTACCAGCAGCAATAGACCACAAACTCAGTTTTAATGTAAACTACTGTCTTTATTAGTGTATAGAAAATTAAGCAAACTACTCTTCGAAACAGTTAACACTGTTATGCGTTTGTGCCTCCCCCACTGTCAAGTTTAGGAACAAGTACTTAAAGTCTCTCTCTCTCTCTCTCTCTCTCTCTCTCTCTCTCTCTCTGCTCCAGCAGTCGGTGTAGTGACGTCATACTCCCGCCTCCTGCAGGCTCTCTTAATGTAACACCCACAGCAAAATGAAACCTGTCATCACGTAACACTTACCGCTCACATCTCCTCTCACCTTAAATGTATTAGACATTTCAACCCCCAGGAAAAATACATCGTCTCTCCGCTCTATCTATTCCTCTCATAATCTTATAAAGGTCTATCCAGTCTCACCCCAGCCTGCGCCGCTCTGGAGAAAACAACACAAGTTTGTCCAACCTCTCGTTATAGCTCTCTTAACCACCCGATCAATCTGTGCAGTCTCTTTCAGGGAGCTGTGAACTTGGATCCAATATCCCTCTGCTCATCGACACTGTTCAGGGTCTTGCATTTAACAGTATACTGTCTCTTTACATTTCACAGTGCACTGTCTCTCTACATTCGACCTACCGAGCTGCCAAGATGATCATCACTAATCAAATCTCACTGAGATTTCTCAGGTCCTGTTGAATTTATTGCCAAGTGCACAAGTACGGGCAAGTGCAGGTACAGAGAAACACTGACTTGTGGCAACATCACAGGCAAGTACATTCAGATAACACACGGAACACAGATTATACGATTCTCTGTCGGTAACAGCCTGTAAATTTGTTGTGTCATGATCAATATTGAAATGTGCATTTTGTGTCAATAACAGATTTGAAAATGTTGAATTTGGTCCTTGTCTCCATTCCTCCTGCAGTCCACAACCAGCTCCTCTGTTTTTGTCGCAAAGAGGGAGAGATTGTTTTCTTGACACAATTGTGTCGGAGTGATGACTTCTTCTCCGTTGGCTGCCTCATTATTATTTGAGATTAGGCCAATCAATGTGGTGTCGTCAGCAAATGTAATCATCAGATTGGAGCTGTGGGTGGGGACACAAGTCATGGGAATACAGAGAGTAGAGGAGGGGGCAAGGAGACAACCCTGTGGGGTATGACTGCTGAGGGTCAGAGAGACAGAGGTGAGGGAGCCCACTCTTACCACCTGCCGGCGATCTGACAGGATGTCCAGGATCCAGCTACACAAGGCAGGGTGAAGGCCGAGGTCTCTGAGCTTCTTGTCGAAACTTCACGCCCTCGTATGGCTACTGCTCTGCCCATGACTGCCAGGAACTGCAGAAAACTTTGGAGAGCAGAGAACATCAGAGAAACAAGCCTCCCCTCCATGGACTCTTCCTACACTTCCCCTGCCTCGGAAAAGCAGGCCGTGTACTCAAAGATCCTCACAACCCGGACATTCTTGCTGCAAACCCGCTCCCCCATCGGGGAAGAGATACAAAAGCCTTAAAGCGCGTACCACCAGGCTCAAGGACGGCTTCCTGTCTGCGGTTATAAGCCAAATGAATGGTCTCCAGTTCAATAAAATGGACTCAACCTCGCAATGTAACTCGACGTGACCCTGCACCATATGTCTATCTGCACTGCACTTTCTCTGCAGCCATAATGCTTTGTTACAGTTATTGTTTTGTCATATATCAGATCAATGTACTGTTGTAATGTATTGATCTGTGTGGATGGTACATCAGGCAAGATTTTCATTGTAGCTCAGTACGTGATTAGAAGAAACAAATTCCCCATTTTAATTGTGTGGAAATATTAGACAGACTGAGCTTCTTCTTTGCAACGTCAGTGGGAAACTTAACTGAACTGAGGAACACAAATAATGGAAAAGGTTTCAATCTCACATTACGATCTGCGGTAACTGGGATCAGGTGACCCGTGGTGGGTCTCCCATACTAATGATCAGAACCTGGTTTGATAGCACCGGCATATGTCATGAAATTCGTTGTTTCTGCGGCAGCAGTAGAACCTAATTCATAATAAGGATTTTAACAATTGTGAATTACAATAATATACATATTAAGTAGTTCAATTATATAAGTGGTGCAAAAAAATCTAATAAACTCTTTTAATTGTGTGGAAATTCTGGAGCAAAGCTTAACTAAGCTGTACACATTTATGAAAAGCTCAGAAAAATAGAAAACGCTAAATTCTCATGTGAATAGGTCATATACCCAAAAATATTGGCTGCACTTTGACAGGTCAAGACAGTGGAATAGACTATAAGACCATAAAATATTGGAGCAGAAGTAGGCCATTCGGTCCATCAAGTCTGCTCCACCATTCAATCATGGGCTGATCCAATTCTTCCTGTCATCCCCACTCCCCTGCCTTCACCCCATACTCTTTGATGTGCTGGCTAATCAAGAACCTATCTATCTTTGTCTTAAATACACCTAATGACTTGGCCTCCACAGCCGCTCATGGCAACAAATTCCACAAATATACCACCCTTTGCCAAAAGTAATTTCTCCGCATCGCTGTTCTAAATAGACGTCCTTAAATCCTGAAGTCGTGCCCTCTGGTCCTAGAATCCTATACAACGGGAAATAACTTTGCCATATCTAATCTGTTCAGGCCTCTTAATATTCAGAATGTTTCTATGAAATCCCTCCTCATTCTCCTAAATTTCAGGGAATACAGTCCAAGAACTGCCAGACTTCCCTCATATGGTCACCCTTTCATTCCTGGAATCATTCTCATGAACCTTCTCTGAACCCTCTCCAATGTCAGTATATTATTTATAACCTCGCTTAGTCATAGTAATAGTTATAGTCATAGTCATACTGTATTGATCCTGAAGGAAATTGGTTTTCGTTACAGTTGCACCATAAATAATTAAATAGTAATATGTAAATTATGCCAGGAAATAAGTCCAGGACCAGCCTATTGTCTCAGGGTTTCTGACCCTCCAAGGGAGGAGTTGTAAAGTTTGGTGGCCACAGGCAGGAATGACTTCCTATGACGCTCTGTGCTGCATCTCGGTAGAATGAGTCTCTGGCTGAATGTACTCCTGTGCCCACCCAGTACATTATGTAGTGGATGGGAGACATTGTCCAAGATGCCATGCAACTTGGACAGCATCCTCTTTTCAGACACCACCGTCAGAGGGGCGCTTAGCCTAGTGGTATGATCGAGGGGTGATATCTCGTGTCCAGCCAAGCCTTAGAACTCTCGTTTGGGTGGATGCTGTGCGATGTGTCCCCTGTTTCATATCAGTACCCCGTAATAACAAGCAGTACACAGTATGCGGTTAAACAATTAAGACTTTATAACTCTGACTTGAACTATGGGGTTAGCAGAGAACCAAAATATAAAATAAAAAGGTGCCACTATATCTTTATACAGTTCGTGCACCTCGTTGGAGCTCATGCAGTATCCTTGGTCCACCATTCGATCTCCTCTGAACTCTGCCAGGTGCTGAGTCCCCGCTCAGGGTTCGCTTCAATTGCCAGGTCACAACATCTCTTCGGGTGCGTCTTCTCTCTTCTTTCCCATGGCGTGTTCTGGCCAAATCCCACGCAAACAACAGCTTCAGATACACAAAAAAGAATAATATCTCTCCCATTGGATAGCAAATGAATACAAGTCCCGATATCACTAATTATAACCCAAACATGCTGCTACAGAGAACCCCTTACCTCAGCAGTTAACATGACAGAGGAGCCATTTTATTATAACACTACAGAAAGGCCATTTTATTAGTCTTAGCAAATAACATGAAAGAAGAAACCCCTTACACTTTTCTAAAATAAGGATTCCAATACTTCACACAATCGTCTGTGTGATCTCACGAGTCCCTTATAGAGCCTCACCATCACATCCCTGCTCTTATATTCTATACCTCTAGAAATAAATATGCCTTTTTCACCACCAACTCAACCTGGAAGTTAACCTTTAGGGTATCCTGCACAAGGAATCCCAAGTCCATTTGCATCTCTGCATTTTGAATTTTCTCCTCATATAAATAGTAGTCTGCCCATTAATTTCTTCCATCAAAATGCATGACCATACACTTTCCAACTTTGTATTTCATTCGCCACTTCTTTGTCCATTCTCCTAAACTATCTAAGTCTCTCTGCAGGCTCTCTGTTTCCTTAACACTACCCGCTCCTCCAGCTATCTTTGTATCATCGGCAAATTTAGCCACAAATCTATTAATTCCATAGTCCAAATCATTGACATGCATCGTAAAAAGCAGCGGTCCCGCCTATAGAACTTCACTGGTAACTGGCAGCCAGCCAGAAAAGGATCCCTTTATTCCCACTCTCTGTTTTCTGCCGACTAGCAATGCTCCACCCACGCTAGTAGCTTCCCTGTAATTCCACGGCCTCTTATCCTGCTAAGCAGCCTCATGTGCGGCACCTTGTCAAAGGATTTCTGAAAATCTAAGTACATTATATCTACTGCATCTTTTTGTCTACTCGGCTTGTAATTTTCTCGAAAAATTGCAGTAGATTTCTCAGGCAGGACTTCCCTTTCAGGAATCCATGCTGGCTTTGACATATCTTGTCATGTGTCTCAGGTACTCCATAATCTCATCCCGAGCAATCGATTCCAACAACTTCCCAACCACTGATGCCAAGCTAACAGGGCTATAGCTTCCTTTCTTCTGCCTCCCACCCTCCTTAAATTGCGGATAACATTTGCAATTTACCAGTCATCCGGTACAATGCCGGAGTCTATCGTGTCTTGAAAGATCATCACTAATGCCTCCACAATCTCCCCAGTTACTTCCTTCAGAACCCGAGGGTGCATTCCATCAGGTCCAGGAGATTGATACACACTCAGACCATTAAGCTTCCTGAGCATCCTCTAAGTCGTAATTTTCACTGCACAAACTTCACTTCCCTGACACTCTTGAATGACTGATATACTGCAGATGTCTTCCACTGTGAAGACTGATGCAAACAACTCATTCAGTTCCACTGCCATCTCTGCATCTCTCATTACAATATCTCCAGCGTCATTTTGTATTGGTCCTATATCTAACCTTGACTATTTTTTTTTACCCTTTCTATACTTAAAAAAGATTTCAGTATCTTCTTTGATATTATTCTTTGTTACCTCTCACAATTCTTCTTTTCCTTCCAAATGACCTTCCTAGATTTCTTCTGCAAGTTTTTAAAAGCTCTCCAATCCTCTATCTTCCCACTAGCTCTGGCTTCCTTGTATGCCATCTCTTTTGCTTTTACTTTGGCTCTGACTTCACTTGTCAGCCACGGTAGTGTCCTTCTTCGCTTTGAAAATTTCTTCTTATTTGGAAAAAAAATCTGACTTGCACTTCACTCATTTTTTGCAGAATCTCCAGCCATTGCTGCACTGTTGTTCTTCCTGCAAATGTCCCTTTCCAGTCAACTTCGTCCAGTTCCCCTCTCATGCCATTGTAATTTCCTTTATTCCACTGAAATACCGACACATTGGATTTTATTTTTCTAAATTTCAATGTGAACTCGATCATATTGTGATCACTGTTCCCCAAGTGTTCGTTGACCTTACGCTCTCATCACCTCCAGATCATTGTACAACACCCAATCCAACAGAGCCGATCTCCTGGTGGGTTCAACAGCAGGCAATGCTAAAAAACCATCCTTTAGACAGTCAAGAAATCCTCTCTCTTCAGGTCCAGAACTGACCTGGTTTTCCCAATCCACTTTCTTGTTAAAATCCCCAAAGATTATCATGACATTACTTTTCTGACACGCCTTTTCTATCTCTTGCCAAATTTGTAATCCACATCCCGGCTGCTGCTTAGGGGTCTGTGTTGGCAACGTTTCTTAGAAGTCGAATATTGAAAGGACTAGATAGAGAGGTCGTGGAGGGCGATAGAATCTGGTTATCACAATGCCATAAATACAATTTAAATATGCAGACGATAGGCTTTCGCCACGGCTTGAGATTCTAAATTGGAGAATGGCGCTTTATTCACAAAATCCTCACAGACCACAGTGACGGTATGCTGATTCCAGCAATGGAACCCGTCACTACCGTCAAATGCCAGGAGGGACATAATAATCAGAAAGTCTCTAGTCGCAGCCGTGTAAATAAAATGTGATCTTAGTTGGTGTGTGGCGTATGCTCAGAATGCGAAGGAGACAGACAAACTGAGCCAAGTAACAGATTGATGAAGGGGAGGAATGACCCATTTTGATATAGAGAGGGAAGCAGAGAGTTTGATATTGTGCCGATGCCAGAACAGAAGCCAGTTAGAAGATGAAGTCTTGTTCCTCAAAATTGTTTTGAGCTGTGACAGTGTTTTTATCACAAGAAACCATGGAGACTAAAATTATCTGAGTTGAAATGTTGTCCTTAACTCACTGACGTGTTTTGTAAACATTTAACAGTGTAGAAGGGTCAAAGGATTTGTGCATGGGAATCACAAACACAACAGCCCGTTAGTTCCGCTGTATCTGTCAGTTCACCAGCGCTTGAATGCCGCCGATCCTTGAATGTGGACGCGGAGATGCTGGAGAAGACAGCGCCCCACTCGCTACAAGGAGACCCCGATCACGTGTCCATGTCCGTGATCTGATTGGATACATTGCCATGACGTTGATAGCAGTGTGATGTCATTCACTGACTCACTTTGGAAGGGATTCAGTCGGACATCGCAGATCCATCCTCCCGCCACCCCACTAGGAATAGGATTCCCCTTGTCCTTACTTACCACCCCACCAGCCTCCGGGTCCAAAATATAATTCTCCTTAAGTTCCGCCACCTCCAACGGGATCCCTCCACTAAACACATCCTCCCCTTCCCCCTCTCTCTGCTTTCCGCAGGGATCGCTCCCTACGCGACTTCCTTCTCCATTCGTCCCCACATCCCTCCCCACCGATCTCCCTCCTGGCACTTATCCTTGTAAGCGGAACAAGTGTTACACATGCCCTTACACTTCCTCCCTCACTACCATTCAGGGCCCCAGACATTCCTTCCAGGTGAGGCGACACTTCACCTGTGAGTCGGCTGGGGTGATATACTGCGTCCAGTGCTCCCGATACAGCCTTCTATATATTGGCGAGACCCGACGCAGACTGGAACACCATTTCAATGAACACCTACCCACTGTCCCCCAGAGAAAACAGGATCTCCCAATGGCCACACATTTTAATTCCATGTCCCATTCCCATTCTGATTTGTCTATCCACAATCTCCTCTACTGTCAAGAAGAAGCCACACTCAGGTTGGAGGAACAACACCTTTCATTCCGTCTGGGTAGCCTCCAACCTGATGGCATGATCATTGACTTCTCTAACTTCCGCTAATACCCCACCTCCCCTCCCTGCACCCCATCCGTTATTTATTTATTTAAATACTCACATTCTTTTTCTCTCTCTCCTTTTTCTCCCTCTGTTCCTCTAACTACACTCCTTCCCCATCCTCCTGGTTCCCCGCCCCCCCCCACCCGTCCCCCTTTCTTTCTCCCTGGGCCTCCTGTACCATGATCCTCTCATATCCCTTTTGCCAATCACCTGTCCAGCTCTTGGCTCCATCCCTCCCCCTCCTATCTTCTCCTAACATTTGTGATCTCCCCCTCCCCCTCCCACTTCCAAATCTCTTATTAGCTTTTCTTTCAGTTAGTCATGATGAAGGGTCTTGGCCTGAAACGTCGACTGTACCTCTTCCCAGAGATGTTACCTGGCCTGCTGCGTTCACCAGCAACTTTCATGTGTGTTGCTTGAAATTCCAGCATCTTCAGATTTCTTCATGTTTGCAGATACACCAACAGCTTCGCACTGGGAAGCGGCCATTCACCTGATCCGTGTGAACGAAGAGACTCATTCAGTTAACCTACCTTGTGATGCTCCGGTGAGTTCACTATAAGCAGAGACCACATTTCTGTCCGGAGTGAGCAAAGAGTTTTACTGAATCATCCCAGCTGCTACAACACCAGCAACTTCACATCAGGGAGGAAGTTCAAATCAGCTCTGTGTCAAATGTTTAACCATCACGGTGACTGAAGGCAGCTGCAGGTTCATGAGGGACTGTTACTGTCAGATTCTGCAGTTCTTGCGGCTGCTCATCGCACCCAGGACTGAACCCTGGTCACTGAGCATTGGAGGAGTCCGTTCTGTCGCTGTTAGCCTTAAACTAGACGAGTGTTTAATATTCTGGATCTGTGAAAGATAAATCAGTTCTGTATCAAATCCCGTGTCTCAGGTACTTACTGTCTCTGCCACACTCACAATGTAAACTAGGGAGGCCACTCGGCCCATCTGGTCCCTGCCCATATTTCCGTTCCATATCAGTATATCAATATCTATCTCTGCCGTTCTCCTCTCACTCTCCCTGTGATGACAGGTTGTAACTAGTCACCACTCGGTGGGAGAAGAGATTTCCCTTGAATTTCATAGAATCATAGAAATCTACAGCACATTACAGACCCTTTGGCCCACAGCCTCGTGTCGACCATGTAACTTACTTTAGAAACTGTCTAGAATTACCCTACTGCATAGCCCTCTATTTTCCTAATCTCCATGTACCTATCTAAGAGTCTCTTAAAAAACCCTGTTGTATCCGCCTCTACCACCGTCGATGGCAGTGCATTCCACACACACACTACTCCTTATTTAAAAAAAAAACTTAGCTCTGACATCTCCTCTGTGCCTACTTTCAAGCAGCTTAAATATATGCCCCCCCCCCCCCCCCCCCGTGTTAGCCGTTTCAGTCCTGGAAAAAGCCTCTGGCGATCCACACGACCAATGCCTCTCATCATCCTATACACCTGCATGAATCTCCTGCATGATTGTCTCCAGGCTGAATAAGACGATGAGCTCGCTGTGGTTTTGACGTTCTTCAAGGCTCTGGACGAAGTTGGTTAAACTCCTTCCCCGCTCTTTCTAACGTTTTGTGTCATTTTCACTAATTTCAAAGGACTGTGCTTCAGGCAGCTGGATTGTTGCAATGCGCCTCTCAAGCCTGACAGCAGACTAGCGAATGAATTTTCGATAGAGCGGAGTCAGAAAGAGTTGGCAGTATGATTCAGTGCTTTGGGGCTCCAGAGAATGATGGGGTCTAGAGTTTACGAGGAGGAGGAGAAATCAGACCAGCAGGATATGGCTACAAATTAAAGATCAGAAACATCTGGAAATTGGTTGAATGAAAAAAAAAGATGGTTAATTTCTGCAAATTACTGGTGAAAATCAACAGCAAATGTGGAGAGGAATAAATACACAACGTTTAGGCCGAGCTCCCTTCAATATGCTTAGCCTGTGAACTCTTCTGCTTATTTGCTGCCTGAACTGCAGAGTTCCTCCAGCATTGTGTGTGTGTGGGTCTTTGTATTTCCAGCAACTGCAGAATCTGTTACATTTGTAAGAGGATTGTACTTTGGCATTAGATACACGGAATACCTGTTGATATTGAGCAAATCGTTTATGGGATCCGCTTTCTGTGTTAAAACAGCTACTGAGTACTCTACACACAAAAAAAAACTGAGGTCTGGACATGGAACCGAAGCTTGCCGGAACATTTAATGGCGCCGTGATTACCTAGAAAGCTCTGCATAACAATTTTCGCCGTCGCGGAAGCACCGATCAAATGCGCAGGCGTCAGGGTTGATGTTTGTTCCCGAATATCGCGCATGCGCGCAGTGCAGTAAAGGCCTCGGAAAATCGGCTCCAGGTAAGAGACAGTTTGCTGGTGGGGTTTTCAACACCGAATTCGGGATAATTACTGTGAGTTCCGGATACCGTGACCCGCAATCCCGGGACAGTCCTGTTCTCTTCCCTCTCTCTCTCAGCCCCACGACCCGTACACGGGCCCCGGGGAGCTTCCGGCTGGTGAGGGAATGGGAACCGATGGATCTCCCAGACAGAGCTGGGCTCCAGCGATCTAAATGCAAAGATTGGGAACTCGGGGAAAGGGAACAGATCTCTTAAATCACCTTTGTTCTACCTCCTATCACAAACGAGAGAAAATCTGCAGATGCTGGAAATCCAAGCAACACACACGAATTGCTGGAGGAATTCAGCATTAGTACTCTTCCTTAGATGCTGCCTGGCCTGCTGAGTTCCTCCAGCATTTTGTGTGCGTTGCTTCTTCTACCTGCTCTTGTTCTGGACTTTTCTACTCGTGAGAACACGGTTTGACCCACTCTCTCTGGGTACATAATTATATCAAACACTTTTGTCCTGGGCAACAAGTAGCTTTCACATCACAAATGTGCCGGACAGACTACTGCCTTTCCCTTCATATTCATTGGCATTGCCATCAATAAGCTCAGCACCGACAGTCACCTGGGAGGAGGGTTCAGGGGAAATATTTATGTACAATACAGAAACTGTGTGTATTGTGGTGATGCAAAAGTTGCTGGAGAATTTGCAAGTGGGAGGAAGTGGAGTGATATTTGGAAATCTGACTTTTAAAAGTGTCATTTAGCAAGCAAATCAGATATGGATGGTGTGCAAAAGCTGGAGTGAGAAAATTCTTCCTCACCCTGTACAGGCCTGCTATGTAGGTTGTGTGAGAGTGCAGATGAACTTGATCAAACCCAGAGGATAACAAAGTTCTTATTGACAGTGATTTACTAGCTGTTAAAATGAGTACCTCTATTTAAAGTTCAGTGTGCACATATTGTTGTCACTGGGTAAAAATTGCACAGCACAAGATTTTTTGGCACACCGCTCATTACAAATTAGATGGGACATTGGTGGGAAGGTGGGGAGACTTCAAGTGTCCTTGACACGCTCACCTGCTAGGTGTGCGTCCAGCTGCAGCTTGTAACCCTGCACGTTAGGGAGTTTGAGCTGGAAATGGATGAATTCCAGATCATTTGGGAGTTGGAGGCCGTGATGGATATGACATGAGGAGAGGTGAGTTACACCCAAGGTGCAAGACACAGGAAACTGGGTGAGAGTCAGGAAGGGGAATGAGGTTAAATAGCCATCGCAGAGTACTCTTGTTGCTATCCCGCACAACAACAGGTGGACCACTTTCGGAACTGTTAGGGGGGATTACCTAGCAGAGGAATTTCAAAGGGCTGATAGGGGCTTTGTTAGTTAGGGAATTAAAACTAGCAGAGGTCTAATATCCTAGTGGTGAGGCTTGCTAGCTAGTGCTAGTGTGTGGCAGGGGTTGGTGGTTAAATTAAAGTTGCAGGCGGGATTGGAGCCAGAATGGCAGAACAGATGGGTGGAAAGGGTGAATTGAAATGACTTATATCCTTAATATACATGAAGAGTAGAAATATTTACATTAATTCTCCATCTAAATGTGCAATGTGTAATTTCTAGTAATCTATAATAAATAGTACAGTCATTATAACATAGTAATACAATTTCATCAGTATGAATTAATCAGTCTGATGGCCTGGTGGAAGTAGCTGTCCAGGAGCCTGTTGGGCCTGGCTTTTATGCTGCAGTACCATTTCCTGGAGGGTAGCAGCTGGAACAGTTTGTGGTTGGGTAAATCGGATCCCCAATGATCCTTCGGGCCTTTATACGCACCTGTCTTTGTAAATGTCCTAAATAGTGGAAAGTTCGCATCTACAGATGCTCTGGGCTGTCTACACCACTCTCTGCAGAGTCCTGCGATTGAGGGAAGTACAGTTCCCATACCAGGCAGTGATGCAGCCAGTCAGGATGCTCTCAATTGTGTCCCTGTAGAAAGTTCTTAGGATTTGGGACCCCATCCCAAACTTCTTCAAGCTTCTGATGTGGAAGAGGTAGACAGCCACATACCACACAGCCGGTGTGCACAGACCAGATGAGATCCTCGGTGATGTTCATGCCGAGGAACTTAAAGCTGCTTCCTCTCTCAACTCCAGATCCATTGATGTCTCCATTCCTTCTGTAGTCCACAACCAGTTCCTTTGTTTTTGTGACATTGAGGGAGAGGTTGCTTTCTTGACACCCAGACAGATGTTGTTCAGACAAAGTCAGCAATCAAAAGGTTGAGCATGGTATGATGAATGTGCAGAGCTGTGTTTTTCACAATGCAAGAAGCATCGTAGGAAAGTCAGATGAGTACAGGTCATGGAATCATGATATTGTAGCCATTACTGGGACTTGGTTGCATCCAACAGTCTGAGGGATTTAGAGGAACAAATTTGTAGAGAGATTGCAGACTATGCCAAGAAACATATGTTGATATCGTAAGTGATTTTTAACTTTCCAAATATTGACTGGGCCTCCCATACTGAAAAAGGACTAGCTGAGGTAGAGTTTGTCAAATGTGTCCTTCATCAATACGTAGAATTCCCAATGTAGAACTGTGCAAAAAGCTATTCGGAAATGATCCAGGGCTAGTGACAGAAATTAGTGTATGGGAACACTTTGTATCCGGTGATCATAATACCATGAGATTCCAAGTAAATATGGAAAAAGAGAGGTCTGAACCACAGGTTGAGATTCTAAATTGGGGAAAGGTCAATTTTGATGGCATCAGAAAGGATCTGACAAGTGTGTTTTGGGAAAGGCTGTTTTCTATCAAAGGTGTACTTGGTAAGTGGGAGGCCTTCAGAAGTGGAATATTGAATGTGTAGAGTTTATATGAGCATGCCAAATTGAAAGTTGAAAGGTAACTGGTGCAGGGATCCTTGGTGTTCAAGAGATATTAAGGACCCGGAGATCTTGTTCCTCTAAATGCCTCGGACTGTTGGGTGCTACCAAGACTCATTAATGACTGCAAATCATAAATCAATGTCCTGAGCATATCTGATTTTCTTTTTAGTTGTCTTCTGTTGGTTTTAAAAACTTTCCAATAGCTTTTGTTGTATTATTTGCCCTCTCTTTGGCCTTTATGTTGACGTTGGCTTTGTCTTCTCATTTCAGCCACGGTTGTGTCCTCCTGCCTTTCCAATGCTTCTACTTCTTTGGGATGTATCTATCACTCAGCTCCGGAATTGCTCCCAGAAACTCCAGCCATTGCTGCTCCATCGTTATTCCTACCAGTTTCCCCTTCCAGTCAAGTTTGGCCAGCTTCTCTGTCATAGAAGCATGGAGAAATTCTGTGCAGAAACAGGCCGTTTGTCCCCTCTAGACAATGATGATAATATTTAAGATGTCAAATGCAACCACCTGCACCAGGACCATCGCCCTCCATACCCCTACCATCAAGATACCTATCCCAGCTTCTTTTAAATGGTGAAATTCAGCTGGCATGAACCACTTGTGCTGGCATCTCATTCCACACTGTCACAACCATTTCAGTGAAGAGTTTTCCCACATATTCCCCTTAAATTTTCACCTTCACCACTTACCCATGACCTCTGGTTATAGTCCCACCCAACCTCAGTGGAAAAAGCCTGTTTGCACTTACCCTCATAATTGTGTATACCTTGAACAAATCCTCAAAGCAATGTATAATTTCCTTGTTTATGTTCAGAGCCGTTTTTACGTGTATAAGATGATGAGAGGCATTGATCGTGTGGATAGCCAGAGACTTTTTCCCAGGGCTGAAATGGCTAACACGAGGGGGCACAGTTTTAAGGTGCTTGAAAATGTGTATCAAGGGGATGTCAGAGGTAAGTTTTTCCACACAGAGAGTGGCGGGTAAGTGGAATGCACTGCCAGCAATGGTGGTAGAGACGGATACAATAGGGTCTTTTAAGAGACTCTTCGATAGGTACATGGAGCTTAGGAAAACAGAGGGCTATGCGTTAGGGAAATTCTCGGCAGTTTCTAGAGTAGGTTACATGGTCGGCACAACTTTGTGGCCTGAGGGCTCTGTAATATGTTGCAGATTTCTATGTTCTATGTTAAACAGCGAAACAACATTGGCTGTTCTCCAATCCTCTGGTTCCTCCCCCTGTCACCAAGGATGATTTAATTATCTCTGCTAGGGGCCCCGACAATTTCTGCACTTACCTCCCGTAGAGTCCGAGGGAGCACCTTGTCATGCCCTGGAGATTTATCCACCCTAATCTGCCTCAGGATAGCGAACATCCTCTCTTATTTAATCTGTACAGGGTCCACGATGTTAATGCCACTTTCCCACACTTCCATAGACTCTGTGCCCATCTCCTGAGTAAATAGAGATGATCTTCCCCATCTGCTTTGGTTCCAAACATGGATTACCATTCTGGTCTTTCAGAGAACCAACTTTGTCCCTTGCAATACTTTTGATCTTAATGTATCTCCAGAATCCCTTAGGATTATCCTTCATTTTTTCTGTGAGGGCAATCTCATGCCTTCTTTTAGCCATTCTGATTTATTTCTTATTTGTTCTCTTGCATTTCTTATACTCCAGGAGAACCTGCCTGCCTATCCCTGTTATGCAACTCCGTTTTGTGCTCCACCAGGGTCTCAATATCTCTTGAAATACAGTTTCTATCTTTACCTTTTATTCTGACAAGCACATACCTGCTTTGTACTTCCAAAACTTCACTTTGAAGGCCTCCCATTTACCAAGCACACCTTTGCCACAAAGCAGCCTGTCCCAGTCCACAGTTGCCAGGTCCTAGTGTCATAATTCCAGGTGTTGATCCATGCCCTGAACACATCCGCCTTTCCTACGCTGCTGCTTGTATTGAAATATACAGGGCTCAGCATATTCACTGCACCATGCTCAACGTTTTCATTCCTGACTTTGTTTGAGGACAGAACAACATCTGTCTCCACAACCTCTCTACTATCTGTTCTGTTATTCAGGCTCCCATTCACCCTACAACTTTAGTTTAAATGTCCCCCCCCACTACCCCCACCTCTCGACATGCAGCTCTATCACCCCTTTGGCTTTCATCTCCCAGATCAATAAAAAGGAGGTGCATACCAGGTACAGGAAAATAGGAACAAATGGGGTACTTATGAAGTTTGAGCCTCAGCTGTGGCAGCGTGTTTGTGTCTTTGAGCAAGGCACTTAGCCACACATTGCTCTAGTGTCTGTGCGAGGAGTGGCGCCCCACACAGACTTCCAACCTGCACCTTGTAAGGCATGAAAATGCCCGACGCGGGCCTCTCATGGCCTGAGTCGATGTTCCTTCCTTCCTTCCTATGAAGTACAGGAAATTCAAGTGAACACTTATGAAAGAAATAAAAGAAGGCATGGTTGCCCCAGCAGACAAGGTTTAGGAGACTCCTCAGGGATTCTGCAGACATGTTAAGAGCAAAAAGGTTGCAGGGAAAATATTAATCCTCTGGAAGATCAGAATGATAATCCATATGAGGAGACAAAATAGATGGGGGAGATATTTTTTTGCATCCATACCTACACAGGAGATGGACACAGAGTCTACAGAAGTGAGGCAAAGCAGCATCAACTTCATGGACCCTGTACAGATTACAGAGGTGGAGGTGTTTGCTGTCTTAAGGCAAATTACCGTGGATAAATCCCCAGGGCCTGACAAGGCCCTGGGACCCTGTGGAAGACAGGTGCAGAAATTGTCAGGGCCCAAGCACAGATACTTAAATCATCCTCAGTGACAGGTGAGGGACTGGAGGATTGGAGGACAGCCAATGTTATTCCCCTGTTCAAAAAAGGCTCTAAAAATAAACTCAGAAATTGTACGTTGGTGAGCTTAACACCTGCAGTGGGAAAGTTATTGGAACGTATGTGCAGGAACCAGATATATAAGTATTTGGATGGATGTGGACTGATTAAGGATAGACAGCATGGCTCTGTGCATGGTTGGTCATGTCTAGCCAATCTTATCGAGTCTCACGAGGAAGTTATCAGGAAAGTGGATGAACTCAAAGCACTTGACAAAGTCTCATATGGGCGTTTGGTCAAGAAGGTTCAGTCACTCAGCATTCAAGATCAGATAGTAAATTGGATGAGACACTGTCTTTGGGAGAAGCCAGACTGTGGTAGCAGATGGTTGCCTCTCTGACCGGAGGCCTGTGACTAGTGGTGTGCCACAGGGATCAGTGTTGGATCTGTTGTTGTTTGTCATTTATATCAGTAATCTGGATGATAGTGTGGTTAACTGGATCAGCAAATTTGTGGCTGACACCAAGATTGGTGGTGTAGTGGACAGCAAGGAAGACTATCGTGGCTTGCAGTGGGATCTGGACCAGCTGGGAAAATGGTTTGAGAAATGGGAAATGGAATTTAATGAGACAAGTGCGAGGTGTTGCACTTTGGTAGGACCTAGAATTACACAGTGAGTGGTCGGGCAGTGAGGAGTGCTGTAGAAGCAACGGATCTGGGAATACAGGTCTATAATTCACTGAAAGTGGTGTCAGAGTTGAATAGGGATGGAAAGAAAGATTTTGACACATTGGCCTTCATAAACCAAAGTACTGAGAACAGGAGATGGATGTTATGTTGACATTGTACAAGACAATGTTGCAGCCTAATTTGGAGTATTGTGTGCAGTTTTGGTCACCAACCTACAGGGAAGATGTAAAAGAGGTTGAAAGAGTTCAGAGAAAATTCAGAAGGATGTTGCCACATCTGAAGGACTTGGGTTATAAGGAAAGAGTGAACAGGTCAGGACTTTATTCCTTGGAACATAGAAGATTGAGGAGCGATTTGATGGAGGTATACCACAATTAAGAGGGGTATAGATAGGGTAAATGCAAGCTGGATTTTACCACTGAGATTGGGTGGGACTATAACCAGAGGCCATGGGTTAAGGATGAAAGGTGAAATGCTAAGGGGAAAATGAGGGGAAACTTCTTAACACAGACGGTCATCTGGGTGTGGAGTGAGCAGCCAGCACAAATGGTGTATGCGAGTTCGATTGCAACATGTTAGGGGTTTGTATAGGTACCTGGATGGTAGGGGTATGGGAGTAGAAAGTTTAAATAGCTCGACAGCAACTAGATGGGCCAAAGGGTCTGCTTCTGTGTTGTACTTTTCTATGACTCTGACAAGAACCTTAAATAATACTAACATTCACTCTATAATTCCTTTTAACAGCTGTGCAGACTAACCATACATCTGAGTAGGAGATATTTACTAAAATATTTGCTAAAACTGTGGCACTTTAAATTAACAGTACATACAAGAAAATCCCAGCTGCACGTCAACAAAGGCTATTTGTGTGAGAGTGTTTCAGTTACTGTGGGGCCAGGAACCCATGCAGCTCAGTGTGAACAGGGAATAATACCAATGGAGAGAGTCAAGCTGAAACAGGTGACAGATTGGAGATGGCAGAAATGCCCCATTCCTATCGAGACAGGAAGAACATCAGAGAGTTTGATGGTCATTTCAGATACCAGCACTGTGCCCAGTTAGAAGAAGATTTCTCTCTCCAACTTTGGTTGAACCTCACTGTAACAATGTGATGTCAGTTCACGTCTTAGCGACTGAAGTGATCTCATCTGAAATGTTGTCCTTCAGCCATTGATGGATTTTGTAAATCTTTTTACAGGTTAAAAATGACAAGAAATTTGTCTCTGGGAATCTCGAACACAGCACGCCAGTTTTGCTGTCTTTGGCCAGATATTTAAGAAGTGGAGCAAGGGATTCACTCAGTCATCCTACCTGCTCAGACTGTGGGAATGGATTCACTCGTTCATCTCAACTGAAGGTACATCAGTAAGTTCACACTAGGCAAGGCCATTTGCCTGTTATGTGCGTGAGAAGGGATTCAGTCGGTCTTCCAACCTGTGGACATACCAGTCAGTTCTAACTGGGCAAAGGCAGGTCATCTGCTGAATTTGTGGGGAAGGATTCACTCGGTCATCTGACCAAATGGCACACGAGCGAGTTCACACCGGGGAGCGGCCGTTCACCTGCTCAGACTGTGGAAAGGGATTCACTAAGTCATCCACCCTACAGAGTCATCAGCGAGTTCACACTGGAGAGAGGCCGTTTACCTGCTCAGACTGTGGAAAGGGATTCACTCAGTCATCCGGACTATTGGTACACCAGCGTGTTCACACTGGGGAGAGACCGTTCACCTGCTCGGACTGTGGAAAGGGATTCATTCAGTCATCCGGACTATTGGCACACCAGCGAGTTCACACTGGGGAGAGACCGTTCACCTGCTCGGACTGTGGGAAGGGATTCACTCAGTCATCCGGACTATTGGTACACCAGCGAGTACACACTGGTGAGAGACCGTTCACCTGCTCGGACTGTGGGAAGGGATTCCATGGATCATCCGACCTTCATAGACACCAGCGATTTCACACTGGGGAGAAGCTGTTCACCTGCTCAGACTGTGGGAAGGGATTCACTTTATTACATCACCTACAGAGTCACCAGCGAGTTCATACTGGAAAGAGGCCGTTCACCTGCTCAGACTGTGGGAAGGGATTCACCCAGTCATCGGGACTGCTGGCACACCAGCGAGTTCACACTGGGGAGAAGCCGTTCACCTGCTCAGACTGTGGGAAGGGATTCACTCGTTCATCTGATCTGCTGGCACACCAGCGAGTTCACACAGGGGAGAGACCGTTCACCTGCTCAGACTGTGGGAAGGGATTCAGTCGATCATGTGATGCTCTTAGGCACCAGCGATTTCACACTGGGGAGAAGCCAATCACCTGCCCAGACTGTGGGAAAGGATTCACTTTATTACCTGATCTATGGAGACACCAGTCGGTTCACACCGGGGAGAGGCCGTTCACCTGCTCAGTCTGTGGGAAGACATTCGCCCAGTCATCCGACCTACAGAGTCACCAGAGAGTTCACACTGGGGAGAAGCCGTTCACCTGCTCAGTCTGTAGGAAAGGATTCACTCAGTCATCCACCCTACAGAGACACCAGCGAGTTCACACTGGGGAGAGGCCGTTCACCTGCTCAGAATGTGGGAAGGGATTCACGCAGTCAACCCACCTACAGAGTCACCAGAGAGTTCACACTGGGGAGAAGCCGTTCACCTGCTCTCAGTGTGGGAAGGGATTCACTCAGTCATCTAACCTTGTGACACACTACCGGGTTCACACTGGGAGAAAATTTCAATAAGCTTCATGCTGGATATTTGTCCATCAACGTTGCTGAATGCAATTTTGAGAGTGACTGTCAGTGCTGAACTCTGCAATTATTGCTGCTGCTCACCACACCCAGTTCTGCACCCTGGTCACTGGGCATGGGAGGAGTTTCTTCTGCTGCATATTCACCTTTAATGGGACTGGAGTTTAATATTCTGGATTTGTGACATATAAATCAGTTCTATTTTAAACTCTGTCTCCGGTGAATTTATGACACACCTAGTGTACAGTAGAGAGTCGACTCAGGCTGGCTCGACCTGACCAGTGATTCTGTTCCACGACAGTCCTTTTCAATCCTCCCCTGTTGTTCCCCTCTCGCTCTCCCTGTGCTGATGGGTTCCAATCAGTCACCACTCTGTGGGTGAAGAGGTTTCTCTTGAATTCTCTGCAGACTGAAGAAGTCGAACTGACTGCAGTTCTGTCTGAGATGTTCTTCGCCCCTCTAATCTCTGGACTGAGGAAGAATGACATTGGTAGTTAACCTCCTTAATCATGACTCACTTCCACATTACGGGTCATTTTCTCTGCTTCTAAAGGGTTGTTAGGAAACACCCCTGGCCTCTAAAGACTGAAAGCAGAATGGGAAACCATCAGTTGGATGTTCAAGGGAGCAGGGTCAGGAACCAGAGGCAGGTCTGCACAGGGCAGAGTTTGGGTCTGTGGACGATAGTCGGGGTAAGAACGTATGATGAGGAGAAGGGAATCAGCAGCAGGACGTGGCAACAAATGTCAAGAGTAGCAACATTTGGAAGCTGATTGACAGAGAAAATTTTTCTGTTTTCTGACTGATGACACAAACAATATCTGTGGTGAGATGCTCCACTGGTCGAGGAAAATGTGTGTTGAGAATGGTTATATCTAGTGTGGGAGCCATTCCTGCTTGTTTATCCTGTAATATTATATTTGAATGGTTATTATGGATTGTCCTATCTGAAATAATGTATTGATTATCATATAATTTGTAAGATTTGACTCTAAAACTGGATCAGGCTTGAATTTATGGTGCCTTAATGAAGTGATGGAGGGCATTGATGAGTTTGTATTTTAAAGCAAGATTTTGGTGAATGATATTTGCCACTTGATTGTACCTTTGTAATTAATCAGATTGAGTTAAACTGCTGCAGGATCCTGAGACGTGTTGGATTGTGTCTGGTTTGTCTTGGCATTTTCTGCATTTACTGCCTTGTTTGTTTGTATTTCATGTACTTTTGATTTTTTTTCCCTTTTGTTAACCACCTTATCCTGTATTTCTGCAAGGAACCCCTCTGTTTCTGGGAAGAGGTCTCCAACTCTCAGTCAGGTGCTCGATGCTTCCTTGTCACCATCTGGTCTGCTCAGATCATTGGGATGTCTCCCAAGGAGGGTCATACTCGTTCCACTGGTTAATGTTTTCTTCCATAGTGATGATTCATTTTTCTGAGTTGTCCTCTCATTGAAGTTTTCTGGTCTGTATTTCTTATCACGATGGCATAGACACACCTGGAGTGCTGAATCCTGTTCATTTCTGATGAAAATATATACTTAGAAATTTTATACTGTTGTGTGATTTCTTTTTCATGTGTGTTACTCCTCTAGCTCCCGTCCAAGGTAGTGTTAATCTAAGTGGGTTTGAGCGTAAATAGTCTTTTCTAAAGTTCTTACTTATCTTTGTAAATTTTACTGATTGAAGTGGCAGCAAGATATTTTTATTAAAAAAAGTCAATGTCGGTTTTGATGGAAGTGTTTATTGCCTTTGTTGTATTTGTTAACAACTGAGCTCTGTTTGGCAGGTTTTTTTAAGCCTTGAACTAAATTTTGTCAAAGGTTTTCACAATTTCACACTACTTTCTATTTTCTTTGCTTGTTGATATTCCAGATACGTGGGTGTCAAGAGTCCCGATGAAGGGTCTTGGCCTGAAATGGTGATTCCCATCCATAGATGCTGCCTGACATGCTGAGCTCGTCCAGCAATTTGTGTGTAGTTCTCTAGATTTCTCGCATCTGCAGGTCCTCTTGTTTCCAGATACTTATACATTTCTTGAAAGAACAAGCTGGTACTGGGGTTGTGTGGCTTTTTTACTAAAATATTAAACAAGATCATTAGAAAGAGGTGGCATAAAGTTGGAAGGTGCAGAATCTGTGGGTAGAATTAAGGAATAGCAAATGTACAAAAAAAATCCCTGATGGGAATTGTATAGAGACCCCCAAACAGTAGTGAGTATGTGGTCCACAAATTGCAATGGGAGATAGAAAGTGCGTGACAAAAGGGCAACGTTACAATAGTCATGGGGGATTGTCATGCAGGTGATTAGGAAAATTAGGACGGTGTTGGTCTCAAGAGGAGGAATTCCTAGAATGTCTACAAGATGCTTTTTTAGAGCAGCTGGTGGTTGAGCCCACTTGGGGATCAGCTATTCTGGATTGTGTGTTGTAATGAAGCGGAATTGATTCGGTCACTTAAGTTCAAAGAACCCTTAGGGGCAGTGATCTTAATATGATCAAATTCACCCTGACATTAGAGAAGGAAGAAGCTAAAGTCCGATGTGGAATAAAGAGAATTACAGAGGCATGAGAGCAGAATTGGTCAAAATTGATTTGAAAAGAACATGGGCAGGGATGAAAACAGAGCAGAGATAGCTGCAATTTCTGGAAGCAATTCGGAAGGCACAGGATATACAAATCACAAAGAGGAAGCAGTATTCTAAAGGTGAGGTGACAAAACCGTGGCTGATCAGAGAAACCAAAGACAACATATAAACCAAAGAGAGAGCATGGAGCAAAAATTACCAGGAAGTTAGAGGATTGGGAAGCTTTTAAAAACCAACAGAATGCAACTAAAATAAATAAGGGAAAAGATGGAATACATAGGTGAGCTAGGCAGTAATATTAAAGAGGATACTAAATTTTTCTTCAGGTACATACAGTGTAAAAGAGAGGTGGAAGTGGATTTCAAACCACTGGGAAATGATGCTGGAGAGGTATTAATGGGGTGGGGGTGCAAGGTGATGGCAGATGAACTGAATAAGTATTGTACATCACTCTTATCTGTCGAAGACACTGGCAGGAATATGAAAGTCCCAGATGTCAGTGGTCAGAATGTGTAAAGTTACGTTACTCGGGAGAAGTTTCTTGGGAAACAGAGATGGTCTGAAGGTAAATAGATCACCTGGACCAGATGGTGAACACCCCAGAGATCTGAAAGAGGTGGCTGAAGGGATGTGGAGGCATTAGCAATGATCTTTCGAGATCTTACCCCCACTACCCGAAATGTCCTCTCCTCACCCACCCTCCCAACTCCAGTCCTGTCCCCGCTTGCAGGGCAACAGTCTGCCGGTGTTTGCCCCCCAATGTGGTGAATCGCCACCACCGTGGGCTCAGACATTTCCACAGATGAGCCCCTCCTGTCCCCACCGGGACAAACATCCTGTCCGCCCCCTCTCTCACCGTCTTCATCCTCTCCCTCCCCGGGGAACCGGCATCAAACCGACGGGCCAAGCGGTCTCCTCCTACCTCTCAGCGATACATCAGACTCCGGCCGCAGGAGACGCTTCACAAACGCCCCAACTTCCCTCGGAGGGAAATGGAAATAAATCAGAAAGCGGACATTTACTTTCAGGTTTATCCCGCTTTGACGGAGAGATCGGACACGGGGTCAGCGGGGGTAACGCCCTCTCGGCCGGTCCGCCTTCGCGACTGGGTGTAACCAATGATTGACATCGGTTCGCACCAATGGGAATAGCCTGACGTCACACATGGGCCCTTTTCCCTTCCAAACAAGTTTGGCCAGCTTCTCTGTCATAGAAACATGGAGAATTTCAGTATGGAAACAGGCCATTTGGCCCATCTAGTCAATGCTGAAAAAACATTTAAGCTGTCTAATCCACTGGGACCATCGCCCTCCATACCCCTACCATCCAGGTACCTATCAAACTTCTTCGAAATGGTGAAACTGAGCTCATATTGACCACTTGTGCTGGCATCTCATTCCACACTCTCACAACCATTTCAATAAAGAGCTTTTCCACATGTTCCCATTAAATTTTCACCTTTCCCATTTACCCATGACCTCTGGTTGGCATCCCACCCAACCTCAATGGAAAAAGCCTGCTTGCATTTACCTTATCTATATTCTCATAATTTTGTATACTTCTAACAAATCCTCAAAGCAGTGTATAATTTCCTTGTTTATGTTTAGAGCCTTTTTCAGGTGTATAAGATGATGAGGGGCATTGATCGTGTGGCTAGCCAGAGGTTTTTTCCCAGGGCGGAGATGGCTAACACGAGGGGGCATAGTTGTAAGCTGCTTGGAAATAGATACCGAGTGGATGTCAGGGGTACGTTTTTTTACACAGAGAGTGGTGGGTGCGTGGGATGCACTGCCGGCTATTTGCGTGAGAATGTTTCAGTTACTGTGGGGCCGGGAACCCATGCAGCTCAGTGGGAACAGGGAATAATACCAATGGACAGAGTCAAACTGAGCCAGGTCACAGATTGGAGATGACAGAAATGGCCCATTCTTATTGAGACAGAAAGAGCATCAGAAAGTTTGATGGTCATTCCAGATACCAGCACTGTGCCCAGTTAGAAGATGGTTTCTCTCTCCAACTTGAGTTGAACTTCACTGTAACAGTGTGATGCCAGATCACACCTTGACAACTCAAGTGATCTCATCTGAAATGTTTTCCTTCACCCATTGATGGATTTTGTAAATCTTTTCACAGGTTAAGAATGACAAGGAATTTGTCTATGGGAATCTCGAACACAACACATCAGTTTTTCTGTCTCTGTCCAGATATTTAAGAAGTGGAGCAAGGGATTCACTTGATCATCCTTCCTGCTCAGATGTGGGGAGGGATTCACTCGATCATCTGACCGACTGACATGCCTGTCATTTTACGTTGGGGGGAACCCGTTCATCTGCTCAGACAGTGGGAATGGATTCAGTCGGTCATTTCAACTGAAGGTACATCAACAAGTTCACACTGGGACAAGGCCATTCACCTCTTCTGTGTGTGAGAACGGATTCAGTCGGTCTTCTCGCCTGTGGACACACCAGTCAGTTCACACTGGGCAGTGGCTGGTCATTTGCTGAATTTTTGGGGAAGAATTCACTCAGTCATCTGACCTAATGGCTCACCAGCGAGTTCACACCAGGGAGCGACCATTCAACAGGTTTCTGTTCCATATTATTATATGAAAATCTATCCCTGCCGTTCCCCTCTCACTCTCCCTGTGATGACAGGTTGCAACTAGTTACTACTCCGTGGGATAGGAGATTTCCCTTGAATTTCAGAGAATCATAGAAATCTACAGCACATTACAGACCCTTTGGCCCACAATGTTATGACGACCATGTAACTTACTCTAGAAACTGCCTAGAATTACACTACCGCATAGGCCTCTATTTTCCTAATCTCCGTGTACCTATCTAAGAGTCTCTTAAAAGACCCTATTGTATCCGCTTCTACCACCGTTGCTGGCAGTGCATTCCACACACACACCACACTTTGTTCAAAAAACTTAGCTCTGACGTCTCCTCTGTACCGACTACCAAGCAGCTTAAACCTATGCCCCCTCGTGTTAGCCGTTTCAGCCCTGGGAAAAAGCCTCTGGCTATCCACACGACCAATGCCTCTCATCATCCTACACACCTGCATGAATCTCCTGCATGCTTCTCTCCAGACTGAATAAGACGATGAGCACTCTGTGGTTTTAATGTTCTTCAGGGCTCTGGTCTAAGGTGTTTAAGCTCCTTCTTCCCTGATCTTTTCAACATTTTGTGTCACTCTCACTCATTTCAAAGGACTGTGCCTCTGACAGCTGGGTTGTTGCAATGCACCTCTAAAGTCTGACAGCAGACCAGCGAGTGAATGTTCGATGGAACAGAGTCAGAAACCAAATAATTACCAGCCTGAGTCAGGGCTTTTGGGCTCCGAGAAGAGATGGCCCATAGAGATTACAAGGAGGAGGAGAAAGAGAAATTAGACCAGCAGGATGTGGCTACAAGTGAAAGATCAGAAACATTTTGAAAATGTTTGATTGAAAAAAAAGGTGGTTAATTTCTGCAAATTACTGGAGGAAATCAACATATCAGGCAGCAAATGTGGAGAGGAATAAATGGAGAACGTTTAGGCCGAGTCCCTTCAGCATGCCTAGACTGTGTACTCCTCTGCTTAGTTGCTGCCAGCATTTTGTGTGTGGGCGTCTCTGTATTTCCAGCAACTTTTGTATTTCATATCTGCATTTGTAAGAGGATTATACCTTGGCATTAAATAGATGGAATACCTGTTGATATTGAGTCCAGAACAAGGGGCCACAGTTTGAGGATAGAGGGGAAGCCTTTTAGGACCGAGATTAGGAAAAACTTCTTCACACAGAGAGTGGTGAATCTGTGGAATTCTCTGCCACAGGAAACAGTTGAGGCCAGTTCATTGACTATATTTAAGAGGGAGTTAGATATGGCCCTTGTGGCTATGGGGGTCAGGGGGTATGGAGGGAAGGCTGGGGCGGGGTTCTGAGTTGGATGATCAGCCATGATCATAATAAATGGTGGTGCAGGCTCGAAGGGCCGAACGGCCTACTCCTGCACCTATTTTCTATGTATGTTTCTATGTATATTGTTTGTGGGAGCCGCCAACACAAAAAAAAACTGAGCTGTGGATATCGAACTAGCGCTTGCAGAAACTTTTAATGGCATCGTGATTACGCATAAATCCTTGCGATAAAAATGTCGCCGTCGCCGAAGCACCGATCAAATGCGCAGGCGTCAGGGTTGTTGCTGTTAGCGAATATCACGCTTGCGCAAAGTATACAAAAGGCCTCTGATTATTCGGTGAAGGTTAGAGCGGGTTTGCGGGAGGGACAGTCGCTGTGACCCGCAATCCCGGGACAGTCCAGCTCTCTCGTCCCTCTCTCTCTGCCCCACGATCCGTACACGGGTCCCGGGGAGCTTCCGGCTGATGAGGGAATGGGAACCGATGGATCTCTCAGACAGAGCTGAGCTCCAGCTATCTAAATGCAAGGATTAGGAACTCGGAGAAACGGAACAAAATCTTTTACATCACCGGTTGAGAAAATCACCTTTGTTCTACCTCCAATCACAAACCAGAGAAAAATTGTAGATGTTGGAAATCCATGCAACAGACACAAAACGCTGGAGGAATTCAACATTAGTACTCTTTTCCATAGATGCTGCCTGGCCTGCTGATTTCCTCCAGCATTTTTTGTGTGCTCCTTGTTCTACCTCCTCTGGTGAGAAAATCCTTCATTACCCGCTACAGGCCTGCTACATAGGTTGTGTGAGAGTGCAGATGAACTCGATCAAACCCAGATGAGATCAAAGTTCTTATCGCCAGTGATTTGGTTGCTGTTGAAATGAATACCTCTGTATATAAAGTTCAGTTTTCACATGTTGTCACTGGGCAAGAATTGTACAGCACAAGATTTTTGCAGACACTGGTCATTACAAATTAGAGGGGACATTAGTGGGAAGGTGGGGAGACCTCCAGTGTCCCTGATACCCTCACATACCTGACTCCCTGTAACCCTGCACGTTAGGGAGTTGGAGCTGGAAATGGATGAATTCCGGATCATTCAGAAATCAGAGGGGATGACACGAAGAGAGGTGAGTTACACCCAAGGTGCAGGACACAGGAAACTGGATGCGAGTCAGGAAGGAGAATGAGGTTAAATAGCCATCACAGAGTACTCTTGTGGCCATCCCCCAGGACAACAGGTAGACCACGTTAGGAACTGTTGGCAGGGAATTAGCTAGCACAGGAAAGTCAAAGGGGATTTGTTAGTTAGGGGAACAGAACTAGAAGGGGACTAATATCCTAGTGGTCATGCTTGCTAGTGCTAGTGGATGTTAAACTGAAGTTGCAGGGTGGATGGGAGCCTGAATACCAGAACAGATAGTGGAGTCATTGAAGTGAATTGACTTTATTACTTACATCCTTCATATACATGTGGAGTAGAAATCTTTATGTTCCGTCTCCATCTAAATGTGCAATTTGTAGTAATTTGTAATAAACAGTATGTACATCAGAATGGTCAATATAATATAGAAATACAATTGTATCAGCATAAATATATGAGTCTGATGACCTGGTGGAAGGAGCTGTCCCAGAGCCTGTTGGTTCTGGCTTTCATGCTGTGGTACCATTTCCCGGATGGTAGCAGCTGGAATAGTTTGTAGTTGGGGGTGAATCAGGTCTCCAGTGATCCATCAGGCCCTTTTTTACACATCTGTCAGTGTAAGTGTCATGAATAGTGGAAAGTTCACATCTACAAATGCACTGGGCTGTCCGCACCACTCTCTGCAGAGTCCAGCGATTGAGGGAGGTACAGATCCCATACCAGGCAGTAATGCAGCCAGCCAGGATGCTCTCTATTCTGCCCCTGTAGAAAGTTCTTTACATTTGGGGGCACATTCCAAACTTCTTCAGCCTTCTGAGGTGAAACTGGCATGCTTGTGCCTTTTTCACCACACAGCCGGGATGTACAGACCACGTGAGATCCTCGACGATGTTTGTGCCGAGGAACTTAAATCTGTTTACCCTCTCAACTCCAGATCCATTGATGTCAATAGGGGTTAGCCTGTCTCCATTCCTTCTGTAATCCACAACCAGCGCCTTTGTTTCTGTGACATCGAGGAAGTGGTTGTTTTCTTGACACCAGTCAGATGTTGTTCAAACTTCAGACAAAGTCAGCAATCAAAAGGTTGAGCATGGTGCTTCGAATGTACTGAGCTGTGTAAATCAAATGCAAGAAACATCATGGGAAAACCAGATGAGCTCAGTGCATTGAATTCTGATATTGTTACCATTACTGGGACTTGGTTGAAACCAAAAGTCTGAGGGATTGAGAGGAACAAATTTACAGAGAGATCACAGACTATGCCAGAAACAAAGACTGATACAGTAAGTGATTTTAACTTTCCATATATTGACTGGGCGTCCCATACTGTAAAAGGACTAGATGGGGCAGAGTTTGTCAAATGTGCTCTCAACCAGTAGAATTCTCAAAGTAGAAGTGTGCAATAAGCTATTAGGAAATGATCCAGTGCTAGTGACAGAAATTAGTGTATGGGAAGACTTTGTACCTAGTGATCATAATACCATGAGATTCCAAGTAAATATGGAAAGAGAGAGGTCTCGACCACAGGTTGAGATTCTAACTTGGGAAAGGTCAATTTTGGTGGTATCAGAAAGGATCTGACAAGTGTGAATTGGGACAGGATGTTTCTGGCAAAGGAGCACTTGGTAAGTGGGAGTTCTTCAGAAGTGAAGTTTCGAGGGTTGTATGTGCCTGTCAAAATAAAAGTTTGGTAACTGGTGCAGGGAACCTTGGTTTTCCAGAGATATTGAGGCCCCGGATATTTTGTTTCTCTAAATGCCTCAGGCTGTTGGGTGCTACCAAGACTCATTAGTGACTACAATATTATAATTCCACGCCCTGAGCTCAGCTGACTTTTTTTGAAGTCATCTTCTGTTGGTTTCTAAAAGCTTCCCAATAGTTTTTGCTCTTTTGTTTGCCCTCTCTTTGGTTTTTACATTGGCTTTGGCTTCTCATTTCAGCCATGGTTCTGCCCTCCAGACTTTACAATGCTTCCAGTTCTTTGGGATGTATCTATCACTCACCTCCCAAATTGCTCCCAGAAACTCCAGCCATTGCTGCTCTGTTGTCAGTTTCTACCAGTTTCCCCTTCCAATCAAGTTTGGCCAGCTTCTCTGTCATAGAAACATGGAGAAGGTCAGTGCAGAAACGTGCCCACTCTGGACGATCAGTGAATGGTAATCTATACTGTGAATGGTATCTATAATGTGAAAAAGACTAAGGAGCTGGTGGTAGACCTGAGGAGAGCTAAGGTACTGGTGACCCCTGTGTCCATCCAGGGGGTCAGTGTGGACATGTGGTGGCCAGTGCTATCATGTTTGCTGTTGTGTGCTGGGGCAGCAGGCTGAGGGTAGCAGACACCAACAGAATCAACAACTCATTCGTAAGGCCAGTGATGTTGTGGGGATGGAACTGGACTCTCTCACGGTGGTGTCTGAAAACAGGATGCTGCCTAAGTTGCATGCCATCTTGGTCAATGTCTCCCATCCACTACATAATGTACTGGGTGGGCACAGGAGTACATTCAGCCAGAGAGTCATTCCACCGAGATGCAGCACAGAGCATCATAGGAAGTCATTCCTGCCTGTGGCCATCAAACTTTACAACTCCTCCCTTGGAGGGTCAGACACTCTGAGCCAATAGGCTGGTCCTGGACTTATTTCATAATTTACTGGCATAATTTACATATTACTATTTAACTATTTATAGTTCTATTACTAGTAATTATTTATGGTGCAACTGTAACAAAAAACAATTTCCCCCAGGATCAATAAAGCATGACTATGAATATACGAGGAGGCAAAATAGATAGGGTAGATTTTACATAGCATTCTTGCAGCTGTATTTACTCAGGACACAGATACCCATTCAAACTTCTCATCAATGGTGGAATCGAGCTCACATGCATCACTTGTGCTGGCATCTCATTCCACACTCTCAACCATTTCACTGAGAGGTTTTCCACATATTCCCCTTAAATTTTCACCTTCCCCACTTACCCATGACCTCTGGTTGTCGTTCCACCCAAACTCAGTGGTAAAAGCCTGATTGCATTAACCCTATCCATACCCTCATAATTTTGTATACTTCTAACAAATCCTCAAATCATGTATAATTTCCTTGTTTATGTTTAAAGCCTTTTTTAGGGGTCTAAGATGATGAGGGGCATTGATCATGTGGATAGTCAGAGGCTTTTCCCAGGGCTGAAATGGCTAACATGAGGAGCCTGAATAACAGAACATATAGTGCAGAGTTGTGGAGACAGATGTTGTTCAGACTTCAGATAAAGTCAGGAATGAAAAGTTTCAGCAACTTTAGTTTAATCCCCCACACACAAACACAAACCCACCTTCCACCATGCAGCTCTATCACCCCTTTGGCTTTCATCTCCCAGATCAATAAAAAGGAGGTGCATACCAGGTACAGGTAAATAGGAACAAATGGGGTACTTATGAAGTACAGGATATTCAAGTGAACACTTACGAAAGAAATAAAAGAAGGCATGAGGTTGCCCAGCAGACAAGGTGAAGGAGAATCTTCAGGGATTCTGCAGATATGTTCAGAGTGAAAAGATTGCAAGGGAGAAAATTAATCCTCTGAAAGATCAGAATGGTAATCCATATGAGGAGACAAAATAGATGGGGGAGATTTTTTTGCCATCTGTATTTACTCAGGAGATGGTCACAGGGTCTATAGAAGTGAGGCAAAGCAGCATCAACTTCATGGACCCTGTACAGATTACAGAGGTGGAGGTGTTTGCTGTCTTAAGGCAGATTACCATGGAAAAATCACCAGGGCCTGACAAGTTGTTCCCTATGACCCTGTGGAAGACAAGTGCAGAAATTGGTGGGGCCCAAGCACAGGTATTTAAATCACTCACAGTGACAGGTGAGGTACTGGAGGTTTGGAGCCAATGTTATTCCGCTGTTCAAGAAAGGCTCCAAATATAAACTAGGAAATTATACGTTGGTGAGCTTGACATCAGTAGTGGAAAAGTTATTGGAACGTATGTGCAGGAACTGGATATATAATTATTTGGATAGATGTGGACTGATTAAGGATAGACAGCATTGCTTTGTGCATGGTAGGTCATGTCTAACCAATCTTATAGAGACTCTCGAGGAAGTTATCAGGAAAGTGGATGAAGGCAAGGCAGTGGATGTTGTCTACATGGATTTTAGCAGGGCACTTAACAGAGTCTCATATGGGGGGTTGGTCAAGAAGGTTCAGTCACTCAGCATTCAAGATGAGATAGTAAATTGGATGAGACACTGTCTTTGGGAGAAGCCAGACTGTGGTAGCAGATGGTTGCCTCTCTGACTGGAGACCTGTGACTAGTGGTGTGCCACAGGGATCAGTGCTGGATCTGTTGCTGTTTGTCATCTATGTCAGATATCTGGATGATAACATGGTTAGCTGTATCAGCAAATTTGTGGCTGACACCAAGGCTGGGGGTGTAGTGGACAGTGAGGAAGACTATCATGGCTTGCAGAGCAATCTGGACACACTGGAAAAAATGCGTTGAGAAACAGAAAATGGAATTTAATGCAGACAGGTGTGAAGTGTTGCACGTTAGTAGGAACAAGGTCTTACACAGTGACTGGTCGGGCTCTGAGGAGTGATGTAGAAGGAAGGGATCTGGGAACGCAGGTCCATAGTTCACTAAAAGTGGTGCCCCAGTTAGATAGGGACGGAAAGAAAGATTGTGGCACATTGGCCTTCATAAACCAAAGTACTGAGTACAGGAGATGGATGTTATGTTGACGTTGTATAAGAAATTGGTGAGGCCTAATTTGCACTGTTGTGTGCAGTTTTGGTCACCTACCTACAGGAAAGATGTTAGAGGTTGAAAGAGTTCAGAGAAAATTTGCAAGGATGTTGCCACGTCTGGAGAATTTGATTATAAGGAAAGATTGAACAGATCAGGCCTTTATTTGTTGGAACGTAGAAGATTGAGGGGAGATTTGATGGAGGAGTACCAAAATTATGAGGGGTATAGATAGGGTCAATGCAAGCTGGCTTTTACCACTGAGATTGGGTGAGACTACAACCAGAGGCCATGGGTTAAGAGTGAAAGGTGAAACGTTAAGGGGAAAATGAGGGGAAACTTCTTCACACAGTTGGTCATTCGGGTGTGGAATGAGCAGTTAGCACAAATGGTGAATGTGAGCTCAATCTCGACACTTAAGAGGTATGAGTAGGTACCTGGATGGTAGAGATATGGGAGTAGAAAGTTTAGTTCAGCACAAACTAGATAGGCTGAAGAGTCTCTTTCTGTGTTGTACTTTTCTATGACTGTGACAAGAACCTTAAATAATACTAATATTCACTTTAATTCCTTTTAACAGACCAACCATTCATCTCAGCAGCAAATTTTTATACGGTGTTTAAACTGTGGCACTTTAAATTAACAGTACATAAAAGAAAATCCCAGCTGCAGGTCAACAAAGGCTATTTGTGTGAGAGTGTTTCAGTTACTGTGGAGCCAGAGACCTATGTAGCTCAGTGGGAACAGGGAATAATACCAGTGGAGAGAGTCAAACTGATCCAAGTCACATATTTGAGACGGCAGAAATGCCCCATTCGTATAGAGACAGGAAGAGCAACAGAGAGTTTAATTCCAGATACCAGATACCATTTAATTCCATATACCAGCACTCTGCACAGTTAGAAGATGATTTCTCCTTCCAACTTGGGTTGACTGTCACTGTAACAGTGTGATGTCAGATCACACCTTGGTGACTAAAGTAATCTCATCTGAAATGTTGTCCTTCACCCATTGATGGATTTTGTAAATCTTTTTACAGCTTAAAAACTACAAGGATTTTTTCTATGGGAATCTTGAACACAACACACCAGTTTTGCTGTCTCTGTCCAGATATTTAAGAAGTGGAGCAAGAGAACCACTCGATCATCCTTCCTCCTCAGACTGTGGGGAGGGATTTACTCGATCATCTGACTGACTGGCACGCCCATCATTTTACACATGGGGAGAGGCCATTCACTTGCTCAAACAGTGGGAATGGATTCCCTCAGTCATCTCAGCTGAAGGTACATCAGTAAGTTCACACTGGTCAAGGTCATTCACCTGTTCTGTGGGTGAGAAGGGATTCAGTCGGTCTTCCCACCTGTGGACACACCAGACAGTTCACACTGGGCAGAGGCTAGTCATCTGGTGAATTTGTGGGAAGGATTCACTTGGTCATCTGACCTCATGGCTCACCAGCGAGTCCACACTGGGGAGAAGCCATTCACCTGCTCAGAATGTGGGAAGGGATTCACTCGTTCATCCACCCTACAGAGTCACCAGCGAGTTCACACAGGGGACAGGCCATTCACCTGCTCAGACTGTGGGAAGGGATTCACTTTGTCATCTCAGCTACTGAGCCACCAGTCAGTTCACACCGGGGAGTGGCCATTCAACTGTTCAGACTGTGGGAAGGGTTTCACTTGGTCACCCGACCTACTGGTGCACCAGCGAGTTCACACCGGAGAGAGGCCGTTTACCTGTTCAGTCTGTGGGAAGAGATTCACTCGGTCATCCGACCTACAGAGTCATCAGCGAGTTCACACTGGGGAGAAGCCGTTCACCTGCTCAGAATGTGGAAAGGGATTCACTCAGTCATCCAACCTACAGAGTCATAAGCGAGTTCACACTGGGGAGAAGCCCTTTACCTGCTCAGACTGTGGGAAGAGATTCTCTCATTCATTTCACGTACTGACCCACCAGCGAGTTCACACTGGGGAGAAGCCGTTCACCTGCTCAGAATGTGGGAAGGGATTCAATCAGTCATCCACCCTACTGAGTCACCAGCGACTTCACACTGGGGAGAGGCCGTTCACCTGCTCAGAATGTGGGAAGAGATTCACTCGATCATCCGACCTACTGAGTCACCAACGAGTTCACACTGGAGAGAAGCCTTTCACCTGTTCAGAATGTGCAAAGAGATTCAGTCGATCATCTGACTTACAGAGTCATCAGCGAGTTCACACTGGAGAGAAGCCGTTTACCTGCTCAGAATGTGGGAAGAGATTCACTCGATCATCCACCCTACAGCGTCACCTGCGAGTTCACACTGGGGAGAAGCCGTTCATCTGCTCAGTCTGTGGGAAGAGATTCACTCGATCATCCACCCTACAGAGTCATCAGCGAGTTCACACTGGGGAGGGGCCGTTCACCTGCTCAGACTGTGGGAAAGGATTCACTCAGTCATCCCAACTACTGGCACACCAGTCAGTTCACATTGGGGAGCGGGCGTTGATATGAATCTCGAGGTTTCATTTCCTGTGGACTGTCATTTTAGGGGAGAGAGAGAGAGAGAGAGATTGAGAAGGTGAATCAGTCTGACTTGTAGCTTGTTTACATCACTCGCAGCTTGTTTAGTTTTAACCGAGGACACAGACACTCAGAGTCAGACAGAGACAAAGGAGAAAAAATGGAAGGATCGAAAGAAGGGAACTAGTGGCCAAGGGTCACTGTTTAGAACTTTCCTATGCCCACAAGGGTGGGTTAATTATTGATTCAGTGAACATCGAATGTCTGGTTATCACCTCATTTGATCCATTGGAGTGGATCGGATTTGTGAAGACCACTTATGTCTTATGTGCCTGGGTATGGTCTGGTAATTCACTTGAAGATGATACCCCTTGTGACAAGTCCCTTTCGGTGATAATTCGTACGTGGATTTAGAACGACAAGGATAAAATCTACAGCGACTGTTCTCTTGTTTTACCACCGTGGAACCTATGGAATTTGACATAATTGCCTTGTCTCGACATTTACCCTGGATTACAAATATCTCTCTCTCATCAACTATTCCATGGATGAACTGAACTTTCATACTTTACCATCTCAAGACCCTATCTCAATAGTTTGGGAGTTATATTTAAATATATATATATATATATATATATATATATATATATATATATACATACACACACACACACACACACACACACACGTAACACTGTTCAATTTTGTTTATCTTGTTTTAGTTACTATCTTATAAGTAGATACTAATAAAGATAGTGATTTTAACATCAAAACCAGACTCCAGGTGTAGTCTATTGCTACTGGTTTGTTTCTAAAGCATTACGGTTTGTAACAAAATTGGGGCCTGCGTCCGGGATATGAACAAATTTGGGGGCATATTGATTATCAGTTTCATTGGGGAAATCCCTTTTGATTTATTTGTGTGTGAAAAATCAGCAGCAATGGATGTTGATAGATTTCTGCAAGCGCCAACCTCTGAAGCATTAGAGGATGCCAGAAGGATTGAGTTGTTGAGTCTTGCTAAAAAGTTAAAACTTGGAAAGGTGAAATTGACAATGAGGTCACAGATGCAGAGGATAATAACTGAGCATTGTTTATCCAAGGGTGTGTTTAAAGTGGAGGAGTTGGAGGTGTTTCCTGAAAGTAAACCCACTGAGTTTGCGCTCCTGTACAAGTTAGAAAAATTAAAGATGGAGGCTGCAGAATGGCAGAGGCAGCTTGAGGCTAGAGAGGCAGAAAAACAGAGGGAGGAAGCAAAACGACAGAGGCTGTATGAGCTGGAAAAGATAGATTGCTGCAAAGGGGTCTAATGTTACACTCTGGTGATAAGTTTGAGTCCAGTCAGGAAGTTAAATTAGTACCTCCATTTGATGAGGCAGAGGTTGATAAATACTTCCAGCATTTTGAGAAGTTTGCTCAGAGTTTAAAGTGACCAAAAGCGGGTTGGCCAATTCTCTGACAAAGTGTAATTAAGGGGAAGGTTCAGCGAGCCTATTCTGCCTTGACAGTTGATGAAGCAGCTGATTATGACATTGTGAAACAGGCTGTGCTGAAAGCTTACAAGTTGGTCCCAGAAGCATACAGGCAAAGGTTTAGAAATTTAAGAAAATTGTTGTATGAAATTTGCTTATGAGAAGTTTGTGTGTTTTGAATGCCGGCGCACATATGAAAATGTAAATGATGATTTTAACAGCTTGAAAGAGTTGGTTTTAATTGAAGAATTCAAAAGGTGCATCCCTGATGACATAAAGACATGCTTAGATGAAAAGGATGCTGCCACTTTGCAATAGTCTGCTAGATTAGCAGATGAGTTTGCTTTAACTCATAAGGTTCAGTTTACCCGGAATAAGAGCTTCCAAAAGAGTAGCAGGAATAACCAGGGTAAACCAGAAGTTAAAGCTGGGATTAGTAACAAGAGTAAGGATGAAGGGAAGCAGTTGAAGGAGAAATATTCTGATCTTTCTTGTTACTATTGTAAGAAAGCTGGTCATATGATAGCTAATTATTCTATCCCGAAGAAGAAAAAGGAAAAGGAGGCCGTCCGAAATGCCTGTGATCTGTATGTTGAAGCACCTATAAACCCACAGGGTTCTGAACATTCTGTTGAGGCTTAGTTAAGGACTGAGAGGTCTGACTGAGTTAAGAAGGGATTCGATCATTTTATGTCAGATGGGTTTGTATTAGTAAAGGAAGGGTCAACCCCGATACCAATGAAAATTCTTCGAGATACTGGGCTTCTCAGTCAGTTACGTTAGACAGTGTTCTAAAGTTTGGTGATGAGACTAACATTGGTGAGGTAAATCTTATTAAAGGCATTGGGGGTGGCATGGTTTCTGTGCCATTGCACAGGGTAACTTTATAGTCAGGGTTGGTTTTTGGACCTGTTAAAATCAGATTATGCTCCAGTTTACCGGTGGAAGATGTTACTTTGCTGTGAGGGAATGACCTGGCAGATGGTAAAGTTGTTCCTGCAGTGTAGTTGACAACTAAGCCAACCACTGATGACCCACAGATGGATTTTAATATTTATCCTTCCTGCGCAGTAACTCAAAGTATGGCTAAAAAGTCTGCCAATGGAGACGGTTCTGTGCAGCATGATTCTGGTACCTATGACAGCCAAAATCGGGATCAGGTTATGATGACTTGTAAGGGTCTTTTCTGCCTTCATTGTTTCAACAGGATTCAGGTACTAAGTCTGATGAGAAAGATTTATCCGTGTCTAGGAAGGAGTTTATAGCAGAACAGAATTGAGACCCTGAGACTGAACCTTTAAAAAAAAAACAGCTGTCTCAGATGATGCGAATAAGAAAGTGCCAGTAGGGTATTATCTCAAGGATGGAGTGTTAATGAGGAAGTGGAGGCCACTTGCTATACCTGCGAGTGAGGAATGGGCAGTTGTTCACCAAGTTGTAGTCCCTAAAGTTTATAGGACTGAAATTTTAACTTTCCCCCACAGTATGCCCTTAGGTGGCCATTGAGAACCTAGAACAGTTCAGGCCCTATGGCCCACAATGTTGTGCCGACCCTTAAACCCTGCCTCCCATATAACCCCCCCACCTTAAATTCCTCCATGTACCTGTCTAGTAGTCCCTTAAACATCACTAGTGTATCTGCCTCCACCACTGACTCAGGCAGAGCATTCCACGCACCAACCACTCTCTGAGTAAAAAACCTTCCTCTAATATCCCCCTTGAACTTCCCACCCCTTACCTTAAAGCCATGTCCTCTTGTATTGAGCAGTGGTGCCCTGGGGAAGAGTCGCTGGCTATCCACTCTATCTACTCCTCTTAATATCTTGTATATTTTGGAGTGAATAAAACTGTAAGCAGGATTATGAAAGAATTTTACTGGCCTAACTTGAGGAAAGATGTTGTGACCTATTGCAGAACCTGTCGCACTTGTCAAGCTGTGGGTAAACCCAATCAGTTCATCCCAGTGGCCCCACTCTGGCCTATACCTGCTTTCAGTGAACCCTTTTCCAAAGCTATAGTAGATTGTGTTGACCCATTGCCAAAGACCATCAGTATTTGCTGGCCATCAGTATTTGCTAACTATTATGTGCACTGCATCCAGATTCTCAGAAGCAATACCTCTCAGAAATATTAAAGCTAAAACTGTGGGGAGGGCTCTTATCAGTTTTTTTTACTTTATTTGGTTTGCCTGGAGAAATCCAGTCTGATCAATGAAGTAATTTTACATCTGGATTGTTCCAGCAGGTAGTTTATGAACTGGGAACTAAAAAAATTACATCGTCTGCATACCATCCAGAATTACAAAGGGCTTTAGAAAGATTTCATTCTACCCTCAAAACAAAGATTAAGACATACTGTGTAGAAAATGGAAAAGACTTGGATGAAGGCAAACTGTCTTTTTTGCTTTTGTTCGCAGTAAGTGTCTCGGTACAGGAAAAACTGGGCTTTAGTCCATTTGAACTTCTATTTGGTCATAGAGTGAGGGGAACTTTGACCTTGTTAAAGGAACAATGGACTGATGGGGATGTACATGTTAACCTGTTAGACTATGTTTTGAAGTTCAAAAATAAACTACACCAAGCCTGTAGTCCAGCGAGACAAAACTTAAAGATTTCTCAAAACAAAATGAAGTGTTAATTTGATGAGTGGGCTTGCAAAAGAAAATGTCAGGTGGGGGATAACGTGCTTGCCTTATTTCCAATGTTGACGAATCCACTTCAGGCGAAATTCAATGGACCCTATGAAATAGTCTCTCCAAGTAATGATGTGAATTATGTTATTAAAACACCTGACCGACGTAAACTAACACAGGTGGTACACATAAATATGATAAAGCCTTATTTTGACAAGCAAACCACGTTCACAGTACATGACGTAGATATTGGTCAAGCCAAACCAATTAAGCAACAGCCGTATTGCATGAACGTAGAAAAGCATAAATTGGCTGAGCAAGAAATTGAATATATGCTGAAAATGGTATTATTAGGCCTTCAACATCAGATTGGAGCTCACCCTGCGTTATTGTGCCCAAACCTGATGGTAGTGTTAGATTTTCCACTGATTATAGGAAGGTAAATGCAGTAACATAAACAGATGCCTATTCTATCTCTAGGGTGGATGATTGCATGGATAAGGTTGGAAGAGGTAAATTTCTTACAAAGATTGATCTGTTGAAAGGGTATTGGTGTGTTCCATTGATGGACAGAGGTAGAGAAATTTCTGCGTTTGTGACACCTACTGGGTTGTATGAATACAATGTTTTGCCATTTGGAATGAAAAATGCTCCAGGAACATTCCAGAGAATGATTGATTCTGTAATTTGAGGGTTAGAACACGCAGTTGCCTATATTGATGACTTAGTCACGGGGAGTGACACTTGGGAAGAGCATATCTCTGCAGTAGAAAAGCTGTTTGACAGGCTTTCCCAGGCCAACCTTACAGTTAACTTAGCTGAGAGTGAATTTGGCCATGCCACTGTGACCTATCTTGGCTATGTAGTAGGTCGAGGCAAGTTGTCACCTGTTCAGGCAATTTCTGAAGTTCCTATTCCAACTGGTAAGAAGCCTCTTAGAAGGTTTCTAGGAATGGTTGGATATTATCATAAGTTCTGTAAGAACTTTGCAGATATCGCTCTTCCTCTGACTAATCTCCTGAAGAAGGGTGAAAAGTTTGTCTGGACCGAGCCCTGTCAGGAGGCATTTGATCAATTGAAAGTTATTATTTGACATTAGGCCAATCAATGTAGAGTTGTCAGCAAATTTAATTAGCAGATTGGAGCTGTGGGTGGCGACACGAGTCATGGTTATAAAGAGAGAAAAGGAGGGGGCCAAGGAGACAACCCTGTGGGGTATGTGTACTGAGGGTCAGAGAGACAGAGGTGAGGGAGCCCACTCTTACCACCTGCCGGCGATCTGACAGGAAGTCCAGGATCCAGCTACACAAGGCAGGGTGAAGGCCGAGGTCTCTGAGCTTCTTGTCGATACTTCACGCCTTTGTATGGCTACTGCTCTGCCCATGACTGCAAGGAACTGCAGAGAACTTTGGAGAGCAGAGAACATCAGAGAAACAAGCCTCCCCTCCATGGACTCTTCCTACACTTCCCCTGCCTCGGAAAAGCAGGCCGTGTACTCAAAGATCCTCACAACCCGGACATTCTTGCTGCAAACCCGCTCCCCCATCGGGGAAGAGATACAAAAGCCTTAAAGCGCGAACCACCAGGCTCAAGGACGGCTTCCTGACTGCGGTTATAAGCCAAATGAGTGGTCTCCAGTCCGATAAAATGGACTCGACCTCACAATGTAACTGGACGTGACCCTGCACCATATCTCTATCTGCACTGCACTTTCTCTGCAGCCATAATACTTGGTTACAGTTATTGTTTTGTCGTATATCAGCTCAATGTACTGTCGTAATGTATCGATCTGCGTGGATGGTATGTCAGGCAAGATTTACACTGCAGCTCAGTACGTGATGATAACAAACAAATTCCCCATTTTAATTGTGTGGAAATATTAGACAGACTGAGCTGCTTTGGAACCACAGAAGGAAATTTAATTGTTGTCATTTCTGAAGAATGCAAACAAATGGAAAAGGCTTCAATCTCGCATTACGGTCTGCGGTAACTGGGATCAGGTGACCGGTGGGGGGTCTCCCATATCAATATCAGAATCAGGTTTAATAGCACCGGCATATGTCATGAAATTTGTTGTCTCTGTGGCAGTAATAGAACCGAATTTATAGCAATAGATTTTAACAATTGTGATTTAAAATAAGAATATATATATATATATTAAATATTTAAATTATGTAAGTAGTACAACATAAAAATAAACTATTTTAATTGTGTGGAACTATTTGACTGACTGGGTTGTTGCATTGGAAATTCTGGAGTGAAGCTTAACTAAACTGTACACATTTATGAGAAGCTCAGATAAAAAGAAAAGGCTAAATTCTCACATAAATTGATCATACACCCAGAAACATTGGCTGCACTTCAGCAGGTATAAACAGTGGAATGAAACATGCTGAAAATATTGCAGATAAAAACATATTGTCCACCCACAACGAAAGGACGTGACAGATCCGGATCTCACTGCCTTGTCTGAACGGGCGAAAGCTGAAGCTACACGGACACGTAGAGCAGTGACCGGAAGATGCTGCAGATCTGCGGGAAAACGTGAACAGGAAACGGGATCAGGTGACGGGTGGATGGTCTCCCACCTGAACCGGTGACTCTGCTCCTCACCCCTCACACGCTGCCCGACCCGTCCGCTGCATTTCCCACATTATTTCATATTTACAACAAATACATAGTTACCTTTTCTCTCCATATCTTCTCTGTCCCTTTCCTTCCAGGTCACAGAGTCACGGGCTCGATTCCCATCCCAATCCAACACACAATTCAGACCTAAACAGGAAATGTGCAGGTTTCATTTAAATCAGTCTGTGTTTAAAAACACTCATTTCTATTCACATTCCTCTGGCCTCACTGGACAGCAACACTGAGAAACAGCAGGAGGTGGCCATTCAGTCCCTCGAACCATCAACAAGATGGCGGCTGCTCTCCCATCTCAGCCACATGTTTCTGTCTGATCCTCATTTCCTCGATCCCTTCGGTCTCCACTCATCTGCCGGCCTCTGTTTTATGTGAGGACGATCACTGAGTCTTCACCGCCCTCTGTGGTGGGGATTTACAGACATTCACCACCCTCGGAGTGGAGACACTTCCCCTCATCTCAGTCCCGGACAGTCCACCCTCTTTTTCAGAGACTGGGATCCCTGGTTCAACTGGTAATGATGTTGTGCATTTCAATGTGTTCACCCCTCGGTCCTCGATTCTCGAAATGAAAGGGTTATCACATTTGATCTTTCTTCATATGATGATTCCAACACCCCAGGGATCAGTCTGGCGAATCTTCATTGCACTCTCTATAACAAATACTCTCTAACCTCTTTGTTAATCCTCTATGGAATTAATTTCCATCTTCTGCAGCCCCGTGTTGCCCCAACCACTCACCTCCCACCCCTGTCACTATTTCCACCTTCCAACCTCCTCCTCACCTGGATCCACCTCTCACTCCCCAGCTCTTGCCCCATCCCCACCCCTCACCTCTTTTCTCTGACTATTTCCCGTCCACTCTCAGTCCAGAGGGAGGGTCTCGGCCCGAAATGTTGACGGTCCATTTCCCTCCACAGATGCTGCCCGACCCACTGAGTTCCTCCGGCAGTTTGTTCTTTGGTCTGTATAACCCATGTTAGTGTGGGGAGCGGGATTTTACACCATATTCCAGGTACAATCTCAACAAAACACAAATAATTGTCACTTTGCCCGGACCATTGGTCCCGCTTGCAGGACAACAGTCTGCCGGTGTTTGCCCCCCAATGTGGTGAATCCCTCTGCTCGCCACCACCGTGGGCTCAGACATTTCCACAGATGAGCCTCCCCTGTCCCCACTGGGACAAACATCCTGTCTGCCCCCTCTCTCACCATCTTCATCCTTTCAATAAAATCCCCCTCTCCCTCCCTGGGGAACTGGCATCAAACCGACGGGAGGAGTGGTCTCCTCCTACCTCTCAGCAATACATCAGACTCCGGCCGCAGGAGACACTTCACAAATGCCCCAACTTCCCTCGGAGGGAAATGGAAATAAATCAGAAAGCGGACATTTACTTTGGGGTTATGAGTGGGTGTGGGTGTGGGTCCCGGGACAAATTAACTTGTAAACATGGGACCATCTGGTGAATTGGATCAGACAGCTTCGCTCGCCTGTCCTTTCAGGAAACAACAATTCTCTCTTCATATTAATGACTGTCTAAACTTGCTGTGAACAAGATTATGTGTTACAAGATTGTGAGTTACAGAGTCTAGGACAGCTGTCACCGTCATGGGCTGCCAGTGCAGACAGGGATTGGGGTCACTGAGCTGTATATCAGAGAAGGACACGGGTTTGTACAGCCTCCTGTGGGGTAGAAATGTCCACACGGTGAATTCGGATCTGCTGGTACATCGGGAGTCTGAAAGGGAAAGGGAATAGGGAAGGGGCTGAGCAGAGAGTTTTAACAGGGGAACCTGTTCAGGGGTGGAGGGGTACAGGAGCTGTCTGATAGATTGTTTTAATTGTTTTTTTTATAATCTGACAGATGGTGACTGAGGAAGAAGCTTGTTGAGGGAGGATACCCGGAGGCAAGCAGCTCAGACACAGAATCAGGAATTGAATTGAATTGACTTTATTTCTTACATCCATGAGGAGTAAAAATCTTTACGTTACGTCTCCATCTAAATGTGCAATGTGCAATCATAGTAATTTATAATAGTTTATAATAAATAAAAAAGACAATGTAATATAGAGTACACTCAAATCAGTGTGAGTTCATCAGTCTGATGGCCTGGTGGAAGAAGCTGTCCCGGAGCCTGTTGGTCCTGGCTTTTATGTTGCGGTACCGCTTCCCGGATGGTATCAGGAGAGTGACAGTGATGTGATTTCCTGTGTCACGGGTACAGACAGTCGTCTCAAGTGAGGAGTTTGTGTGGAGATGCAGCTTCCCTGGAGGTGGAGGAAAGAGGACACACCAACAGGTGGAACCAGCTGTGGGAAGACATGGTTTGTCAGGTCTGACGATGAGCTGAATGTACCATAACCTTCAGACTGAATCAGAAAACCATTCTGAGGGTATTTGAAATGTTAGAATCAGGGGAGATGTGACCACATGTGTAGAGGGCAGGGGTTGTGTCTCCATCAGACCCTCAGTGAGATGGTTCAAGTTACAATGTGCAGGGATGAAAGCAGAATGTTTGGGGCTGGATTTAATCACTGATTCTGACAGTGAGAGGGTTAGTTTTGCTGTAAGGAAGCAACATTAATGGAAGACGACACAGGAACTTCATCAATTGCCAGTTGTTTGGCAGAAGTGACCAATTTGTATGTTACCTCGACAGAAACAGATTTTCCCAGTGGTGACAAAGGGGTTCAGTCTCGTTTATTTCAAGTTGGAGAGGGGTGTGGAGTTTTGAAATCAATGCCTTGTGGTGCCACCATCATTAATTTGTCATGTCCGGAGTGGTGGATTACACAGCACGGAAACAGGTCTTTGGCTGGCCATACCTGTTCTGACCATCCACTCACTGTCTACACTGGTCCCATTTATCAGCACTCGGTTCATAGCTGATGGAGACACAACCCCTGCCCTCTACACATGTGGTCACATCTCCCCTGATTCTAACATTTCAAATATCTTGACAGTTTCAATGCTCACCCACTTCGTAAATGTTGTGAAGGGACCTGTCTCCACCACCACCTTGGGCAGCGTGTTCCAGATTTCAGCTACCCTCTGAGTGAAAAATCTCTTCCTCAGATCCCTCTAAACCTCTTCATCCTCTGTTTAAATCTGTGCCCTCTGATCAGTGACACCTCTGTCCCAGGATTGTGTGCGATATGGACTACAGTGAGGCCTTTGAGAAGGTTCAGCATGGTAAGTTGCTGTGGAAAGTTAGATCACATGGGATCCAGGGAGAGCTGGCTAACTGGATGCAGTTGTCTTGATGGTAGGAAGCAGAGAGTAATGGTGGGAGACCGTTTATTGGACTCAAGGCCCGGCCTAGGTGGGTTCCCCAGCGTTGCACCCCATTGCTATCATTATTCATTGATATGTAATTATATTTGCATTTACACAGTTTGATGAATTCTCTGCTCTACTTGATCTTTCATTGATCCTGTTTCTATTCTATAGATTTGCTAAGTGTTCCTGTAGGAAAAAGTATCTCAGGGTTGTATGTGGTGACATATGTACTCTGATAATAAAATTTACTTTGAGCTTTGAACATTGCTACTTGTCATCTCGATCAATAATTTGGTTGAGAATGTACAGGGTATGGATAGTAGGTTTGCAGCAAGTAAGTTTAAACAAGTACTTTTTCTGAAAGATATTAAGTATAAACTCTCCGCTCTGTTTCCCTCTCCACACTTGACCACCCCTCCCCTTACTGTCCTCCCTCTCACCTCCATATTGGACATAAGTTCAGGGTGAAAGTGAATACTTTTAGCGGAGTCTGAAGGGGAATTCTTCACTCAGAGGTTGGTGGGAGTGTGGAATGAGCTGCCAGTGGAAGAGGTGGATGTGGGTCCAATTGAGACACTAAAGAGAAATTTGAGTGATGACATGGATGGGAGGTGTATGGAGGCTATGGTGCAGGTAGTTGGAACTAGGCAGTAAAAACAAAAGGTCAGCATTGACTAGAAGGGCTGAAGGGCCTGTTTCAGTGCTGCTGGGCTCTGTGACTCTAATAATATTCTGATTTGTAATTTCCACAGTCAGTGCTTTGCTGCTAATGACTGAACCCAGAAATTTACCCAAGCAAGAATTGAAAGACTCTTAGCTGACTACAAACAGCATTTACAAGCTGTGATACTTGCCAAAGGGGGTGTTACTAAGTACTGACCATGCAGGGGGCCTTTTTCCTTTTTCATTATTTTGAAACTGTAAAAGATGGAAATAAAAATGTAACCTTGCTTAAAATATTAAAGAAATGTGCCATGTTTAACTTTATGCCTTTTGGAAATCAGGTCATCTTTTACTCACTTAGCTATTCACAGTAACAGAAATTTAACCAGGGGTGCCCACACATTTGCATGCCACTGTATATATCCTGTGCCTTCTAAATTGCTTCCAGAAATTCCTGCCATTGCTGCTCTGTTTTCATCCCTGCCAGTGTTCTTTTCAAATCAATTTTGACCAATTTTTCTCTCATACTGCTCTAATTCTCTTTATTCCACATCTGACTTTAGTTTCTCCTTCTGCAATGTCAGGGTGAATTTGATCATATTAATATCACTTGCCTCTAAGGGTTCTTTGAATTTAAGTGACACAATTAATTCTGATTCATTACAAGACCCAAATAATTCTGGTTCATTACAACACCCAATCCGGAATAACTGATCCCCAAGTGGTCTCAACCCTGAACTGCTCTAAAAAAGCATCTTGTAGGCATTCTAGGAATTCCTCCTCTTGAGACCAACACCATCCTAATTTTCCTAATCACCTGCATGACAATCCCCCATGACTATTGTAACATTGCCCTTTCGGCACGCACTTTCTATCTCCCATTGTAATTTGTGGATCACATACTCACTACTGTTTGGAGGTCTCTATACAATTCCCATCAAGGATTTTTTTTTACATTTGCCATTCCTTAATTCTACCCACAGATTCTACAGTTTCCAACCCTATGCCACCTCTTTCTAATGATTTTATTTAATATTTTACCAACAGATCCACGCAACCCCACTACCAGCTTGTTCTTTCAAGAAGCATGAAAGTATCTGATAAGCAGTCGTGATAAGAAAGTTAGGCCAGAAAACTTAAATGAGAGGCCAACTCAGAAAAATGAATCTTCACTATGGAAGAAAACATTAACCAGTGGAATGAGTACGACCCTCCATGAGAGACATCCCAATGATCTGAGCAGATGAGATGGTGACAAGGAAGCATCGAGCACCTGACTGAGTGTTGGAGACCTCTTCCCAGAAACAGAGGGTTTCCTAGCAGAAATATAGGTTTCCCCCGCCATCCGAAGGTACAGCGTTCCTATGAAATGGTTCGTAAGCCGAAAGTCGTAAAGCGAAGAAGCCATTACCATTTATTTATATGGGAAAATTTTGTGAGCGTTTGCAGACCCAAAAACAACCTACCAAATCATGACAAATAACACATAAAACCTAAAATAACAGTAACATATAGTAAAAGCAGGAATGATATGATAAATACACAGCCTATATAAAGTAGAAATACTTTTCCACTATCATTGCCGGCACTGTTCTCCGTAGCGAAAATCTCACACAAGCGCTCTCGGCAGAAAATCTCATGCAAGCGCTGTTGGCAAGAACACTCTCTCTGGTAACCTGTAAGCTACGAAGCTGCCAAATCATACCAAATAACACGTAAAAATACACAGCCCATATAAAGTAGAAATAATGTCTGTACAGTTTGGTATCACTTACCAGAATCGGGACAGCGCCGAGCACACTGATGGTGTTGTGTTAGGCTGAGTCGTCGCAGGTTGGGATGGTGCAGTGGCCCCCACACTCTGGGCCGCCGACCGATATATTGCCGCGAAGAATGCAGCAGTAGCCGGGAGGCATCTAGCACATCTTTAAGAAAAAAAGCCGAAATAAACATGCAAATTAATTAGGTGCCGCCCGACACATAATTAATTAGCATGTTTATTTTGGCTTTTTTCTTAAAGGTGTGTTGTGTGCCTCCCGGCTACCGCTGCATTCTCCGCGAATCACTATCTATACGCGGTCTGGGGGTTGGGGTGATGGGACATTGGGGTGTCGTCTGTTTCCATCAGGCAGGCAGCTCATCTTCTCCTATGTCTGCCCGCCTCGATGTCGAAGGTCAAGGTTTGTCGTCTGCTGTGGCTGATGTGGAAGGCTTGCTTGGCTGCTGAGCCTCGCACCTTTTTAGATCATACAGTTCTTTGTAAGCACTCAAATCATCCTGCAAATATCCCCTGAACCAACGTACCCTTTCAAAATTAAAGTCCCTAGGGTTACAACCATTGCTCTCGTTATTTATTGACATTTAATTATTTAGTGGTCTCAACCACGAGCTGCTCTAAAAAACCATCTTGTAGGCATTCTAGGAATTCCTCCTCTTGAGACCAACACCATCCTAATTTTCCTAATCACCTGCATGACAATCCCCCATGACTATTGTAACATTGCCCTTTTGTCACGCACTTTCTATCCCCCATTGTAATTTGTGGACCACATACTCACTACTGTTTGGGGGTCTCTATAGAAATCCCATCAGGGATTTTTTTTTTGACATTTGCTGTTCCTTAATTCTACCCACAGATTCTACACCTTCCAACCCTACGCCACTTCTTTATAATGATTTTATTTAATATTTTACTAATAGATCCACACAACCCCACTACCAGCTTGTTCTTTCAAGAAGCATATAAGTATCTGGGAAACAAGAGGACCTGCAGATGTTAGAAATCTAGAGAACTACACACAAACTGCCGGAGGAGTTCAGCATGTCAGGCAGCATCTATGGATGGGAATCAACATTTCAGGCCAAGACCCTTCATCGGGACTCTTGATATCCATGTATCTGGAATATCAACAAGCAAAGAAAATAGAAAGTAGTGCGAAATAGGGAAAACCTTTGACAAAATTTAGCTGAAGGCTTAAAAAAACCTGCCAAACAGCTCAATAGTTAACAAATACAACAAAGACAATAAACACTTCCATCAATACCGACACTGACTTTTTTTAATAAAAATATCTTGGTCCCATTTCAATCAGTAAAATTTAAAGATAAATAAGAACTGAAACGATATTTACGCTCAAACCCACTTAGATTAACACTAACTTGGACAGGAGCTAGAGAAGTAACACACATGAAAAAAATATCACACAAAGGTCAGATACAATTTCTAAGTATATATTTTCATCAAAAATGAACAGGATTCAGAACTCCATGTGTGTGTATATGCCATCATGATAAGAAATACAGACCAGAAAACTTCAATGAGAGGACAACTCAGAAAAATGAATCATCACTATGGAAGAAAACATTAACCAGTGGAATGAGTATGACCCTCCATGGGAGACATCCCAATGATCTGAGCAGACCAGATGGTGACTAGGAAGCATCGAGCACCTGACTGAGAGTTGGAGACCTCTTCCCAGAAACAGAGGGGGTCTTTGCAGAAATATAGGACAAGCTGGTTAACAAAAGGAAAAAAAAATGTGAATACATGAAATACGCACAAACACGGTGGGAGGAGAAGATGGCGGCACGCCGGCGTGTGCACAGCCCTCCGGTGAAAAATGATGTTGTATCTGTTAAATAGGGGCCGTGGACAACTCTGATTTGATGGAGAATGAACGTGAAAGCACAGAGGAACATCTGGAGAAATTTATGAAATGCCCATTCGCTGCTGTCATTACCGTGTGGTCGTGAAACTTTCGGAGGGTAGGCCTCAAAATCCCCGGCCTTGCCTGCTTTTGGTGACCGAGAGGAGGTCGAATCGTTCAGACAGAGATGGCGCTCAGTACTCGGTGTCAGAGAGCTGATCACAGCTTGAAGTTTTCGGATGACTCAGAGTCAGATTGTGGTCGGCATGGCAGGGAGAGTTTTTCTTCCTTCTCCCGTCTGTGTGAGATGTGGGACATTTGAGAAACTTTGAACTTCACTGTGCTCACTGATTTCTTCATCAAGTTATGGTATTGTTACACTCTTTGTAACTATATGTTATAATTATGTGGTTTTGTCAGTTTTTTCAGTCTTGGTTTGTCCTGTGTTTTGTGATATCACACCGGAGGAAATAATGTATCATTTCTTAATGCATGCATTACTAAATGACAATAAAAGAGGACTACGTGTCTTCATAATCATATAATAACAAGGCAGTAAGTGCAGAAAATGCCAAGAGAAACCAGACACAATCCAACACATTCCAGGAACCTGCAGCAGTTTAACTCAATCTGATTACTTGCAAAGGTACAATCAAATGGCAAATAATATTCACAAAAATCTTGCTTTAAAATACAAACTCATGAAGGCCCTCCATCGCTTCATAAAGGCATCACATTTCAAGCCTGATCCAGTTCAGAGTCAAAATATTACAAATTATATGATAATCAATACATTATTTCAGATAGGACAATCCATAATAACCATCCGGATATAATATTACAGGATAAACAAGCAGGAACAACTCCCTCAACAGATAAAACCATTCTCCACACACACGTTCCTCAACCAGTGGAGCACCTCACCACAGGCATTGTTTGTGTCATCAGTCAGACAACTGAAAGATTTTCGCTCTCAGTCAGCTTCCAAATGTTGTTACTCTGTCATGCGTTGCCACGCCCCACTGCTGATTCCCTTCTCCTCATCATACGTTCTTACCCCGACCGTCGTCAAGATCCCCAAACTCTGCCCTGTGCAGACCTGCCTCTGGTTTCTGACCCTGTTTCATTGAACATCCAACGGATGGTTTCCCATTCTGCTTTCAGTCTTTAGAGGACAGTGGTGTTTTCTAACAACCCTGTAGAAGCAGGAAAAATGACCCACAATGTGGAAATGAGTCGTCATTACGGAGGTTAACGACCAATGTCATTCTTCCTCAGCCCAGAGATTTCAGGGCGAAGAACATCTCAGACAGAACTGCAGTCAGCTCGGCTTCTTCAGTCTGCAGAAAATTCAAGGGAAACCTCTTCACCCACAGAGTGGTGACTGTTCGGAACCCATAAGCACAGGGAGAGCGAGAGATGAACAACAGGGCAGGATTTAAATTGACCGTCATGGAACTGAATCACTGGCAGGGTCCAGCTGGCCTGAGTTGATTCTCTACTGTACACTAGGTGTGTTATAAATTCACCAAGTACCAGAGACAGAGTTTAAAATAAACTGATTTATTTGTCTCAGATCCAGAATATTAAACTCCAGTTCCACTAAAGGTGAATATGCAGCAGAAGAAACTCCTCCCATGCCCAGTGACCAGGGTGCAGAACTGGATGTGGTGAGCATGAGCAATAATTGCAGAGTTCAGCACCAACAGTCACTCTCGAAATTGCATTCAGCAACTGTGATGGACAAATATCCAGCATGCAGCTTATTGAAACTTTCTCCCCAGTGTGAACCCGGCAGTGTGTCACAAGTGTAACATACTGTAAGGTTCCACTGCTAATGTAACGGCCTCTGTGCAGTGTTTCACTGCTGAGGTAATGGTTTCTCTGTAGCAGCAATGTTTAGGTTATGACTGGAGATAACAGGGTCTTGGAGTGCGGGGTCATCCAATGAGAGAAATGTTCTTTCTTGTGAGTCTGGAAGAGGGATTTTCGTGGTCTTTTGTTGTGGAGAGATGAGAAGATGCGAATGGAGAGAGTGGGCCCTTTTTTTTTGTTTACTTCACTAACCATATAGAACCATAGAACACTACCACACAGAATCAGGCCTTTTGGCCCTTCTTGGCTCTGCCGAACCATTTTTCTGCCTAGTCCTACTGACCTGCACCTGGACCAATTTAGCACATTATCATCCAGATCATTGATATAGATGAGAAATAACAATGGACCCAGCACTGATCCCTGTGGCACACCACAAGTCACAGGCCTCCACTCAGAGAAGCAATCCTCTCCTACCACTCTCTGGCTTCTTCCATTGAGCTAATGTCTAATCCAATTTACCACCTCTCCATGTATACCTAGCGACTGAATTTTCCTAACTAACCTCCCATGTGGGATCTTGTCAAAGGCCTTACTGGAGTCCATGTACACAATACCCACTGCCTTCCCTTCATCCACTTTCCTGGTAACCTCCTCGAAAAACTCTAACAGATTGGTTAAACATGACCTACCACGCACAAAGCCATGTTGACTCTCCCTAATAAGTCCCTGTCTATCCAAATACTTGTAGATCCTATCTTTTAGTACTCCTTCCAATAACTTACCTACTACTGTCGTCAAACTTACCGGCCTATAATTTTCCAGATTACTTTTAGATCCTTTTTTAAACAACAGAACAACATGAGCCATCCTCCAATCCTCCGGCACCTCACCCGTAGATACCGACATTTTAAATATATCTGCCAGGGCCCCTGCAATTTCAACACTAGTCTCCTTCAAGATCAGAGGGAACACCCTGTCAGGTTCTGGGGATTTATCCACTCTAATTTGCCTCAAGATAGCAAGCACCTCCTCCTTTTCAATCTGTACAGTTTCCATGATCTCACTACTTGTTTCCCTTAATTCGATAGACTTCATGCCAGTTTTCTTAGTAAATACAGACGCAAAAAACCCATTTAAGATCTCCCCCATTTCTTTTGGCTTCACACATAGCCGACTACTCTGATCTTCAAGAGGACCAATTTTATCCCTTACAATCCTTTCACTCTTAATATACCTGTAAAAGCTCTTTGGATTATCCTTCAGCTTGACTGCCAAGGCAACCTCATGTCTTCTTTTAGCCCTCCTGATTTCTTTCTTAGTTTTGTTTTGCACTTTTTATACTCCTCTAGCACCTTATTTGCTCCCTGTTTCCTATACGTGTCATACAACTCTCTCTTCTTCTTTATCAGAGCTCCAATATCCCTTGAGAACCAAGGTTCCTTATTCCTATTCACTTTGCCTTTAATCCTGACAGGAACATATAAACTCTGCACTCTCAAAAATTTCTCCTTTGAAGGCTTCCCACTTACCAATCACGTCCTTGCCAGAGAACAAACTGTCCCAATCCATGCTTTTTGGATCCTTTCTCATTTCTTCAAATTTCGCCTTTTTCCAGTTTAGAACCTCAAACCGAGTACCAGATCTATCATTATCCATGATCAAGTTGAAACTAATGGTGTTATGATCACTGGAACCAAAGTGCTCCCCTACACACACTCCCGTCGCCAGTCCTAACTCATTTCCGAATGGGAGATCTAATATTGCATCCTCTCTAGTTGGTACCTCCATATATTGATTTAGAAAACTTTCCAGAACACATATTACAAGCTCTAACCTGTCTAGACCTTTAACAGTATGGGAGACCCAATCAGTATGTGGAAAATTAAAATCCCCTACTATCACTAATTTTTGCTTCCTGCAGTTGTCTATCTCTCTGCAGATATGCTCCTCCAATTCTCGTTGACTATTGGGTGGTCTATAATACAACCCCATTTATGTGGCCATACCTTTCTTGTTTCCCAGCTCCACCCATATGGCCTCAATAGACAAGCCCTCTAATCTGTCCTGCCTGAGCACTGCTGTAACATTTTCCTGACTAGCAATGCTACCACCTGCACCCCCCACCCCCTTTCATTCCTCTGCCTCTATCACGTCTGAAACATCAGAACCCTGGAACATTAAGCTGCCAGTCCTGACCCTCCTGCAGCCAAGTTTCACTAATGGCTATAATGTCGTCATTCCATGTGTCAATCCATGCCCTCAGCTCGTCTGCCTTCCACACAATACTCCTTGCATTGAAATAGACACACCTCAGAAGATTGTTTCCACCATTCACAACCATTCTATTTGTGGCTTTGCACGAGCTTTTAACATCATTTATTTTCACCCCCGCTCCACTATCTGCTCTGGCACTCTGGTTCCCATCCCCCTGCAAACCTAGTTTAAACTCTCCCCAACAGCACTAACAAACCTCCCCGCAAGGACACCAGTCCCCTTGGTAGTTCAGGTGTAACCCGCCTCCCTTGTACAGGTCCCACCTGCCCCAGAAGAGATCCCAATGATCCTGAAATCTGAAACCCTGTCCCCTACACCAGTTCCTCAGCCTCAGTCAAAGTAAGAATTATAAAGTTCAATCATTTAATCAGATATTGTTTACCATTTGTTATTTCATGGTACCGATTTGTAACAGAGGAGACATCACGCAGCATCCACCCAAACGAGATTTCTTAAGTTTGGCTGGGCTGGGGGGCTATCACCCCCTATATTAAGCTGCTAGCTGAAGGGAGAGTTACATAAAGTTAGATGACTGAGTGAATCCTTTCCCACATTCACAGCAGGGGAACGGCCTCTCCCCAGTGTGAACGCAGTCATGCACATTTGGTTGATTTGGCTGAGAGAATCTCTTCCCAAAGTCTGAGCAGGTGAACAGCCTCTCCCCAGTGTGAAGTCGCTGGTGTCTCAGTAGGTGGAATGACCGAGTGAATCCTTTCCCACAGTCTGAGCAGGTAAACGGCCTCTCCCCAGTGTGAACTGACTGGTGTCCCTTCAGTTGAGATGACTGAGTGAATCCCTTCCCACACACTGAGCAGGTGAACGGCCTCTCCCCAGTGTGAACTGACTTGTGTACAAGTAGGTGGGATGACCGACTGAATCCCTTCCCACAGTATGAGCAGGTGAACGGCCTCTCCCCAGTGTGAACTCGCTGATGTTCCTTCAGATGAGATGAGTAAGTGAATCCCTTCCCACAGTCTGAGCAGGTGAACGGCCACTCCCCGGTGTGAACTCTCTGATGTGCCTTCATTTGACATGACCGAGCAAATCCCTTCCCACACACTGAGCAGGTGAACGGCCTCTCCCCAGTGTGAACTCTCTGATGTACCTTCAGTTTAGATGACTGAGTGAATCCCTTCCCACAGTCTGAGCATTTGAACGGCCTCTCCCCAGTATGAACTGACGTGTGTACCAGTAGGTCAGATGATCGAGTGAATCCCTTCCCACAGTCTGAGCAGGTGAACGGCTTCTCACCGGTGTGAAATCGCTGATGTCCCTTCAGTTCAGATGACGAAGTGAATCCCTTCCCACAGTCCGAGCAGGTGAACGGTCGCTCCCCAGTGTGAAATCGCTGATGTATCTTCAGTTGAGATGACAAACTGAATCCCTTCCCACAGTCTGAGCAGGTGAATGGCCTCTCTCCAGTGTGAACTCTCTGATGTACCTTCAGTTTAGATGAGCAAGTGAATCCCTTCCCACAGTCTGAGCAGGTGAATGGCCGCTCCCCGGTGTGAACTGACTGGTGTCTCAGTAGGGTGGATGACCAAGTGAATCCCTTCCCACAGTCTGAGCAGGTGAACAGCTGCTCTCCAGTGTGAACTCGCTGGTGAGCCATTAGGTCAGATGACCGAGTGAATCTTTCCCCACAAATTCAGCAGATGACCAGCCTCTGCCCAGTATGAACTGACTGGTGTGTCCACAGGTGGGAAGACCGACTGAATCCCTTCTCACACACAGAACAGGTGAATGTCCTTGTCCCAGTGTGAACTTGCTGATGTACCTTCAGTTGAAATGACCAACTGAATCCATTCCCACTGTCTGAGCAGATGAACGGGTTCCCCCCTGTGAAATGACGGGCGTGCCAGTCGGTCAGATGATCGAGTGAATCCCTCCCCACAGTCTGAGCAGGAAGGATGATTGAGTGAATCCCTTGCTCCACTTGTTAAATATCTGGACCAAGACAGCAAATCAGGCGTGTTATGTTCGAGATTCCCATAGACAAATTCCTTGTCACTTTTAACCTGTAAAAAGATTTACAAAATCTATCAGTGGGTGTAGGACAACAGTTCAGATGAGATCACTTGGGTTGTCAAGGTGTGATCTGACATCACACTGTTACAGTGAGGTTCAACCCAAGTTGGAGAGAGAAATCATCTTCTAACTGGGCACAGTGCTGGTATCTGGAATGATCATCAAATTCTCTGATGTTCTTTCTGTCTCTATGAGAATGGGTTCAGAGGAGATGTGAGGGGTATGTTTTTTTACGCAGAGAGTGCTGAGTGTGTGGAATGGGCTGCCGGCAACGGTGGCAGAGGTGGATACAATAGGGCCTTTTAAGAGACCCCTGCACAGGTATATGGAGCTCAGAAAATTAGAGGTAATTTCTCAGGTATGGCCATATTCGGCACAGCTTTGTGGGCCAGGGAGCCCGTGTTATGGGGTAGTTTTTTTTCTATGTTTCTACCCTCCCCAATCTGTGACCTGGCTCAGTTTGACTCTCTCCATTGGTATTATTCCCTGTTCCCACTGAGCTACATGGGTGCCTGGCCCCACAGTAACCGAAACACTCTCACACGAATAGCCTTTGTTAACGTGCAGCTGGAATTTTCTTTCATGTATTACTAACTTAAAGTGCCACAGTTTTAACACCATATAAACAATTCCTGCTGAGATGAATGGTTGGTCCGCACAGCTGGTAAAAGGACTTAAAGTGAGTTTTTGTATTATTTCAGGTTCTTGTCACAGTCATAGAATAATACAATACAGAAACAGGCCCTTTGGCCCATCTGGTTGGTGCCGAGCTACTTAAACTTTCTACTGCCATACCCCTACCATCCAGGTACCTGTACAAACCTCTGAAATGTTCAACTTGAGCTTGCAGGCACCAGGTGTGCTGGCTGCTCATTCCACACCTGGATGACGGTCTGTGTGAAGAAGTTTCCCCTCATGTTCCCCTTACCATCTCAACTTTCACACTTGACCCATGGCTTCTGGTTGTAGCCCACCCAATCCCAGTGGAGAAAGCCAGCTTGCATTTACCCTATCTGTGCACCTCTGTCACAATCAAATCTCCCCTCAATCTTCCACATTCCAAGCAATAAAGTCCTGATCTGTTCAATCCTTCCCAATAACCCAAGTCCTCCAGACCTGGCAGCATCCTTGTGAATTTTCTCAGAACTCTTTCAACCTCTTTTACATCTTTCCTGTAGGTAGGTGACCTCAAGTGCAAACAAGACTCCACATTAGGCCTCACCAATATCTTCTACAAGTCAACATCCATAAGACTGAAAGAAGCTGCAGAAGATCGTGAACACAGCGCAGCGCATCACACAAACCAATCTTCCGTCCTTGGACTCACTTTACACCGCACACTGCCGGAGCAGTGCTGCCGGGATAATCAAGGACACGACCCACCCAGCCAACACACTTTTCGTCCCTCTTCCCTCCGGGAGAAGGTTCAGGAGCTTGAAGACTCGTATGGCCAGATTTGGGAACAGCTCTTTTCCAACTGTGATACGACTGCTGAACGGATCCTGACCCGAATCTGGGCCGTACCCTCCAAATATCCGGACCTGCCTCTCGTTTTTTTTGTACTACCTTACTTCCCATTTTTCTATTTTCTATTTATGATTTATAATTTAAATTTTTAATATTTACTAATTTTAACTATTTTTAATATTTAATATGTGTAATCCAGGGAGTGTGAAGCGCAGAATCAAATATCGCTGTGATGATTGTTCGTTCTAGTTCCAATTGTTTGGCAACAATGAAGGATAAAGTATAAAGTATAAAGATCTATCATTGTCACTACTTTGGTTCATGAAGGCCAATGGGCTGAAATCTTTCTTTCTGTCCGTATCTAACTGTGACACCACTTTCAGTGAATTAAGGACGTGTATTCCCAGATCCCTTTCTTCTACAACACTCCTCCATGCCTGAACAGTCACTGTGAAAGTCCTCCCTTGGTAGGTCCTACCAAAGTGCAACACCTCACACTTGTCTCCATTCAATTCCATTTTCCATTTCTCAAACCATTTTCCCAGCTGGTCCAGATCGCACTGCAAGCCATGATAGTCTTCCTCACTGTCCACTGCTGGTCCAGATCGCACTGCAAGCCATGATAGTCTTCCTCACTGTCCACTGCACCACCAATCTCGGAGTCAGCCACAACTTTGCTGATCCAGCTAACCATGTTATCATCCAGATATCTGACATAGATGACAAACAACAACAGATCCAGCACTGATCCCTGAGGCACACCACTAGTCACAGGCCTCCAGTCAGAGAGGCAACCATCTGCTACCACAGTCTGGCTTCTCCCAAAGACAGTGTCTCATTCAATTTACTATCTCATCTTGAATGCTGAGTGACTGAACCTTCTTGACCAACCTCCCATATGAGACTCTGTCAAGTGCCTTGCTAAAGTCCATGTAGACAACATCCACTGCCTTGCCTTCGTCCACTTTCCAGATAACTTCCTCGAGAGACTCTATAAGATTGGTTAGACATGACCTACCATGCACAACGCCATGCTGTCTATCCTTAATCAGTCCACATCTCTCCAAATACTTATATATCTGGTTCCTGCACATACATTTCAATAACCTTCCCCTACTGATGTCAAGCTCACCAAAGTACAATTTCTTGGTTTATTTTTAGAGCCTTTCTTGGACAGCAGAACAACATTGGCTGTCCTCCAATCCTCCAGTACCTCACCTGTCACTAAGGTTGATTTATATATCTGTGCTTGGGCCCCGACAATTTCTGCACTTGTCTTCCGCAGAGTCCTAGGGAACAACCTGTCAGGCCCTGGTGATTTATCCACGGTAATGTGCCTTAAGACAGCAAACACCTCCACCTCTGTAATCTGTACAGGGTCCATGAAGTTGATGCTGCTTTGCCTCACTTCTGTAGACTGTGTCCAACTCCTGTGCAAATACGGATGCAAAAAAACTATCTCCCCCATCTACTTGGTCTCCTCATATGGATTATCATTCTGATCTTCCAGCGGATTAACTTTCCCCTTGCAATCTTTTTGCTCTTAACCTGTCTGCAGAATCCCTGAGGAGTCTCCTAAATCTTGTCTGCTGGGGCAACCTCATGCCTTCTTTTATTTTAACTTGAATTTCCTGTATTTCATAAGTACCCCATTTGTTCCTATCTGCCTGTACCTGGTATGCACCTCCTTTTTATTGACCTGGGAGAAGAAGCACAAAGGGGTGATGGAGTTGCATGGTGGGAGCTGGGGGAAGGGGTTATTTAAATTAAAGTTGCAGGGGGAATGGGAGCCTGAATAACAGAACAGATAGTAGAGGGGTTGTGGAGACAGATGTTGTTCAGTCCTCAGACAAAGTCAGGAATGAAAAACGTTGAGCATGGCGCAGTGAATATGCTGAGCCCTGTATATTTCAATACAGGGAGCAGCGTAGGAAAGGCAGATGTGTTCACGGCATGGAACAACACTGGAATTATGACACTAGGATCTGGCAACTGTGGATTGTGACAGGCTGCTTTATGGCAAAGGTGTGCTTGGTAAATGGGAGGCCTTCAAAGCAAAATTTTGAGAGTACAAGGCGGGTATGTGCTTGTCAGAATAAAAGGTAAAGTTGGAAACTGTATCTCTTGGTTTTCAAGAGATATTGAGAACCTGGTGAAGCACAAAATGGAGTTGCATAACAGGGATAGGCAGGTAGATTCTTATGGAGTATAAGAAATGCAAGAGAACAAGGAGGAAATAAATCAGGATGGCTAAAAGAAAGCATGAGATTGCCCTCACAGAAAAGACTTACGATAAGCCTCACGGATTCTAGAGATAGATTGAGAGCAAAAGGATTGCAAGGCACAAAGTTGGTCCTCTGGAAGACTGGAATGGCAATCCACGTGTGGAACCAAAGCAGATGGGGGAGATCTTAAATATTTTTTTCATCTTATTTACTCAGGAGATGGACACAGTGTCAGTGAGGGTGTGGAAAAGCGGCATTAAAATCATGGACCCTGTACAGATTAATGAAGAGGAGATGTTTGCTATCCTGAGGCAGATTAGGGTGGATAAATCTCCAGGGCATGACAAGGTGCTCCCTCGGACCCTACAGGAGGCAAGTGCAGAAATCGTCAGGGCCCTAGCAGAGATAATTAAATCATCCTTTGTGCCGGGAGAGTTATCAGAGGATTGTAGGATAGCCAGTTATTTCGCTGTTCAACATAGAACATAGAAATCTACAGCATATTCCAGGCCATTCAGCCCAATGTTTTGCCAACCATGAAACTTACCTAGAAACTGCCTAGAATTTCCCTAGCACACAGACCTCTATTTTTCTAAGCTCCATGTACCTATCTAACAGGCTGTTAAACGACCCTATTGTATCTGCCTCGACCACCACTGCTGGCAGTGCATTCCACACACCCATCACTCTCTGTGTAAAAAACTTACCCCTGCCATCCCTTCGGTATCTATTTCCAAGCAGCTCAAAACTATGTCCCTCATGTGAGCCATTTCAGCCCTGGAAAAAGCCTCTGGCTATCCACACGATCAATGCCCCTCATCATCTTATACACCTGAAAAAGGCTCTAAGCATAAACAAGGAAGTTATACATTGCTTTGAGGATTTGTTGGAAGTATACAGAAGCTTTTGCATCACCGCAATACACACAGTTTCTGTATTGTACATAAATATTTCCCCTGAAGCCTCCGCCAAATGACTGACTGTGGTGAACTCATTGATGGTGCAGTAATGCCAGTGAATATAAAGGGAAGCGCAGTAGTCAGATTTGTGATGTGAAAGCTATTTGTTGCCCAGGGCAAAGGTGTTTGATATCATTATCTTCACAGAATGAATGGGTCAAAACATGTCCTCACGGGTAGAAAGGTCCGGAACAAGAGGAGGTAGAACAAGCAACACACACAAAATGCTGGAGGAACTCAGCAGGCCAGGCAGCATCTGTGGAAAAGTGTACTAATGCAGAATTCCGGCATTTTGTGTGTGTTGCTTGGGTTTCCAGCATCTGCAGAATGTCTCTTGTTTGTGATTGGAGGTAAAATAAAGGTGATTATCAGAACTGGCGATGTAAAAGATTTTGTTCCCTTTCTCCGAGTTCCTAACCCTTTGATAGCTGGAGCTCAGCTCTGTCTGAGAGATCCATCGGTTCCCATTCCCTCATCAGCCTAAGCTCCCCGGGGTCCGTGCAGGGATCGTGGGGATGAGAGAGAGAGAAGAGAACAGGACTGTCCCGGGATCGCGGGGCACAGTTTCCGGGAGTCACAGCAATTGCCCCTCAGTCGGTAGTGAAAACGGGCGCACGGAGAAACACTCACCGGCAGCGATATCCGAGGCCTTTTGTGTACTGCGCATGCGTGATATTCGGGACATCCGCAACCCTGACGCCTGCGCATTCGATCGGTGCTTCAGCGACCCCGAAAAGTGTTACGCCTCAGTGTTCAAGCTAATCACAGTGCCATTGAAAGTTTCTGCAAGCAACGGTTCAAGTACATACTTCAGTTTTTGTGTGTAGAAAACTCAGCAGCTCGTTTAACACAGAATGCAGCTCCCATAAAACATTACACTTAACATCAGCAAACGTTCCGCATGTTTAATGCCAAAGTAGAACGTTCTTACAACTGCAGATATAAAACACAAGAGATTCTGCTGTTACAGGAGATGTGGACACATTCACACAAAATGCTGGAGGAACTCTGCAGTTCAGGCAGCAACTAAGCAGAGGTGTACACAGCCAATGCATGCTGAAGGGGTTCGGCCTAACCGTTGCTTATTTGTTCCTCTCCACATTGACTGCCTGATCTGTTGATTTCCACCAGTATTTTGCAGAAATTAACCACTTTTTTTTTGATCAACCAGCTTCCAAATGTTTTTGATCTTTCATTTGTAGCCACATCCAGCTGATCTGATTCCTCTTCTCCCCCCTCCTTGTAAACTCTCGGTCCCATCTCTTTCTGGAACCCCAAACCCCTGACTCAGGCTGGCAACCCTTGGGGTCTGACTCTGGTCCATCGAAGATTCACTCTCTAGTCTGCTGTCAGACTTCAGCAGTGCATTGCAACAACCCAGCTGTCGATGGCACAGTCGTTTGAAATTAGTGAAAACGGCCCAAAAAGTTAAAAAGAGCAGGAAAGAAGGAGTTTAACCACCTTAGTCCAGAGCCCTGGGGAACGGCAAAACCACAGTGAGCTCATTGTCTTATTCAGTCTGGAGAAAATCATGCAGGAAATTCATGCAGGTGTATAAGATGATGAGAAGCATTGGTCGGGTAGATAGCCAGAGGCTTGTCCCAGGGCTGAAATGACTAACACGAGGGACATGGTTTTAAGCTGCTTGGAAGTAGGTACAGATGAGATGTCAGAGCTAAGTTTTTTAAACAAAGAGTAGTGTGTGTGGAATGCACTGCCAGCAACGGTGGTCGAGGTGGATACAACAGGGTCTTTTAAGAGACTCTTAGATAGGTACATGGAGATTAGGAAAATAGAGGCCTATGCGATAGGGTAATTCTCGCTGTTTCTAGAGTAAGTTACATGGTCGGAATAACGGACCCAAAGGGTCTGTAATGTGCTGTAAATTTCCATGATTCCATAATATTCAAGGGAAATTTCCTATCCCACGGGGTGGTGACTAGTTGTAAACTGTCATCACAGGGAGAGTGAGAGGGGAACGACAGGGATAGATATTGATATACTGATATGGAACATGAAACATTGGCAGGGACCAGATGGGCCGAGTGGCCTCTCTAGTGTACATTGTGAATGTGGTAGAGACAGCAAGTACCTGAGACACGGGAGTGAATATAGAACTGTTTTATCTTTCACAGATCCAGAATATTAAACACCAGTCTAGTTTAAGGCTAACATCAGCAGAACGGACTCCTCCAATGCTCAGTGACCAGGGTTCAGTCCTGGGTGCGATGAGCAGCCGCAAGAACTGCAGAATCTGACAGTAACAGTTCCTCATGAACCTGCAGCTGCCTTCAGTCACCGTGATGGTTAAACATTTGACATAGAGCTGATTTGAACTTCCTCCCTGATGTGAAGTTGCTGCTGTTGCAGCAGCTGGGATGATTGAGTAAAACTCTTTGTTCACTCCGGACAGAAATGTGGCCTCTATTTATTGTGAATTCACCGGAGCATCACAAGGTGGGTTAACTGAATGAGCCTCTTCACACACATGGAGCAGGTGAACGGCCACTTCCCGCTGTTAGTGTATCTGTGATGGCATGGTTTTCCCTTCACTTTGAGCAGATTAGGTTCCTCTGATTTGCAGAGTAGGAGGTTATCTGTGTACTAGTTGAAGTGTTTCCTTCAATTTTGGAGGGACAATTATCTCCCAATTTGTGTAAAGGAAATTACAGTTCTACTGGATTTGCAAATGCAATATGCAGTTATGGGTGGGCTATTGATGGGAATCCAACTCTTTTGAATTTTGGATTTCCTGTGGTGTAGAAAGATGGGTGAGAATGCACACAAAAAAAAAACTGGAAACACCCTTCAGAACAGGCAGCACTGGGAAGGACAACCAGACTGAATGCTTCATCTCAAAGAACCTTTGTTGGAAGTATAAAGGAAACAGAAAGGTATGGGGAAGACAAGTGTGGCTCTATTTGAGAGACAAGAATACATTGCAATGAGAAAGGCAGTCTGATGTAGGAAAATTAATTTACCTGTCTGGAGGGGCTTATGGGATATCCTATATTAAGGGAGTAGGAAATGCTCCCTTGTTTTTTTTTCTGGGGATGGGGTTTATGGAATTTGCTATATTGAGGGAGTAGGAAATACTCCCTTGTTTTTTTTTCTGAATAATTGGTTTGAGATGGAGATCTGTTTTCTCCCGAGTCAAGGGAAATTGGAATACATATTCCGTAAGAAGGAGTTAAATTACATCTAGTTTTTAAAATTATTATAAACAGGTTTGCTCCATCTAACACACGGACACCCCAAACATGACTTGCTCTGCTCACTCACCAGGAACTCCAGTGACGGCAATGACCGTGTACAATATTTTCTGCACAGTGCCGTACCTAACCCACATTTCAGACATTTTGTCCATCCAGTGATTTGACCCCAGACACCACAGACGATCTCTATGAACAAAATATTAAGTCTGTGATTTGAAGTACCACTTAGCCACTCCAAAGTGACAGATTTCAACAGATTTAAAAATAAAGATTTTGAACAAGCCATTACGTCACACGAGTGTAATCCCTGCACTGACAGACTGTGATTAATTTAGTGAATTATTTTAGGTACTATTTGTGTGAGTTGGTTTGTTCCAACAAAGATTTGTGTCTGATTACAGAGGAAAGGATAGTCTTGTATGCAGAGTGAGGGATCTTCACAGGTTTGGAAAACAGGATTCCTTGGTGTGATGTGGAAGTTGATTCCCCTGGTGTACACACAGGGAGATTTCCATGAACCGTGAGGGAGGGGTGTTCTCTAGTGTTTTGGAAGGTGATTTGCTCTGGTGAGGGAAAAGTTGGTTGGTGATTAATGAGGAACATGAATAATCTGATTTGGAAGCAATTAAGTCTCGCAGTGTTTTGGGGATGTGGGTCTTGGTGTGAAGGAAGGGGATTCTCTTGGTGTTAAGTGATGGATTTCTGTGGATGATGGTGAGTGGAGGAAAGCTCTCTGCTGTCTGGCTGGAGGTCATGAGCCTACGAGTGCAAATTAACCATGTTTCTTCACCCATTTCTCATCATCAATTGCCCTGATCCACAGACAGCTACGTGAGATGCTGATAGAGCTGACACCCTGTAAGTACGTCCTGTCTAAGTGCAGAAGATAAACGGAACAGAGAAAGCAGGAAGATGGAAAAGAGTTGATACAGAAGATACTGGATTATGGTCATGCATGTATTATTCCATTCAATGTATTGATGGGGTGGGGATGGTGGTGGGGAATCTGGGACAGTGGGGTAATCTAAGTAAAAAATGCATAATTATCCATGCAGTCTTTCTTCTGCATTTCCTACATCTTTTTGATAAACAAGTTATTTTTTTCCAATTTTAAAGTAAATTCTATTATTAAACCACATATATGTTACCATAAACAATCCTGAGATTTACTTTCTTGCATATCAATAGAATAACAATCATAACCAAATCAATGAAAGACCGCCCAACTAAGGTGTTCACCAGAATGCAGAAGACAACAAACTGTGTAAATACAAAATGAAGAGATGATCATAATAAATAAAAACGTGCTGAATATTGAAAACATGAGATGAAGAGCTCTTGAAAATGTATCAATTGGTTCAGGAAACATTTCACTGATGGACGAGGTGAAGTTGAGTAAAGTTATCCCCTTTGGTGCAAGAGCCTGATGGTTGAAGGGTGGTAACTGTTTCTGAACCTGTCCTTGATGTTAGGTGTTCCTGTTGACAGCGGCAGCTTTCCTGCCATAGCACTTCATGTAGATGTGCAGAATAGCTGGGAGGCCTTTATCGCTGACTGATTAGGCTGTATCCTTTACTTTTTGTAGGATTTTTTGTTCAAGTACATAGGTGCTTCCATTCTGCAAAGGCCAGTAAGTTGTCAATGATGGAATGCAAGGACAGATGCATTCATGACATTCTTATCTGTTTCAGTAATTGTTTCTGCATCTGTTGATACAAGGCATATGTTCCCACTTTACTTCAGTGTGACATTATGCTCATTTATCTACGTTGTGAAAGTCAATGTAGTAAAGACACAGAATAATGCACAAATGTTTCCAGATAACTTTATGACAATGGGAACCAATCTAAACAGATTGCAGATAACATAATATATGGTGGCCATGTCCATCGGTATGATAGTCTTGGGTTACAGGATGATATTGATTACTGGGGAAAATCGACAGAAAAACTTGCCCCACTCTTCTTGAACTCTCCCTCCCATCCCCTGCATGATCACAAACTCCTTGGTTAATGGTTTTGGCTGTTAAGAAAAAAAAAGTTGGCAACCCCGGTCTACATGATAATTTCTCCATAATTTTATCAAGTTCTATCAAGATTCCTCTCAGCCCCGAGCATTCCAATAAAAGCCCATGATTGTTGAAACTCTAAACTCTGTTTATAAACCTTGGGACAGGCAACATCCTGGTAAATCTTACCTGTACATTTTGAAAGTCACCTTAGGAAGATCGGAATTGCATAACTGTATTCCAAGTGGAAACCGGAATGTTTCATGGAGCTGCTGTTGACCTTCTCCAACCAATAATGACAGGCGTGTCAATAAAAACAGGCCTTCACCATTTTGTTGACTTGCATACCTTTGTTCACTTTTAACCTATTCTAAAATCAAGCTGAACTCTTCCTGCATGGTCATTAAATGTTTAATGGGGTAGTAAGTCTGGAATTTGATTGTAAATAAGGTGGGGCACCAGAAAACTGATTGAATGAGGATGAACCAATCAGGATGGATGGACGATGGAGACCATGCTGTCTCCCTTTTTTGGGGAATGCTCCCATGGTGGAGGGGGTGGGGTAGGTTCAGCATCTGCTACTCGTTGTCCAAGGGTGACCTGCAGACTAGAGAAGGGAAGGAGCACATCAGGAAGAAGCGTGTGGGGTTCAAGTTTAGGGGTTCAGGCTCAGGTGTTGTAGGAAGGATCTTTGTTTCGTCAGCCACTCCTGTCACCACTCACAGTCCTGGCAGTGAGGCAGTGGGATACATGTGCTTAAACACCTGGGAGGGTAGCGGATAACAGTCTATTAATCCCGAGCTTCTAAATAATCTGGAATAAACCAGCAATGGCAGACAAGAAGATCAATGCGCCCTGATGTACCTTGCAAGATTGGTTTATTGTTGACACCTGTACCGAGGGACAGTGACAGTCTTGTCTTGAGTACCGTACACAACAATCAGAACACTACACTGTGCTCTGCGGTAGAGCAAGGTAAATCAATAACAGAACGCAGAATCGAGTATAACTGCCTCAGATAAAGAGATAAAGTGCAGTGCAGTTAAACAATAACGATATTGTGGCGCACCGGACGGCAACTTGTTAAACGGCAATACGGAGTCGAACAGCGGTTCCCGCCACGACTCAAAGTTTCTTCTCATCGAGGTCGTCCGAGTGCGCGCTCCTGTCACAGAATCTTCTCGGAGCCAGCAAAGCGCTGGATCACTCAAACCATCTCCAGGCTGTAAATCGCAGCCTTTACCTGTCCCAGAAACACATTAAAGATAAAAAAAACAGACATAAAAGAAGTAAAAAATATATATATATTCGTGTCCTATGAGAGAGATGTCGACCGAGAGAGCGTTTCTCCAGCATTTGTGTCTGTTTTGGAAGAAGATGGTTGGATTCTAATCCAGGATCATTCCTCCCCCGAAGTCCAGTGCGGATGCCACTACATCACTGGCCAGATGGACAATAAGGTGCAAGATGCTAATCCAGTACATTGAGGTCGAGTCCATCTAGTTATAGTAGGGATATTCTTATCGCATAAGAATATTATAAAACGTAATCATTGTCCTTATAACAGACTGTCCGTGAGCCTGGCAGTGTGAGCTTTCAGGCTTTGTTCTCTTCTGTCCGGTTAGAGGGGAGACAGGATGTCTGGGGTGAGTGATTATACTGGCTGCTCTACAAGGCAGTGGGAAGTGAAGACAGAGTCCACGGAGGGGAGGTTGGTTTCCGTGACATGCTGAGATGTGGTCGTAACCCTCTGCAGTTTCTCACAGTCACAGGAGGAGTATTTTGCTGTACCAAGCCATGATATCAGGATGCTTTCCGCCAAGGTCAAGGTGGACGTGGCTACAGGGGTGTGGGCTGCCACATTTACCTGTCTGGATAGGGGGAGGAAATCGCAATGTGGTCCCACAGATTTCTCCACGGCCTGTGGTGGGGAGGTGGGTGATCTTACGTCTGGCTCTGTGTATGAACCTCTCAGTCCACGACGGGAGTCCAGCTCCTTGTGTTCGAGGGAGGAAGTGCTGTGGCCATTCACTTCGGCTGATCACTGTATCCATCTGTCCGGGTGCAGAACAAGCATCCTCCAGCAGTTCTCCCACCTATTGCTTGTCGGGACATCGCAGACTCAGCCCACCCGTAGGTTCCTCTTGACCGGAAAACTCTGGTTTTCTATGGAACTCTGGTCAGATTGCATGTGGGGTATTGCATTTAGTTTCGGTCGCTCCATATCAGATGAATGCCGAGGATTTGGAAAAGGCATAGGAGAGGTTGTAATGAGGTCCTTTAGGAGGAGATCCAGAAGGTGGAGTTGCACAAAGTTGGATTGTTCTTTCCGGAGTGGTGGGAGCCAAGGGGAGAACTGAGAGGATCATTATTGTCATAAAAGGAAGTGATGTTACAGCTTTATCAATCTCTGGTTAGGTTGCATCTGGAGTTTGCAGTCACCCCATTACAAGAAGGAGGCCAAGGCTTTGGAGAGGGGAAAGAAGAGGTTTATAGGGAGGAGATCTATAAGGAGGATTTGCAAGAACTTGTGTTATTCTTTCCAGAATGGCAGCTACCAAGGGGAGATAGAGAGGCCTATAAGAGTCATAAATGCGGTAGGCAACTGTGATCTTTCTCACAATATCAAAATTCCGTATAACAGAGGACACGCAGTTAAGGTGAGAGAGGAAAATGTTCAAAGGAGGTCTGTGGAGAAATGTTTAATATAAAACAAAGCCGAGAGTTGCGGTTTCTGGAATGTATTTCTAGCTTGGTAGTGAAGGCAGTGGTGTGTTTCAGATTCTGTGATATACAAACAAACACACAGAGAAAGGATGGATATAGACAACACGCAGGCAGGGTGATTAGTATAATTAGGCATCATCGGTTAATCATATCAACCCAACATCACAGACTGAATTGTCTCTTCCTGTCCTACAATGTCTAACTGGAGAAATAATCACTGATGAGGGAAATTTATTTTCCACTTCATGTTGAATATCAGTTCCTTCATTCTGAGTCTGTGACCGATGGTAATAGAATTCTCATTCAGGGGAAACGTCCTCCCAGCCATCGGTCCGAATTATCTGGAAGAATCCATCAATTCTCCTCACAATTCCAGAAAATACAGGCCTAGCTCATTCACTCTCCCCTCAGACAGACAGCTTGCTATCTCTTGAAGCAGTCAAGTCAGTGTGAGGAACTGTGATTTGACCTGGAAATAATATTCAATGTGCATTCAGGCAGAGGGATTAGTTTAATGAGGCTTAATTACGTCAACCCAACATCACAGACCAAATAGCCTTCTCCTTTCCTGCACTGTTGTATGTTTTAACTGGAGAAAGAATCACTGATTAAGGACATTTGTGTTCCACTCCTTCCTGAATATCTGTTCCTTCATTCTGGGGCTGTGACACATGGTATTAAAATTATCATTCAGGGGAAACATTCTCCCTGCAATTGGTCTGAATGACCTGAAATAAGCCAGCAATTCTGCTCACAATTCCGGAGAATACAGACTCAGTCTCCCCGCACGCAGCAAGTGTGTCCTCCCAGGAACGAGACCTGTCAGCGTGAGGAATAGTCTCGGCACCCTCTCTTCAATAGGGATAACTTTCCCAAGGAAATGCGGCAAAACCTGGAACTAATATTCAACGTACATTCTCACCACACCCTGTAGGACCCCTCCCAGTCAGACATCTCTATACCTCTTCTCCAATCCTCCTGTATCACGGCACAGAATATCATTTGGCTCCCTAATTATTTGCGATACCTGAATGTTAACTATTAGTGATTTGTTGACAAGGACTGTCGGGTCCCTATGAACCGGTCACTCTGTCCCCATGTAAATGTGGATTTTCTAGTTTGTTCCTCTGGGAATGAATGGCCTCGCATTCCCCCATATTCTGTCTGTCTGCCACATCTTCACTCCGTCACTTCTGTCTGCATCCCCAAACTCTTGCTGCGTCCTTCTCAAACCTTGCCTTTCAGCTCTGTACAACAGCCAACATGGATATAATAAAGTTGGTCCTCACATCCAAATCGCCAATGTAGACTATGAACAGCTGGGGTCTCAGCCACAAACCCTGAGTCACCTAAATTTTGAACGTGTTCCATTTACTTCCTCTATCTGACCTTCACCTACTGACTAATTCTCACACAGGCATAGTGTCCCGAACCCCATGTGCTTATCCGATCCTTTCTTAGGTTCTTCCAATACCACATTCATCAGCTCTCAATTAAACATCTGTTTGTCCAACCCTGAATCCACACTGACTCTGCCAGCACCAGTGAGTATTTGGGGACTTGGTCTGTGTCTCTACCTGTAAGATACTGGTACAGAATACAATGGGAATATTACCCATCTGTGGTTCAGTGTAACCATTGTATTGGTGACCTGTGTCGGGGTCTTGGGTTCAGTGTGGGACTGAATCTGAATATCTCTGCTGTCTGAAACTGTGGAACTGATGAGCTGTTGGTGTCTCTGGGCTCTATAACATACCTTGTGTGTCAGACAGGAGCGGCTGATCTGGTGCCTCGACAGGAGGGAATATGGTAGTTGATTGCAGTTTGTTTTTTCCTGTGGGTACGAGGAAGAAACTCGGTCAGTGAGGGAGAGGTAAATGTCATGTGGTTCTGTGAAGTGGCCGTTGCAGCCTGTGCCATTGTCAATCTGTCAGTCTGACACTCTCTCTCTCTTTCACACATATATAACATTGCATCTGATGCTTGTCTTTCTTTCATTCACGTTCAGCTATCCTGCGTCGATTCACCTCCCAATTTATTAGATTATGAAGACATGCAGTCCTCTTTTACTGTCATTTAGTAATGCATGCATTAAGAAATGAGTACAATATTTCCTCCGGTGTGATATCACAAAACACAGGACAAGCCAAGACTGAAAAAAAACCTGACAAAACTACATAATTATAACATATAGTTACAATAGTGCAACAATACTGTAACTTGATGAAGAAGCCCATGTGCACAGTAAAAGTTCAAAGTCTCTCAAATGTCCCTCATCTCACGCAGACGGGAGAAGGAAGAAAAACTCTCCCTGCCATGCCAGATCACAATCCGTCTCTGAGTCATCCGAAAGCTTCGAGCCTCCGAATCAGCTCTCCGACACCAAGTACTGAGTGCAATCTCTGTACGAACGATTCGACCTCAATCTCGGTCGCCAACAGCAGGCAAAGCCGGGGATTTTGAGGTCTTCCCTCCGGAAGATTCCCGACCTCGCCATAACGACAGCAGCGAGCGAGCGCTTCTGAAATTTCTCCAGATGTTCCCCTGTGCTTTCACGTCCGTCTCCATCAAATCAGAATTTAGAGTCCTGTTTTTAATATTTAAGCGGTCTTCGCATTCCTTTGTCGATCGAAGCATTTCTTTGTAATTTTCGTTTGATCTCTTGCATGTTTGAGATGCTCTTAAACGCCTGTTACATCAGTAACATGTCAAAATTCTCCGCAGAGCTTTGCCAGCACTTTGTGTGTGTTGCCTTGAATTTCCAGCATCTGTAGGTTATCTCATGTTTTGTACATCAGCATCGTGATCATCGGATCACTGCCATCCCGTGTGTGTGTGTATGTGTGTGTGTGTGTGTGTGTGTGTGTGTGTGTGTGTGTGTGTGTGTGTGTGTGTGTGTGTGTGGCCAGGATGATGTTGAACGTGCAAAACCGCAGGGACAGAAGTTGGGAGTCGGACGTGTCGTTGAACTCTGTTTACAAATGGATAATTAGCGAAGACAAAATTGAAATCTGTAAATGTGGCTGCTTCAGGTCTTTGTCAATAGAACTCCGACATTCTTTTCAATAGAACACACATCAAAGTTGCTGGTGAATGCAGCTGGCCAGGCAGCATCTCTAGGAAGAGGTACAGTCGACGTTTCAGACCGAGACCCTTCGTCAGGACTAACTGAAGGAAGAGTGAGTAAGAGATTTGAAAGTGGGAGGGGGAGATCCAAAATGATAGGAGAAGACAGGAGGGGGAGGGATGGAGCCAAGAGCTGGACAGGTGATTGGCAAAGCAGATATGAGAGGATCATGGGACAGGAGGCCTAGGGAGAAAGAAATGGGGGAGGGGGAAGCCCAGAGGATGGGCAAGAGGTATAGTGAGAGGGACAGAGGGGGAAAAAGGAGAGAGAGAGAAAAATAATGTGTGTATATAAATAGATAAATAACGGACGGGGTACGAGGGAGAAGTAGGGGATTAGCAGAAGTTTGAGAAGTCAATGTTCATGCCATCAGGTTGGAGGCTACCCAGACGAAATATAAGGTGTTGTTCCTCCAACCTGAGTATGGCTTCATCTTTACAGTAGAGGAGGCTGGGGTTAGACATATCAGAATGGGAATGGGACGTGGAATTAAAATGTGTGGCCACTGGGAACTCCAGCTTTCTCTGGTGGACAGAGCGTAGGTGTTCAGTGAAATGATCTTCCAGTCTGCGTCGGGTCTCGCCAACATATAGAAGGCCGCATCGGGAGCACCGGACGCAGTATATGACCCCAGCCGACTCACAGGTGAAGTGTCGCCTCACCTGGAAGGACTGTCTGGGGCCCTGAATTGTAGTGAGGGAGGAAGTGTAAGGGCATGTGTAGCACTTGTTCTGCTTACAAGGATAAGTGTCAGGAGGGATATCGTGGGGGCGGATGGGGGCCAGGGTGGGGGTGGGGGGACGAATGGATAAGGGAGTCGTGTAGGGAGCGGTCCCTGCAGAAAGCAGAGAGTGGAGGCGGGGGCGGGGGGGGAGGGAAAGATGTGCTTAGTGTTGGGATCCCGTCGGAGGTGGCGGAAGTTACGGAGAATTATATGTTGGACGTGGAGGCTGGTGGGGTGGCAGGTAAGGAGCAGGGGAACCCTATTCCTAGTTGGGTGGAGGGAAGATGGAGTGAGAGCAGATGTGTGTGAAATGGGGGAGATGCGTTTGAGAGCAGAGTTGATGGTGGAGGAAGGGAACCCTCTTTCTTTAAAAAAGGAGGACATCTCCTTCGTCCTGGAATGAAAAACCTCATCCTGAGAGGAGATGCGGCGGAGACGGAGGAATTGCGAGAAGAGACAGGGTGAGAAGAGGAATAGTCCAGATAGCTGTGAGAGTCAGCAGGGTTGTTTCCACTGGCATATGTCCAGTCCTGGTATTCAGCATTCTCGGAATGGAATCGAAACCAGCCTCTGTGGATTCTGAAATCTGGATCTAAAAATAAACCGCTGTAGGATTCATCGATAGACCTCAGTGGGTCACGCAGATTTCCTTTCCCGAGGTGAGTAACCGCTGAGGTAATGCCTAGGAATTTAGAAGTGCTTGTCTTCAGTCGGCTGAATATTGACATCAGAGACAATGAATGGTGTTGAATTACCATGTTTATTCAAGTGACTGTTGTCAGTTCGTCAGCGGCATAACCGTATCTCTGGAGACTGATCCTTTGTATGAATCAGAGCCGTTTTGAATGCATTAGCTCAGAGTTGCTGAAGGAGCTGTGAGTTCAGAAGCAAGACAATTGGCAGATTATTCCTGAAATGGGGTATCCAGTCCTTTTACGGATAGGAGAAGTTTACTATCCATTTATTTCAGCCTTTGGAATTCCCGGTAAGCCGCCGTATCAGCTGCCGTTGGTGGGAATTGAAGTTAAATGCCAACGTAGTAATCGTTTCTGTCGCTGGTTTCCACGGTCACATGTTCAGTCCTAGTGTTCGGCATTCTCGGAATGGAATCGAAACCAGCCACTGTGGATTCTGATGTCTGGATCTAAAAATAAAACGCTGTAGAAATCATCGGTGGACCTCAGTGGGGCAGGCAGATTTCTTCCAGCGGTTTGTGTTTCAATGATGTAATGCTCGGGTCTCTGTGCTTTTGGTCTCGAAGCAGCTACACTGCATTTGCCAATATTGTGTTTATACTGCTGTGGAGATGATAACAATTGCTTGTCTGCATTGGTATGTCAGCGGTCGTGTGAGCCACGTGTAATGATCAAACCATCGATTAGTGATAACGATTTAGGAAATGTGATGAGTTCCATGTTGCAGCATGGAACTTGAGGATTTTTAGTAAATGTGTGCGGTGTGACAGAAAATAAAACAGTTGTTGGACAACACAATGACGTCGCTGCTGATCAATACTGTGAAGTGTATTCTATCATATCCACATCTGACCCCTCTACAGACATTGCACTGCGTCACCGAGTCTGCTACTGGACGTTGAATCCCTCTCCCCGGCTTCGGGGTGATGGATTCAGTCGGAGGCTTCGAGTATACCTGTGAGGCTGTATCAGACCTCGCTGTGACTGCTGCCTCGGACAATGTTCTGTTGTAAAATCAGCGAGGTGAGAAATGCTGGAATAGGGAACAAACACGGGGAATGCTAGAGGCACAAAGTAGCATCTATAGAAAGAGAAAGTCGTGTCATAGGGGCTCTCTGTAAACAGTTCCAACAAAATACACGCTAACTGCTTTCCCACATATTCTATTTTGCCTGGATGAGTGGTTCCGGGATTTCCTGTTTCTGTTTCGTCCTTCGGCTATTCTGTCGCTGACAGGGAGTCGCATGGAAGTTGATGATTGTCTAATGCAAGAATCCCGCCATCAGCGTCCAGATTTATTAATTTCATTCATATCAGACGCGGATGACGCCGATAGAAAATGTTTCAACCAGTACTGACTCTGAGGTTACCTAACTTTATCTTTCCGCGGCCTCTTCACATTTTGGTCATCAGAAAGGAATCTGAATTCAAATCATTTGGCTTTATTTTTATGCATAAACTCAGTCAGCTCTTCGACATTTCTTCACCCTTCTACCGCTAAATGCAGCATTAAAGTCCAAATATTACATGATCCCCGAAAACTGCTGCATTGGGTTCTGCTCAGTTTTTTCTCAATTTGCTGTTTCCTGTCTCTCTTCCAGCGAACCTGGTGGCGATCGTAATCCTTTCCCGGGGGAAGTGCGGTCTCTCCAAATGTGTCACTCGCTACCTGGTGGGAATGGCAGCGGCCGATCTCCTGGTCGTTATCTCGCAACCGCTGTTGATGTGGACTGCTTGGATTTATTTTCCACAATCATTCCTGTTCATTACTCCTGTGTGCAGTCTCGCCAGCTGGTTAATTTTTGCGAGCACCGCGGCCTCTGTCTGGCTGACTGTCGCTTTCACCGTCGATCGATTTGTGGCTATTTGCTGTGAGAAGCTAAAAACAAAATATTGCACCGGGAGAACGGCGGCTGTGGTTATCGGGACAGTGAGTGTGCTGGCCTGTTTGGAGAACGTCCCTTGGGGCTTTACTTCTGAACCTCTTGTAATAATTGATGGTGTTCCCTGGTATTGTGTTCTTACATCGAGCTACAAATACTCTTCTTCTTGGGCGGTATTTGAGATGCTTCACCGCATTTTTACCCCTTGTGTCCCATTCTTTCTGATTTTGTTGTTCAATATTCTGACAGCCAGGCGGATTCTAGTGGCCAGTCGAGCCCGCAGGAGGCTCCGGGGACAAAAGAGTGGAGAGAATGACAAGGACCGGGAGATGGAGAACCGACGCAAATCCATCGTTTTGCTCTTCAGCATAACCGGTAGTTTCATATTGTTGTGGGGAACAAATTTGGTATTTTATATCTATCAACGGATTTCAATGAGTTTTGTTTATTATTCTGTCATGAATCCCGTTTACATTGTAGAAGAGACATCGGGAATGCTGCAGATCATCTGTTCCTGCGCCAACACGTGTATTTACGCCCTGACTCAGAGCAAATTCCGAGAGGACCTCAAGAATGCGGTGATATACCCACTGAAATGGATTTTGAAACTCATTCAGCGGATATAAATAAATGCTGTGCAGTAGTACAATTCAGCTGCTTTCATGTCCCTATTCTGTACTCCCACTTGTGAGCAAACGGAAACAATACGATGAACAGAGTTACAAACAAAGCATGAGAAACTCTGTCGATGCTCGAAATACAGAACACACACGAAATCATGAAGATTGTCGGCCCGAATAGTTGAATGTTTACTTTTTTCCAAAGTTGCCCCCTATCTGCTGAGTTGCTCCAGCATTTTGTGTGTGTTGCCTTACCGTTATAAAACAGCTATTTACAGTCGATCCCGACGGCACCAGTGGCCTCAGCATTGCAGAAAAATCCCCTTTGCATCTCACCCTCGCCAAACTGAAATTGAATCTTGAGGCTAACCGGCCACCTCTTCTTCCAGATTCTGACAAAACTGTCTGTTTTTGGAGTATAATTTCGTCGGTATCAAGCACTCCTGTTCCCATCATTACCGGTCCTTTCCTTCACGATCTTTTTCTCTTCTGTCTCTACCTGCAGTTTTTCCTTTTGTTTTCCCGTTTGAACTAACTTTCAGTGTCAGAATTTTAGCTCTCAGAGAAAGAGTTGCGGGGGTGGGGGGAGGGAGGTGTGGTTGGGTGGAAGAGGAGATGCTGTGAACCCAGAACAAAAGACACAGTGAAGAAAATGGGAAATGATGTGGTCTAATCCTACATATAGTGCTGGAGAAAAGCTTCAGCTCAGGCAACAGGACTGGAGAGAGAGAGAGAGAGAGAGAGAGAGAGAGAGATCCAATTCTGCCCAAAATGTCCACAGTTTACTCTTTTCCACAGTTTACTCTTTTCCATAGATGCTGATGTCCACAGTTTACTCTTTTCCACAGTTTACTCTTTTCCATAGATGCTGATGTCCACAGTTTACTCTTCTCCATAGATGCTGATGTCCACAGTTTACTCTTCTCCATAGATGCTGATGTCCACAGTTTACTCTTCTCCATAGATGCTGATGTCCACAGTTTACTCTTCTCCATAGATGCTGATGTCCACAGTTTACTCTTCTCCATAGATGCTGATGTCCACAGTTTACTCTTCTCCATAGATGCTGATGTCCACAGTTTACTCTTCTCCATAGATGCTGATGTCCACAGTTTACTCTTCTCCATAGATGCTGATGTCCACAGTTTACTCTTCTCCATAGATGCTGATGTCCACAGTTTACTCTTCTCCATAGATGCTGATGTCCACAGTTTACTCTTCTCCATAGATGCTGATGTCCACAGTTTACTCTTCTCCATAGATGCTGATGTCCACAGTTTACTCTTCTCCATAGATGCTGATGTCCACAGTTTACTCTTCTCCATAGATGCTGATGTCCACAGTTTACTCTTCTCCATAGATGCTGCCTGGTCTGCAGAACTCCTCCAGCGTTTTGGATTTCTAAAATCTGCAGAGCTCCTCTTGTTTGTGTTTGGTCTAATCCTAGTCAGTGTCAACGAGATGTTCGGCTGTGCCAACACAGAACCGACCCTGGACAAAGAACAAGCGAATAATGGTTGAAAAGGACAGCGTTACAGAAACAGACACTTGATAATTAATGGGACAGAGGCTCAGTTAATTTTGAACTCATGCAACTGGAAAATTGGAGGATCTCTCTAAACAAACGCGATGAGGGATATTATTGTTTATACAATTAGAAAGGTGATGAGAGTAGCGGCAGTTTGTATTCAGATATTACATACTCCAGACAAAACTGAATTCAGGAATCAATCTGAATCATCCAGTGGTTGGTCCATGATGTCAATTAATGTTCATCGTGAGGGGGTGATATCTAAATATAAACTCTAAATGTAAGCTTGGTTAAGACGGGTAATAGGTAGTGAGGATAATCCTGTTAATTGTATAACCATGACTCCTGGCATTAATGGAGGCTAAATCTTTGAAGGGAATTCTTTGCGATAGGATTGACAAATATTTGTAGAAGCATAATTAGAAACAGTCAAATGGCTTTGTGAGGGGAAGATCATGCCTTACGCACCTGAATGACTTTCTGAGGGGTTGACAAAACAAAGGCTAGAGTGGTGGACGCTGTATGTATGGAATTGAGTGAGGCGCTTGACAAGAGCCCCTGCAATAGATTCACCCAGAACGTCGGGAGGCATGGGACTGATGGAAACTCAGCTGCCTGGGTTTAGACTTACCTTGCCCAGTGAGTATGGGACTGGCAGTAGGTGGGGCGTTTCCAGGAGATCTACTTTTTTCTCATATTTGTAAACGACTTGAAAGAGGAAGTACATATGTGGGTTGGTAACTTGCTGTTTGAAGCTCCACGTAGCGTAGTGCTTAGAATCAGACTAATCCAGCTCGGGGCACTGGGAATCGGAGTTCAATGCTGGTGTTTTTTTGGAAGGAATTTGTACGAAATCCCCATCATATTTATGGGTTTTCTCCCAAGTTGAAAAAGGAAACAAAACTTAAATTCCTCCATATACCTGTCGATTAGCCTCTTAAACTTCACTAGTGTATCTGTCTCCACCACTGACTCAGGCAGTGCATTCCACGCACCAACCACTCTCTGAGTAAAAAACCTTCTTCTAATATCCCCTTGAATTTCCCACCCCTTACCTTAAAGCCATGTCCTCTTGTATTGAGCAGTGGTGCCCTGGGGAAGAGGCACTGGCTATCCACTCTATCTATTCCTCTTATTATCTTGTACACCTCTATCATGTCTCCTCTCATCCTCCTTCTCTCCAAGGAGTAAAGCCCTAGCTCCCTTAATCTCTGATCATAATGCATACTTTCTAAACCAGGCAGCACCCTGGTAAATTTCCTCCGTACCCTTTCCAATGCTTCCACATCCTTCCTATAATGTGACCAGAACTGGACACAGTACTCCAAGTGTGGCCTAACCACAGTTTTATAGAGCTGCATCGTTATATCGCGACTCTTAAACTCTAGCCCTCGACTTATGAAAACTAACACCCCATAAGCTTTCTTAACTACCCTATCCACCTGTGAGGCGACTTTCAGGGATCTGTGGACATGTACCGCGAGATCCCTCTGCCCCACCACACTACCAAGTATCCTGCCATTTACTTTGTACTCTGCCTTGGAGTTTGTCCTTCCAACGTGTACCACCTCACACTTCTCCCGGTTGAACTCCATCTGCCACTTCTCAGCCCACTTCTGCATCCTATCAATTTCTCTCGGCAATCTTTGACAATCCTCTACAGTACCTACAACACCACCAGCCTTTGCGTCGTCTGCAAATATGCCAACACACCTTTCTACCCCAACATCCAGGTCGTTAACCAAAATCACGAAAAGTAGAGCTTCCAGAACAGATCCTTGTGGGTCATCACTAGTCACAATCCTCCAATCTGAATGTTCTCCCTCCACCATCACCCTCTGCCTTCTGCAGGCAAGCGAATTCTGAATCCACCTGGCCAAATTTCACTGGATCTCCATGTCTTCTGACTTTCTGAATAAGCCTACCGTGTGGAACCTTGTCAATTGCCTTACTAAAATCCATATAGATCACATCCACTACACTACCCTCATCTTTATGCCTGGTTACCTCCTCATATAACTCTATCAGGCTTGTTAGACACGATCTGCCCTTCACAAAGCCATGCTAACTGTCCCTGATCAGTCCATGATTCTCTAAATGCCAATAATTCTATCTCTAAGAATCTTTTCCAGCAGCTTTCCCACCACAGACGTAAGGCTCACTGGTCTATAACTACCCGGACTATCCTTACTACCTTTTTTGAACAAAGGGAGAACATTCGCCTCCCTCCAATCCTCCGGTACCATTCCCGTGCACAACGTGGACATAAAGATCCTAGTCAGAGGTTCAGTAATCTCTTCTTTCGCCTCGTGGAGCAGCCGGGGGAATATTCCTTCAGGCCCCGGGGACTTATCTGTCCTAATGTAATTTAACAACTCCAACACCTCCTCTCTCTTAATATCAACATGCTCCAGAACATCAACCTCACTCATATTGTCCCCACTATCATCAAGTTCCCTCTTATTAGTGAATACCGAAGAGAAGTATTCATTGAGGATCTCGCTCTTTTCCACAGCCTCCAAGCACATCTTCCCACCTTTATCTCTAATCGGTCCTAACTTCACTCCTGTCATCCTTTTTTTCTTCACATAATTCAAGAATGCATTGTGGGTTTCCTTCACCCTACTCGCCAAGACCTTCTCATGCCCCCTTCTTGCTCTTCTCAGCCCCTTCTTAAGCTCCTTTCTTGTTTCCCTATATTCCTCAATAGACCCATCTGATCCTTGCTTCCTAAACCTCATGTATGCTGCCTTCTTCCACCTGACTAGATTTTCCACCTCGCTTGTCACCCATGGTTCCTTCACCCTACCATTCTTTATCTTCCTCACCGGGATAAATTTATCCCTAACTTCCCGCAGGAGATGCCTAAACATCGACCACATGTCCGTAGTACATTTCCCTGCAAAAAAAAAAATAATCCCAAATCACACCCTCAAGTTCTAGCCTTATAGCCTTATAATTTGCCTTTCCCCAATTAAAAATTGTCCTGTCCTCTCTGATTCTATCCTTTCCCATGATAATGCTAAAGGCCAGGAAACGGTGTCACTGTCCCCCAGATGCTCACCCACTGAGAGATCTGTGACCTGACCCGGTTCATTACCTAGTACTAGATCTAGTATGGCATTCCCCCGGTCGGCCTTTCCACATACTGTGACAGGGATCCGTCCTGGACACACTTAACAAACTCTGCCCCATCTGAACCCTTGGAACTAATAAGGTGCAAATCAATATTAGGGAAGTTAACGTCACCCATGGTAACAACCCTGTTATTTTTGCACCTTTCCAAAATCTGCCACCCAATTTGCTCCTCTGTATCTCTGCTGCTACCAGGGGGTCTATAGAATACCCCCAGTAAAGTAACTGCTCCCTTCCTGTTCCTGGCTTCCACCCATATTGACTCAAAAGAGGATCCTGCTACATTACCCACCCTTTCTGTAGCTGTAATAGTATCCCTGGCCAGTAATGCCACCCCTTCTCCCCCCTTTTACGCCCTCTCTATCCCTTTCAAAGCACTGAAATCTAGGAATATCGAGAATCCATTCCTGCCCTGGTGCTAACCAAGTCTCTGTAATGGCCACTACGTCATAATTTGATGTAGGTGTCCAAGCTCTCAGTTCATCACCTTTGTTCCTGATGCTTCTTGCATTGAGGTGCACACACTTCAGCCCTTCTACCTTACTGTCTTTGCACCGTTTATTCTGCTTCTCTTACCTCAAAGCCTCTCTGTGTGTAATCTCTGGCTTTACTCCATACACTTCTTTCACTGCTCTATCGCTCTGGGTCCCATCCCCGTCGCAAATTCGTTTAAATCCTCCTGAACCATGCTAGCAAATCTACCGGCAAGGATATTGCTCCCCCTCGAGTTCAGGTACAACCCATCCAATCTGTACAGGTCCCACCTTTCCCAGAAGAGATCCGATCCCAATGATCTATAAATCTAAAACCCTGCTCCCTGCACCAACTCCTCAGCCACATATTCAACTGCCATCTCCTCCAATTCTTACCATCACTGTCACATAGCACTGGCAGCAATCCTGAGAACGCCACCCTTGAGGTCCTGTTCTTCAGCCTTCTGCATAGTTCCCGAAACTCACACTTCAGGACCTCATCCCTCTTCCTGCCTATGTCGTTGGTCCCAACATGTATCACGACTTCTGACTTATCCGACTGAACGTCTCCAATTTGTTGATTGTTTCTGCACTGCTGTTGTTCTCCACCACTAATCTGCTTTTTTTTTATGTGAATTGCAAATCAACCTCCTCTTCATTTTCGGATTGAAACATACTGTCTGTTCCCCCAACTCACTTTTTTTTTTCATTCATGCTGCTACCATTGCATTCTTTCTGCAACATGGCCCTGCGACCGTTTCAATGTCGTTTCGGGTTTGTTTTCTGTCTCTTAATCGATTTGCAGACTCAACCGTAAAATATCTCGTTTAGTGCCTTCAGTGTCGGGAGAGAAAGACATGAGCAGGGACATTTGCAAATAGTTTAGTGAGTGAACTGGCAAGAGATCGAGCACGTGAGGGAGAGAGAAAGGGGGTGGGGAGAGAGAGAAAGAGAGAGAGCGAGAGAGAGAGAGATGGAGGAAGAGAGTACCTGTGAGTTGTAGAGAGAGAGAGTTAGTGAGAGAAAGAGGGATATGAAGGAAGTGAGTGTGTGTGAGTTTGAGTGAGTGAGAGTGTGTGTGTGTGTGTGTGTGTGTGTGTATTGTGTGTCCGTGGTGATAATGGTTTTTCTAATTTCACTTTATTTCGTGTGTGACCTGGTTTGGTTGTCCAGCGTCTATTTACACCAGGGCAGTGCGGAGATAATACCACTGCATCCGTATTTTATGATAAAGCAGGAGATGAAGACATCTGTTTACGGAATTGAGCCCCTAAATGACAGAATATATCATGCCAGTATTTACACCCTAGACAATCGTGTTGATGGTTGTGCTCGGAACCCACAGGACAGTGAATGACAGCCTTATCAGCCCATTGTATTCCTATAGACAATTGAACGCCTCAGTATTTCAGAATCAAACTGTTCCTCAGGTGGATTCAACAGCCGCTGTCTCCGTTAACTTACCGTTTCAAAATCCACGGCAGGAATCGGAAAATTTATTCATATGCTATAAAAAATATATAAGCGGTACGACTACACACAAACACTCATATAGTCACACATATACGCATAGCTATATATATATACAATTAAACACACACATACAGACACACACACCAACACTCATCCCTCCACCCCCCCACACACACACACATCCACCCACCCACACACACACACAAACGCTCACACATACACACACAGTTTACACACAAACACACTCACACATACACACACACACACACGCGCGCGTACACACCCATTCACACACACACACACACAGATTTCACACAAACTCACTCACACATACACACCCACACCCATCCACCCACCCACACACACAAACACACACCCCCCACACACACACACTCACACAAACGCTCACACATACACACACAGTTTACACACAAACACACTCACACACACACACACACACACAGATTTCACACAAACTCACTCACACATACACACCCACACCCATCCACCCACACACACACACAAACACCCCCCCCACACACACACTCACACAAACGCTCACACATACACACACAGATTTCACACAAACACACTCACACACACACACACACACACACATGCACACCCATCCACCCACACACCCACACACACGCATACACACACACATAAACACGCTCACACATGCACACACATACACACCCATAGCCGTCCACCCACCCACATACACACACGCAGACGCACACACACAAACACGCTCACACATGCACACAAACATACTCACACATACACACACAAACACCTTCACACCCATCCACACACACACACACACACACACACACACACACACACACACACACACACACAGACACACTCACACTCACACATATACACACACATACACACACACACACACACACACACACACACACACCAGCACCCACACACCCACACACACACACAAACACACTCACACATATACACACACACGCATACAGGTGCTACAGATGTGGAGAAGATAGCTTAAGCGATGAAGGAAACTGTCGACAGCTCTGGAATTCAAGGTATCAAAAATAAATATACAGGGGAGACTAATCAAAATGACTTCAACATCGATGTCGTCCAGGGCTGACGGAGAACTGGGCAGAGTGTCTGTACACACAGCGGGTATGTTTTATATCTAGTGGCACATAATGTGAAGGGTGGGTTGGGTTTGGTGACTGAGCGGCCAATGTGGAGCTGCTGAATTAATAAAAGGTGAAAGATGTGAAACTAAAGTCTGCAAGAGGAGACTGAGAGGGGTTTTCATGTGTCCCTGGATCCAGAGCGCACTGAGGGGAAACCGGATCTATTTGTAGATGAAACAGCAGGCGTGTCAGTGGAAAGTGCCGAAAATGCTGGAAACATCGATTCCGGATTGCTTGTGAAAACAGAACCACCGTGGAAATTTCAGGTTTAAAAATGGGAACAATCGTGACGGCTGCCAATACACTGTGGAAAAGTTGTAAATACAGCCGCTCATTGTCCGTTCACTGGTCTCATTGCACATTTTGTTCGAATTACACAGAGGAATCGAAATATGGTAATTGACGTATTGGTGTTACATCCCCACAACATTTTCACCGGAGACACTGCTGGTGATGCAATGTGTTTGTTCAATAACAATGGTCAGAGGTGGGGCCTCGTCACTGGAGACTGATCCCCTGTATAAATCAGAGCCTGTTGCAGTACGTCAACCCAGAGTGTCTTGCCGAGCTGTGGAATTCAGAGAAAGAGCGTACACTGCGTCACTCAAATGGGATATCCAGTAATCTGGCGGATAGAAGACATTTACTACCCAGTTATTTCAGCCGTTGGAATTCCCGGTAAGCCGCTGTCACGCCTGCAATCGGCAGGAACTGATAGTTAATTCCGATTGTCTGAAGTGTTTCTCTCGCTACTTGTTTCGACAACCACCTGCCCGGTCCCTGCATTTCAGTCATAGGCGGAAGCGCTGACAATATTCTTCTCATTGCTTTCGTAGCAGGCAGAGTTCCATATTGGAGCTGAGATGCTGCCTTTGACTGAAATCCTCTCCGCCGTCTCGATATCATGTAATAATAGTGAATCGGAATGACTGCACAGGAGGACACCGGGCGACACTGCATCCGTGAGAGCCAGCAGACCTTCTGTTTTGTCCGTATGAATCGTCCGTGAATTGCGCGACTGCGTGATCCAACAGCGCGAATGGTAGCTCATTTATGTTAGAAATATGAGCAGAGGGAACTGCCGATGTGGATTTCATTTCATTCCTATGCTGCTCTGAGCAGTAATGTTGGTATTTAATACCCATTCCTTACTGCTGCCGAGGAAGCATTTTACCAGCTGTCCTCTCGTCGGGTTGGAAATTCGCCCAGATTTAACTCATTTACAAATCTAGCGGCAAGTTCTCCGTCACGCAGATATTGCACACCGTCAGTAGCTTCATATGTCCGTGGCCTGGTTTCCACCATTTGAAGCAGAGAAAAAAAAAACACAAGATCAAGTCTAATGCAACTACATTTTTTCTCTATTGCCCTGACAGGTCAGTAATTCCACTGCTTCTTTCCCTCCCTCTTGCAGTTAACCTGGTGGCGATTGTTATCCTGTTCCGAGGAAAGTGCGGTCTCTCCAAATGTATCACTCTCTACCTGTTGGGAATGGCAGCGGCCGATCTCCTGGTCGTGATCTCTGACCCTCTGCTGAAGTGGACTGTTTACATATACTTTAGGTCTTCCTTCCTCCATAGGACTTCCGTTTGCAAGGTCGTTCATTGCCTGCTTGTAGCAAGCACCGGGGTCTCTGTCTGGCTGACAGTCGCGTTCACCTGTGACAGGTTTATGGCCATTTGTTGTGAAAAGCTAAAGACAAAATATTGCACTGAAAGAATGGCAGCTGTGGTGATCGGGTCAGTGAGTGTTCTGGGCTGTTCAGAAAGTGTCACTTTCTACTTTACATTGGAGCCTTTGGCTATAATTAATGGAGTTTCCTATGGCTGTTTGACCAAAGGGAACTTCTATACGTCCCACTCGTGGGCCGCACTTCTGATGATTCATCGTATTTTAATGCCTTGTCTCCCGTTTGTTCTGATTTTATTGTTCAATTCTCTGATAGTTAGACGGATTTTTTCCGCCAGTAAAGTCCGGATGGGGCTCCGGGGCCGCAGTAACGGAAAGAATAACAATGACCCGGAGATGGAGAACCGACGAAACTCCGTCGTTATACTATTCAGTGTAACCGGTAGTTTTATATTTCTGTGGTTAACATGGCTGTTTTTTGACATCTACGTACTGATTGCAAACATCCCTCGTTACTCGGACCCTGGTCCGATTTATATCGCAGACTCCACGGCGACGATGCTGCAGATCCTCAGCTCCTGCACCAACACATGTATTTACGCCGTGACTCAGAGCAAGTTCAGAGAGGAGCTGAAGAACGCGGTGATATACCCACTGAAACTGTTAACCAAATTCCTTAAATCATAGAGCGCCTTGTTGCTTTCTGCCGGAGGTGTAAGTCAAACAGCATGTTTCCTTCATAATCTATCTACTTGCCGATATGTTGAACCACGGGTAACAACTGAGCGCTCTGAAATACGCGTGAATTTTGCGATGATATATTTCACTCGCTGTTTACCCCGTACAGGTGAAATGTGTCCTTCATCAAATATGTAATATGTAACGGTCACCTCAGCTGTAATTCACCACGATGGAGGGTCTATAGTCAGGTCCGCCCGTTTTATTTTATTAACCTCTATTACATCTGACAGTGTTTTACTCTGGGTTGGTTCAGTTAGTAAGAATCTGCTCCCTTTACTCGTTGTCCTCACTTGCTCCCTCAGCCACACCGGTGAGGAAAACGTTAACGGACTGCAACATAGCGGAGTCACGTGTGTGTCTGCGTGTGTGTGTGTGTGTGTGTGTGTGTGTGTGTGTGTGTGTGTGTGTGTGTGTGTGTGTGTGTTTTCCTTGTCCAACTCCTTTTCTACCTCCAGACTGCTCCAGTTTGTCCTTTCATATCTGCCACTTTATCTCCGTTCACGTTCTGAGGTCCCGTGAACATCTTTCTCCCTGTCCACACGTCCGGTCCCGTTCCTGAACAAAATTTAATCTCATTGCAGACTAGTGAGTTTCACCGTGAGGGAAACATGATCGCGCTGAAACATAGCGTGTTTTATTTTCCCCTTCTTTTTTTCCCACTCCATCTCCATCTCTGACCTGCTCCCTCGTTGTCCCTGTATATCTCCGGCTTTATCTGTATTCACATCCTGAGGCCTCGTGACAGGTTCTTTCTTTCCTTCTCCGTCCACTCTCCGTTTCTTTCTGAGCACACCTTTTGTCCGGTACTGAACAAAATAAATCTAATTTCAGGAACATATATCTATATTGATAACAAATGTACGCTGAAATTTAATGAACTTCCAGAGCAACAGAAAAATGTTATTTGTTTTCTTTTCTCTCTCTCGAACTAACTGAGTTCTTCCTGGAAGGTTTATCGAGTTTGAAAAATAAAAGAATGATACTGGAAATCGGAATTAAAATTACTTTAAATGATGTTGTACCGCTTTCTGACGGAACGTTACTCACTCTGTTGCATTTCCAGTTCCGTCTCACTGATGTCTTCCCTGCCACCGCTCAGCGTTATACAACACCGGTGATTCTCCTCGCCTGGGGCTGGCGGAAGTAAGAGTTGACACGACCGATATCTTTTCCAGCGTACGTAAATTTATGCTCTTCGCGTCTGTTATTACTCGCTAAACGCTTTATCATAAATAATGTTTCCAGTGATACGTGAAGATTATGTCCCATCTCCGACCACCGTGAACACAATAACAGTTTGAATCCCAAGCGACTTCATTCTCGTCTTGGCCAATTTAACTCCCAATCAGATTGACTGCCTTAAAGACTGTAACAAAATTGCCTGGCAAGATTAAATGACAAGACCATCGCGTTCCGGAGTTGGTATTGACTGGGGTTGATTTTGTCTCATGTCTGCAGCGCAGGCTCTTACGTTATCGACTTTGTCCAAGTCTAGTCGCAAACAAGAGAACATTTGCAGATGCTGGAAACTAAAATAATTCCCACACAATCCTAAGGAGCTCAGCAAGCCAGGCAGAATTGTTGCAAAAGAGTAAACAGTCAATGTTTCAGGCCTACACACTTCATCAGGGTGATCTAATTTCACAGGATTGAACGTTTCTACCATTACTATATGTATACAATGATGAGGGGCATTGATCACCTGGATAACCAGAGGCTTCTTTCCCAGGGACGAAATGGCTAACACTTGAGGAATACTTTTAAGGTGCTTGGAAATAAAAACCGAGAGAATGCCAGAGTTAAGTTTAAACACTGAGTGTGTTGGGTTCGAGGAATACACTGCGGCGGCGGTGATGAAAGCGAATGCGATATGGTCTTTTAAGAGCATAGGTACATGGGACTTGGAAAACTAAAGGTTTATGCGCTAGGGAAATACAAGGCAGTTTGTGCAGTAGGTTACATGCTGGGCACAACTTTATGGGCCGAAGGGCCTGTAATATGCTGTAGGTTTATATGTTCTATATTTGTTTTTTAATTGTAGTGTCGGCGACAGGTGTTGGACAACCAGGCATCCTATTACAACTGTTCGTAATTGTGCAGAACACTATGCAATGGGTTGTCTGCGGCCCCATGTCGTTCTGTTAAATTGCCGTTCCTGAACCCTTCACATGCTATCGTGCTAATCGCCCTTAAGTATTGCAAAAAAAATAAAAAGTCACTCATTATCACAACCTGGTTTCGGAACTGGTGAAGTAAGAGAATTACGGGGATTACGGGTTGATACAAAGCCTTCCTGATCGGAAAGTGCGTTTATGACAGGTTCCATGCCTTCCATTGCCTCCAGTGACAAATCACATTGCCGTATCATATAGAGGGTAGAATAGCATCGGTCTCCGTATGGTGGGGCGGAATGTACAAGTATCTTTTGATTTTTGTTTATCGCCTGCAGGGAACGGAAGAGTGGGGGGAACAAGCAGGCCAACCTTATATTAACGATGAAGAAGGAAATATTATACATCCAGCCTGAGAGGAATGAAGTTGTAGAGAAGCATTAGTATTAGGCAAAGTTATACACTATGTGCGGTTTAACTCGAGTAAAGTCTTAAGCATGGGTTCGAGTGTTTCAAGAGTTGCAGTGGGGTTGATGACTATAGTGACATGAGCGGTTCAGTTTGGCAATTTAAACCGTTCACTCTGTTGTTCACTCAATAACACTTCTGCCACTATGCCCTCTGGACCATAATAGATGCGTCCGGTTAAAGAAAGAGATTCTGCTCTGTTACGCAGGGAAAGAACCTTTTGGTGATTGCTCGGCTGAGATGTCTCAGCGTATCGGGCGGTGCAATGTAAATGCATCAGGGATCAGCATGTCAGAATAAGCTGCTGTAGATAATAAACGTCGTTAGGCAGTTTAAAAGTGCCGTTCCGTCTGTAAGGCAGCGCAGAGTTGTCCTGCAAGGCAGCGCAGAGTTGTCCTGCAAGACTATTCCAGCAGAAGATTCCCATCTGTTAGGGAAACGGGAAATACATAGACACATACAAAACCTACAGCACAATACAGGCCCTTCGGCCCACAAAGCTGTGCCGAACATCTCCTTACCTTAGAAATTACCTAGTGTAACCCGTAGCCCTCTATTTTTCTGAGCTCCGTGTACCTGTGCAGGAGTTTCTTAAAAACACCCAATTGTATCCGCTTCCACCACCATCGCCAATAGCCCATTCCACGCACTCACCACTCTCTGCCTAAAAAACTTACCACTGACATCTCCTCTGTACCTACTTCCAAGCACCTTAAAACTAGGCCCCCTCGTGCTAGCCATTTCAGCCCTTGGAAAAAGACTCTGACTATTCAGACGATCACCTTATACACCTCTATCTGGTCACCTCTCATCCTCCGTGGCTCCAAGGAGAAAAGCCCGAGTTCACTAAACTATTCTCATAAGGAAATACTCCCTAATCCCGGCAACATCCTTGTAAGTCTCCTATGCATCCTTTCTATGGTTTCCACATCCTTCCTCTACTGAGACGACCAGAACTCAGCACAGTACTCCAAGTGGGGTCTCACCGGGGTCCTATATAGCTGCAATATTACCTCTCGGCTTTTAAACTCAGTCCCAAGATTGATTACGGCCAATGCACCGTATGCCTTCTGAACCACAGAGTCAACCTGCACAGCAGCTTTGAGTGTCCTGTGTACTTGGACCCCAAGGCCCCTCTGATCCTCCAGACTGACAAGGGTCTTACCATTTATACAGTCAAAAATGGGAAATAGAGTCTTTTATGTTTCCTCCTGGTTTTTGCCTGTACCTGGTAACCTCTCGGAGATAACTATGCTAACGTGATGCCGCACAATTGCAGCCTTACAGGGTCCCCTTTCACCACGTCCCATTGATAACGTTATCTCCGTCATTATCGTTTCTCCCTCTAATCCTCTGGGAACTTTGCTTGCACTGCAGGTCAGGTGGGTTCCGCACACCACTTTCAATAACGTGAGCATATTCAGCCAAGGGGTTATAAATTTCACTAATTTGTCTCATAGCCCGAACTTCGGACAGGATCCACGGCCGAACTACCGCGAGAGCGTCAATTATTCTTATTTGGATATTGTGTAACAGGATTTATTTCTGACTTCAGTTCTTTCTTTTCTCTCTCTCCGTTTTCTGTTTTAAGAAGAAATAATAGTCATGTTCTGTTCTTTTCAACCCCTTCCACCAGTGCACAAGCGACAATGAAATTGCACGCATTTATCCTTGGGTAGTTCGTTGTCTTGCTGTCCCCCCACCTCTGCGGCTTCGGTTCCTGAGCGTTATAAGGCGGGGTCGGGGTGTTTGATTCTATCGTATAGCTTCTGCTAACATTTTTTTTTGTTCAGACCTGGATCCAGCCTGGGCTCAGGCTGACTAGATGAGGATATAAACATTGATTCGCCTCCCCTTTCTTTTGATTTGACACCGTTTGGTCAGACAGTCTATTTTCTTTTTGCTTCCGAGATTGATGTCGCTTAGCCCTTATTCAAGACAAGTCAAGTCAGGATAATTGTCATTTAATTGCACACATGCACACCGACAAACGAGACAATGTTTCTACGACCCAGGGTGTAAAACACAGCAGCACACAGCACACACAAAATCCACAGATGGACCAGGCACAAACAAACAGAGTAAAGTGCATACATCAAAACACTTTATTATATCCCACGTAGGTTCTCCGTCTCCGCTGCCACTTTCCTGTTTAAATTATTTAATTTTCTTTTTCTCGAGAGACCCCCAATAGGCCACCTTACTTGTGTCCAGCCACACAAGTCACTAGTAAAAGGAATCACATAGCTACTATATCCACTTTCCAACCAGACCTGGTCAGCAGGGGAGATTGGCGGCACCAGCGACTCTCCAAGCGATATCTTCACTCGCTCAACCTTCTGGTGGTTCTTTCTCGTATTATTCTTTACCTTTAGAGAGAAAACTGTCCCCGCACCATTTTTGCCGTTTTGTTTTCGTACCTGCGGGTCTGAGCCGCAATGACGGTTTCTGAGAGCTTGAGCGCACTGGTAAATGAAACGTCAATGAAAAAAAAAGTTTTAATCCGTAGCATCAGAATGGGGTAGTATTGTCACATGTAGTGAGATATTGCAAACTTCCGTCGTCGTTATGGAAGCCGCACAGATGGCTTGGATCTCCAAAATACCTAACTGAAACAAAAAAACAATGTAGTAGATTGAAAATTAAGGAGTTCGTTTGTATCGCACAAGCGGTCCAATCGAGAGTCTGACAATAGCGAAACAGAGTTCGTGTATGTTTTATAAAGCTTCGTGCCTAATGAAATGTCGCGCTGTTCGTGGGGAGATGGAGTTATGAAGACAGAATTCCCAAGGTGAGACGAACTGCTGATTTTGTTTTCTTTCTCGGAACAATGGAAAGTAGAAATAGGGTCAGAGGCAATGGACCGATAGGATAGCGTAAATGCTATCGTTCACTGATCAGTGAGGGTAATTGATCTTTTTAAATTGTCCTGCTATTCTCCCGAATTTCTTTCTGAAATAGCGGTAGAGGTTTGTTCCTTCTCCAGAGCTTCTACGTAACGGGATAGGACAGGGCGAATTGTTCAAAGTATCAACTTTCCAATTAATATCAGAGTATGTGTACAGTATACATCAACGAAACAAGAACTGCCATAGAATAAACGATGAAAACAGCAAACCACCGAAACCACCCCTCACCCTCCCTACACACCAGCAGCTGACACATCGCTACTCCGCTTCCAATCCACAGATGCACCAAGTCCGCCATCCTCCGCGCCACGCAGAACACTGCACCATGTAATGAAGAGCTGAAATCCAAAGCGGCCTTGATCCCGATTCCATTAAAAATTCAAGTTCAGATACGAGAACTACGGTATCTCAGTCACTTTCTCTCTCTCCTAGGGAGGAAGAGAGATGTCGCTACTGCAACAGGGAGAATTGAACCAGAAACCCGCTGTTCCGACGTTACGATCTTCTATGTCGCTTTTTCAAGCCTCCAATCTTGAGAGTTGACAAGTTCGCTCTCTCTATCGAAAGAGAGAGAGAGAGAGAGAGAGAGAGAGAGAGAGGCTGGGGGAGGTGGGGTGTGGTGGGGGCTGCTTGAATATAGGGTCCTTCTTCCAACAGCGGCTGACGATAAAAAGTCACCGGTGCTCTCTCGGTGTTTCAGTCTGTATGTTTCAATCTACTGCGGCACTTCAGTTGAGGAAATCGGCAAGGAGCGTGGACGTCCACGATGCACTTTCCATCTTCCATCCACCCAGCGCCGAGGGCGCAAGTCTTCGAGGTCGTTCCGAGAGATAGCTAAGCGCCAGGCTGCAGAATCGTTCCAAAAACCTACCGCTTGCTTAAACTATAGATCACGGACTCCGACAGAACAATAAAATAAAAGAAAGACATAAAAGATGCGAAATAACCTGTTTCGTGGAGCAACTGGGGGAAGGTGCTTGGTTCTGCGGTATTGGCTGGTCCATTTTCCCTCGCGCTATTTTTTTTATGTATTGCAACTTGAGTTTTTCATTCATCTACACCATAGCACCATTGATATAAAAGAGCTGTGTTCTCAGCCCTGCTTCCTGCATTCAGTTACAAACTCACTCTTTTTTTGCTTACAATGACGTTCCTTCCACGGTCTCAGGAATTTCTCCATTTTTTTCCCTGTACCTTAGGTGCACTATCGCATTCCGAGCTTTGTCTCCTCACTGCGTGAAATCATACCGGCTACAGTGGTATCATAGCCGGACGTGTAAATGTAGCTGGAATGGATTATGTACCCACAGTTGTAAGTGAATGGGGGGACTTAAGAGGATGAGAATACAGCTTTGGGGGACGCCAATATTAAGGATAATTATCTCCGAATATTCCTGCCTATATCCTTGCCGTCTTTATTTTTTAGGAAGTCAATGATTCCTGCCGACAGAAAAGCGGTCACGATCGAACTTAGCTCGCCGGCGCTGTGAGGCGAGATCTCGACCTGCTGCAATGTGCAGTGTGGAGCCCAGTCAACGTTAAACTCTATATAGGGAATATGGTTTTATTTAGATTGATTCCGAGATTTTAACAGCAGGAAAATTTCCCAGCGATTGCACTTAATGGAGCAAAGTTATACTGTCACCATGCTCAGTGGAGTAAATATGCAGAGCAGTGTTCCGGAAGTTCGCGTTAGGGCGTACATAGTGAAAGTGATGTCCCAGGCATGTGCTTTAGAACACAGGAAGTTCAAGTGTATATTTCCTAAACGTGGCGTTACATATGGATAAGCAGGTGAAGAAGGCTTTTGGCATGGTGGCTTTCATATGTGAGCAGGTCAAGATTCATTTGTGCAACCGTGAGGATGCATTGCAGTTTTATGTTCAGCCTGAATCAGTTAGCTATCGGAAAGATTACCTTAATTTGGAAATGGTGCAGAGGCAGTTTCTGAGCATGTTGTTAGGTCTGAAGAGAATGCGAGAGGCTCCGCAGCTAAAATATAATTGTTTGGAGTTGAGGAGAATGAGGAGTGGTAATCATGAGGGCCTTGGATAAGTTGAATGCATTCACATTTTATTTATCCCACCAGATCTGGCAACTATTATACACAAGGGGTGATATCTATAGTGAATGAACAACCAGGAAACGCTGTTGATGCAGGAACAATAACAATATTTAAAGAATGTTGCACGAATATATATATTGGAGAGGTTTAAATCAGTATGTTTAGTAGGATTAAGGACCTGAGTGGCCGACTGCTGTTCCGGTTTCCATTTCTCCCGCTTTCGCACGTGATACAAGTGACAAACGACCACCTGCAAGGCTGAACACGGGCCATCTCGTCAGTGAGACACTGAACCACCCCCAGTCACTTTCCAAATATTGGACAGCCGAATGTGTTGCATTCTTGAAATATTATCGATGCTCTTCATACCGCGTTATTCACCAGCCTGAATCATCTGTTCATTCATAATGTGTAAAAAAAAATCATCACTTGTTCTAGAAACGCATCAAAATACAGTGCTCTCTCTGAATAAGCTTTCAGATTGCAGACAAACTGCAATAGGACCATAGCGGGATCCATCAGGAGTAACTGGAAATAATATGGTGTAGAGGAAGCAGGGTGTTACCAAACTAAATGGGCTCATCAGTTTCCTATCGAGAGGTGCTGACCAAACATCTGTGCTATTCTCTTATTATATATAGATCTTGCAGAGGTGACCACAGCGGTTTAAATATGAGCAGATTACTACTGCTGGAGAGTGATCCTGTCTACCTGTTTGGAGTGGCCAAGTTTACGTAACAGTGGAATCTGCACGGGCACTCGCAGATCAACAGAGATACTGGAAGAGAGACTCCCAATGTCACTGTGCTGGCACCATCAGTTTTGCTGGAAAGGATACTCACTCAGAATCATGGGTAATGCTGGACTGCGACCATCAACCTTAACGTTAGGTTAAAATCGTCAGGAAAATGCGAAAGAGCTGTGGGCCAAAATAGCCGAAACATTGCCAGAAACCTGCTTTAGCAGCAGGGATAACCACAGTGAATAAGATATCCATTTATTAAATGCTGGTTAAAGTTAAAGTCCGTCCCGAGCCTTCTGGCCCATCAGGCCGGTGCTAATGCCGGTTTCTGTGGCATGAAGCTACTGAGAGTACGAGACTCCTCCACCCCCTCCCCCGGACAGGACGCCAGGTTAACCCCCAGTATTTGTCGGTACCCATTTTCAGCTGGGAGGGCTGGCTGTGAACAGTCTGTGGTTAAGTGCCTTGCTCAAAGACACAACACGCTGCCTTGGCTGAGACTCGAACTCACGACCTTCAGATCGTGAGCCCTAATCATCTGACCACGCGCCATGGTTGGAATGGTGCGTGTTTATTTAATTAATGTGAGGCAGCGAAAAGCTGAGATCACTTTGCAGGATCACTGAGTGAGCACTGATGTCACTTCCAGTGGGAGTAGGATCCGTTGTGGAATGTGAACGACTGCGATTCTTGATAGAACTGATTTACCAATGCATTGTTTACCCGGTCACAGTCGAGCGGAACAACCCTCTTGTTTGTTAAGTGACAGTAATTAACGCCAGTTATACACAACTTTCCCCCCCGACCCCCTGAGGTTTCTGGCTTTCTATAAAACGGGAGGGTTTCAAGATCTCGTTTGTAATCTGGAATGAACTACAAGACATAATAAAAATCAAACGCAATTCGAGGATGAGTCGAGCCCCGATCCTAAAGACAAAAGATGTTTACTACCCGATACTAGCGGTTTTTGCATTGCCCGGTAAGTTAAACTTACGCATTGTCTAAAAGTTTCTGACCGATCCGCAACTCGTTTTTCTATTTTGCTCCGGGTGCAGTTTATGCATCACAATGTACGGCATCTTAAAATGTTAAGATGAGCGGTGCAGCGCCGTCGATCTGTGCAGAGTGTGGGTACAGCAGCCCATTCTGTGAGAAGGAATGTCCTCATCCCTGATGCCGACAACAGATCATTAAGTAAGGGAGTTTGGTCATAGTCATAGTGATAGTCATACTTTATTGATCCCGGGGGAAAGTGGTTTTCGTTACAGTTGCACCATAAATAATTAAATAGTAATATGAAAATTATGCCAGGAAATAAGTCCAGGACCAGCCTATTGGCTCAGGGTGTCTGACCCTCCAAGGGAGGAGTTGTAAAATTTGATGGCCACAGGCAGGAATGGCTTCCTATGACGCTGTGTTGCATCTCGGTGGAATGAGTCTCTGGCTGAATGTACTCCTGTGCCCAACCAGTACATTATGTAGTGGATGGCAGACATTGTCCAAGATGGCATGCAACTTAGACAGCATCCTCTTTGCAGACACCACCGTCAGAGAGTCCAATTCCATCCCCACAACATCAGTGGCCTTACGAATGAGTTTGTTGGATTCTGTTGGTGTCTGCTACCCTCAGGCTGCTGCCCCAGCACACAACAGCAAACATGATAGCACTGGCTACCACAGACTCGTAGAACATCCTCAGCATCGTCCGGCAGATGTTAAAGGACCTCAGTCTCCTCAGGAAATAGAGACGGCTCTGACCCTTCTTGTAGACAGCCTCAGTGTTCTTTGACCAGTCCAGTTTATGTCAATTCGCATCCCCAGGTATTTATAATCCTCCACCATGTCCACACTGACCCCCTGGATGGAAACAGGGGTCACCGGTACCTTAGCTCTCCTCAGGTCTACCACCAGCTCCTTAGTCTTTTTCACATTAAGCTGCAGATAATTCTGCTCACACCATGTGACAAAGTTTTCTACCGTAGCCCTGTACTCAGCCTCATCTCCCTTGCTGATGCATCCAACTATGGCAGAGTCATCAGAAAACTTCCGAAGTTGACAAGACTCTGTGCAGTAGTCGAAGTCCGAGGTGTAAATGGTGAAGAGAAAGGGAGACAAGTCAAACCCTGGGCAGATCTATTGTAAACGTGTTATTCCACTGGACGCTGCACGCAGTCATGTAACATGCAGACAGTCTGAGCTGTGATATTTGCAGAATGTGCGGCGAAGAGCTCTGTGGTCCGCTGTTTCACCAAATGGTTTCGAATACAAAGAGACGGGAACATCTCCGGAATATCAGTTGCTTTCTCGCCACAACGTGTGCGGAATCTTGGAAACCAAAGATAAATGAATTTCTTTGTTATTACTTTGAGAAATAGAAGCCTTCAACATCAGTAACTGTGAAGTGAAACAAACCCGCGGTATTTCAGGTACCTTTTGGATCATTATTGTGCAATGAAAGCGAAAGCCCTTCCTTACCGGTCTGATTTTCATTGAATTCTCTCTCAGCAGTGCGCCTCGTTCCTTTTATTACCTCTCAGATCAGCTGGAATAATAAAAGCAAAATTTAAAACAAATGGATCTCGCTGTGAACGTCCACTTTCTGTCAATTAATCAATCTAATTAAATAATGTATTTCGGTATAAATACTCTTTCCTTTACCTGGACGCCCGGAACCCATTCACGTGGCTCCCTAAGGCAAATCTAAGGGGTGGCCGCGATCCACTCTGAATGTTGTGTGTTGTCTCACTCAAATGTACGCTTATACACTTGTCCTAGAAGTAATTGTTCAGGAGTTATCTGTGTTTATTACCGTGACCCCGCTAGCAGCCATAGACCTGTATGCGTCTCGCTGGAGTGATAGGGTTACGTATTCTGTGGTCCAAGGCTTCCTCGGTCCTTTATGACGAATGTTAATTATTTTTACAGCAAACCTGTTGACAATTATCATTCTCTCCCGGCGAAACTGCGGACTTTCCGATTGTCTCTGCGCCTACATGATGATCATGGCAGCGTCAGATTTATCCATCATCGTCATCCACGTCGTTCTGCATGAAATTTTAATTCCCCGTCTGCCACAGACCTTTCTGTATTACACATACTTTCTTGGTCCCATGGTGTATCCGATAATAGTCAGTCTGGATCTGTCAAAGTGGTACACAGTCGCCTTCACCTTTGACCGATATGTTGCCATGTGTTGTCAGAGGTTTAAAACAAAGTACTGCAGAGTGAAAACTGTGAGAATCCTTGCAGTAGTAATTCTGATATTGATTTCCTTGGAAAATATCCCCTATGTGTTTGTACTTCAACCTCTGCGAAGAATTGGCAATATTTCATGGGGCATTGACTTTAACATGGATGTCATGAATTCGCCAGCATTTGCAGCGTTCACCCGATTTAAAGTTTTCTTGGGTACAGTGTGCGTCTTTGGTCTAATGTTCCTACTTAATGGGTTGACAGTTAGACATATCCTTGTGGTCAGCAAATCCCGAAAGGGATTCCGCAGTCACAGGAGTGAGGATTGTCGGGACCCGGAAATGGAAAGCAGAAGAAAGTCCATAATTTTACTTTTTAGTGTATCGGGTAGCTTCATGTTACTCAGTCTGACAGCGGCTGTGAATCACTTCATTTCCGGTTTCAGCAAGCGTTCTGATCACGACTATTACACCACCGCATATATAGTTTCTGAGACTGGATATCTACTCACCCGGCTCAGTTCCTGTACAAACACCTGTATTTATGCAGTAACTCAAACTAAATTCAGAGAAGAGATGAAGACGTTGTTAATATCTCCCTGCAGGTTAATTCTGTCATTGGTCAAGAAAAGTGTAAGTCAATCTAAGACTTCCAGTCCTGCGTAGTGCTCGCTTCTATCCATGCCTGCTATTTCAGCCGGCACATTTCCCCTAGGAATCCAGATTGTTATTGACAGAAATAGTGAAATTAATTTAATGGTTTCAATTTCCCGTGGCGCTGTGAATTGAAGTAATTTATTTGTGGTATCGTATTGATAATAATTTTCTTACTGTAAAATGAAAACGTTTTAATGTGTTCAGTCGCTGGAATTTGGACTTTGAACCCAAAGTTCAAGCGGAGGTATTGCGAATCACAGAAAGGCATCTGGACAAAAGGATGTACTGCTGAGCCGGAGCGATCCGTTTTCCACTTTAGACGCCGATCAATGTGCAAACATTAAAAATCAGTGCCTCTCAGATTATTTCTTGTTAGACCCTGATAGAACGAGGAATCGGTATAATTGTCTCCGTACTCTGACGTCAGACAGAACAGACTTTCAGTAACTACAGATGTCGTTGAATTTACTTCATTTTCTACATCCTTCACATACATGAAGAGTAAAACGCCTTACGTTACGTCTCCATCTAAATGTGCAATGTATATTTTAAAATAATTTATGATAAATAGAACAGTCAATGTAATATAGAGTACACTCAAATCAGCTTGAGTCCATCAGACTGGTAGAAGAACCTATCCCGGAACCTGTTGGTCCTGGCTTTTATGCTGCGGTACGGTTTAACGGATGGTAGCAGCTGGAATAGATTGTGGTTGGGATGGCTTAGGTTCCCAATGACCCTACGGGACATTTTTAGACACCTGTCCTTGTAAATGTCCTGAATCATGGGGAGTTCGCAACTACAGATGCGCTGGTCTATCGGCATCACTCTCTGCAGTGTCCTCCCATTAAGGGAGGTACAGTTCCCATACCAGGCAGTCATGCAGCCAGTCAGGAGGCTTTCAATTGTGCCCCCACAGATAGTTCTTAGGATTCGGGGGCCCATGACAAACTTCCTCAACCGTCTGAGGTGAAAGAAGAGTCGTTGTGCCTTTTTCACCAAGAAGCTGGGGTTTACAGACCACATGATGTCTTCGGTGATGTGGATGCCGAGGAACTTAAAGCTGTTTACCCTCTCAACCCCAGATCTATTCATGTCAATGGGGGTTAGGTCGTCTCCATTTCTGCTGTGATCCACAACCTGCTCCTTTGTTTTTGCGACATTGAGGGAGAGGTTGTTTTCTTGACATCCCTGTGTCCGAGCTTGCTTCTTCCCTGAAGGCCACCCCGTTATTGGGTGAGATAAAGCCAATCGATGTAGTGTCGTCGGCAAATTTAATTAGCAGATTGGAGCTGTGGCTGGCGATAGAGTCATGGGTATACAGGGAGTAAAGGAAGGGACTCAGTACGCAGCCCTGAGGGGCTCCTGTCATTCAGGATACGAACAATCATGCCTCTGTAATTCGTGGAAGAAATTCATGAATAAATTGATTAGAGCACTCCGCATAACCTGTCGTTAACGTCGGTAGCTTTATGGAACCTGACATGTGCCATCAGGCGCTTTTCTTAGGAAGAACAAATCAGTTCACGTCAGCCTGATTCAGACGCGCGCGAGTTCACCCCGGAAACTTGTGACGTTGACCAGTGTTTGTTGTTTTGTCCTCATGAGAACGAATCAACTGGAACAGGCAGCAGAAGCCGGCCATTGATCAAAGTGATTTCACTTGATTGCTTTGCTCTCAAATGAGCTGATTCCCACTTAGCCTGAATTTCAGAGGCTGGGTATGTATTTCAAATCTATTTCCAAAAGTGAATCAACAGTAAAGACTCCGTAGCAGTGATAACGTATTCTGTAAAATGTGAAACCAAACAGGATCACGTTGGCTTCTAGAATGGCGAGAGAGACAGAATGAGGCGGTGGAGAGCGGAGGTGGCGGGGGGTGGAGGAGGTGTTGTTGAGAGGGGAGGGGTTGTTGGGGGGCGGCAGTGAGCATTTCGGTCTGTGACAGAATATCATCCCAGATCCAGCTCCTTTAGTACGCAGTTTCGTACAAAGAGCGGAATGGGAACCTTGGATGCAAGAATTTGTGAGACGGCTTCTGTACGTCCCTGAGGTCAGAAAGAGAGAGGGTGATGGAAAGGAAGGGGACGGTGCGGACTCCCAGACTATATCGGCAGTGCAATCACTGATAATACTCGCGTTCACTCTCAGACACCAAGTGATTTTGAACACAATATCTCGCAGACTGATACTGACATCAGTTTTTGTATTTTACATTGACTGTTCTCATAGCTCCGGGCACAAGTCTCATTCGCCAGTCTTTCATCTCATTACCACCGAGGTTTAACTGTGACAGAGCGCAGTTTGCACTGACTGTGATGGCGAGTTCCTTGGCAAGAAAATCAGTGACATCGTTCCAGCCAGGCCTAGAGATGAGAGGGAAGAAGGGTGAGAGCAGAGAGACTCCGGAAACGGTGTAGATCCCTGTTACTTATTATCAAAACAACCATTGATCATAGATCCTCATCCGACATCCACTTACAATGAACCGGATTACCCAGAGTCTCATGCTCACAAAGACTCTATCACTACCAGTTATCTGTTTTAGAATCCAGATTTATCAGCATAAAGAAATATGACTCATGAATCTCCCAGATTTTTTTCATTCCGTTTCAGCTTCGTCAGTGACTGGTTTGTAGTGAGATCGGAGACAGGATTCTCGGCACCAGAATCTGTGAGACGTTTCCTGTCCAGTCTGGAGATCAGATAAAGTGAGAGTGATGGACACAGAGAGTAGAAACTGTTGTTTTTATCAGTGACACGATCAATGACCACACGAACGTTCGGTGTCGGACACTTAGTGACTTCCAACACCATCTTCGACAGTCTGGTAGTTACAACAGGATCTGCATAGTGGCCCAAGTTATCAGTATCAGGACTGCACTAGGAAAGCGCAAAATAAACTGATTTATATCCGTTCTCATATCACTTACCTACCAGAATATTTAATTCAACATTAAAACCTTTGTGAAACGAAAAATTGAATGCCCCTTCTGTGTGAAAACAAACAGGAACTGAGAAACAGAGAATGTACGACCAAGTTAATATGGCTATAATATATATAGGCATCTACAAGTCTCGTGAGACCATGGATTTGCACCTTGGAAAGCTTCCAGGGCGCAGGCCTGGGCAAGGTGGCATGGAGGACTGACAGTTGTCCATGCTGCAAGTCTCCCCTCTCCACGCCACCGATGTTGTGCAAGGAAAGGGCACTAGTACCGATACAGCTTGGCACCGGTGTCGTCGCAGAGCAATGTGTCGCTAAGTGCCTTGCTCAAGGACACAACACGCTGCCTCAGCTGAAGCTCGAACTAGCGACCTTCAGATCACTAGACCGAAGTCTTAACCACTTGGCACGCACCGAAACATATAGTTCGTCGGCTATGTTACCGACGAACAAACAGTCCGAGGGATTTAAGGAAAAAAATTTGGAAATTAAAAGCATCGCACTCTGTTTGAAGAAACATCAGGTTGTTATAACAGATACTTTTTTTTATAATTTCCAATTATTCACCGAGAATACCGTAAAAGGACTGAATGTGATAGAGTTTGTCTAAAGTGCTTCCTTCATATGTAGGTAAAAGTCCTGCAGAGAGACCATGCGGTATTGGATCTGCTATTGAGGAATGCTACAAGGGCAAGTGACATAGGTTTGACACAGTGCAGCGTAGGGCACTGAGGGAGAGTGTGGGAGGACAAAATGAACTAGGAATACAGATAACTTGTGAAGGTGGTGTCACAGGTGGATAGGGACGTAAATAATGCATATATATCGCATGGCTGACATAAATCAAAATATTCAGACCAGAACTGTTTTCTGTGTGTTATTAAGTCCCGAAGATGGGAGGTTATATTGACGACCCCTAAGATGGAGCAATGTTCGTAGTTTTGGTCATCCACTGACAGAAAAGATGTACGCAAGTTTGAACGAGAACAGGGAAACTTGTTGCAAATAATTTTGCTTTCGGGCCTGGAGGAACTGATTTATAGAGAACGATTCAATAGGTCAGGACTGTATTCTTGGCAATGTAGATGACGGAGAGGAGATTTAATTGAGGTATACAAAACAATAAGGGCTACAGGACGTGCAAATGCCAGCAGGCTTGTTCCAGTAAGGGATAGTGCCCGTGGACCAAAGTCATGCGTCAACGGTGGAAACTGAGAAGTTTAAGGGGAACATGAGGTAAATCTTCTTCATTAAGAGGAACGTGGGAGTGTGGAACGAGCCAGGAGCTCAACCAGTGAATTTCAAATTTAAGAGAAGCTTAGGCAGGTACATGGATAGTAGGGGTATCGAGCTTTATGACCAGTGCAGTTCGATGGCAGCTGGAAGTTTAAATGAACTTTAAATGAAACGAAGGCCAGAAGCACCTGTTTTTGTGCTGTCATTTTCTATGATTACATGACATGGTGCTGAGCATGAGGCTGCTAAATCTCCATGGGCTCCATAGAAGATTGGCTGACTGGCAGGCGGCAAAGACGGAATAAAGGCGGCGTTCCCTGGTGGCATGTAACAAGAGTTCGAAGTTAATGCTGATTTTGACAACATATCAATTATCTGGTTGGACAGATTCATCTCTTTGTTTGCCAAGTTTGCAGATGAAACAAAGATAGGTGAATAAGCAGCGAGCGTTGATATTGTATGGTGTTTGTACAGAAATTAGACAGATTGGGAAAACGATTAAAGAAATGACAAATGGAAGATAATGTAGGAAAGTGCCTGGCCATCCACGTTGGTGGAAGGAATAACGGCGTGGACTATATTCTAAATGGGGTAAAGAAACAAAAATAGTAATGCTAAAGGAACGTCGGAGTGCATTGTTCCCTAACCGTTCCTGAAAACATTGCTAGTGTGGATCTGACGCATTGCTCGGTAGGAAAGCCAGATCTTTTTTGCTCGCACAGTCCTATATGGTTAACACGAGACGTCATTGATTTTAGACGTTTGCAGGTAGGTACGGGGGGATTTCAGAGGTAGGTTTCTCGCAAAGAAACTGGTGGGTGCATAGAATGCACTGCCAGCGACGTTGGTGGTCGCAGATAGAAATGCGTCTTTTAAGAGACTCGTAGGTAACTACATGGAGCACAGAAAAATAGCCGGCAGTTCTGGAGTAGTATACATGGTCTGCACAGCACTTTGGACCGAAGGGCCAGTAATGTGCTGTAGATATCTATGGTCTATGTTAACCTGCAGGATGAGTCGGTGGTAAGGAAGACATGAGCAATATTATCTTCAGTTACCAGCGATCGAGTATACAAGAGTAAGGATGTTATGCGGAGTCTTTAGAGGGTAATGGTCAGAATTCCCTAGAGTATTGTGGGCAGCATCGGGCCGCTTTATAATTAAAAAAAAACTGACATTGTGGAGAGTCCAGAAGAGATAATTATACAATGAAAGAAACGATTAACATATGAGGATCATTTGATGGTGCTGTGCCTCTACTCGCGAGTGTTTAGAATAATGAGATCATTGCAATCTATTGATTTTTATTTTAAAACCCTAGATTAAATGGATTTGGAGAGGATTTTCTTATAATAAGGTAGTCCAGGACCAGAGGGCACTGCCTCATTATGGCGGGACGTTTACAAGGAGTAAAAATCAGGAAAAAAAATCTGCAACCAGAGGGTGTGATTCTGTGAAGTTCATTATCGGCAGAAGACTATGCAGGTCATATCGTTTGTTATATTTAAAACAGAGGATTTTTTGATGAATCAGAATATCAAATGTTAATGGGAGGAAACAGGAGGATGGGATTGACATGGATAATCAATCAGCCATGATGGAAAGGCGGAACAGACACAATGGGCAAAAAGGCCTAATTCTGCTCAGATATCATATGTTTCCGTAGACGTCTGCTGTGGACCTCAAAGCACCGTCGTCAAAGACATGCATAAAGCCCTCCGCGCTAACAGATGACTGTAATATAGTGGAACGAATCGCCATGCAATGTATTACCACAAGATCGATTTCACCTATGAAAAAGTTCAGCGGAGGTAAATCATTGGACAAGGGACCTACTGATGACCAAAAAATAATTAATATGGTAGGCATTAAACATCACATTTTGTTATTTTGCAGTGATATCAAGAATTACTCAAACTTTTAGAGGGATTGTGGATCGGAGCAGGTTTGGGAAGAAATCCGCATACGATTAAATCATATTTAGCAGGTTAAATCTTGGAGTGAACCTGCTTTATCGGAACATCGTTCATTATCATCATTGCTATTATTGATAATAATAGCAGTAGCAATAATAATTCTGCATGCTCAAAGGGAAGAATGTTATTTACTCTCGGAATGTTAAATGTGGGCATTGTACAATGGTTTCGTGGAAAAAGAACCTCAAGTGTGGAAATAGGTGCAGTTTGCATTAAGTAGCCGCATCACATTGTCAGACACATCAAAAGAGATACGCAACCGCATAAATAATGAAAGCACGATTTTATAAGTTCCCTGTTTGCGATCAATAGAGAATAGGTGCAGGAGTAGGCCATTCGACCCTTCGAGCCAGCACCGCCATTCACTGTGATCATTCTTCTTGTTGTGTAGACCTGTTTTCGCGCCCACACTCCACAGGATGCAAATGTGTGTACAAATTTGTTAGGGCAGGTGCCATTGCACGATTACTGACATCAGCACTGACCATACAGAAAGGTGCACTGCCATGGGGTGTTTCAATATTGTAGTGGCATGCCGGTTAATTCTATGCAAATATTTGGTCTTTTACACATTGGAGTTTCTGTGCAACACACACAAAACGCTGGAAGGACTCAGCAGGTCAGGCCGCATCCATGGAGAGGAACAAATAGGGGACCTTTCAGGCCAAGACCCTTTATCAGGATGGTAGTTGATACATCGGTCACGTGGATCAGATGCGCTACACAGCAGAATTACGAAAAGGTTAAATAAAGAGAATGTTAAATGCATTAGGTGTGATCTCTCAAGAATCACCGACTCTTGGAAAGGTTCCGGAGAGCTGTGAAATATTTGTTTAAGAAGGTACGGCAGCAAAAAAAGAAAACAAAAACAAACAAACAAACAAACAAACAAACGTGTGAGGCAGCGTAATCTCCGTGGTTATAAAGATATGGGAGCCTATTATTAAGGAGAATTTTCCTGGTACGTGGAAGCACAGGATAAAATAAGCCTTAGTTCGATTTGTTGCCCGCAAGAAATCTGGTCCATGAAATCTGTTAGAATTCCTTCAGAACGTAACAGGCAGGATAGACAAAGGGGACTCAGTGGATGTCGATCACTTGGATTTTCAGGAAGCCTTTGACAAGGTACCGTACATGAGGCTGCTAAACAACATAAGGGTGCATGGTATTACGGGACAGACACAAGAATGGAGAGAAATTTAGCTGACTGGCAGGAAGCAAAGAGGGGGAGTAACATTGGCTTATTCTGGGCGGCTGCCTGCGGCTAGTGGTGTGACGTAGGGATCGGTGTTGGGACTGCTGACTTTCAGATTACAGTTTAATAAATGAGATGGCAGAATTGATGGTTCAGTAGCCAAGTTTGCGGACGGTATGAGGACAGCCAGAAATGGGAAAGAAGGGAGACTTCTGGAATTAAAGGAATTGTCAAAGAAGCAGGTGGAATACCGGGCAGGAAACTGTATGCTCATGCACCTTGGTATAAGGAATAAATGTTTAGATTATTTCCTAAACAAGTGGAAAATTCAGGAATAGGTGATACAGAGAGAGTTGGGAGTACTTGTGTAGGGCAACGTAAATGTTAACGCGCAGGTTGCTTCGGTGGGATGGAGAGAAAATGCAACGGTAGCATTCGTTTCCAGAGAGTTGAACTATAAAAGCAGAGGGTGTAACGCGGAGGCATTATAAGATTTCCTTCATACCAGAATTGGAGTATCATGAGCACTTTTGGACCGCCTATCTGATAGGAAAAAGTGTACTGACATTAGAAAAGATCGAGAAAAGATTCATGAGAATTATCGGGGGAATGAAAGATTTAACCCTATGAGCAGCCTTTGATGGCTCGGACCATCTATTCGCTGGAGTTCATGCGAAATTAGCTGAAAAATCACTTTGAAATACGGAAGCGTATAAATTACAGAAAGCACTCAGCGATCTCACGATGAATCGGTTTACACAGAACTGAACTGAACCATGTTACTGTCAGCCGCTTCTACTGCTCTTTGACCCTCTCTCTCTCCTCTCTCCGTCTCTCACTCTCTCTCATTTCAACACAGAGGGTAGCCTCCATTCGTAAAGTTAAAACGTCTTTCACTAGTCTTTGCAATGGTGTGATAACTGCACATGCGCGTTGCTGTCCCCTTCCCGTACGAGTATGCTTTTCATAAACATGCACAAGTCCGTTAAATGGTATCTGACTTTCTCAAACCATTCCCACATTCATAACTGGTGTTACTCCGTCGTACGGCCACCATATTTCTCACACGTTTATACGCACGGATGGTAAATTAAATGATTTTTGACATATAGTACGTAACTCTTTCCTTACACGGGTCAATGTGAAGAAACAACATACTTTTTGTTAAGCAACACACATCAAAGTTGCTGATGAACGCAGCAGGCCAGGCAGCATCTCTAGGAAGAGGTACAGTCGACGTTTCAGGGCGAGACCCTTCGTCAGGACTAACTGAAGGAAGAGTTAGTAAGAGATGTGAAAGTGGGAGGGGGAGGGGGAGATCGAAAATGATAGGAGAAGACAGGAGGGGGAGGAATGGAGCCAGGAGCTGGACAGGTGATTGGCAAAAGGGGATATGAGAGGATCATGGGACAGGAAATCCGGGGAGAAAGACAAGTGGTGGGGGGGGGGGGGGAGAACCCAGAGGATGGGCAACGGGTATAGTCAGAGGGGCAGAGGGAGAAAAGCAGAGTGAGAGAAAGAATGTGTGTATAAAAATAAATAACGAATGGGGTACGAGGGGGAGGTGGGGTATTAACAGAAGTTAGAGAAGTCGATGTTCATGCCATCAGGTCGGAGGCTACCTAGACAGAATATAAAGTGTTGTTCCTGCAATCTGAGTGTGGCTTCATCTTTACAGTAGAGGAGGCCGTGGATAGACATGCCAGAATGGGAATGGGATGTGGAATTAAAATCTGTGGCCACTGGGAGATCCTGCTTTCTCTGGCGGACAGAGCTTGACTCCATCCCTCCCCCTCCTGTCTTCTCCTATCATTTTCGATCTCCCCCTCCTCCTCCCACTTTCAAATCTCTTACTAACTCTTCCTTCAGTTAGTCCTGACGAAGGGTCTCGGTCCGAAACGTCGACTGTACCTCTTCCTAGAGATGCTGCCTGGCCTGCTGCGTTCCCCAGCAACTTTGATGTGTGTTGCTTGAATTTCCAGCATCTGCAGAATTCCTGTTGTTTGCGTTTTTTTAATATTTTTTTGTTAATTTACGATTTGTCTTTCTGATTTGTATATAGTTAACTCTACCGAATTGTACACTCTCAATTATCACCGTCTAGATCTGGAACGCATTTGGCCTTTCAACAATCCTGCATGGCCAATATCGAAGGCGCTTTATGCCTAGCTCGCTACTCTACATCCCACAAGCAACCGTGCAGTTTCATGTCGTCCGTAAACAGACAATGTGTCCACACCATGACACGGTAGTTTAGCGGTTTGCATAAGACTACTATAGCTGCCGCTGCAAGATCGGAATTCAATTCCCACAGCTAACTGCAAAGTGTTTGTTCGTCCTACCCCTGAGCGCGTGGGTTTCCCCCGGGTAAACCGGATTCCACCCGCAGTTGAAAACCGTACGGGTTCGGGTTAATGTGCTGCTGGCATGCTATGTTGGTTGCGGACACTTGCGGGCTGCCACGTCACAACGTTCGCTGATTTGACTTGACGCAAACAGCGAATTTCACCGGATGTTCAGATGTACATGTAACTCAATGAATCTAATATTTAAATACTTTACTTCAAAATTATCGCCATACACTGCGAAAAACTATGCTGGGTACTGAGCTCCGCAAAACCAAACTTGTCACTTCTTTCCATCCAGCAAAATGCCCTAATTTACCTGTTCCCTACTTCTGGCCGATCATCTGACAATGACACCTGTGGGTTGGTATTCATGGTAGACTAAATATACAGAAACTTTCCAAAATACTTTTGAGTGCCACCCTTTGGGTGAAGAAGTTCCCCCTTAACCATTTCACATTTCACCCACAACCTATGACTTCTGGCTTCAACTTCAAGGGAAAAGGCCTGCTTTCACTAACGCTGTCTATACCCCTCATAATTTCGTATAGCAGGTTTGCTCTAATTCGCTGGTTTTCTCAGTTCCTTTGTGAAACTACGAGGTTACGTTTGCCACACTCTGCTCGGCAAGAATGTTTCCAGAAGTGAAAAAAAATTTGGAAGGTGTTCATCTACTTAAACTCAATTATCCATGTTCACTTTCTGTATCTCAGTTCGATGTTACTATTGAAAGAGCTGAATTTCAATAATACAAATAAAACACAAGATTGTAGGAGCAGGGATTAACCACTCAGCTTAACAACACTCCCTATCCATTCCAATCTATTTGTTCGCCAACCCAAATCTTTCACCTTCCACTCTAAAGCTGCGATCTCTAGTTGTCGTCTCGCGTAACCTGAGGGGGAAAAGATTGCATGCAGTGACCTATAAATATAGCCCTAATAATTTTCTATACAACTAAATATCTTCCCTCATTCTTCTGTGCTTCAATGTCTGAAATTCGAAAAAAAAATCTATTGGGGGCTCGTCCGGGATTTGAACCCGGGACCTCTCGCATGTTCGCAAATTCAGGCCCAAAGCGAGAATCATACCACTAGACCAACGAGCCCGTTCTATATTGATGATATAAAAGTGCTGCCTTTCACTTTCACAAACCCCTTCGTCAACACATCTGGAGGTAATTTTACGACCAAAGTAGATCAAAGAGCAAAGTTCTGCACAACGCACTGCAGGCCCTTCGGCCTACGAAGCGCTGTCACCTATGTAGCCCGACCCTGACGACAATATAACTATTCCCTCCGACAGAGATCATAATCTGCTATTTTCACGACAGCCATCTGTCTACCCAAGTATCTTTTTAATGTCCCTATTGTCAACCACAACCAGTACCACGGCAATGCGTTCCTAGAACCCACTACATTGTGTACAAAAAAAATCTCTGACCTAACATTTCCACCACTCATCTTCAACGTATGTCCTCTCCTATTGGCCGTTGTCACCCTGGGAAAAGGTGCTGTTGTCCAGCATGTCTGTATCTCTTGTAATCTTACACACCTCCATCACGCTCCGTAACTTCGAACAGAAAAGATCCAGCTCTTCAATCTTCGCTTACAAGACATGCTCTAATCGCGGCAACACTTTGCTGAACCTCCTGTGCACCTTCTCCAGCGGACTTTTTCCAACCCGCCCCCCAGACAGATGTTCCGATCAACCATTCCATTTCGCAATATCACCCCACCCCCCTCACCCCAAACCTCTTCTATCTATCACCCCAGTCACTGCACCACATTATAAACAAATAAACAATTTAACCCACATTTCCCTCAAGGTGTTGACGTTGTAAATAAACATTGGTTTCATAGAAACATAGAATAGTACAGTACAGTACAGTACAGGCCCTTCGGCCCACAATGTTGTGCCAACGCTCAAACCCTGCCTCCCATATAACCCCCCATCTTAAACTCCCCCATATACCCGTCTAGTAGTCTCTTAAATTGCACTAGTGTATCTGCCTCCACCACTGACTCAGGCAGTGCATTCCACGCACCAAACACTCTCTGAGTAAAAAAACCTTCCTCCAATATCCCCCTTGAAATTCCCACCCCTTATCTTGAAGCCATGTCCTCTTGTATTGAGCAGTGGTGCTCTGGGGAGGAGGCGCTGGCTATCCACTCTGTCTATTCCTCTTAAGATCTTGTATACCTCGATCATGTCTCCCCTCATCCTCCTTCTCTTCAAAGAGTAAAGCCCTTGCTCCCTTAATCTCTGATCATAATCCATACTCTCTAAACCAGGCAGCATCCTGGTAAGTCTCCTCTGTACGCTTTCCAATACTTCCACATCCTTCCAATAGTGAGACGACCAGAACTGGACACAGTTCTCCAAGTGTGGCCTAACCAGAGTACAATCGAGCTGCACCAGTACCTCGCGACTCTTAAACTCCATCCCTCGATTTATGAAAGCCAGTACCCCATAAGCTTTCCTAACTACCCTATCTTACTGTGAGGCAACTTTCAGGGATCTGTGAAAATGCACCCCCGTACTGTAACCAGAAACTTTACTTTATATATACTTTTTATTTTAATGATTTATCATCGGTAGATGTTGTTTCTGTTGCATGTTGTCCCAACAGTCAACGTCAATTCCAGAATACACGTATCGGCGAAATTGTTAGTCATTGATCCTTCATCCCTGATGTTTCCTATTCTGAGACGAGCTGAACTAGACACAATATTCCAAGCGTGGTCTAACCAGAGTCTGACAGTGCGACATTACCTCGCTGCACTTGAACTCAATGAAGGTCAGCGCACCACGTGACTTCAGGACCACCCACTCTACTTGCTCCGAGATATGAGTCTTATGTTGATTTGGATGTCAATTATAATTGGCGCCATTACTGGTGGTGAGAACTAACGGTTAATACTTTCTCTTCTTCTCTGTCCAGCGGTTTTTTTTCACAAGATTGCGCAGTCCCCTTAAAGCAAACAGGGAAAACAAATAGGTGGTGATATGGGTAGAAGAGAATGGTTAACTTTGAGGGTCGAGACCATGCTGAGTTCATCCGGTAGTTTGTCTTTCCTGCGGACTCTAGTGTCTGCCTTCCCCAACATTCCGTCTAAACGTTCCTGCGTTCAGCCAGTTGCTCTCTCTGCCATCCACCATCTACCCCATCCCGCCCCCATGGAACTTTCTAACTTTCTCTCTAGAATTTCATTTCCTGACAACCCTCAGGCTCGCTGTGTTATTCTTCCTGGTAATTTAACGGCGCCTCTTTCGATGAACAGCGCCTTGATAGATATGTCTCAGATGATAAGAGGGAGAGATCGAGAGCTGGGGATTGCTTCTCAGGCGGAAATGAATAAATAGAGGAAAGTATAGGGGATAGCAAAGGGAAGTTTTTGACGAAGATAGTGCTAGGTCGGTGGAAAACTCTGCTGGGATTCGGATAGAGACAGACAGGTTAAGGTATTTTCAGGAACTTTTAGATGGGCACATGGATGATAGGAAAATGTAGAATTATGTATCAAGTAAGAGATAGATTGATCTTGGACTGCGTTAAAACGTTGACAGAACGTCATTCGGCTAAAGGACGTGTTCTGCGCTGCACTGTTAAAAATTCTATGTTAGTTCGCCCGCTCCTGCTTATGCGGTATCGTTCCTCTACCTTCCCCTTTTGAGCGAACTCAACTGTTGCTGCTGCTTCCACTTCAGCGCCACAGCTGAATAAGACAGCGGAACACACGCAAGATGCTGGAGCACCGAAGCGTTTACGGAAAAAAAATCCTGCACGGGTTTGATTTTGCACAGCATGACAGCCTCCCTTATCTACATAGAAGGCCAGTTCACATTCCTCAGTACGTTATCCAGCTGCTCAAGATTAACCTACAAATGTTGCTAATCTTCAAATAAATCTATTGTCAACGGACGCAATTGTCTTCATATTGTGCCTTCCTCTCTGCTTACATTAGCACCTAGTTTAGACTCGTTGGCATATTTAATATCCGTGCCTTGTAAATTCCCATCAAAATCATTGATATGAACTAAGATACAAAAGCAATGTACAGAGCAGCGATCCACGTAGTACTCCACAATTCCTGAGCCTCCCGTCCTGAAAACAATCTTCTACCATCACCCATAAAGCCAGCGTCGTGTCCACTAACGCGATCTACGTTTCTGGAGCAGCCTCCGCGCAGCACCCCGGTACAAGACCTGATGAAGTCCGTATAAAGCCCTACACACGTCGATCCTCGAGGTTATCTCTCCAAAGCAGTCTAACAGCTTTGTGAAATCCGATTTACTGCTAACACGAAGATGCTGACAATATTAACCCCTCCAGTAACCGATCCACCACTAATTCCGGGCTCACTGGCTTGAATTTCCTTGGTGTGCCTGTGCTACGTGTAAATAATGGTGCGACATGAGCCACTTTGCAGTCCTCTGGAACATAACCTTAGCCTAAAGATGAAGCAGATGTGGCCGCGAGGGCCTCCAGTTTCTTTTCCTTGTCTTCTCACTAGATCAGAAGATGCATCGGGTCAGGACATGCGAGTTTCTAACACAATGTAGGGTTTATTATCGGAAACATGTAGAAGTTTTATGGAGGAGATGTATCGGAATGCTGCCCGGATTATGAGGAATAGCTATGCGAGCTATTGCTTTTCTGTTTGGAGAGAAAGAGGATATGAGGCGATGATAAGATAGTACAAGACGATAAGATGCATAGATCTCTGGATAGCCTGGTAGTTTTCCCAGGGCGATAAATGAGATCGTTTCCAGGTGACCTGCGACCCTCTTAACTGGTCCATCCTCTTCGTCACCTTTCTCGAACAACCAACGAAATTCTCGAGAGACTTTATTCCCGCCCGAAATTCATGCTGAGCATTTCCAACCGGAGTTTGCCCTTCCAAATGCAGCTAGATTGTGTCTCTGAGAATGAGGTGTAGGTAGTTTCCCATCAGTAAAATTAGGATTAATGACTTACTGCAATTGGCACATGTTTCAGGGCAGGGCCGTCTCCTTCCCTGAAGTTCCCCGCTTCCATGTTATCCTCCACGCAAAATTCGGGTACAAAGTACTCATTTGACACCAGACCCATCCCCTCTGGCTGCACATTAATGGCGACACGGATCTACTCAAACCCGGATCATGCACTTCCTGCAATACATTTGTATAATCCCGGAGGATTTTCCTCTGCCTTTCCAGATAGATCAATGCCATGCCCTCTTTTTGCCCTCCTGTTTTCCTGTTCAGTGTTTTCGCAGGATTTACTTGGTTCTGAATACCTCAACCTGAGCTATGTCTCCTTTTTAACACACGGGACTCTGAACTATCAGACGGAAACGTGGACTGTGTCCCCCCCCCCCCCCTTTCCCGACATGCCGTCAGATCTGATGAGTTTCTCCAGCATTTGGTATTTGTTACTCATCCTATTTTTATCCAGACCAGGGTCTCAATATCTTTCGTCAACCAATGTTCCGTACTCTTGACAGCTTTGCCCATCACGCTGATTGTAACACGCAATACCTGAACTCCGGATATCTCACCTTGAAAAACAGAAGTCTATTTACCAGAAAATAAAATCAGCCTCTTCTCAACCATCAATCCTTGCAAATCCCAGGGTAATCAAAGTCTGTGATGCTTCTGATCGCGTCCAAGATATCCTGAAGTGGGTGGGAGAGGAGCCAGAGGTCGTGGTACATTTTGATACCAATGATATATGTAGGAAAAGGGAACAGGTCATGAAAGGAGAATATAGGGAGTTAGGAAGGGAGTTGAGAAAAAGGGCCGCAAAGGTAGTAATCTCGGGATTACAGCCTGTGCCACGTGAGAGTAGGAATGCAATGAGGTGGAGGATAAATGCGTGGCTGAGGGATTGGAGCAGGGGGCAGGGATTCAAGTTTTTGGATCATCGGGACCTCTTTTGGCGCAGGTGTGACCTGTACAAAAAGGACGGGTTGCACTTGAATCCTAGGGGGACCAATATCCTGGCGGGAAGATTTGCGAAGGCTACTGAGGTGACTTTCAACTAGAATGGTTTGAGCGGGGGGGGGGGGTTGATCAAATTGAAGAGAGTAGGAGAGAGGAGGTTAGTTCACAGATAGAGAAAGTTAGTAGGGGGGATAGACAGGGGACAGCGATCGTGAGCACTCAGACCAAAGATGTAGGGGAGAAGGAAGAAAAAGATAACAAGGTTGTTTTCTACATTAAGGACAAAAAGAGAGTAAGAGCTGGAGAGTTTCTTAAGTGCATCTATTTTAATGCTAAGAGAATTTAAAGAAAGGTAGATGAGCTTAGAGCATGGATTGATACCTGGAAATATGATGTTGTAGCTGTTACTGAAACATGGTTGCAGGAGGGGTATGATTGGCAATTAAATATTCCTGGATTTCGTTGCTTCAGGTGTGATAGAATAAGAGGGGCAAGAGGTGGAGGTGTTGCATTGCTTGTCCGAGAAAATAGGACAACGGTCCTCTGGCAGGAGAGATTAGTGGACTCGTGTAGGGAGGCCATTTGGGTGGAATTGAGGAATGGGAAATGTGTAGTGACACTTATAGGCGTGTATTATAGACCAGCTAATGGGGAGAGAGAATTGGAGCTGCAAATTTGTAAGGAGATAGCAGATATTTGTAGTAAGCACAAAGCTGCCATTGTGGGAGATTTTAATTTTCCACATATAGACTGGGAAGTCCATACTGTAAAAGGGCTGGATGACTTGCAGTTTGTAAAATGTGTGCAGGACAGTTTTTGCAGCAATACATAGAGGTACCAACTAGAGAAGTGACAGTGTTGGATGTCCTGTTAGGGAATGAGGTAGTGCAGGTGACGGAGGTAAGTGTTAGGGAACACTTCGGGTCCACTGATTATAATGCCGTTAGTTTCAATATAATTATGGAAAAAGACAGGTCTGGGCTCAGGGTTGAGATTTTTGATGGGAGAAAGGCTAACTTTCAAAAGATGCGTAAAGATTTAGAAGGAGTAGATTGGGACAAATTGTTTTATGGGAAGGATGTAACAGAGAAATGGAGGTCATTTAAAGGTGAAATTTTGAGGGTACTGTTACGTAACCGGCAACAATGAACATCAATCGAGACAGGTTATATAAAAAACAACCAAACATTTATTAAACACTGATAAATGATAAGGAAAATAAACGAAAACTTTAACCGGAAGTTAACCGGTAGGCAGCCGTTCAACAAATCATCACTCGGCACTAGTTCTTAAAGAGTTAAATGCGAAAACAGTTCTTAAAGCTACAAAGTTAGATATAGTTCTTAAAATGGTAAATTCGAAGTCCAACAAATTTATACGTTCAATTGGGAGAGACTTCTCTGGAGAAGGATTTCTTCACAGACGCAACTTTCCTGTTGGTTCTGTCCACAGGATTCAAGATGCCGAAAATAAACAGTTTAAAACAACTGACCTTAAATTCTTTTAGAGAGAGAGCAAACCTTTGCAGGAACTATTTGCTCTTTTTGGCAAGAGTTATCCGCGATGCAGGTCGCTACTCCTCCAACGACGACTCAATACGGTCGATCATTTATTAAACTGGCAAACGATGCCGACTCCTCTCGATCCTTCGAGTCCTGTACTTCGATAAAGTCTTCGCTCTCCCTTCTACTGTTCGGATTGAGTAAATCAGCACATCTAGCCAAAAAGTCCAATAATATTGTATTTTGCAATAGAACGCAATACTCCGTTTTAAAAATGAAACTGCGTCACAAAAACAAACACACAACAGCAGCGGACACACAGCACGTTCTACCTGGAAATCTACAAACTTAAAACTAACTGCGTCATTTGGAGTCGACCCTTATATACCCATGGTGCATATATCATCACGTGACCTCACATCGGCGGGGAAATCACATCAGGTGACCTCCAAAAAACCATTACATCATTCTCCCAAAAAAAAAAAACAGATCTCCTTGAGCATGTAACAGTACAGAATCTTTATGTTCCTGTTAGGTTGGAAAGAAAGGTTAAAAGTTTGAGGGAGCCATGGTTTTCAAGGGATATTGGAAACTTGGTTCGGAAAAAGAGAGTTATCTATAATAAATGTCGGCAATATGGAGTCAATGAGGGGCTCGAGGAATATAAAGAATGTAAAAATAATCTTAAGAAAGAAATTACAAAAGCTGAAAGAAGATACGGGGATGCTTTGGCAAGTAAGGAGAAAATAAAACCAATGGGGTTCTACAGTTATATATTAATAGCAAAAGGATAGTCAGGGATAAAATTGGTCCCTTGGAGAATAGGAGAGGACAGCTATGTATGGAGCCAAAATATACGGTGGGAGATTTTGACCTAATTTTTTGTCTTCGGTATTCACTAAGGAGCGGGATATTGAATTGTGTAAGGTAAGGGAAACAGGTAGGGAAGATATGGAAACTATGATGATTAAAGAAGAGGAAGTATTGACGCTTTTAAGGAATACAAAAGTGGATAAGTCTCCGGGTCCTGATAGGATATTCCCTAGGACCTTGAGGGAAGTTAGTGCAGAAATAGCAGGGGCTCTGACAGAAATATTTCAAATGTCATTATAAACGGGGAAGGTGCCCGAGGTTTGGCGCATTGCTCATGTTGTTCCATTGTTTAAAAAGGGTTCTACGAGTAAACCTAGCAATTATTGGCCTGTAAGTATGATGTCAGTTGTGGGTAAATTAATGGAAAGTATTCTCAGAAATGGTATATGTCATTAGATGGATAGACAAGGTCCGATTAGGAACAATCAACATGGATTTGTGCGTGGAAGGTCATGTTTGACAAATCTTATCGATTTTTTTGAGAAGTTGCTTGTAAAGTTGACGAGAGTAAAGCGGTGGCTGTTGTCTATATGGACTTCAATAAGGCCTTTGACAAGGTTCCATACGGAAGGTTAGTTAGGAAGGATCATTCGTTAGGTATTAATATTGAAGCAGTAAAATCAATTCCACACTGGCTGGATGGGAGACGCCAGAGAGCAGTGGTGGATAACTGTTTGTCATATTGGAGGCCGGTGACTAGTGGTGTGCCTCAGGCATCTGTGCGGGATCCAATGCTGTTTGTCATATACATTAATGATCTGGATGATGGGGTGGTAAATTGGACTAGTAAGTATGCAGCTGGTACAAAGATAGGTGGTTTTGTGGATAATGAAGTCGGCTTTAAAGCTTGCAGAAAGATTTAGGCCAGTTGGAAGAGTGGGCTGAAAGATGACAAATGGATTTTAATGCTGATAAATGTGAGGTGCTACATTTTGGAAGGACTAATCAAAATAGGACATACATGGTAAATGGTACGGCATTGAAGAATGCAGTAGAACAGAGGGATCTAGGAATATTGGTGCATAGTTCCCTGAAGGTGGAATCTCTTGTGGATAGGGAGGTGAAAAAAAGATTTTGGTATGATGTATTTTATAAATCAGAGCATTGAGTATAGGAGTTGGGATGTAATGTTAAAATTGTACAAGGCATTTTTGAGGCCAAATTTGGAGTATTGTGTACAGTTCTAGTCACCGAATTACAGGAAATATGTCAACAAAATAGAGAGAGTACAGAGAAGATTTACCAGAATGTTACTTGGGTTTCAGCACCTAAGTTATAGAGAAAGGTTGACCAAGTTGTGTTTTTATTCTTTGGAGAGTATAAGTTTGGGGGGGGGGGGGTACTTGATAGAGGTATTTAAAATTATGATGGTGATAGATAGAGTTGACCTGGATAGGCTTTTTCCATTGAGAGTAGGGGAGATTCAAACAAAAGGACATGGATTCAGAGTTAGGGGGCAAAAGTTAAGAGGTAACAGGAGGCAGAACTTGTTTACTCAGAGAGTGGTAGCTGTGTGGAACAAGCTTCCAGCAGAAGTGGTAGAGGCAGGCTCGATATTGTGAATTAAAGTAAAATTGGATAGCTATATGGACAGGAAGGGAATGATGGGTTATGGGGGCAATAACCCCAATAAGGGGGCAAGGGGGTGGCGGAAGTTTCAGAGAATTATGTGCTGGACTCCGCTGCTGGTGGGATTGAAGGTGGGGACAAGTGGTCCCTGTCCTAGGTGGGGTAGCGGGAAGGCAGACCCGCACGATGAGGAAGAGATGTGGTTGAGGACAGCATTGAAGATGGAGGAAGGGAAACATCTTTCTTTGAGATGGGAGGAATTGAGTGAAAGGGGTGGCAGTTTTTACAAGTATACAGGATGGAAAGAGGTATAGTCCAGGTAGCTGTGAGAATCGATGGTTTTACAGTAGACAACTGTAGATATGATGCCTCTGGAAATAGGGATAGAGATCGAGAAAGGGAAGGGTGGTGTCGGAAATGGGCCAAGTAAATTTGAGGGCAGGGTGAAAGTTCGAGGCGAAGTTGATGAAGTCGACGAGCTCCGCATGCGTCCAGGAAACAGCACCAAAAATCCATTAAGTTACTTTCGGGTGTTAACAGAGGATACCGCTAGACGTGCTCACCAAATGTAACCAGAGGAGCAGGAAGCACCCACTACATTTACGTCAGATCTGTGAATGGTGTTCCTGACTCAATGATTAACAAACTTTATATCGAGACAATTTAGAGCCAGAAGTCACATATATATCGTTCAGAATTTTAGTGTCTCGCAGCACCGATGAATCTAGAAAGTCTATGGTAATGTTTGATTCTTCTGTCCTTACCAGAGTGAAGCATGGAGACTCAGTAAAAAAGTTATCGCCTGTGAATAAAGAAGTGCAGTTGTGCGATTATAAAGAAGGTAGCCACTAAAGGAATATATCTACAGTGAGGAGATATAGGCGATAGTTCCGGACTCATTTAGTGTGGAAATGATCCCAGTACAGTCTCCCAATATATTCATTCAACGGTGGAAATGCGGATTAGTATATCTGATAGTATGCAACTAAACGTTACTTTAATCTCAATCCTCTCCATAGTCAGAGATTAGAGGCAGAAAACGTGGACGCCCCTGGAAATTCGGTGACGCGGAGACGTCATGTTTTATATTTTTGAATATGAACTTGCGGACGCTGCATAACTTCCAGCGTCCATTTGCTTTAGATTCGAGAGGGTTTCTTAAATGGTGCATGATTCCAATTATTTGTTAACTGTTCAAGGCTTAAAATCAGTCCATATTCTGCGATATTTTAAAGTGTGGATGCATTGATAATGTACGAGGACCAGCCATGCGTTAGTTCACTTGAATGATAAATAGAGGAAATCCGTGTGTGAATAAGCGAAAGGCAGGCGTATGTTTGCTAGATTTGTATTGACAGGATGTTTGAATTAATTCTTTCTCTGAACATGTCTGTTTCATTGAGTGAAATAAATTTCCAGGAACTGATGTGAATTTCAGAAGCTAGTATTTTTTTTTCCCAAAATTACATGAATTGTTAGTATATGTTGGCGGAAACTGCCCGCATCTCCGTCCCGCCGCTCTTTAGAATATTTGATCAGGAATTTAACTCTGGCAATTAACTGTTTATTCTGTTTACGCCCGTTACCCGCAACGGTGTTGAAGGTAGCAAATTGCAAGCTTGATTCTTTTTTTTTCCTTTTTACCGAACCTGTGCATTTAGATTGTGTTCTTTTATTTGTCTAATTAGTTATTGATTTCTGAGGGAGATGCGGATTCCATACTGCCCAGGTGGAATCATTGTTAAAGGGGTCGAGATATGATGTATATATTCTGGGTCCGGTGGAGGAAAAGGCTAATAGGCTACATGACTAGGGTCAAGGAGACAGCAAAGCGTTGCACTGTGTGTCGAACATTACGTGCTAACTCTTGGAAGATGTGGTATGAGTTTAATCTACTGCGACCAATGAAACAGAAACTAATGTGTTGAGCTCGGCAAGATAGTTTAAATTGTAACTGCTCCTTTCAGTCGTTTTTTTTTGCGACGGTAACATACTGTTGAGTGTCGTTGTATTCCTGTACAATAACTGGATATTTTAGAAGAATGCTGATGGAGGCCAGTTCTCTCTCTCCTTGGTACCAAGTAAAATAAAGGTCCTAGAACGAAATCCCGGAGTCGTGCATTCTTTTCACTCGAGTAACGTCACATTTCTACTGTTCAAAGGTAAATTGGAATTACTACAAATTCGTGTGTACTTGAATTAGGAATTCGATATTCGCTTTTTGGAAGGCTGATTCTTTTGAAGAGCACCAACAGATGCTGGTGAAGAAATTGAAATGCTGACATTGATGGTTCCATTGCAAAAGGTCGTTTCTATGTCATTGTAGCATCGGCTCTGTAATGTACAAACGGAAGCTCAGTTTATATACCGTGCAGTTCCATTGTGTAATTCAGCACCTTGCTTATATCGTCAGCGTAATTAAATTAAAATATCCATGTGTTACAGTATGGTCAAATTAAAGTCGGTCTCTCTGTAATATCAGAGTGGAGACATAGTAGTAAACTGTACTAAGTTTATAATTCCCTTGCGGAACATCACTGGCCACTGTCCTACACACAGAACTCCCTCCATCTACTACCTAATATGCCTTCTGTTAATAAGCCAATTCTGACTCCACGCAACTGGGTTTCCGTCGATTCAAAGCCGTCTCTCTTCTTGTTGTGCCTACTATGCATAACCCGGTCAAATACCTTACAAAATTAATAAACTCCGCATCGACTTTTCTGACTACATTTCTATATTATTTATCTTTTTCAAGTAATTCAATTAGGCTCATAAGGGACGACCTGCCCACGCAAAACCGTGCTGACTGTCCCCATCCAGAATATGTTTCTCCAGATACTCATAATTTTCCTAGCGAAGCATCTTCTCCAATAGCTTGGCCACTATTGACGGAAGACTCACATACCTGTAATTCTCAAGACTAACTTACATTTTTTGAACGAAGAATTAATATTTTCCATCCTCCAATCCCCTGGTGCTACTCCTGTGCCAGTGAGGATGGAAATATCATGTCTAAAACCGCAGTTTTATCTTCGCTCGCTTTCTCTAATTACCTGGTGTATATCCGTTCTTGCACAGAGGAATGATTTCTTTTAATATTTTATAAGTTTCCAACACATAATTCTTAACAATGTCATGTCCCATTACATGTGCCTTCTTGCGCTGTATCCACATTCATTAATGGTGAAAACCGAAGTAAAGCATCTTTAAGGACCTTCACTGCCTCCTTGCACTCCAGACACATGCTTCCTCTTGTATTGCTGATCAGTCTCACTCTATCTCTTGTCATCATTCTGCTCTTCATGTACCTTAATACGATTCTCTGAGGCCTTCTCAAGCCCAGTTCTAACTCTTCTAAATCCATTGTTAATTTCCTTCCTGATTACATTATGACTTTCCATCGCCCTGCCTGATATTTTCTTCCAGAACCTTAAGTATCTTTCTTTCTTCTTCTTGACGAGGTGTTCCATATCTCTTGTCAACCTGGGTTACTTCACACCAGCTTCTGTTCCTCCCCTCATTGAGTCAATTCTATACTGAACCCCAATGCAAGTGCTTCATTAAGAATCATCTGCTGCGCATTTCAAGGAGGACACCATTTCCCAATTCGGCTCTAAAGTTCCGACCTAATAGCACCGATTAAATGCATTCCCTACTGTCAGCTCTTATCCCAGTGTAAGGTTGCAGTAAATGTCGAATAGGTGACCCGTAAAAAGATCTGTCACCTCATCCATTTCATTTTCTGGTACTAGATCCAGGCTGCACTGTTCTCTAGTTCGCTTGTCGAATTATTGTGTCAGGACTCCTTCCTAGACGCAACTGATAAACTGTAAACTTTTTAACCTCAGGAAGTGCCAATGTATACTAGGGAAGATTAATTTGCCTGTGACAACAGCCGTGTTAGTTTGGCACCTAATGAAAATCTATCTCCCGAAAGTTCCTCCTCGCTGCTCCGTGTATATATATACGGAGTGTGGTCTCTACAGAATACTCCCAAATGAGTGATTGCTCTACTTCTGCTTCTGAGATCCGCTCACCGTCTATCAATGGGTAATCTCTCCACCGTCTCTTCCCTTTCTGCAGCTGTGCTACTATCACATACTCCCTGTGTTTCAATTACTCTTTTTTACCCAACAGTGTCCATTTTGAAACATCTGAACCCGGGGAAGTCCAGAAGTCATTCTTGCCCTTGTGATTGTGAATTCTCTGTGATAGTTTGCAGTGCACTTCAACCAATGTAATAATCACGCGAGCCCAATGAATGCTTGCCCAGTTTCCTACCTTAACTGCACGGTGTGCAATCTTCAGTGGATTTTACAATGTCAGGACGACCAGGTACATGATTGTTTGAATTTATGACAAACGTACTCGTTTTTCAAACAGTTTTACTCAAAAACCCCGCTGAATTGCAATTTGACATTGGGCGTTATCTACACAGATGGCCATTTAATGTAAACACATACTTCAGTCCATTCTTCAGCTCTTGTCTGAATTTCCTCTGTGTCAGTGTGTAGATACAAGTATTGGTGCACACACCGAGCATTTGCAACATGTACCCACATTGTTGTAGTATATATACCGGGGAACTCAAATACTTGTCCTAATAAAAATAGTTTTGCGCTTACCATTTCAGGGAAAGGGCTACAGAGAGCATCCAAAATAATACGAAATTAGCTGATATAGCAAACAACATAATCATCGATTTTCTGCGGTTTTCCATCTCGGCATCTTTCTGATTATCACTGCTGTTCCGAAGCCCTCTGCGGACTCTATTTGCTGCAATGATATGCCTTCCTGTTAACCCATTGAACGCTAGAATTAACCCGATTGGTAGCAACGGTGTTAAAATGCTATCGAGTAATTGGAATACTTTCCACGCGAGTGAAGTAGCGTATTCATATCTGCCGGTGCACCGCCACGGCGTGTTCTCAATGATGACGTAAGGTTCAAGGGCAAAGTAAAACGGGCCACATCTCCCGCAGTTCACTATAACCGCGGTCACGATAACCATCATTGCTGTTCTCTCGGTGCAGTATCGCTCCCGCAGCTTTCGGCAACATATTGCGATGAAGCGATCGAAGGTAAAACTGACCGTAAACCAAACAGAACAGTCCGTCGCTACTCTCTCAAATACAAGTGTCAGAGCGCATACAGGAGTGATGAGCAGGAATCTGGAATACATGTAGATATTGTTGGTCTGTTCCACTAAACCAACAAGGATAACCACCATCATATCCGCTGCTGCCATTCCAACCGGGTAACGGGTAATGCATTTGGAGAGTTCGCATTTTCCACGAAGTAGGATCATAATCGCCGTTAAATTAACTGCAAAAAATTGAAAATAAAATAGAAATATAATTAGAATAAATGTAGATATTGTTTGTCTGTTCCAGTAAAGCAACAACGACAACCACCATCAGATACGCTGAGGCCATTCCAGCCAGGTAACGGGTGATGCATTTGGAGAGTCCACATTTTCCCCGAGATAGGATCACAATCGCCGGTAAATTAACATCAAGAAATAGGAAAGCAAAATATATCTATGTTCAGCAGCAAATCTCTGAATGCTCCCATGGATATGTTCTGTTTGGAAGTGGAAAGCGGGAGTCCAGTGTGTGCGGTCTCCGTCGCTGCACTCCGGCTGGAGGACAATGACGGATGTGAGTGTCAGAGGATTGGCTACATTTCCACAGTTTAGAGAAAAGAATCTGAGCTCCACGACTCACGTACCGGTGAACGTACGATCGTCCCAGTAAACACGATTTCCATTATTAGAGGTGAAGAAGTTGAAGGGATTGTTTGCAGCGATGACAAAGTGGAATCAAGAGATACAAAGCACAAGTTATCATTTACTGACTTATGTAAGAACAGACCTATGTGTCGAAAATAGACTGGACAGTCATTTAAATAAGCTGCCATCTTGTTATAAGGTCTACACTGATAGAAACTCGGACCTGGAAAAGCAGAGACCAGCATCACTTCAGAATGCCTAGTGAGGTGAAATTATGAAACAATGCCAATATCGGCCCGGACGTAAATGACAAAAGAAAAATCACTTCGATCGAAGTAAGGAAAATGAAAATGAAACAATCAGATGTTTGAATTCTTCATGTCTCGTGTCAAGCCCCACCTGTTCTCCGTCAGAGTCCTGCTGTACCCCAGGCTGCACACCAATAGCCTCACCAAAACCCCCCGGCTCACCTGACTCAGTAGGAGAAGGCCCAGGAGTCTCTTCCTCCTTCACGGGGGAGTTAGTGAACGGCAGCACGTACCACACATCAAAATTATCATCCTCTGAATCAGTATGCCTCATTTTAACCACGCACCAAATAGTGCCAATGACCCGGTCATCTTGCTGGGCAGTTGCCGCTTCCTCAGAGCTGAATTCGGCCATCTGTTTGGTCTCCAGAGCAGTCAGATTGTGATAAACAGTGGGCAGAGCGTCATCAGAAAAACCCCATTGATCCACTGCTCGATCCGGCCTCACCTCGTCCTCGGCCTTCACGGCGATCGCAAACTGACATATGGCCTTCACCCCAGGGGCAGGAACGCTCTCCGACTCCTCGTCCTTGTCCAGTCCCTCATACATCCGTCAGGGCAAAGCATCCACATCGATGTTCCGACTCGCCGGCCGGTACTTCAGGCTGAAATCATATGCAGACAACGCTGCCAACCACCGATGGCCTGTGGCGTCCAGTTTCGCCGATGTCAGGATATAAGGGAGAGGATTGTTGTCCGTCCTCACCTCAAAGTTGGTCCCGTATAGATAGTCGCTCAGCTTATCCACAACCGCCTATTTCAACGCCAGGAACTCCAACTTGTGAGTGGGATAGTTTCTCTCAGAGGGCGACAAAGTCTGGCTGACAAACGCCACCGGCCTCAACCCGGTGCCCTGATCCAGATACAGGATGCCCCCTAGCACCTTTCGGCTGGTATCAGTGTATAGCACATACGGCAACCAGGGGTCTGCAAGAGGCAGCACCGGTGCCTGGGTCATCAATTCCTTCAGCGATTAGAAAGCCTCCTCACATTTTGCATCCCACCTCTGTCCGAAGGTCTCCTACGGTTAGATATTCTCCAACCTCCCCTTCTCCAATCCCTTTCCTTTTCTGCCCCAAGGGAGGGTAACCACACAGAAGTTGGTTCAAGTGGTGAGTCACTTCGGTGTAGCCCTTCACGAATCTCCGATAATGCCCACAGAACCCCAGAAACGAGCCCAGAGTGCTCACAGTCTGAAGCCACGGCCACGAGGTCACCCCTTCTATCTTAGCCGGGTCTGTAGCTACTCCATCTCGCGAGATTATATGTCGGACATAGCGAACAGACATCTTGCAGAACAGGCATTTGTCCAGGAAAACTCTTAACCCTTCTTCCTTCAGTCAGCTTAGCACCGTCAGTAGCCTCGCCTCACGTTCTTCTAAGTTGGTCCCAAATACTATCAAGCCATTCAAATATACCGACACCTCAAGCAAGTTCATATCTCCCAACGTCTTCTCCGTGACCCCCTGGAAGGTGGCAGGGGCTGGCAAAATGCCTTGGGGCATCCGTTCGAACTGGAAGAATCCGAGGGGACATATAAATGCCGTCCTCTCTTTATCGGCCTCACTCATAGGGATCTGGTAGCATCCACTCCTCAAATCCAGCACACTAAACCACTTCGCCCCACTCAGACAGGCCAGCGCTTCTTCGCCCCTCGGCACTGTATACTGGTCAGGGACAGTGCGCCTGTTCAGTTCTGTAGTCTACACACATGCCTATGCTCCCACTTTTCTTCCAAACCAGTACTATTGGGGTTGCATCGGGGCTTTGGGACTCTGTGTTAATATCAGCTTCCTTCAACTTGCACAAGTGCTGCCACACGTCTTCCACGTCTGCAGGGGACAGTCGCCGCGACCTCTCTCTGAACTGGGTGTCCTCACTCACCCAGATAGTGTGTGAGTGCTCTTGGAACAACCCTCATCAAACTCGTCAAGGGAAAAGACACCTTCCAGCTTCAACATCTTCTCCGCCAGCCTCCGTTTCCAACCCGGCGGCACAGAAGAGTCCCCAAAGTTAAAGGCCTCAGCGGTCAACTTTTCCCTTTTCTCCAATAGTTTCTCCCCAGCGGGCCTCACGGGGGCGCTGGACATCACCGTCACCGGGAACATATGCGCCAGGGACATCCCTCTCTTAAAGGTGATCTCTCTTCGTCGTATTCCTGACAATCACAGGAATCCTGCCCGCCTCCACACGTCGGGCGTCACAAGCACCCCAGCCGGAAATCGAGACTGCCCCTCGAGGTCTTCCGGAGAGCGTCCAGTAAGAGGACCTCGCCCTCCAGCACTCCGGGGAATTTGGGGGTCCCTATCACTCTCTCCACTTCCACTAGTCGTATCACCTTTGCTTCGACTGGGTGCACCACACGGTCCCTCGTTTAAATTCAGTATCCATGGGGTATGAAGGGAAGTATCTGGACAAACAGGAACATCACCGATAGCCAGTCTGGGCCAGTCCGTAGTTGGTCATGTCTAACCAATCTTACAGAGCTTTATGAGCAGTTACCAGGAATGATATTGAAGGCAAGGTAGTGGATGCCGTCTACAGGGACTTCAGTGAGGAATTTGCAAGCTTCTGGATGGGAGGATGCTTGGAAAGTTTCAGTCGCCTGGCTTTCACGATGAGGCAGTAAACTGGATTGGGCATGGCTGTGTTGGGGAGGCTAGACTGTGGTAGTAGATGGTTGTCTCTCTGACTGGGGACCTGTGAGGAGCGGAGTGCCGCACGGATCGCTGCTGTGCCCGTTTTTGTTTGTCACTTACATCAATTATCTGCACAATAATGTCGTTAACTGGATCAGCAAATTTGCCGATAACAACAGCATTACGGGTGTAGTCGACAGCGAGGAAGACTACCGGAGCATGAAATGGGATCTAGACCAGCTGGAACAATGTGCGGAAAATGGCAGATCGGATTTAACGCAGACAAGTGTTAGATGTTGCACTTTGGGAGGACCAGCCAGGGATGAACTGACACAATGAGAAATAGGGCACTGAGGAGCACGGTAGAACAAACGAATCCGGGAATGCACGCCCATAATTCAATGAAGGTTAAGGCACAGTTATACAGGGTCGTTTTGCATATTGGCCTTCATAGACCATAGTACTGAGCGCAAGAGTTGGGATGTTATGTTGATTATGCTAAAGACTTTATTCGGGCCTAATTTGGAATATTGTGTACGGTTTTGCTCAACTACCTACAGGGTAGATGTAACTAAGTTTGAAAGAATGTAGAAAAATAATTACACAGCTATTGACGGGATTGGGTTTTCTGAATTAAAAGAAAATATTAAATACGTTAGCACTTTATTCCCGAGCGTGCAGAAGACTGAGGGGTTATTTGATAGAGGCATACAACATTATGAGGCGTATAGAGAGTGTAAATGCAAGCGGGCTTTCTCCACTGATGCAGGGTGAGAAGACAACTGGAGATCATGGGTGAAGTGTGAAATGTGAAATGTTTAAGGGAAACATGAGGAGAAACTTCTTCACCCAGAGAGTCGTCAAAGTGTAGACAGTGCTGCCAACGCAAATGGTAATTCAGATTACGATGTCAACTTTTAAGAGGTGATTGGAGAAATACTGGGGTATGGATGGCCACGGTCCGGGTGCAGGTCGTTGGGAGTAGGCAGTTTAAAAAAAATCTTCTCTGACCTGACGGACTGGAGACCCTGTTTCTGTGCAGTAGTTTCCTATGGCTGTCTGACTGTGTATTTGGGTTTGAACTTTAGTGCCTTAGCACCGACCAATCTAGAAAGTCGTCGATACTCTTCTATCTCTCTGTCCTTGCACACTCTGAAGCATGGAAACTGAGTAAAATGGATGCTTATACCATGAGAAGATAGAAGCTTTGGAAATTGTTTACTCAGTATTCTCTAATTGCCTGCGGTGGTTTTGAAGGAAGACAAGTGTGAGCCCGGATATTTGCTTTTGCCTTCACTGAGTTTTTAGTTTGTGTAGTTTTGTATGTTTCATTTATTATTGATTTCAGACAGAGACACGGATTCCACAGCGGCCATGTGGATTCAGGGTTAGAGGATAGAAATATAAGCGTATCTACACCCGATACGATAAAACCCCGATTCAGAGGTAAATTGGTATTCGGATAAATTGATGAGTACTTGAATTGAGAATTTGGAATTGACATTTTGGAAGGCTGGTTCCTTTAATAAGCACCAGAAGCTGCTGCTGAACACTGTTACATGCTGGGTTTCAGTTGTAGGGCTCCATTGGAAAAGATGCTTTGAAGCCATTGCAGAATCTGCCCTGTAATATGTAAATGACAGGTCAGTTTAGAAAACTTGCTGGTGCAGCCAATCGGTCAGCAATTTGCTCAGATCGTCAGCCCTAATTCCATTAATTATCCAGGTGCTGCTGTGTGGTCAGATTAAATCGGTCATTTCCTCAGCCCTATTTCTCGGAGCACCGGAACTGAGTTATAAAGTGCACCGACATTTCGACTCTCCTTGCGGAACACGGCTGCTCTTTGTCTTCCAGCCAGATTTCACTCTACCTACTCCATCAATTGCCTTCTGTTAGGAAGCCAACTCTGAATCAACGCAGCCAGGATTCCCCAGATCCCATGCCTCCTGACTTTCTGAATGAGTCTACTATGGGCAACTGATCAAACGCCTGACCAGAATTAATGCACCCACATCGACTGTTCTGATTCTTCCGTTTGTTTTATTTCCATTTTTTCAAATAATTCAATCTGACTCATAAAGGGCAACATGCCATGTTGTCTCTCCGTAGCCAGACTACGTTTCTCTAAATACTCATTAATTCCTTCTTCAATAATTCTCTCCAGTAGTGTACCCACTACTGATGTAAGGCTCCCTGGTCTATAATTCCAAGAAGTATCCCTATTATCATTCGTCAACAAATGAATAACATTTTCCACCCCCCCCCCCCCCACCCACTAAGTCATCTAGTTCTACTTCCGTGGCCAGCGAAGACACAAATAGTCCAAAAGCTCGCCTTCCAAAATCACCTGGACTATATCCCTTCCGGTATTGGGGATTCATCTATCACCTGGATTATATTCCTTCCGGCACTGAGGAATCATCTACCATAATGTTATCCAACTTTCCAGCGCATCCACTTTTCAGCGTCGCCATGTACGAGCATATCTGCCTGTTTACGCTGTGTTCGCATTCGTCAATGTATTCAGTCAGGAGCTTCACTGCCTCCTTGGTTTCTTCACAGTGCAAATCGCCAAGGACTTCTCAAATCCCCTCTAACTCTTCTAAGTCCATTGTTAAATGATTTCCTGTCTACATCGTGACTCGCCATAAGCCTACCTAATCTTATCTTCCTAATCTTTAATTCGTTCTTCCTCTTGACGAGTTGTTCCAACTTTCTTGTCACCCAGGGTTACTTTACGCTGTCATCCTTTCCCTGCCTCACTGAGACAAGCCTATACTGAACCCCATGTATGTTCTCCCTAAACAATCCCCAAATATCTGTTGCGCATTTCTCTGAGTACATCAGTTCCCTGTTTACCTTCCCAAATGAATCCCACGATCTCTGGTCCTATCTCTGTGCAAGGTAAATGAAGGAGATTTCTCCCTATCGTTCTCAAATGCTGACCCACGGACAGATCTGTCACCAGACCCGTTTCCTTTTCTAATTTTAGATCCGGTACGGAGTGGTTATCTGTCCGCCTTTCTTATAGTGACACGAATCCTTCCCTGTCACAACTGAGAAATTGTGTCATACTTAAGCCTTTTACCCTGGGAAGATGCCAAAGAATATTAGGAAAGTTTCAGTTACTCGTGCCAATAACATGTCCGATGACCATGTTTCGGTCCCGATCAGTTCCTCACTGTTTTCGTTGCGTTTTTGTTTTCGTTAATCTGGTGGGCGGCTGTACAGAATGCTCCAAATGGGGAGATTGCGCCCAGCACGTTTCTGTGTTCGTCTCACAGTTTATTAACAAACGAACGCTCCACGTTGTCCTCCCTTTCTGCATCTGCGATACCATCCCTGATCTGCCATCGCACTTCCTTTACACTCTCTTACGTGACCTTGTCCATTTTGAAATACCTAAAACCGGGAAAGCCCTGAAGCTATTCCTGCCCTTGTGACAGACGAGTGTCTGTGATAGTTTGGAACATACTTCAAACAATGTAACAATCACGCCAGCAGCAGTGAGCGTTTGTATTGCTACCGACCTGAACTGTATGAAATAAACAATCTTCCGCCAATTCTGCAATTTCCGGATGACCAGGCATATAATTGTTTGAATTCAAGACATATTTGCCAACCTTGTTCGATGTAAAAGAGCATTATTTGAAAACTCCGCGGTATTATCATTAAACGCGGGCGTTACCTACACAGATGGACATTTAATGTAAACACATACGTCATTCCATTCCTCAGCTCTTCTCTGAATTTCCTCTGTGTCAGTGTATAGATACTAGTATTGGTGCACATGCTGAGTACTTGCAACATGAACCCAAATTGCTGGAGAATGTATACCGAGGAACTCAAATATCTGTCCTGGTAAAAATAGTTCTGCACTTGCCATTTCAGGGAATGGGCTACATAGGGCATCCAAAATAATATGAAATTAGCTGATATAGAAAACAACAAAATAATCGATTTTCTGCGGTTTTCCACCTCGGCATCTTTCTGATTGTCGCTGCTGTGCCGAAGCCTTCTGCGGACTCTATTTGCCACAACGATATGTCTTACAGTTAACCCGTTAAACACCAGGATTAAGCCGATAGGTAGCAATGGTTTTAAAATACTTCCCAGTAATGCGTATCCTCTCCACACGGGTGAAGTAACGAATTCATATCTGCCGGTGCACCGCCACGGCGTGTTGTCAATGATGACGTAAGGTTCAAGGGCAAAGTAAAACGGGACACTTCTCCCGCAGCTCACTATAACCACGGTCACGATAACCACCGTTGCTGTTCTCTCGGTGCAGTATCGTTCCCGCAGCTTTCGGCAACATATTGCGATTGAGCGATCGAAGGTAAAACTGACCGTAAACCAAACAGAACAGTCCGTCGCTACTCTCCCAAATACAAGTGTCAGAGCGCATACAGGAGTGATGAGCAGGAATCTGGAATACATGTAGATATTGTTGGTCTGTTCCACTAAACCAACAAGGATAACCACCATCATATCCGCTGCTGCCATTCCAACCAGGTAACGGGTAATGCATTTGGAGAGACCGCATTTTCCACGAAGCAGGATCATAATCGCCGTTAAATTAACTGCAAAAAATTGAAAATAAAATAGAAATATAATTAGAATAAATGTAGATATTGTTTGTCTGTTCCACTAAAGCAACAACGACAACCACCATCAGATACGCTGAGGCCATTCCAGCCAGGTAACGGGTGATGCATGTGGAGAGTCCACATTTTCCCCGAGATAGGATCACAATCGCCGGTAAATTAACATCAAGAAATAGGAAAGCAAAATATATCTATGTTCAGCAGCAAATCTCTGAATGCCCCCATGGATATGTTCTGTTTGGAAGTGGAAAGCGGGAGTCCAGTGTGTGCGGTCTCCGTCGCTGCACTCCGGCTGGAGGACAATGACGGATGTGAGTGTCAGAGGATTGGCTACATTTCCACAGTTTAGAGAAAAGAATCTGAGCTCCACGACTCACGTACCGGTGAACGGACGATCGTCCCAGTAAACAACACCATTTCCATTATTAGAGGTGAAAGAGTTGAAGGGATTGTTTGCAGTGATGACAAAGTGGAATCAAGAGATACAGAGCTCAAGTTATCATTTACTGATTTATGTTAGAACAGACCTACGTGTCGAAAATAGACTGGACAATCATTTAAATAAGCTGCCACGTTGTTATAAGGTCCACACTGGTAGAAACTCGCACCCAGAAAAGTATAGACCAGCATCACTTCAGAATGCCTAGTGAGGTGAAATTATGAAACAATGCCAATATCGGCCCGGACGTAAATGACAAAAGAAAAATCACTTCGATCAAAGTAAGGAAAATGAAAATAAAACAATCAGATGTTTGAATTCTCCATTCCGGAAACACGTTTCAGCCGACGGTAGCATATGTGCTCAGTAACAGTGTGGATACCGCAGCAAAGTAACAGCAAGACTACGACACCGTACGTAAAGTAACCAGCTCCAGCACCTCACCGGGAACACCAACCGCTACAAGTGTGGGATAGAAAATGCCCGTGATGTAATAAATCGCCGGATATCCCATATTCCGTCAGAAGCAGCGTTCAGTTGTACGGAACGTTTCAGCTGCTCAGATGGACTGGTGATCGGTTTAGCAGAATTTTATTGAGGTGAAAGCAATTCCACTGAGGCAATTAGCGTGGCTATCACTTCAGGGACGTTAGTGACAACCAACTGCACAAACATTTATATAAACTATTTTTACTCACTGTCCCCGTGTCATGAATGTGACTCCTCAAGGGATATTGCAATCTATTTACTTTAAAACAGAATAAGATGTGAATTTTCCATGTTATTTTTCCATGATATCTGGCTTCAGTTTTTTTTTTAAACACGATTTTTGTTTATATATCTGTGTTGCTTTTAAGGTCGGCATTCATCTTGACGTTGATGTATTTTGTAACATTTGACGGAGCACATTCGCTTCTGAAATTGAGGGAAGTAGTTTGTTCTGGCAAGTGAAATGGAGAAACTTCTTTATTAAAGGGGAACATTTGTTCATATTTTCTTTCGTTATTTCCAGTCATTCCGGGCGGTTTGAGTGATGGAAATCATAGTGACAGCTGACATGTGTTACAATAAAATACACTGCACATATTCCTCCAAACAGTTTAAAAGATCCACAGCGATATTCCAGAGATCTGTGATCAAAAAGGGAACGTGCATTCGGGAAATTAGCGAGGGCTGCAGACAGTTTAAAGAGCGATGTTTTCCAGCGCACAGTTTGAAAGAAACCTGACCTCTGCCAGTCAATGACTAAACCACCCATATTCGTGACGTGCGATGCAGTCTATTTAACTTTAAAGTTACTCTCAAACCTGCCACAATTCTACCACTTTCTCTCCATCCAATCTCTGTTTGAACAAATATACCAAGTAAACTCTATGAAAAATCCACAGTTTCTCAGGCTGTTGTGTTATTGACCAGGAAGTTGACTTATTTTCTCCCGATTTACTCTCAGGTTTATTGCCTTTCGAGCGTCAGTATAAGAATTTAGAGAACAGTGGGTGTGTTCAAGCTCACCTTCTGCTCTTGCAGTGCAACACAACGTGCCTATTGTGTTTCTCGTAGAGATGAGCTGCCCTCGCCTTGTTGGAGAGAGTCTCATCACTCTATTTCCATTGTGAAACTCGTACTAATGTGTGGCCCTCGGTTGACTCGAGAAAGTATCACCTCTGCCTTCAGATTCAACCCCCCATAGTGGGAATCACTTGGTTCCTTTCCGGGTTGAACTCCATCTGTAACTTCTCAGCGCTGCTCTGCGTCCTGTCACTGTCCTGTTGTGATCTGTGACAACCTTCTACACTATCCATAATGTCACCAACATCCATATCATTGCAAATACAATAACCCACCTTCCCACTTCTTTATCAAATCGTTTATAAAGCACAAAAAGCCGGGGGTAACAGAACACATCTCTGCAGGACGCCACTGGTCACCAGCATCCAGAGAGAAAACGCTCAATCCACAAGAATCCTCTGTCTTCTGTAGCCGTCAGTTCTGAATCCACCAGCCAACATTCCAGGGTGCCAAGCCTTCTGCCGTTCTGAAAGGTCATACCATGATTAACTGTAATAAGTGTCTTTTTTAAAGTCCATTTATACCATTTCAACTTCTCTATCTTTATCAATGTACATTGTCACTACCTCAGAGAATTCAGCCGGGCTCGTGAGACATAATCTGCCCCTCACAAAAGCCATACTGATCCTGCCTTATCAGCTTCTCCAGATTCTCGTAAATACCGTTTCTAAGAATCGTCTCCAATAGTTTGCTCATCTTTGACGTAGGACTCACTGGACTATAATTTACAGGGGTATCCCTAATCCTATTCCCGCTCCAATCCCCTGATAATAACTCTGCGGACAGTGATAACGCAAAGGTAATCGCCAGGTATGTACCCAACAATCTCTCGCCCCTGCTTCTCGCAGTTTCACAAGAGGACTTAAATATCCAAATGTTTTGTTGCTTCTTTTTTTTCAAAATTGCAGTACTCTCTTAACCTAGACATATGGCACATCAGCGCATATAACACTGTCCTCACAAACATCAAGATCCCTCTCACTGGTGAATACTGAAGAAAAGCCTTCATTAAGGAACTGTTATCCCTCCCCCGTTTCCAGCGCACGTTTCATCTTCTATCCTCACCGGTCCTACTCTCACTTTAGTCATCCTCCTCTTCACATACATCTAGACTGACAGGGACTTCTCCTTAAAGTTACGGAAGACCTTCTGAAGAGGTTGAGGTGAAGGCATGCCCTCGATCCCGCCCGTACAGGGCACGAACGGCAAGCGAGGCTGCTCTGTACATGGTCCCGGGAACGTCCCTCTACATTAGTTCCCTTCGCGCTTGGGACAGAAGCATGCGGCAGGCCTAAAATACCAGGCTGGAGGTTGGGGGCGTTTTGTGTCCCAGGAGGAAGCTAGGCACCCCGGGGTCTCCCTTTCTAAGAGGAGGTAGAAGGGAGGGGAGTCGGGAGCAGGGTGTTCCGAGGTATAGGCGACGACGGCCGGCGCCATCTTCTCGCTCAGGGAGGGGAAGATTCATTTCGAACACGGCCGATCTCCAGTTCGGGCCGCCTCCAGCCTGCACTGAGTTCCAGCTATGACTCCAAGCAGCTGACAGGAAGGAAGCCTGACTGTGTTCATGGACTGCATGAGACATTCAGGGGCCGTCCCGTCCGAGAACTGCAGGGGGGGTCGCACTGGGCAGGTGAGGCGAAAGAGTCGGAGAGAGAGAGGGAATGAGGGTCAGGCCGGAGAGGCAGGGCGTCACGGAGATAGAGATTGTGGAGAGAGGAAGGGAGGGTGATGTTGGCGAGGACGGATTGAGGAGGGTGATCGCGAAACGTGTTGGAAGGTGTGGACTCATGGTGACGGGGAGGGAGGGGTCAGCCCGATGGAAAAGGAGTGAATGTTTCACAGGGACTGTACAATGGTGGCATTGCAATCCCATAATGTCCTGCTGGTCGGAAAGCCCTCTACATCCTTCACGAACATAAGCCCTTTCACTGACTCACAAAGCCGCACTCTTCTTCATCCCAGTCTCTCACTCTCTCTCTCTCTGTCAGTCCCCAGTCTCCTTAACGCTCTCCCCGATTCTTGGTCTTCCCTCTCTCTCGGAACCATAGTTTCGCCCCCACCCCTACCAGGCTGTCTCATAATTTCTCCTCCTAGTCTCTTTCCCGCTACTTGCTTTCCAGCCCTGGCGTCTCTCCCAGTCTCTTTCTTCCTCCAGTCTCACTTTCTCTCTCGCTCTCTCCCCGTTATACTGATCCCCACTGCTTGTCCCTGAAAGGTCTTCTTCCCACTTTCTCTCCATATTATTTTCCCTCGACCCTCTCTTCCTCATCTTTCTCGCCCGTCCCTTGCAACTGCCTCCCTTTCTTACTCAGTATCTCATTGCACCGAGTCTCTATCGTCAAGCCTTTCTTCGTCTCTCCTGCGCCCCCTCTCCCTCCCGTATATTTTCCTAGATTATCTACGCGGATTTTCTTCCGGTCTCTCTCGCCTTCCCTTTTGTGCCCTGTCACTCTCTGCCCCGTATCTCTCCTCTCTCCTCTCTGTCTCCGTTTGTATCTCCCTCACGCCTACCCTGTTTCTTTCCCTGCCATCTTTTTCCGTCCATCTCTATGCTCTGCCACGGTTTCTCCGCCACCCCTGTTTTTTCTCTTACCCTCCGTTTTCTCTCACCCCACAGTCTCTCAGTCTCTCTCTCTCTCTCTCTCTCTCTCTCTCTCTCTTACTATCTCTCTCCCGCACCAATGTTCTCTCACACCCAGTCTATTACTTCCTGCCAGTTTCTAGTGCGGGGTGGGTCAAGTTGACGGCGGGAGTGGTCGCAGCCGCTTCTTCGGGGTTAGCCAGTGTTGTCAAAGTTGTACTTCAGTGTAGGTTTAATAGTGGCGATATCCTGCTATACGTTAAGAACTCAAAGTATTGTGGGTGTGCACCATCAGCGAGTTGCTCGCAATCGGAGATAATGAAGCAGCTACGGAACATACTGCTGCCTGAGTCAATGGAGGCCCACTGTTAAACAGCGAGTCGCCGCCGCGGCAGATTTTCATAGGATCCGGTACGTTGTTAATCGTGCACGCTGCAAGCTTGATTTGTTGATTTATTAGGTGCGATCAGCGGGCGGATGGAGGGAGCCGAATCTTCGGTCGCAGCGAGGACTAAACCTGAACCGACGCTCTATGCAGCGGCCCAGAGTGAGGGCACTTAGCCTTCGCGCTTCACGGTGGGCTGTGCGGCGCAGAGTCCAGAACAGAGCCGGGGCTGCCTTGCCAGGGTTTCACTCGGCAGAAGACAAGCTCTGTTCTGGCCGTCTGCTGATTACTCAGCGGCACTCAATGGACTCGGGCCTCAAGCTGCGGGTCCGCTACCTTTTCAGCCGCCGGGTATGAGGCGCTCGAGATTCATATCCGGCGAAATGCAACTGCGGCGACTGAAGATTTAAAATGGACTGAGGAGTCTGGACTATATACATATATATTTGCCTAGTTTTACTTTGTATATGCGAGGACTGGGCTTCAAAACTGTCGTGTTCTTTATATTAATACGTGGCGTGGGTTACTCATAAAGAAACGTATTCTAGAAGAATATAACTAGAACTTTTATTAACAGCAGTCAAACCATGTTTTACACCGCCATGCCTCCAGATCATTCGCGATCTTTCTCAGATTTCTGCGCAGAACTCCATCCAATCACGTTCTTACACGTGACACGTGATATCACCACAAGCACCACGGACTCTCCCAGCGGAAATCGGTAGCGGGATCTCCCCTGTCCTTCTGGCCTGAGGAAGGGTCTCGGCCCGAAACGTCCACTGTACCTCTTCCTAGAGATGCTGCCTGGCCTGCTGCATTCACCAGCAGCTTTAATGTGTGTTGCGGGGTCTTCCAGTGGCCACCCATTTTAATTGCGCTTCCCATTTCTATTTCGATATGCCCAGCCATGTCGTGATGAGGCCACACCTATTTGGAGGAACAAAACCTTATATTTTGTTTTGCGTAGCATTCGACCTGATGGCATAAACATTGATTTCTTAAACTGCCGGTAATGACCCCAGCCCCCCTTCACCATTCTCGATCCCCGTTTCCCTCTCTCGCCTTATCTCTTTGCCCGTCCATCGCCTCCCTCTCGTGGTTCTCCCCCATTTTGCTTTCATCCATGGCCATCTGTCTCTTTCACCAATCAATTTACCAGTTCTGTACGTTACCCTCCTTCTCCAGGTTTCACCTACCACCTGGCGCTTCTCTCTCCACTCCCCCACCCACCTGTTAAATCTACTAATCAGCTTTTTATTTTCTCCAGTCTTTTTTTCCCAAAATGCTACCTGTCCTGCTAAGTTCCTCCAGCAGTTTGTGTTTGTTAATCTATAATAACTGTTGGATAGAAAATTACAGGGTAAACAAGCAAGAACAACTTATTTAATCGATCCATTCCAAATATGCAGAACGTTCTGAATTCCGTAAGTGAAAAAAAAACAGCGGCAATATGTTGAAAGAGGAAATTACATGAACAGGGCGCGCATTGTCGCAATACTAATATCTACAACTGGTTTCATCCTAAAGTATTTAAACAGCAGCATTAAACCGTTAAGCCGACATGGCAGTCTTAACGTAAATCTCCAGAAAGCTAAAATAATGGACACCACCACAATGGTCAGGAAGAAATAAGGACTAGAGTAGGCATTTTCCCCCATAGAAATCTATACAATTATGAACCGATTGTGTACGTTCTATGGTGTTAAACATTTCTTCTTAATAGTTCTTTCTCATGCAAAGGACAAGTGCAGCAAATTGTGTGCGTATGTTTAAACCGGAAGTTGATCGTTTCCTGATCGGTCAGGTGATCAATTGATAAAGCGAGAAGTCAGGTATATGGAGCTGATTGGGATCTAGGATCAAGCCATGTTGGAATAGCAGAGCAGACTCGATATGCTGAATGGCGTAATTCTGCTCCCATGGAAGCAAAGAGCTCAGATGTCGCAGCATGTAGCAAAGTTCATTGAAAACTGAAGGTATCTTCAACCAATGTGGGACGTCCACTGCATGAACGATCCTGTTCCAAATTGCCATTTCCCCATTCAATGCCCACACAGGATGACATTTCCGGAGCCGACCAGCAGTAAAACCAAGGACGTTTTGCGGCTCTGCATCTCCGTGTCTCTGGAACTTTTACCGTTGTTGGGACGCAGGAGTCTGCCGCGGGCTCTACTGGCTAATGTATGATGATAAAAACATTGCGCAGGATAACAGCAGGGAATGGGATCCCAGCCAAAAATACAGAACGAACGACATCGATTACTGTCCAGAATTTTAGAGGAAGTATATATATCTTGTACCATGACGAACCAGAAAACGTTATTTAAACAGCACAGTGCAGTCACTGTGCTCAGACCCACAGCTGCCGTTCTCCCATTACAATACTTAGCGTTTAGATCGTGGAATCAAATGGCCGCAAACCAATCAAAGGTGCAAGCGACGGTGAACCAAACAGAGCAATCTGTGGCGGCCTGCAATAAGAAGACGTGGGCTCTACACACGCGGACGTAAAGCAGAAAGGAAAGTCATCCGGAAAAGCCTTAGGAATTTTCATCAATATAACGTCGAGAAAAACGACCGCTTGGTCTGCCGCTGACATGGCCAAAAGATATCGGGTGACAGTTTTAGAGATTGCACTCCTACCCCGCGATACTATGACAATTGTCATAACGTTCACCGTGAAAACCAGAAGTACAGAAATTATACATCAAGCTGTAGCATGTGCCAGTGTCTTTTTTACCGCCCCAGTATGTCAGCCTCTATCATTATCTTTAGTAGCGCCTCTTCCGCACCTAGCTTTCCTTGGATAGAAAATCTGTAACCACACACCCGCTATATTTCCTATTAGTCATTTCCGTCCGGAAAAAAAAAAAACATAACACACAAGCGGTTGAGTCTCTCTGTGCGTCTTACGATCGTGTATAAAACTATCGAGACGCCTCTGATCCAGCAAAGAGAGAAGACCAGGCTCGCTCCAGAGATTTCCAATCCAGAACCAATCGAGTTTTGCTTCGCAGCAGCAACATACTTATGCAGGTCAACATCTCTATGTTTCCACCCTTGTGCCATTGAAAAAAGAAAATCAATTTTAAGAGTTTAAACTCTCAAATAACCATACAGTGCCTATGAAAAGTATTCGCCCCCTTGGAAGTTATCGTGTTTTATTGCTGTACAGTGGACTTAGTTTGGATTTTTTAAACACTGATGACCAGAAGAAAGTATTTTCCTGTCAACGTGGAACAGCTCTCTACCACGAGATCTAAATTAATTACAATTATATGTAACGCCCTGGAAAAGGTTTCACTGCTAATGTAATGGTTTCTCTGTAGCCAATGTACGTTTGGGTATTGACTAGCGATAACGGGGCTTTGGAATGTGCGGCAGCCCATGATGGGAGCAGTTTTTTTCCTTCTGTGCCCGACAGCAAGGGCTTTTGTTGGCGGAAAATGGAAAGAGAAGATGCCAGAACGGAGAGGTTGCAGGTTGCAGCACGGAGTGGACATGGGATGGGGTCGGGGGTCGACGACGCCGGGTGAAATCGGTGGTGACCGACCGTACTGGAAAATCTGATCTCCAACTTGCGCATTAGATTGTTTCCTTAATATAGGCCCCTTTCCGTTTGTTTTCATTACTAACACTGTATGCAAATTAAGGATTATAAAGATCAATCGTCATGTTGCGTATTGTTTTTTTTTTATTTCGTGCTACTGACTTGGCACAGGTGGACACATCACACAGCATCAGGATATCTCAGGTTTGGCCGGGCTGGAGGCTGTCTTCCCCTAGACTGACACTGCCCGCCGAACCTGGGAGTTACACATAAAAACACAAAATAATAGTTTGCGTAAGTATTCACCCCAGTAAAAATGGCACACCAAATCAACACTGGTGCAGCTAATTGGATTCAGAAGTGCAATAATTAATTAACTTGAGATCACCTCTGTACAGTCAAGACGTTTCAATCGATTGCAGTAAAATACACCTGCATCTGGAAGGTCCATCTGTTGGTGAGTCAATATCCTGGCAAAAACTACATCATGAAGACAAAAGGACTCTCCAAGCAACTCGGCGAAAAGTTTATTGAAAAGCACAAGTCAGGAGATGGATGTAAGAAACCCCCTTGTACTCCCTTAAAACTCCCTTGGAGTACAGTTAAGTCAATCATGAGGAAATGGAACAATATGACACAATTGTAAATCTTCCTTGAGCAGGCATTCCTCAAAATCTGAGTCATTATGGAAGAAGAGGACTGGTGAAGGGAGACCACAAGAGACCTACGACAACTCTGCAGGAGACACGAGCTTCAGTGGCTGAGATAGGGGAGTCTGCGCATACAACGACTATTGCCTGGGTGGTTCACCAGTCCGAACTTTATAGGGGAGTGGCAAAGGAAAAAAAAACATAAAATCTCGGCCATAGCTGCTACAAGAAGGAGACTCTAACGACTGGGCGAGAGACACTCGGGCATGCAGAGAGAAACTGAGGGGTAAGAGGTACAAGAGGGAGACTGCTGTGCGCAAATGAGAAGAGAAAGGCTAGGAGAAGCGACATTCGGGCAGACAGAGCGTGTGCGTAACTGGGGTAGGTGAAAGAGAGCGCAGAGGGGAGAAATTGGGTGAAAGACGGGATAGTGAGGGTCCGGAAGAGAGAGAGAGAGAGGGTGAGAGACACTGGGAGAGAGAAAGATAAGAGGAGCGAGAGACCGGGGAAAGGACTGGGTAGGGAGCACCGCGGGTGTGGTGGGGGAGGGTTAGGCCATGGTGATGAGAGAGGTTTCGATAGGTATAGAGATCGGAGTGGGGAAAGAACTAAGATAGCGATGTGGAGTACCGGTAAGTAGAGAAGAGAGAGAGAGAGTGCAACAGTATAGAGACGGGAGAGAGAGAGAGATGGGAAGGAGGCTGTGAAGAGAGACAGAGCATCTAGAGTAGAAGATGGAGGCGCGACGCGGCGCGTGCAGTTCTCTGGTGAAATTATATCGTATTTCTAAGTAGGATGCCATGCACAATTCTGATTTGATGGAGACAGACGTGAAAACCACAGAGGAACATCTGGAGAATCTTCTGAAATGCCCGGTTCGCTGCCGCTGCTACTGTGAGATCGAGAATCTCCTGAGGGAAGGCCCCAAAACCCCTGTTGCCTGCTGCTGGCGACTGAGGCTGGGGTCGAAGCGTTCGGCAGAGATGGTGCTCGGTACTCGATGTCGGAGGGTTAGTCGGAGGCTCGAAGTTTTCGGGCGACTCAGGGTCGGACTGTGATCGGGCATGGCAGGGAGAGGTTTCTTTCTTCTCCGATCTGCGTGAGATGCGGGAATTTCGAGAGACTTTGAATTTTTTATTGTGCCCATGGCCTGTTCTTCATCAGATTATGGTATTGGTGCACTGTTGTAACTATATGTCATAATTATGAGTTTTTTTAAATTAGTTTTGCAGTCCTGGTCTGTCCTGTGTTTCTGTGATATCACACCGGAGGAATATTGCATCATTTCTTAATGCATGCATTACTAAATGATGTAAAGGAGGACTGTGTGTCCTCATAATCTAATCTAATCTAGTGAGCGCTGCGATGGTAGAGAATGAGCCTGGGGCAGAGAAAGACGGCGGTGTACGGAGACGAGACGTAGAGAGCGAGAGACGGGGAGAAACTGGGGTGAAAAGGAGAGCTGAGTTGGGCAGAGACGGTGGGGAGAAAGACTATCGGGGCGTGGTAAATCTGGGATTAGGGTGTGTTTCGAAGTGTGAGTCAAAATGCACCGAGAGGGGCTAGAGGGTTTTCCGTCACGCATAGCATTCTGGGACTGCAGTGTCACTATTGTAAAGTGCTTCCGAACCCTTCAACCCCTGCCGAAGCGCTGACTCCTTCCCTTGACCTCACTCCGTCCAACCCGCATGCACGGTCTCCCTCCCTCCAAACATTCTTCACTACCATCACCCTCCCTCTCTCTCTGACCTGCAACCTCCGTCCCTGTGGATGTAATTCCGAATATAAAGTTTACAAGACTGTATGTTGCTTTAGCTTTATGAAATTGGAGACTTCTGTGTTTTCCACTTAAGAATATCGTGCTAGTCACTACTACTCCACAGAACGATAACACAGCTGCGCAAATGAGATTAGCGTAAACGGATGGGACACAAATCATGAAAACAACATTATGAACTAACTCCATTGTTTTGAGGAGGTCTCACACACATCTCTGCTACTAGATATAAAGACAAGCATTTTACGTTTACCTCGGAGTTCCATATATTGGACTCTCCATGATACATGTTCAAATAAATGATTATCCAATTGAAATCTGGTACCGAACTTCATTTTAAAACAATCTCTGGTTAATTGACGTAGACCAGCAGGATCCTGACAAAACGGCGTCGAGCAATGGAATAACTGAGGGTTGCAAAGGCAACTGCGAGTTAGCGACCCGTTGCGTGATCCGCTTTGAGCCTCCCTGATCTTGGCCCATGACCGGGTAGAGAGGATTGTATCGACAAGGCCAAGTAGAAAAGACCGCAACATTATGTGAAGTATTGTGTGACGTAAGGAAGTCAGGATCCGGATCCTAGACGCACCCAAGATGTTCTCTAATTGGTAAATAAACCCAATAGATATAAATTAGATTTCAACGCCCCCCTTCTTCGTTTGCAGGACCAGGTAAGCAGATTGAAATAGGATGGGAAGTAGTAACAGTAAAGTGGATCAGGAATGCGGGGGAGAGATTTCCCTGTAAAGATCAAGATGAGAACCAGGTAAGTAGATTGAAGGAAGGTGGTAAGTAATGAAACTCAAGTTGATGCGAGAAATGCCGGGACAGTTTTCTCTTTAAAGATAAAGAATAAAACGAGAAAGAACCACCGGAAGGTTGAACGAGTAGGGCAATCGCTTGGATGTTCGCTGGTGCCGCCAATCTCCCCTGCTGATAAGGTCTGGTTGGAAAGTGGATATAGCAGCTATGTGCTATGTGATTCCTTTTACTTGTGACGTGCGGTTGTACACAAGGACGGTGGCCTATTGGGAGTCTTTCGAGATAAAACAGTTAAATAATTTAAACTGGAAAGTCGTAGCGGAAACGGAGAAACTACGTGGGATTTAATAACGTGTTTTGATTTATGCACTTTGCGAGTGGTATGCTGGCATTTATAGCGAGAGGATTCGAGTACAGGAGCAGGGAGGTACTACTGCAGTTGTACAAGGCCTTAGTGAGACCACACCTGGAGTATTGTGTGCAGTTTTGGTCCCCTAATCTGAGGAAAGACATCATTGCCATAGAGGGAGTACAGAGAAGGTTCACCAGATTGATTCCTGGGATGGCAGGACTTTCATATGAAGAAAGACTGGATGAACTGGGCTTGTACTCGTTGGAATTTAGAAGATTGAGGGGGGATCTGATTGAAACGTATAAGATCCTAAAGGGATTGGACAGGCTAGATGCAGGAAGATTGTTCCCGATGTTGGGGAAGTCCAGAACGAGGGGTCACAGTTTGAGGATAGAGGGGAAGCCTTTTAGGACCAAGATTAGGAAAAACTTCTTCACACAGAGAGTGGTGAATCTGTGGAATTCTCTGCCACAGGAAACAGTTGAGGCCAGTTCATTGGCTATATTTAAGAGGGAGTTAGATATGGCCCTTGTGGCTACGGGGATCAGGGGGTATGGAGGGAAGGCTGGGGCGGGGTTCTGAGTTGGATGATCAGCCATGATCATAATAAATGGCGGTGCAGGCTCGAAGGGCCGAATGGCCTACTCCTGCACCTATTTTCTATGTTTCTATGTTTACTCGGTTTACTTGTGCTTCGTCCATCTGTGGATTTTGTCCTTGCTTTCATAAGTGGTTGTGTGTTGTGCATGTTGTGTGTGCTGCTGTGTTTTACACCCTGGGCCGGAGAAACATTGTCTCTTCTGTCGGTGTGCATGTGTGGAATTAATTGTCAATTATCCTGACTTGACTCGTCTTGAATAAGGACTGGAGGTAGCTAAGCGACAGCAATCTCGGAAGCAAAAGGAAAATAGGCTGATTGATCAGTGTCCAATCAAAAGAAAGGGGAGGGTTCTCAATGCTTATATCCTCACCTAGTCAGGCTGAGCCCCGGCCGGATTCAGGTCTGGAAAAAAAAAATAATGTTAGCAGAAACTATATGACAGAATCAAACACCCTGACCCCACCTTATAACGCTCAGGCAACCGAAGCCGAAGAGCGGGGGTGGGGGGTGGGGGGCGGGCAAACCGCAAGACAGTGAACTATCCAAGGAAAATATGAGTGCATTTTCATTGTCGCTTGTGCATTGGTGGAATGGGCTGAAAAGAACGGAACATAACGACAATTTGCTTATTAAAACAGAAAACCTGGAGACAGAACAAAGAACTGAAGTCGGAAATAAATCCTGTTATACAATAACCGAATAAATATGATTGGTACCATCGAGGTAATCCGGCCGTGGATCTTGTCCGAAGTTCGGGTATGGGACAAATCTGGCTGGATTTGTTCACATGTTATTGAAAGTGGTGTGCGGAACCCACCTGACCTGCAGTGCAAGGAAATTCTGACGTTCCCAGAGGATTCGAGGGAGAAACGATAATGACGGCGATAACGTTTTCAATCGAAAGTGGTGAAAGGGGACCCTGTAAGGCTGCAATTACGCGGCATCACGTTAGCATAGCTATTTTCGAGAGGTTGCCAGGTGCAGGCAAAAACCAAGGGGAAACATAACTGCAACACACATCAAAGTTGCTGGTGAACGCAGCAGGCCAGGCAGCATCTCTAGGAAGTGGTACAGTCGACGTTTCAGGCCGAGACCCTTCGACAGTGGCCTGCTGCGTTCACCAGCAACTTTGATGCGTGTTGCTTGAATTTCCAGCATCTGCAGAATTCCTGTTGTTTGCGGAAGCATAACTGACTGTATTTCCCGTTTCTGACTGCATTAATGGTAAGACTCTTGGGAGTGTGTAGGATCAGAGGGGCTTGGGGTCCGAGTAGACAGGACACTCATAGCTGCTGTGCAGGTTGACTCTGTGGTTCAGAAGGCATACGGTGTATTGGACTTCATCGATCGTGGGATTGAGTTTAAAAGCCGAGAGGTAATGTTGCAGCTTTCTAAGACCCTGGTCAGACCCCACTTGGAGTACTGTGCTCAATTCTCGTCGCGTCACTACAGCAAGGATGTGGAAAACATAGAACGGGTGCAGAGGAGATTTACAAGTATGTTGCCTGGATTGGGGAGCATGACGTACGAGAATAGGTTGAGTGAACCCGGCCTTTTCTCCTTGGAGCTACGGAAGATGAGAGGTAACCTCATAGAGGTGTATAAGATATTAAGAGGCAGTGTTCGTGTGAATAGTCAGAGTCTTTTTCCAAGGGCTGAAATGGCTAGAACGAGAGGGCATAGTTTTAATGTGCTTGGAAGTAGATACAGAGGAGATGTCAGGGGTATGTTTTTTTTAGGCAGAGAGTGGTAAGTGCGTGGAATGGGCTGCCGGCGATGGTGGTAGAGGCGGATACAATTGCGTATTTTAAGAGACTCCTGGACAAGTACACGGAGCTCGGAAAAATAAAGGGCTATGTGTTACACTGGGTAATTTCTAAGGTAAGGAGATGTTCGGCACAGCTTTCTGGGCCGAACGGTCTGTATTGTGCTGTAGGATTTGTATGTGTCTATGTATTTCCCGTTTCCCTGACAGATGTGAATCGTCTGCTGGAATAGTCTTGCAGGACAACTCTGCGCTGCCTTACAGATGCTTAACGACGTTTATTATCTACAGCAGCTTATTCTGACATGTCAAACTCTGATGCATTTACATTGCACTGCCCGATATACTGAGACATCTCAGTCGAGCAATCACCAAAAAGTTCTTTCCGTGCGTAACAGAGCAGAAAGTCTTTCTATAAACGGTAGCATCTATTATGGTCCAGAGGGCATGGTGTCAGAAGTGTTTTTGAGTGAGCAACAGAATGAACAGTTGAAGTTGCCAAACTGAACCCGTCATGTCACTATAGTCATCAACCCCCCTGCAGCGCTTGAACCACTCGAACCCGTGCTGAAGACTTTACACGAGTTAAACCGCACACAATGTATAACTCTGCCTAATACTAACGCTTCTCTATAACTTCGTTCCTCTCAGGCTGGATGTATAATATTTCCTTCTTCATCGTTAAAACAAGGTTTGACCTATTTGTTCCCCCTGCTTTGCCTGAATATGTCGTACCCTTGTTGCTTTCGCAGGTTCCTCCCTCCCTGTGGACGATACACAAAAGTCACGTGGGACTTGTACATTCCGCCCCACCACACGAAGACTAGAGGGTATTTCTACCCTCTATATGATACGGCAATATGATTTGTCACTGGGGGCAATAGAAGGCATGGAACCTGTCATAAAAGCACTTTTCGATGAGGAAGGCTTTGTATCAACCTGTAGTCCCTGTAATTCTCTTATATTACCAGTTCCGAAACCAGGTCGTGATAATGAGTGACCTTTTCTTTCAATATTTGAGGGCGATTAGCACGATAACATCTCAAGGGTTTAGTAACGCCAATTTAACTGAACGACATGGGGCGGCAGACAACCCATTGCATAGTGTTCTGCACAATTACCAGCAGTTGTAAGACGATGCCTGGTTGTCTAACACCTGTCGCCGATCCTACAAATAGAAAATATAGAACATATAAACCTACAGCACATTACCGGCCCTCGGGCCCATAATGTTGTACCCAGCATGTAACCTACTGTAGAAACTGCCTTGTATTTACCTAGCGCATAGACCTCTAGCTTTCCATGTTCCATGTACCATATCTAAGAGGTTCTTAAAAGATCATATTGCATTCGCTTCTATCACCGCCGCCGGCAGTGTATTCCACGCACCCAGAACTCTCTGTGTGAAAACTTAACTCTGACATTCCCTCGGTACCCATTTCCAAGCACCTTAAAAGTATACCCCACGTGTTAGCTATTTCGTCCCAGTGAAAGAAGCCTCTGGTTATCCACGTGATCAATGACCCTCATCATCTTATACATATAATTATGGTAGAAACGTTCAATACTGTGAAATTGGATCTAGGACCAGATCTATCCTTGTCCATGATCAAGTTGAAACTAATGGTGTTATGATCACTGGAACCAAAGTGCTCCCCTACACAGACTTCCGCCACTTGTCCTAACTCGTTTCCTAACAGGAGATCCAATATTGCATCCCTTCTAGTTGGTCCCTCTATATATTGAAATAGAAAACTTTCCTGAACACTTATTACAAACTCTAAACCATCTAGACCCCTAACAGCATTGGAGTCCCGATCAATATATGGGAAATTATAATCCCCTACCACCACAACTTTATGTTTCCTGCAGTTGCCTGTTATCTCTCTGCAGAATTGCTCTTCCAATTCTCGTTGACTATTGGGTGGTCTGTAATACAATCCCACTAATGTGGCCATACCTTTCCTGTTTCTCAGCTCCACCCATAAAGACTCAGTAGACAAACCCTCTAATCTGTCCTGCCTGAGCACTGCTGTAATATTTTCCCTAACAAGCAATGCTACTCCCCCACCTTTCATTCCTCTGCCTCGATCACATCTGACACATCGGAACCCTGGATTATTAATCTGCCAGTCCTGCCCCTCCTGTAGCCAAGTTTCACTAATTGCTATAATGTCATAATTCCACGTGTCAATCCACGCCCTCAACTCATCCTCCTTCCCCGCAATACTCCTAGCATTGAAATATATGCACCTCAGAAGATTTTTACCACCACTCACAACCTTTCTATCATGGGATTTGCTTGAACTTTTAACATCATTTATTTTCACCCCAGACACATCATCAGCTCTGGCACTCTGGTTCCCATCCCCCTGCAAATCTAGTTTAAAGCCTCCCCAATATCACTAACAAACTTCCCTGAAAGGATATTGATCCCTCTGTAGTTCAAGTGTAACCCGTCTCTCTTGTACAGGTCCCACCCGCCCCAGAATTGGTCCCAATTATCCTGAAATCTGAAACCCTGCCCCCTACACCAGTTCCTCAGCCACTTGTTTGAGGACAATCTCAGTGCATCTGAAGTGGATAGGATGGAAATGGTTTGATTGTTTGCCTGGAGAGTTGTTGAAAGAAAGTGAAATTTCATTCTGGCAAGTATGAGATGTTGCAATTGGAAAAAGACCTTGAACAGCACAGATGTACAAAGTGATCAGCGGATCAAAGTTGTAACGTAGTTAGACAGAGCGGTAAAGGGCATCTATGGGAAGTTTTTCTTCATCGTTTAGGACACAAAGTATTAAGAGTCAAGAAATCAAACTTATGTAAAAGTGAAAGAGAAAGCATACAACAAAGCAACAATTAGTGCGAAGAAAGAAGATTAGGAAGCAGAGGGCAGATGAAAGAATCGTCGTGGCTATCCCTCGAGGTCGAGGCTGATGGTCTTCGTTCTGTTGATCTACTTACCGGCTCTCAAGTGGCTGATGACTCCAATCTTGGATTTGAAAGTTCTTCCGCATTCAGGACAGGTAGTTGCAGATGGCTTTGGTTGCGCTGCCTCTCTTTCCATTTTCTTTTCTTCTAATTCTGCACATTTGTTGGCTTCGAAAGTTTCTGTTCCTTCACGGATGATGGGTTGCCAGAGTTTCCTGTCCTTGGTATTGGTTTCCCAATTGTTGATGTCGATGTTACATTTTTTCATGTTGGCTTTTAAGACGTCATTGAATCTTTTCTGTTGTCCACCTCTTTTACGTTTGCCTTCTTTAAGCTGGGAGAAGAGGATTTGTTTCGGCAGACGTTCGTCTTTCATCCGAATAACATGACCGCTCCATCTTAGTTGGTTCTTGATGACGTAGGCTACAATGCTTGTTTATTTCTTGTTTGTTTTTTTGCTTGAATTTAGCACACTGACATTGGTTCTTCTATCTTCGCAGCTGATATTTAAGATGTTTCGAAGAAAGCGTTGATGGAACTTTTCAGGTGCCTTCAGATGTTGTCGGTATGTTGTCCAGGTTTCTGATGCATACAGGCGCGTTGGGATCACCACTGCTTTGTACACTAACATTTTGGTGCCTGTTCGGATGTCACCATCATGAGAGACCCTTGTCCGGAGACGTCCAAAAGCTGTTCCAGCGCATTTAAGACGATGTTGGCTCTCGTCATTAAGATCGACATTGGAAGAGAGGTGACTTCCAAGACACGGAAAGCGGTCCACGTTTCCCAGGGTTGTTTCGCCAAATTGAAACGATGGTTCTATCCGATTTGTCTCAATAGGTGACGGTTGATAGATGATCTGCGTCTTCCTGGAATTGATGGTAAGTCCAAGTTTCGTGTATGCACGGTTGAAGGCAGTCAGAATCTTTTGTAGGTGGTTTTCTGAAAGAGCTGCAATACTGTTGTTATCTGCGTATTGGAACGCGATGAGGGAACTCGTGGATGTCTTCGTTTTGAATTTGAGACGGGCAAGATTGAAAAGTCTGCCATCTGTTCTGTAGACAATTTCGATTTTTGGGGGTAGGTCGCCCTTCATAATGTGGATGATTGTCCCAATGAAGATGGTAAACAAAGTTGGGGCAATCACGCATCCCTATTTAAATCCTGATCTGACTTGAAAAGGTTCACAGTTACTGTTGCCGACCATGAACGTGACAAGCATGCCATTATGGAGGAGTCTCAGGATTGCCTAGGAGCCTCATGAACCCTGCAGAGGGCAGCTGGAAGAATAATGAGTGGGAAAAGATGAAACACAGCCATTTAGAACAGCAAGAAGTTTTTAAAAAGAAGACAGATTTATAGAGCGGGTGTCAGAGCAGCGGGCGACAAAGCAGATGTAGACAGAGTAGGAGGGGTTTGACTTAACGGGGCTTAGGCGATAACAGTCGTGAAAGGTTAGTTACATGTGAAAAATACAAACAGGAACTATGGAAGTGAGGCTGATGTTCTGTACTGGGTGTCAGATGTGGGAAATCCGGGAGACTCCCATCCTCCCAGACGACCTCATCTGCGCCAGGTGCGTCAAGTTGCAGCTCCTTAGGGATCGGGTTAGGGAACTGGCGATGCAGCTCGATGATCTTCTTCTGGTCAAGGAGAGTGAGGAGGTGATAGAAAGGAGCTATAGGAGGTAGTCATACACGGGCCTTGGGAGATAGATAAGTGAGTAACAGTCAGGATAGGGAAGGACAAGAGTCGAATACCAACGAGTACCCCTGTGGCTGTCCCCCATAACAATAAGTACTCCTATTTGAGTACTGCCGGGGGAAGGCCCAGCTGAGGGAACCAACGGAGTCTGGCCCTGTGGCTCAGAAGGGTAGGGGAAGGATGGCAGCAGTGACAGGGGACTCTATAGTTAGGGGGTCAGACAGGCGATTCTCTGGACGCCAGAAAGAAACACGAATGGTAGCTTGCCTCCCAGGTGCCAGGGTCCGGGATGTTTCTGATCGTGTCCACGATATCTTCAGGTGGGAAGGAGGACAGCAAGAGATCATGGAACATATTGATACCGAAGACATAGGTAGGAAAAGGGAGGGTATCCTGAAAACAGATTACAGGGGGTTAGGAAGGAAGTTGAGTAACTTCGGGATTACTGCCTGTACCACGTGATTATAGGAATAAGATGAGGTGGAAGATGAAGACGTGGCTGAGGGGTTGTAGCAGGGAGCAGGGCTTCAGATTTCTGGATCATTGGTACCACTTTTGGGGCAGGCATGACCTGTATAAAAAAGAAGTGTTGTACTGGGCCCGAGTGCGACCAATATCCTGGCAGGCAGTTTTGCAAAGGCTATTGTGGTGCGGGAACTGAACTGAAGAGACGGAGGAAGGGGCGGTTGGCTCACAAAAGCTTGTAGATAGTGCAAAACGGAAGATAGGCAGGTGATCGAGAAGGGATGCGGTCAGACAGATCGTTTGAGTTGCGTCTTTTTTAATGCAAGGAGTATTATGGAGAAAGCAGATCAGCTTAGAGATTGGATCAGTATTTGTAATAATGATGTTGTGGCCATTACAAAGACTTGGATAGCTCAGAGGGGGAATGGTTACATAGAGTACCACGCTTTCTGCGACTGAATGCATTGAGAATGTGAAATACTGAACGAGAATTGGACATTTGTGAGTTCACTTGAAAAATAAAGAGAGGTAATTCTTGCGTGAATGAACGGAAGGCAGTCGTCTATTTGAGAGATTTGTATTGACAGGATGTTTGAATTAATCGTATCTTTTACAACAGGATATGACGGTTGATAATGTCTGTTTCGTTCAGTGAAATAAATTTTCTGGAACTGATGTGACATTCAGGGGTTGGGTTTCTTTCCGAAAGTACATGATGTATTAGTGCATGTGGGCCGCAAGCACCGGCCTCGTCCTCCCGTCTGTTCTTCAGGATATTTGATTAGGAATTTCACTCTAGCAATTAACTGTTTATTCTCTATACGCCAATAACCTGCAACGGTTTTGAACGCAGAAAAGTGTAAACTTGGATTTTTGTTTTGCCTTACCTGCGTATTTCAATTTTGTTCTTTTATTTGTCTGTTTTGGTATTGAGTTCAGAAGTAGACGCGGATTTCACAGATGCCCAGGTAAATCATGGTAAATGTATCGCGATATGAGCGTATCTATTCCAGGTACGATAAACCCGCTGTCCAACGGTAATTTGGCATTAGGAGTTCGATATTCTCATTTTGGAAGGCTGGTTCATTTGGAGAGCACCAACAGATGCTGCTGAAGACTTTGAAATGTTGACTTTGAGAGTACCATTGGAAAATATTGTTTCGATGTTATTGTAGCATCTGCCCCGTAATATGTCAATGGGAGTTCAGATTGTATAGCGTGCAATTCCATTCTGAAATTTCGCATTTTGCGTACATCGTCTGCCCGAATTCAATAAATTACCCGAGCTGCAGGGTAGTCAAATTAAAGTTTGTCTCTCAGAACACTGTAATAGCAGAGCGGAGACATACTTGTAAACTGTACTAAAGTTTATACCTTCCTTGCGGAACATCACTGGCCTCTGACCTCCAGGGAGAAATCCCTCCATCTACTACCTGATCTGCCTTCTGTTAGTTAGCTAGTTCTGAGTCCACTCAACCCGGCTTCCCCAGATGCAATGACGTCTAACCCTCTGAACGTGCCACCATGTATAACCCGATCAAACTCTTCACAAAATTAATATCGACTGCTCTGACATCATCTGTATATTATTTCTGACTTTTTGCAAATAATTCATTCAGGCTCATAGGGACGATCTGACGACTATCCCGAACCAGAGTACGTATCTCCAGATACGCATGAATTCAATCTCTCAGCGTGCTCTACAATAGCTTGCCCACCACTGCCGGAAGATTCACTGGCCTGTAGCTCTCAGGACTATCCCCAGTACATTAATTGAACAAAGTGAAAACATTTACCATCCTCCGATCCCTTCGTACTACTCCTGCGGCCAGTGAAGACGCAAATATCATGTTCAAAACCGCAGTAATATCCACGCCCGCTTTCACTAAGTACGTTGAGTGCATCCGTTCTAGCACCGGGAAAAGATCTATTTTAATGTTTTACAAGTTTCCAGTGCATAATTCGTAACGTCGGCATGTCCCAGCACATATGCGTCTTTACGCTGTATCCACATTCATCAAGGTCTCGCGCACTGTTGAGTACGAAGCAAGATATAATTAGCCACCTTCACTGCCTCCTTGCACTCCAGACCCATGCTTCCCCTTTCATCCCTGATCCGTCCCACTCTCTCTCTCGTCATCCTCCTGTTCTTCCCGTACCTTAATGGAACTCTCCAAGGCTGTCTCATGTCCCGTTCTAACTCTTCCAATTACATTGTTCATTTATCTCCTGGCTACATTGTGAATTTCCATAGCCTTGTCTCATCTTTTCTTCTTGAGCCTTAAGTATTTTTCTTTCTTTTTCTTGTCGAGCTGTTTCATATCTCTTGGCAACGAGGGTTACTTTACACTAACCTCTGTTCCCCGCCTCGATGAGACAACTCTTTTCCGGCCCCCAATCAAGTATTCAATTCACAATCACTTGTTGCGCATTTCAAGGCGAGCACCAATTCCAAAATTCCTAACTACTAACACCAATTAGATACATTCCATAATGACTGCTCCCATTCCAGTGTAATGTTATGGTAAACGTCGAATAGTTGACTTGCGACGAGATCTAAAAGGTACTAATGTCCTGGCGGGATTGTTTAATATAGGTATTAGGGAGGGTTTAAACTAACTTGGCAAGGGGAAGGAAACCAAGGTGTTAGGGTCGAAGAGGAGGAAAATAGAAATAAGTCAAAAATACTGTGCAGCAAAGATGGCAAGAAGGACAGGCCGGTGAATATACAGGATAATTTGCTGCAAAATAGAAATATGGCAAAATCGGCAACAGATACTGATCTAAATGTGCTGTAATTAAATGCAGACAGCATTAGAAATAAAGTGGATGACCTTGCTGCACAGTTGCAGGTCAAAACATATGACATTCTGGCCATCACCGAGTCATGCCTAAATGATGGATGTGATTGGGAGCTGAGTACCCAAGGATACACAGTGTATAGGAAAGATAGGAAGGTAGGCAAAGTGGGTGGCGTGTCCCTGATGTTTAGTAACGATATCAAATCAATAGAAAGAAGGGACATAGGATCAGAGGAGGTAGAATCCTTATGGGTAGAATTAAGAAATGGCAAGGGTAAAAAGACACTCATTGCAGTTATATACAGGCCTCCAAACAGCAGCTGGGATGTGGACTACAAGTTGCAGCTGGGAATAGAAAAAGCGTGCAGAAGAAACATGTCAAGATAATTATGGGGGATTTTAATATGAAAGTGGATTGGGAAAGTCAGGAAGGTAACGGATCTCAGGAGAGGGAGTATGTAGAATGCCTACAGGATGGCTTTTTGGAGCAGCTTGTCCAGAAGCCCACCAGGGGACCGGCTGTTTTGGATTGGGTGCTGTGTAAAGAACCTGAGGCGATTAGGGAGCTGGAGGTAAAGGAACCCCTTGGAAGTAGTGATCATAATATGACTGAGTTCAGTTTCAAATTTGAAAAGGAGAAGCTGGTATCAGGGGTATCGATATTTCAGTGGAACAGGGGAAATTACAGTGGTATGAGAGAGGAACTGGCCCAAGTCAATTGGAAAAGTAAACTAAATGGAGGGACGGCAGAGCAGAATTGGATGAAATTCCTACAAGAAATAAGGAAAATGCAGGAAAAATATATTCCAAGAAAAAATAAAATCGTGAATGGAAAAATGGCACAAATGTGGCTAACGAGAGAGGGTAAGGCAAAAATAAAAGCAAAGGAAACGGCGTAGAAGGAAGCAAAAATTAGTGCGAAAAACGAGGACTGGAAGTCTTTTAAAAACTTAAAGGAGGAAACTAAGAACGTCATTAGGAAAGAAAAGATGAATTATGAAAGGAAGTGGATGATTAACATAAATAAGGATACGAATAGTTTCTTAAATATATGAAGAGTAAAGGAGTGACAAGAATAGATATGGGACCGATTGATAAGAAAGGGATGGCGGAGGAACTGAATGAGTATTTTGCATCAGTCTTCACAGTGGAAGACATCAGCAATATACCTGATAGCCAGAGGTATCAGGGAATAATATTAGGTACAGTCAAGATTACTAGAGAGAAAGTGCTTGGGAAGCTAAATGGACTAAGAATAGATAAGTCTCCCGGTCCGAATGAGGTGCACCCAAGGGTTCTGAAGGAGGTGGCTTTGGAGATTGTGGAAGGTCGCAAATGTAGTACCGTTATTTAAGAAAGGAAGGAGGCAGCAAAATGGAAATTACAGACCTATTAGTCTGACACCTGTAGTTGGAAAGATATTGGAGTCAATCCTCAAGGACGAGGTTATGAAATACCTCGAGGTGCATGACAAGATAGGCCGAAGCCAGCATGGTTTCATGAAGGGAAGATCCTGCCTCACCAACCTATTGGAATTTTTTGAGGTAATCTCGAATAAGTTTGACAAGGGAGAGGCTGTGGATGTTGTGTATTTGGATTTTCAAAAGGTCTTCGATAAGGTGCCGCATATGAGGCTGCTTAATAAGATGAGAGGCCATGGAATTATAGGAAAGATATTGAAATGGGTGGAGCATTGGCTGATAGGCAGAAAGCAAAGGGTGGGAGTAAAGGGATCTTATTCTGATTGGTTGCCGGTTACTAGTGGTGTTCCGCAGGGGTCGGTGTTGGGGCCGCTTCTTTTTACGATGTATATCGATGATTTGGATTATGAATTAAATGGTTTTGTGGCTAACTTTGCGGATGATACCAAGATTGGTGGAGGAGCAGGAAATGGTGAAGAAACGGAAAGGCTGCAGAAAGACTTAATCAGTTTAGTTGAGTGGGCAAAGAAATGGCAGATGAGATACAACGTTGACAAATGTACAGTTGTACATTTTGGAAGAAAAAATAATCGGACAGATTATTATTTAGATGGGGAGAAAATTCAAAAATCGGAAGTGCAAAGGAACTTGGGGGTCCTTGTGCAGGATACCCTAAAGGTTAACCACCAGGTTGGATTGGCGGTAAGGAAAGCGAATGCTATGTTGGCATTCATTTCAAGAGGAATAGTGTATAAGAGTAAGGAGGTGTTGATGAGGCTCTATCGCGGATTAGTGAGACCTCATTTGGAATACTGTGTGCAGCTTTCGGCCCCCTATCTTAGAAAGGATGTACTGATGTTGGAGAGAGTTCAGAGAAGCTTTACGAGGATGATTCCTGGAATGCAGGGGCTAACAAATGAGGAGCGTTTGTCAGCTCTTGGACTGTATTCATTCGCGTATAGAAGAATGAGAGGGGATCTCATAGAAACATTTCCAATGTTCAAAAGGTTGGACGGAGTAGATGTGGAAAGGTTGTTTCCCTTGGTGTGTGAGTCCAGGACAAGAGGCCATAGTCTTGGAATTAGAGGGTACCCAGTTAAAACAGAGATAAGGAGGATTTTTTTTTTTTTTTTTTTTTTAGCCAGAAGGTCGTGGACTTGTGGAATTCGTTGCCACATACAGCTGTGGAGGCCCGATCATTGAGGGTGTTTAAGGAGGAGATTGACAGGTATCTAATTAGTCAGAGTATCAAGGGATATGGGGATAAAGCAGGAAGTTGGAACTAGATGGGTGAATAGTTTAGCTCATGGGGGAGCTGCGGAGCAGACTCGATCCGCCGAACGACCTACTTCTGTTCCTTTGTCTTGAGATCTTGTGAAATCTGCCATCGGATCTGTTTCATTTTCTGGTACTAGATCCTGGATGTACCGTTCTCCAGTTCATTGCCCGCTTCTTGTGCCAGAACACTGTCATATTTTAACCTGAAGAAGTGCCAATGAATATTAAGGAGATTAAGTTGCCTGTGATAACAACCATGTTAATATGGCAGATGTCCAAAATCTATCTCACGAACAGTTCTTTTTTTCGTTTTCTTTTTCTGTGATAGGGTGGGGTGGAGTAGGGGGTTTGGGTGTGCTGTCTCTATAGAATACTCCCAAACGAGTGATTGATCCCTTTCTGCTCCTGAAATCTACTCACAGTCTATCCATAGAATACCAAAGAACCATAGAAACTACAGCACAGAAACAGGCCTTTTGGCCCTTCTTGGCTGTGCCGAACCATTTTCTGCCTAGTCCCACTGACCTGCACACGAACCATATCCCTCCATACACCTCCCATCCATGTATTTGTCCAATTTATTTTTAAATGTTAAAAAAAAGAACCCGCATTTACCACCTCGTCTGGCAGCTCATTCCATACTCCCACCACTCTCTGTGTGAAGAAGCCCCCCCCCACAATGTTCCCTTTAAACGTTTCTCCCCTCACTGTTAACCCATGTCCTCTGTTTTTTTTTCTCCCCTTGCCTCATTAGAAAAAGTCTGCTTACATTCACGCTATCAATACCCATCATAATTTTATATACCTCTATCAAATCTCCCCTCATTCTTCTACGCTCCAGGGAATAAAGTCCTAATCTATTCAACTTTTCTCCGTAACTGTGCTTCTCAAGTCCCGGCAACATCCTTGTAAACCTTCTCTGCACTCTTTCAACCTTATTTATATCCTTCCTGTAATTTGGTGACCAAAACTGAACACAATACTCCAGATTCGGCCTCACCAATGCCTTATACAACCTCATCATAACATTCCAGCTCTTCTACTCAATGCTTTGATTAATAAAGGCCAATGTACCAAAAGCTATCTTTACGACCCTATCTACCTGTGACGCCACTTTTAGGGAATTTTGTATCTGTATTCCCAGATCCCTCTGTTCCACTGCGCTCCGCAGTGCCTTACCATTAACACTGTATGTTCTACCTTGGTTTGTCCTTCCAACGTGCAATACCTCACACTTGTCTGTATTAAACTCCATCTGCCATTTTTCAGCCCATTTTTCCAGCTGGTCCAAGTCTCTCTGCAGGCTCTGAAAACCTTCCGCACTGTCTACTACACCTCCAATCTTTGTATCATCAGCAAATGTGCTGATCAAATTTGCCACATTATCATCCAGATCATTGATATAGATGACAAATAACAATGGACCCAGCACTGATCCCTGTGGCACACCACCAGTCACAGGCCTCCACTCGGAGAAACAATTCTCTACCACCACTCTTTGGCTTCTTCCATTGAGCCAATGTCTAATCCAATTTACCACCTCTCCATGTATACGTAGCGACTGAATTTTCCTAACTAACCTCCCATGCGGGACCTTGTCAAAGGCCTCACTGAAATCCATGATGACAATATCCACTGCCTTCCCTTCATCCACTTTCCTGGTAACCTCCTCGAAAAACTCCAACAGATTGGTCAAACATGACCTACCACGCACAAAGCCATGTTGACTCTCCCTAATAAGCTCCTGTCTATCCAAATGTTTGCAGATTCTGTCTCTTAGTACTCCCTCCAATAACTTACCTACTACTGACGTTAAACTCACCGGCCTATAATTTCCCGGATTACTTTTCAATCCTTTTTTAAACAACGGAACAACATGAGCCATTCTCCAATCCTCCGGCACCTCACCTGTAGACAGCGACATCTTAAATACATCTGCCAGGGCCCCCGCAATTTCAGCGCTAGTCTCCTTCAAGTTCCGAGGGAACACCCTGTCATGTCCCGGGGATTTATCAACTTTAATTTTCCTCAAGACAGCAAGGACCTCCTCCTTTTCGATCTGTACTGTTTCCATGATCTCACTACTTGTTTCCCATAAATCAATAGACTTCATGCCAGTTTCTTTGGTAAATGCCGACACAAAAAGTCTATTCAAAATCTCCCCCATTTCCCTTGGTTCCGCACATAGCCGACAACTCGGATCATAGAGAGGACCAATTTTATCCCTTACAATCCTTTTGCTCTTAATATACCTGTAAAAGCTCTTCGGATTATCCTTCACTTTCACTGCCAAGGCAACCTCATGTCTTCTTTTAGTCCCTCTGATCTCTTTCTTCAGTATTTTCTTGCACTTCTTATACTCCTCAAGCACCTCATTTACTCCCTGCTTCCTATACGTGTCATACAACTCCCTCTTCTTCTTTATCAGAGTTGCAATATCCCTTGAGAACCAAGGTTCCTTATTCCTATTCACTTTGCCTTTAATCCTGACAGGAACATACAAATTCTGCACTCTCAGAATTTCTCCTTTGAAGGCTTCCCACCTACCGATCACATCCTTGCCAGAGAACAACCTCTCCCAATCCACGCTTTTCAGATCCTTTCTCATTTCTTCAAATTTGGCCTTCTTGCAGTTAAGAACCTCAACCCTAGGACCAGATCTATCCTTGTCTATGATCAAGTTTAAACTAATGGTGTTGTGATCACTGGAACCAAAGTGCTCCCCTGCACAGACTTCTGTAACTTGCCCTAACTAGCTTCCTAACAGGAGATCCAATATTGCATCCCCTCTAGTTGGTCCCTTTATATATTGATTTAGAAAACATTCCTGAACACATTCTACAAACTCTAAACCATCTAGACCCCTAACAGTATGGGAGACCCAATCAATATATGGAAAATTAAAATCCCCTACCACCACAACTTTATGCTTCCTGCAGTTGCCTGCTATCTCTCTGCAGATTTGCTCTTCCATTTCCCGTTGACTGTTGGGTGGTCTGTAATACAATCCCACTAATGTGGCCATACCTTTCCTGTTTCTCAGCTCCACCCATAAGTACTCAGTAGACAAGCCCTCGAATCATCCGGCCTGAGCACTGCTGTAATATTTTCCCCAACAAACAATGCTACTCCCCCACCTTTCATTCCTCTGCCTCGATCACATCTGAAACATCGGAACCTTGGAATATTAAGCTGCCAGTCCTGCCCCTCCTGTAGCCAAGTTTCACTAATTGCTCTAACGTCATAATTCCACGTGTCAATGCATGCCCTCAACTCATCCGCCTTCCCCGCAATACTCCTAGCATTGAAATATATACACCTCAGAAGATTTTTACCACCACTCACAACCTTTCTATTAGCGGATTTGCTTGAACTTTTAACATCATTTATTTTCACCCCAGCCACACTGTCAGCTCTGGCACTCTGGTTCCCATCCCCCTGCAAATCTAGTTTAAAGCCTCCCCAATAGCACTAACAAACCTCCCTGAAAGGATATTGGTCCCCCTGTAGTTCAAGTGTAACCCGTCTCTCTTGTACAGGTCCCACCTGCGCCAGAAGAGGTCGCAATTATCCTGAAATCTGAAACCCTGCTCCCTACACCAGTCCCTCAGCCACTTGTTCATCCTCCAGAGCATCCTATTCCTACCCTCACTGGCATGTAGCACAGGTAGCAATCCTGAGATTGCCACCCTCGAGGTCCTGCTTTTCAACTTCCTACCAAGCTCTCTATACTCACTGTCCAGGACCTCCTCACTCTTCCTTGCTATGTCATTGGTACCGATGTGCACCACGACATCTGGCTGATAACCCTCCCACTTCAGAACGTCATGCAATTGATCAGAGACATCCTTGACCCTGGCACCCGGGAGGCAACAAACCATCCTGGATTCTCTGTCCAGAGACAATCTCTCCACGGTTTCTTCCCTCGCTGCTGTTGTGTAACTATCAATCACTCCCCGTTTTTCAACGGAACTCTCGCAATCCGACTCTCTCCATTTTGAAACTTCTGAACCCGGGTATGTCTGGAAGCCAATTCCGTCCTTGTGTTTGTCAATTTTCTGTGATAGATTGGAGTGTACTTCAATCGATGTAACAATCACGCCAGCCCATTGAAAGTTTACCCAGTTTCCATGAAGAATGCAATTTCAGGATGACCAGGTAAATGATTGTTTGAATTTATGACAAATCCACTCATGCTTAAAACTGTTTATTCGTTGACTCCGCTGAATTGCATTTGGAGGTGGACGTTATCTACAAAGAGGGCCATTTAATGTAAACACATACCTCAGTCCATTCTTTAGCTCTTTTCTGAATTTCCTCTGTGTTAGTGTATAGATACACGCATTAGTGCACATACTCAGAATCTGCAACATGAACCCAAATTGCTGTAGTATATATATCGGGGAACTCAAGTACCTGTCCTCATAATGATTGTTTTCCGCTTTCCATTTCAGGGTATGAACTACATAGGGCATCCAAAATAATATGAAATTAGCTGAAATTGCAAACAACAAGATCATCGATTTTCTGCGGTTTTCCGCCTCAGTATCTTTCTGATTATCACTGCTGTTCCGAAGCCCTCTGCGGACTCTATTTGCCGCAATGATATATCTTATTGTTAACCCATTGAACACTAACGTTAAGCCGACTGGTAGCAACGGTGTTAAAATGCTATCCATTAATTCGAATCCTTTCCACAGGGGTGAAGTAGCGTATTCATGTGTGAAGGCGCAATGTCAGGGGGTGTTGTCAATGATGACTTCGGGTTCAACGACAAAGTAAAATGGGAGACATTTCCCGCAGCTCACTATAACCGTGGTCACCATCACCGTCATTGCTGTTCTGTCAGTGCAGTATCGTTCCCGCAGCTTTCGACAACATATTGCAATGAAACGATCGAAGGTAAAACTGACCGTAAACCAAACAGAACAGTCTCTCGTCACCACTATAAATACAAGTGTCAGAGCGCATACAGGAGTGATAAACAAGAACCTAGAATAAATGTAGATATCGTTGGTCACTTTCACTAAACAGAATAATATAACCACCATCAGATCCGCTGTTGCCATTCCAACCAGGTAACGGGTGATGCATTTGGAAAGTCCGCATTTCCCCCGAGATAAGATCACAATCGCCGTTAAATTAACTACAAGAAATTTGGAGGACAAAAAAGCACAGAATTATGGTTAGCTGCAAATGTCTGAATGTTCACCATTCTTTCGATGTTATGCACGGTATAGTTGTGTTTTTTTTTGAGAAGTGAACAGAAGCGGCAGAGTGTTGGCGACTTTCCGACCATTTGAAGCCGGGAATATGATTTCCACTATTCACATACCGGTGAAAGGTCGATCGCTCCATAAACAACACTATTTCCATTATTTGAGGTGAAATAGCTGAAGGGATTATTTGTAGTGAAATCATGAGATTTAATGAATAAGTTATGATTTATTGGCTTATGGAAGAACAGACCAGAGTGTCGATATTCGACTGGCCGGTCAGTTGAAAAAGTTTCCGCTCTCGCAAAGCGAGCATTAACAACAGAAAAAAAAGCATAACATCGAAAAAATATGGAAAGTGAATAACAAAACTATCAGTTTCTCGAGCCCTCCATTCTGGAAATACCTTTCATCTGTGCTCAGTAGAAGTCCAAACAGCGCAGCAGAGCAAAAAGCAAACAAGACATGGCACCATACATATGGTGACCAGCTCCAGTGTCTTGCCAAACAGAACAGTCCCTCGTCACAACAAATACTACAAGTGTCAGAGCGCATACAGGAGTGATGAGCAGGGATCTGGAATAAATGTAGACATTGTTGGTCTGATCCACTAACGCGTAAACTATAACCGCCATCAGATCCGCTGTTGCCATTCCAACCAGATAACAAGTGACTCATTTGGTGAGTCCGCATTTTCACCGTGATAGGATCACAATGGCCGTTAAATTAACTATAAGAAATTTGGAGAGAAAAAGTAAGTCAACACAGAATTATCGTAGCTGAAAATGTCGGAATGCCCACTATTTTTCCAATGCTATGCAGGATATGATTTTTTTTTAGAAGTTAAAAGCATAAATTCAATTTGTGCGGACTCTGTCCGTGCTCTCCGGGTGGACAATACTGGACAGAAGTAGCAGTGGGTTGGCGACTTTCTGACAGATCAGAGCCGGGCATCTGATTTCCATGTCTCGTCCCGGTGAAGGTCGATGGCTCCATAAACAACACCATTTCCACTGTTTGAGGTGAAATAGCTGAAGGGATTATTTGTGGTGAAATCATGAGATTTAACGCATAAATTATAATTTAGTGGTATATGGATATTCGGCTGGCCGGTCAATTGAAATAGCTGTGGATCTGGAAAAGCGACCACTGTCGGTTCAGAAAGCCAAACAAGGTGAAACTATGGAACTATGGCAATATCGGCAACAACGCAATTGACAAAAGAAATAAAAGGTATCACATAGAAAAGATATGGAAGCTGAATAAAGAAACTATCAGATGCTTGAATCCTCAGTTCTGGAAACAGATTTCAGACGAAGGTAGCATCTGTGTTCAGTAAAAGTCCGAACAGTGCAACCGAACAAAAGCAAGGTGACGACGGCACCATACATTGAGTGACCAGCTCCAGTGCCTTACCAGGGATACCGATCGCTACAATTGCAGGATAGAAAATGCTCACGATGTAGTAAATCGCTGGATATCCCATAATCCGGCAGAGGCAGCGTTCAGTTGTACGGGAACGTTCCAACTGCCCATATGGACTGGTGGCAGGTTTTACAGAGTTATATACAGTTCAGAGTCATTCCACTGAGGCAATTAGCGTGGTTAGGACATCTGTCACATTAGTGACAACAAGCTACACAATACATGCATTAAACTGTTTTCTCACTCTGTCACTATGACATGACGTCGTCTCCCCAAGGTATGTTATAAGTTAATAACTTTCAAACAAATGATAATATGAAAATTGGCAATATAATTTCCAAGATACTTGGCTTCATTTGCTGGAATAGCACATCTTCTGGTCAGTGTTGTTTCTAACATAGTCAATCATCCTGAACAATCAACATAGATAACTAACTTCAAATTGATTTATTTTTTCAAATTCGGCCGAGCGAATTCGCTTCTGACACTGAGGGCGAGACATCAGCTCGGCAGGTGAAATGGAGTACACTTTATTGAAGGGGAAGTTAGGATCATTTTTTTCCTTTCGTTCGTTCTGGTCATTTCGAGTCATTTGAATGACGCAAATCCCAGTAACCGCTGATGACATCTTTCACAATAAAACACGCTGTACGAATTTTCTTCTCCACATACAAAAGAGATCGAAATCAATATTGCAGAGACATTTCATGATAAGAAGTTCGGCGCCCACACGATTTTAGCTGCGGCTTGTGGACGGGTTGATGAGCGTTCGTTTCTGGATTAGCAGAGAGTGGATGGCTGATTCTTTGACTCTAACAAGTTTTTCTTGCAGGATTGGTGTTAGGTCCTTTGTTATTATCATGTATTTTAATAATTTAGATGTCGATGTAGAAAACTGAATCAGAAGAATTGAGGACGTATCCTAGGCTGCGAGCGTTGTGTATAGCCAGGAACTCTATCCATGCTTGTAGCTTGATTTTCACTGGCTGGAAAATTGCTTGAAAAATGGCAGATGGAATTTAATATAGACAAGTGTGAGGTGTTCTGCGTATGAGGAAAGATACAACAAAATGAGCATATATTGAATAGACGGACTTTAGAGAGCAGGATTTAAAAAGAGACCTGGGAATGCAGATCGTTAATTCCAGGAAGGCGGCGTCACTGGCAGATCGGCTCGTATTGAGCCCTAATTACATTGGCCTTCAGAAACAGTTCTCTGAGTACAGGAGTTGGGCTGAAGCTGTACAACACGATGGTGAGGCCGTAGATGGAATATCGTGGTCAGTTGTGACCACCTAGCTACAGTTTTGAATTGTCAATGTGTTGCGATAATTTGAAAGGAAGGGCTCAGGAGCTGAGGACAAGAGTTAGAAGGAACTGTTGCATTAGAATTTATTTCCTTGACAGCATGAAAATGAATGTAGATCTCACAGAATCATACAAAATTGTGCGAGCTGCAGACAGGATAAGTGCCTTCAGGTTCTCCCCATCCTCTGAGTGAAACTACAACTACTTGATAGGTTTTGGTTGAAACGTGAAATATGCAAGAGGGGTATGTGGTAAAGCATATTCGCTAAGAGGGTCAAGCAAGTGTGGAAAGAACTGTCACTGTAAGTGATAGATGCGGATTCAGAATCAGAATCAAAATCTGGTTTATTATCAACGACATGTGACGTGAAATTTGTTAACTACCTGTATCATTTCAGTAAAGGTTGTCTAGGTAAGGGCATGACAGACGGACCGATGGTGCAGATAAATGGGACGAGGCGAAGGATCACAGAGGGATGTCCCAGCTGGGCGGGAGAGCCTACTTCTCTGTAGTAATAATCTCTGACTCCATGACGATCTCTGTCCCATTTCTCCATTCAGTGTCTTCTGATTTTACTCTTCGTCACCATTCTCAGTCTGTGCAGAACTGTGGATGTGTTCAAATTCACATTTCATAGAAACATAGAAACATAGAAAATAGGTGCAGGAGTAGGCCATTCGGCCCTTCGAGCCTGCATCGCCATTTATTATGATCATGGCTGATCATCCAACTCAGAACCCTGAACCAGCCTTCCCTCCATACCCCCTGATCCCCGTAGCCACAAGGGCCATATCTAACTCCCTCACTTCAACCACACTTGCTTCTGCTCTCGCAGTTCATCACTCTGTGCCTATTGAGGAGCTCGCAACGATGAGCAGCTCTCGGCTTAGGGACAGAAATTCTCATCACTCTGTATCCATTGTGGAGCTGGCATCGCTGTGCGGCCCTCTGATCACTCTGGGATGACTCACCTCTGTATCCAGTGTGGAACTGGTATCGCTGTGCGAGCCTCTGATCACTCTGGGATGACTCACCTGTCTGTATCTATTGTGGAGCTGGCATCGCTGTGCGAGCCTCTGATCACTCTGGGATGACTCACCTCTCTGTATCCATTGTGGAGCTGGCATCGCTGTGCGGCCCTCTGATCACTCTGGGATGACTCACCTCTCTTTATCCACTGTGGAGCTGGCATCGCTGTGCGGCCCTCTGATCACTCTGGGATGACTCACCTCTCTGTATCCATTGTGGAGCTGGCATCGCTGTGCGGGCCTCTGATCACTCTGGGATGACTCACCTCTCTGTACCCATTGTGGAGCTGGCATCGCTGTGCGAGCCTCTGATCACTCTGGGGTGACTCACCTCTCTGTATCCACTGTGGAGCTGGCATCGCTGTGCGGCCCTCTGATCACTCTGGGGTGACTCACTTCTCTGTATCCACTGTGGAGCTGGCATCGCTGTGCGAGCCTCTGATCACTCTGGGGTGACTCACCTCTCTGTATCCACTGTGGAGCTGGCATCGCTGTGCGAGCCTCTGATCACTCTGGGGTGACTCACCTCTCTGTATCCATTGTGGAGCTGGCATCGCTGTGCGGGCCTCTGATCACTTTGGGATGACTCACCTCTCTGTATCCATTGTGGAGCTGGCATCGCTGTGCGGGCCTCTGATCACTCTGGGGTGACTCACTTCTCTGTATCCACTGTGGTGCTGGTATCGATGAGCGGCCGTCGGCCACCCTGCATCCATTGTGGAGCTCAGACTGATGGGTGGCCCTCGGCGCATTTGAGAATATCACAGCGCTGATAAACGCTTTCCGTTCTTACACTTCGAATACCATTTGTGAGGCTGACTGCGCCAGTCTCATCGTTTTACTCACCTTTTCTTGTGAATTATTTTCATCCCTCACTCGTGAAGAGCTGCTCTTTTTTTGCGACAGCTGTTCACTCAATTTCTACTCCGATTTTTTTTTTTTTTTAATTGTCAACAGCGCCTTTAGTCCATACATCTGATTAATTGATTAATACATCCACGCCAACACTGGTTGTCTTGACTTCTGCGATATATATGTTGTTACGAAGGCATCGTTTATTATCTGTCTCCAATTACTCCTTCTGTGTGGACAAAAAGAGTCGAGTTACAGAACAAGTCTCCACTGAATCTGTGCCTCCTGTTGCAAGACAGTCTGAACGTCAATTTACCAACCAGTCTGGGAATCACTGGATTCAATGCTTATAGACCGGCTGCAAATCCATTTGGATAGGAATACTGCGAATTATTTCCACGTCCATTCGCTAATGCAAAGGCCGCGGATTGTAGAGGGTGACAGCAAACGATGGTGTTGCACAATGCCGCACCCCATCTACATTGGGTCTCACCACTGTGAGGGTTGCCATATCGGCAGAACCCGATATAACTGTCTGACCTGGAAGGACAGATTTCCCTGAATGGTGGCTGGTGAGGGAGGAGGTGTAGATGCTGGTGTGGCACTTGTCATAATTTCAGGGATAAGTGCCAGGATGGAGATCAGTAGGAAGGGATGCTAGGCAAGGGATTGATGTGCAAAGCGATACCTACAGATAGCCGAGAAGGCGGTGGAGGTAGGATAAGGGATGTGAATCAACGTAAGATCCTGTTGGAGACAGAAGGGGGTACTGAGGACGAGATGCTCGTGGTGTGGTAGGTGACAGTTGGAAGAACCTTTTCCCAGTTGTGACGCGGGGGTGGGGGGTGGTACAACGGCATTTTTTTTAAAAGGTGAGACATAGATATCAATAAATTCTCAACGAGTTCTGAGTGCTAATATCGTTCAACCAAGCCAAGGTCAGGCAAATTTTGGGGTGACATCCAAAACACTGGATCCTGCAAAATAATGGTGATTACTATCTGAGCAAAATGAGATTACGAAAAGTCCGGTCCTTAAATGGATTTCCGAGGGATTTGGGCCGGACGGTAAATTTATCTGCGAGAAAGTATTGTCCACCCAACTCTGCAAAAATTCCAGGTGGTGTGTCTGAGTTAAATGCACTTACTGTCAATATTGGCGTGAATGTGATGATCTCCTATTGGTCCAACAAATATCGCAAACATTTATTATGCTGAATATCATCAACTGCAACCTGGATAAAATATAAATGGCTCGGGGAAACGTGGGTTTCCACCTTCAGGAACAGATATAATTCATTGTACCTGAAAATAAATTCCCTTTCTTTATCAAAGAAAATTGGGAGCTGGCGAATTTTCATTCAGAACTGACACGTACATGAATCTAATTGTTCATGTTATAAAATTATTAATTATTAGTTAAGAAATAAACAGCTGAATTTTCGTGCCAAAATAATATCTCCAAGGCCTTCATTGAAAATGTTTCAAACAATTATAAAATAACAAAGTTTGTGATATTTTAAGGGACAAAATCCGTTGCTAATTGATCCAGTGAATAAAATTAATAATCATCATCGTCATCATCATCATCATCATCATTACCATCATAAAATCTCTCGTGTTTTTCAGTGTATTGTAACTGATGGGCCAGAGGACCAGGTCACACTAATTGAGGCCGTTGCCGTTGCCTCTGTGTATAGAAACCCGTCAAACAAATCAATGTTGTCCATTGGAAGATATTGAAAATTAGTAGCTACTTCGTATGGAATCTATGATAGGCATGGATTTACTACATGGGAAATATCTCCTACACTCTATTTGTAGCCGTCTGTAACCAGGATTGAATTTGCATGCTTTCCCTTTCTTGCTATCCGCTGCATCCCAGAACAGTCGCCTTGAACCCAGCACAAATGTTTCTGTTGATACTTTCCAGCACTGTTCCGAATTCAAACATCAGCTTTTGTTTTTTATTGTATCATTGATTTTGTTTTTGTTCAGTTGCTTTGTTGAGTGCGTCAATTAAGTCAATGTAGTCTGTCCTCGCTCACGGCTTTCCCCGTTTTCCAAAGATAAGAAGATAGGTAAATTCTAGCCCCGCCGTAGTTTTATTGTTCACCAACGTGTTACAGAACCCAGGGAACTGAATAAAAAGGCAGCACGTCCCGGCGTCCGCACGATATATAGATTCATTAGAGCTCCTTCGACTTCTAACTAAGTGCTCATAGCGACAAAAGTTAATTTACAAATGATCTGAAAATGGACGACCTGATGCTGAACAGTCCGGTAATAAGTAATCAACAATAGATGTGAACCTACAATTAAGCAGTGACGCCCAGTAATTAAAAATAAAATAACAAACATACCAGGAGGGACATAACAGAGAGCTAACATCAATATCCTTCCGGTGTTTTACCGTGCACCATTTTCACAAACATCGCAAATATGCCTCTGTTTACTAGTTATGACTCTGCAAACGTTCCAAAGAAAACATTACCACGACTATTCCAAAGAAAGAGGTTTTCAGTTTATCACCAATGTAAGCGCGTAAATAAATAAATTGTTCGACATATAGATAGATGCTTAGACAGATAGATAGACAGAAAAATCGATAGGTAGATAGATAGTTAGAAAGATAGATAGATAGATAGATAGATAGAGAGAGAGATAAATAGATCTGAATGTCTAAACGTCTCTTCATTTGCCCGGAAACATCTCCGTCACCCGTTTTCTCAAGCACCTTGTTAAATATGTCACATCAAATTCAACATTCTGTCTGTTTTCACTTCATTAGAGTTATCAGTGTTGATATGAGCATGTCAATGGAAAAGAACATTTCAAGTCTGGAGTCAGAGCCAATTGACCCCTTATTGATAATTATGCCGTGGACGTGAGATGGGGGCGAGCCCGTGGGAAATGCTGGCGTGATACTGGCGCAACAGCCACTCAGATCCACCGTTGAACTCTATCATGCAGACTGTGGAACAGTACCAGGCCACAAAACTCTGCGGAACTCTTAATATGCTTCAAGATCAACCCAACACACCCCTCTGTTTCCTTTCTTTTCATTAATGCGCCTACTACAGAGTCGCTGAAATGTAACTAATGCATCAGACTCGAACAGCACTCCGGACAGCGAGTTTCACGCCCACAGCATTCTGCTACCTTCTCCACATAATTTTTGACGCCCCGACTAATCAAGAGCCTATCAAGTTCCGCTTTAAATACTATGTTGAGTAACTTGTTTCCGCTGCCGCCTGTGGCAATGAATACCAGAGATTCACTGCCGTCTGGTCAAACAAGCCCCTCCTCATCTCTGTACGAAATGGACGGCCCTAGTTTGGGACTCTATTATAATGAGGGGCACCAGAAATGAACTCAATACTGCAAGTGTGGTCTAAACACAATTAATAGTTCTCGTCATTAATTCTCGACTGTTGAACGCAGTCTCCCGAATAATAAATGGCAACACATCATACGCCTTCTGAACAACACTATCAATGTGCTCGTTATCTCTGAATTATGCTCGTGGTCAGCAAAATGCTATGTTCCTCCTCACTGATAAGAATCCTGCCAATAACCCCATAGTCTTCCTTTAATTTCAGCCACAACAGGGTGTGACTTCACACTTGTATGAAGTGAACTTCGACTTCCACTTCTCAGCTCAGTCCCTCTTCTTACTAATGTCTCATTTCAGTTAAACCAACCATATACACTAGGTAAACATGACCAACCTTACTGTCACCTATAAATGTACAAACCAAATTTTTCACTTTCTCATACATCGTTTATTTAAAAAAATGAAGGAGCAGGATACCCGGAACATATCCCCGCGAAACACCATGCAAAATATTTTCCATCTGCTACCACTCCCTTCCTTCTGTGGTCAAAACTGTTCTGAATCGACGCAGGTATCTTCTCGACTATTGCTAATCTTATTCGTGATGTGCAGTAAGTTTTTCTTGCTTTTCTACACAACTGGGTGGAAACAACGAAGCAGACGCATACATTGCAATGTATTCGAAAGAAAACGTTGTTTCAATTTGTTAAATGTCTGTTTAGAAAGAGACAGGATATATTGAAGAATACTTTTAAAGCATTCTTTACGACACGAAGCAGCAGACAGGTTCAGCTGTGCAGTATAAAGTTCTACACATCATTGAACAGCCAGTGATTCAGTAACAATATTTCTGAATTCATAATTTGGGACCAGCACCTCCAGCCTCTGAATACAAGTGGCGCATGTCTATGCAACTTCTGTTTCTGTTTTCACTGATGTGCACAAGTGTGTAGATTTAAATCTAAACGGATAAGTCACGGAACTGTATGTGAGAAGACATCAGTATAAGTGTACCGCATTCCATTTAGTCTTGCAAATGAAAATATGTGTCTGGAAGCTTGGAAGTGACAGATGGAAAAAGAAGAGATGGACAATAAGGATATCTCCTCTACATGGATTTACCTATCAGTTCCTTCCCCCTCCCACATATCTTTATTCTGGCATCTATCCCCGATCCTTTCCAGTCCTAATATAGTGCCTCGGCCTGAAACGTCGACTGTTTATTCACTTCCATGGAAGTTGCCTGACCTACTATTTTTTTCCAATATTGTGTGTGTGTGTGTGTGTGTGTGTGTGTGTGTGTGTGTGTGTGTGTGTGTGTTGCTCAGGGTATATAGCATCTGCGGAATCTCTTGTTTTTAAGTATTTGAAACATTGCCTGTGCTGAAACTGTAGTTGAATTGAGCAATATGTCCCAGTCGAGATTACATTATTGCGTTGTTAAATCACTTCGCTCCTTCGACAGCTCTATCATGAAACGTTATATCCATTGGTGTTATTTTAACACAATTTCCAAACTGTAATATAGTGACTTATATCCATAGATACGAAACCAGCCTCATTCTGAGAAATTGGGATCTACTGACATTACGATCATGATACGTCAGTTTTATATTTAAGATAATAGCCGATTTATGGGATATGCAGTCATCCTGCATTTAAGATAGCGCTGCGGCTGCATGTAGTAGCATCTGGTTCATTTGCTCTATCGTTTAACGACAGTAATGTCAATATTGTCCACGTCGATGATAACCAAAAAGAGTAAGGTACAGAATACAGGCCTGCACTTAGTTGATCCCTTTGGCCTATCAGTTGACTGAAGGGATTACACAAGGACTTGGATAAATCTCCAGCTGAATTTTGTACAGAAAGGAGACATTAACAAAAGATCTGTTTGAGGAATACTGTCAGTGAGTGACCAGGGCACGCTGTGGTACGACCACTTTGAACAGCTGAGGCTGCAGAAGCAACAACATTATCAGTAATGTTAACGAAAGACAGTAATCATGTCATCAGCTTGGCCAGCAGTGATATTATTATTTCAGTTCAGTGATGGTTCAGGAGATGCAGTGGTAACATCAGCGTGGTCAGTGACATGTTTGTAATGCGCGGATCACTCTGCTTATCGAACGGATAGGTCTCTATGAACTATAAACAAATGTCTGTAATTATTCTGACGTATCAACATTACAGTCAAATGTGTCTGCTTCATAACTGCTATCGTCCAATCCAAATCCAGGTACTGGCTACCCTCTGTCCCTCTGAATATACCTCTTGCCCATCCTCTGGGTCCCCCCGCCCCCTTGTCTTTCTTCCCGGACCTCCTATCCCATGATTCTCTCGTATCCCCTTTTGCCTATCACCTGTCCAGCTCTTGGCTCTATCCCTCCCCCTCCTGTCTTCTCCTATCATTTTGGATCTCCCCCTCCCCCTCCAACTTTCAAATTCCTTACTCAGTCTTCCTTCAGTTAGTCCTGACGAAGGGTCTCGACCTGAAACGTCGACTGCACCTCTCCCTACAGATGCTGCTTGGCCTGCTGCGTTCACCAGCAACTCTGATGTGTGTTGCTTGAATTTCCAGCATCTGCAGAATTCCTGTTGTTTGCGTTTAAGTTCACTACTGCGAAGCCTCTTCCGGTGATGCCTACACTGAAGAAGTTTAGATCCTCTCTTCGACGGGAGTTCAGTGAAACCATCTCTCATTGCTCCCCATCTGTAATTTCTTCGGCTCTTCAACTTTTCGACCGCACTTTGACTCAGACTCGCTATCACAGCCATATATCCTTTCTTGGAACGTGCCTCCGTCGCCAACTTACTCCAGTTGGCTTTAGGATTCGTTTCCAAGCCTCTCAATTTGGACCTTCTGAGGATCCCAGGTGCTCACATTTTATTGACTCTGCCTCTCGTCGCTTCTCCCTTCAAGCTCCGAAGGCGACTCGCTCCGCCATGAGGAGGTACTTGGTGTCCTTATCCCAGACCCTTCCACACCTTCGGGACACTTTCTTCGCCGTCTGTAATGGTCCTACCCGTTATTTCATCCTCCGTCGGATCCACGCCTGCAATCGCCGTTTTTTTGACTTTGTCATGTTAGGCAAAGATCGCAAGATCCTACATCTACGGACTCCAGAGCCTGCCGGCCCCGACGCTAGCAGGCATGAACTTCAGATTGCGGCCCCTGCCACTGATCTCGGCGGCTCCAACACGTCACGGCATATTCAAAACCCGGACTCCAGCAACGACCATGGACACCTTCACAGCGATTGCGCTACCACCAACTGTCGACGCCAGCCTTGAACTCCAGGCCGGGTCTTCAAGTGCTGCTGTTGTGACTCCCGTCTCCCCTTCTCCCACCACCACTCCGCAGCCCCGTCTTCCTCAGATCCCACCGTCAACTCCTGGGCCCTCAGAGGCTCCATCTTCCTCTCACCCCAACCCTCCCCTCTCCATTGACACCCCCAGCCTCCCCCCTCCCCCCTCTGATCCCAGCTCTCATCCGTGCCGGGTCTTTACCATCCCCTCCGACCTTCAACTGTCGGAGGCAGAACGCTCTGTTCTCAGTAAGGGCCTCACCTTTGTCCCCCTTCGCCCACACCTCAGCGAGTTCCGTGTTCGCCATGATGCGGAACTCTTCTTCCGCCGTCTCCACCTCCGAGCCTACTTCTTCGGCAAGGACTCTTCCACCCCCACCGATGACCCCTTCTCCCGTCCTCAACTCTCCTCTTCTTCATGGACACCCCGCTCTGGTCTTCTGCCTGCTCTGGATCTCTTTATCACTAACTACCGACGGGACATCAACCGTCTCGACTTCACCGCACCTTGTCCCTATTCCAACCTCACTCCTTCAGAACGCTCTGCTCTCCACTCCCTCCGCACTAATCCTAACCTTATTATTAAACCCGCCGGTAAGGGAGGTGCAGTTGTAGTCTGGCGTACTGACCTCTACCTTGCCGAGGCACAGCGACAACTCCCGGATACCTCCTCTTATTTACCCCTCTATCGTGACCCCACTAAAGAGCACCAGGCCATTGTCTCCCACACCATCACCGACTTTATCCGCGCAGGGGATCTCCCATCCACTGCTACCAACCTTATAGTTCCCACACCCTGCACTTCCCGTTTCTACCTCCTACCCAAGATCCACAACCCTGCCTGTCCTGGCCGACCTATTGTCTCAGCTTGCTCCTGCCCCACCGAACTCATTTCTGCATACCTCGACACTGTTTTATCACCCCTTGTTCAATCCCTTCCGACCTATGTTCGTGACACTTCTCACGCTCTTAAACTTTTCGATGATTTTAAGTTCCCTGGCCCTCACCGCTTTATTTTCACCATGGATGTCCAGTCCCTATATACTTCCATCCCCCATCAGGAAGGTCTCAACGCTTCTTTTTGGATTCCAGACCTAATCAGTTCCCCTCTACCACCACTCTGCTCCGTCTAGCGGAATTAGTCCTTACTCTTAATAATTTCTCCTTTGGCTCCTCCCACTTCCTCCAAACTAAAGGTGTAGCTATGGGCACCCGTATGGGTCCTAGCTATGCCTGCCTTTTTGTTGGGTTTGTGGAACAATCTATGTTCCGTGCCTATTCTGGTATCTGTCCCCCACTTTTCCTTCGCTACATCGACGACTGCATTGGCGCTGCTTCCTGCACGCATGCTGAGCTCGTTAACTTTATTAACTTTGCCTCCAACTTTCACCCTGCCCTCAAGTTTACCTGGTCCATTTCCGACACCTCCCTCCCCTTTCTAGATCTTTCTGTCTCTGTCTCTGGAGACAGCTTATCCACTGATGTCTACTATAAGCCTACTGACTCTCACAGCTATCTGGACTATTCCTCTTCTCACCCTGTCTCTTGCAAAAACGCCATCCCCTTCTCGCAATTCCTCGGTCTCCGCCGCATCTGCTCTCAGGATGAGGCTTTTCATTCTAGGACGAGGGAGATGTCTTCCTTTTTTAAAGAAAGGGGCTTCCCTTCCTCCACTATCAACTCTGCTCTTAAACGCATCTCCCCCATTTCACGTACATCTGCTCTCTCTCCATCCTCCCGCCACCCCACTAGGAATAGGGTTCCCCTGGTCCTCACCTACCAACCCGACAGCCTCCGGGTCCAACATATTATTCTCCGTAACGTCCACCACCTCCAACGGGATCCCACCACTAAGCACATCTTCCCCCCCCCCCCCCCCGCATTCCGCAGGGATCGCTCCCTACACAACTCACTTGTCCATTCGTCCCTCCCATCCCTCCCCACCGATCTCCCTCCTGGCAGTTATCCGTGTAAGCGGAACAAGTGCTACACATGCCCTTACACTTCCTCCCTTACCACCATTCAGGGCCCCAAACAGTCCTTCCAGGTAAGGCAACACTTCACCTGTGAATCGACTGGGGTTATATACTGCGTCCGGTGCTCCCGATGTGGCCTTTTATATATTGGCGAGACCCGACGCAGACTGGGAGACCGCTTTACTGAACATCTACGCTCTGTCCGCCAGAGAAAGCAGGATCTCCCAGTGGCCACACATTTTAATTCCACATCCCATTCCCATTCTGACATGTCTATCCACGGCCTCCTCTACTGTAAAGATGAAGCCACACTCAGGTTGGAGGAACAACACCTTATATTCCGTCTGGGTAGCTTCCAACCTGATGGCATGAACATCGACTTCTCTGACTTCCGCTAAGGCCCCACTTCCCCCTCGTACCCCATCTGTTACTCATTTCTTTCTCTCACTCTCCTTTTTCTCCCTCTGTCCCTCTGAATATACCCCTTGCCCATCCTCTGGGTCCCCCCCCCCCCCGCCCTCCTTGTCTTTCTTCCTGGACCTCCTGTCCCATGATCCTCTCGTATCCCCTTTTGCTTATCACTTGTCCAGCTCTTGGCTCTATCCCTCCCCCTCCTGTCTTCTCCTATCATTTTGGATCTCCCCCTCCCCTCCAACTTTCAAATCTCTTACTCACTCTTCCTTCAGTTAGTCCTGACGGAGGGTCTCGGCCAGAAAATCAGTCTCTCTACTATATGTTGATTCATCACCACCTTTGACTCAGCTAACAACAGTGCCGTCAGCCAAAAGAAATAAGGCATTGGAGCTGTGCTTAACAGACACAAATGCAAAGCGAATACAGAAGAAACTAGGCAGACAGTCTTGTGCACCCGTGCTGAGGGGAATTGTGGAGGAGATTTTGCTGCCAATCCGAACTGACTGTGCTCTGCAAGTGAGGAAATTGAGGATCTCGTTGCACAACTAGCTATTGAGGTCTAGGGCTTGAAGCTTATTCGTTAGTTTTATGGGGTTGATAGTCCCGATTTCTCTCATGATAGTCCCATCAGTGAGTTGCTCGATAGCGATAGAACGAGATTTATTCCATATCGTTGTTCTGTTGTCGCCCAGACCTGTTGTGCATCGTTGTGCCACGACGGTGCTCAATCCAACAAATGGAGCGAGTGATTATTTTGGACATTTTTTAATGGGATCGTAAGTCCCTATTGGATTGGTACCTTCAGATGAACTACATGCGCAGTTCCCGGGATCATTAGAAAAGCCGATGGTGGGCAACTGCGTGGCCACAGTTGTAGTGAGGGGTACGTCTCCGCAACGGGGTCAGCTTCGTTGCACCTTAAGGAACACCGACTGCAATAGTTCTGATGAGATCGCTGATGCGCATGTGCAGTGCTGACCCCGGGTCCCCCGTTCGGATGGCGGTGAGGAAGGGCCTGATTTCAGATTTCTGCTAATCGGGGGCCGGTTACAGTGGAAAAGGTGCGGGACGAGATCTGCCAGACGGTTGGAGGCTTCGAGCAGCCTGGTTTTAGTTTTGCACCCGAGCCCGGGCCGTGGGATTAGTTACACACAAAATGCTGGAGAAACTCAGGGGTCAGGCCACATCTATGGAAAGGAGTACAATAGACGTTTCGAGACCGTTCGGCAGCACTGGAGAATAACACAGCTGAAGTATAGCTTTAAAAGACGGGGTAAGGGTGAGGGAAACACCAGGTGATAGGTGAAGCCTGGAGCGGGAGGGATACAGAAAAGTGCTGGGAAGTTTGCTAAATTGACAGAAGGCCATGGAAGAAAGAACAAGGGTGGAGGACAAACACAGGGAGGCGAAGGGTGGGCAAGGAGATAAGGCGAAAGATGGAAAATGTGATGGGAGATGGTGTGGGGTTTGGGAATCAGCGGAAGCTTGAGAACTCCATGTTCATGCCATCAATTCGGAGACTGCCCACGGTATTGTTACTTCAACCTAAGCGTGGCCTCATCACGGCAGTGGAAGAGGCCATGGACAAACATATCGGAATTGGAATGGGAAGTGGAATTAAAATTGTTGTCCATTGGGAGATCCTCGTTGTTCTGACGGGCAGGTCGTAGATGCTTGGCGAAAGGGTCTCCCAATCTACGTCAGGTGTCAGCGATTGAAAGGAGGCGACACCGGGAACACTAAACACAGTATTTGAACCCAACCAACTCAAGGGTGAATGGTCGCCCTGTCTGGAAGGACTGTTGAGGACGGATGCCTGCGGAAACAGAAATGGGGGGCTAAGCAGAAGATGTGCTTGGTCGTGCGATCCGTTTGGAGGTACTGGAAATTACACGGAGGCTGGTGGAAGTGTGCAGGAAGCAGTGTCAATGCAGTCGTCGATGTAGCCTGCGAAAATTGTGGGTCGGTAGCCAGTGTAGATTTGTAACACAGACTGTTCCACTTAGCCGACAAACATCGACACTTCATTGGTTCTGTTTGCTGCACCTGTGCTGAGGGGACTTGTGGAGGATATGTCGCTGCCGATCCGAACAGACTGGGGTCTGCAAGTGAGGAAATTAAGGTCTAAGGCTTGAAACTTATTCATTAGTTTTGTTGGATGAGAGTACCGATTTATATTATGATAGTCTCATCAGTGAGTTGCTCAATAGCGAGAGAACGAAACTTACCTTTTCTGTTGTCGCCTGGACCTGTTGTGTATCGTTGTACCAAGACGGTGCTCAATCCAACAAATGAAGTGAGTGATTATTTTGCATATGTTTTAATGGGATCGCAAGACCATCTTGGATTGGTAACTTCAGATGAACTGCATGTGCAGTTCCCAAGACCATTGGAAAAGCTGAAGTTGGGGGAACTGCGTTTCCTCGGTTATAGTGAGGGCAACGGAGTCATCTTGGACGCATTGGTCCTTTGCAGCCACCGCGGGCCTCTCATGGGCGCACTGGAACCGTGCTGTGCTGGGGTCTAGTGTTCCGCAGGACTGCTCTCCGGTGTTTTCCCGGCGCTGGCCTCTGGTGCTCATTTTGTGCTCTGCTCCAGTGTTGGCACAGTGGAAGCACAACCTGGAGTATGCCAATCCGCAGTCATGAACTTGCACTCGTGCTATATGTTTTGTGATTGCATGTTGTTGTTCTTTTTTCTGTAACAGTATGCCTTATGGCCTCAAATGGTGTTGGGGAATTCCATTCACAGTAAACCTTCTCAGGATATATTTCCATCAACGAAAACAGGATTCAACACTCGATCCGTCCTTGGAGTGACAGTGGATGAGAGGCGACTTGATAGATGTGTATAAGATGATGAGAGGCGTTGATCGTGTGGATAGTCAGAGGCTTTTTCCTCAGGGCTGAATTGGCTAACACGAGAAGACACACTTTTAAGGTGCATCAAGTAGGTACAGAGGAGATGCCACGGGTAAGATTGTTTTTTTTTCAGGCAGAGAGTTGTGAGTGAATGGAATGGGCTGCCGGCGACGGTGGTGGAGGCGGATACAATAGGATCTTATAAGAGGCTCCTGGATAGGTATATTAAGCTTAGAAAAATTGAGGGCTATGGGTAACCCGAGGTAATTTCTAAAGTAAATGCATTTTCGGCACAGCATTGTGGGCCGAAGGACCTGTATAGGGTTGCAAGTTTTCTATGTTTCTCTGTTTCTACATGCTATTTCCCTAAAGGCGCATACCAATGAAATGAAATGAAAGTACAACCTATAAAATGAAGTAATTATGACGAACGTAGAAACAGGTAACTCAGTGGGAAATATCCCCACAAACTGAGCAGAGCAGATGTTGGCAAGTGTGCGTCAAATACCTGTCTCAGAGTTGAACACTTCATCACAGAAAAAGAGGGGTTTCTTGTGGCAAAACATGACCAGGCGTTTGACACTAAAAATATTCGAAACCCACAATAAAAGACACACAAATTGAAGACGATAAATGCAGAAAATTCTAACAGAAATAAGAAACAATCTAGGTCATTGTAGGAGCCTGCAATCGTTGAACTCAATCTGATGACTTATAGAGGCACAGTCAAGTGGCAAGTATCATTGACTAAAATCTTGCTTTAAAACATAATATCATGAAGAAAACCCCGTAGATTACTAAATTTCTAACCTGATCTAATTGTAGAGACAAATTCCTAAAATTATATCATGATCGATCTATTGTTACAGATAGGGCAATACATAATATCCATCAGGATATAATATTACAGGATAAACAAGCAAGAACAACTTACTTAATAGATATCGTCATTGCAAACACAGACAATATTCTGCAACCAATCCCTGAAAAACACCAGAAATATAGTGACTTGAAAGAGGAAACTGAAACACTGTGGTACATGAACACTGGGTTAATCCCTACAACTTATCTCATTCCAAAGTCTCGACACAATAACATCAAATAATTCTATATGCACGATCATATACATGTATATCTCCAGAAAGGCACAAAACGAAACAACACTAGGATAATCCAAAAGCTCCTCGCAATTGAGACATGAGTCTGCTTCTTTATCTCCACACGTCAGCTTTGACCAGTTTTAGCTCAGAAAGTAAACTAATAAAAATCATGTGATTCTGCTGGAGTGAATGCAGGAGATGCAACCTGCAGATTGCTCGGATGGGAATTTATTAGAAATGAGGAAGTGAGATGAGCAGTGTAAGCATTGGGGTGGTGTTCAATAGACATTTGCACATTTGTGAAGCGAATGTATGAGTTCTGTAGTGTTACGCATTTCTCCCTAACAGGTTTGTCTAGTGTAAAAGAGAAGGGCAAGGTTTGTTGTAAGTTCTTGCAGTCTGCTGACTTTCTTCTTTCATTTCATTCTCATGCACAGAGTAAGGAAACGAATGAGATGCGTTTCTGCCTATTCAGTCTTGAACAACCTCAGATTCCGACCCGCTCTCTAGTTATCGTAATGGCCGTGGTGGCGACAAGAGCGGAAATATTTTGAAAACAGGTAAAAGTCAGGCTAATTATTGGAAGGAGGTCGATGTCACATTTTGTGGACGCCCAAGGGTCCGTTCCCGTGCGGTTACTCTTTCGAGCTCTAACCCAATTTTATTCTCCCCGCTGCTACGTTATTCGATGACCACCAGATCTGTAGTGTTGAAACTGGAAAACCCTGCGACCACCTCTTAGAAAAGCTTAGGTATTTTGTTTATTAACTAGTTGAATAATTAATACGAGCGTATATTTCGCTGCGCTGATGAACTGCTGTCTGAACTTAGACTGAGTTATCGCATAAATAACCGTGTTTGAACAGCAACATAATATCATCAGCATGAATCTGGATTGATCAGCTATGTATTCCGAATCGTTGTAATTATTTCGATCCAATCCAGCAGCGGTGTTATAAAGGAATTCGCCAACCATCACCGACCACAGGACGATGAAGCTTCCGGAGATGGTGAGAAGTAAGATCACAGACCTCCTCCTGCTCTCCATCTCCGGGTCACTGCGGTTCTCCGCCTTGCTCTGACCCTTCAGCCCCTTACGGACGCGACTAGTCACTAAAATGTGTCTCACTGTCAGACCATTGAACAGTAGTATTAACAGGAAGGGGAGTAACGGCGTAAGAACGTAAGCAAACCATCTAAATCCCACCCACCCGGGATCGGTAAAGTAACCAGACTTGAAAATACAATCCCAGGGTACATCGTCAATCACTGTCACTGGATGAAATGCAAAGAAGTAGGGTATATTTTTAAAGCATTGGAGCACGCCGGTTGTTGTCACAACCACAGCCGCGGTTTTCGCAGTGCAATATTTTGCTTTCAGCTTCTGGCAGCAGATGGCGACAAACCGATCAAAGGTAAAAGTAACAGTGAACCAGACAGAAAATTCCATAGCTGCTAATCCCACGGTATTGATCACACTGCATACGGGGGTGATGTCCAGGAATGTCCCGGGGAAGTAGTTATAACGGATCCGCCACAGTATGACAAAAAAGATGATGGTGAGTAGATCCGCCGTTGCCATGGATACCAGGTAGCGAGTGGTGCAGGTAGAAAGGCCGCACTTTCCCCTGGACAGGATCACAATCGCCACTAAATTCACTGGGGAAAGAGCAGAAAACTATTAGTTATTTAATGTCTCACCGCTCCCTAGTTCTCAGGGTGGAATGAATGAAGAACAATCAAACTGCGCAGACAATTCATTTCTGGAGATTTAAAATGTGTAAGGCGCCAATCGCAAATGCCCTAAATGTACATGCTGGGTGAAATTGCACGATACACAGGACTGGAAAAGGAACAGTGTTTGTGAAGGAGGCAGTGTCAACTGATCACTAAGAGCGCTTTGGAGAAACCAATATAAATCTCCCATCATCGTGTTTTTCACTGATGTGTAAAGCCTGGATGCCTCGGCAGCCTCCTCAGCAATGGTGATTAACGCGTCCCCGTCATCTATGTTCTGGCACGCTCGGAGTTCAGCGAGGACCCGCTCCCTTCGCCTCTGTACAATTAGAATACTAAAGTTCCAAACAAAAGTTATTTCTCCCGCTCGCATGTCTTAGTCTCCTCCTCGACACGGGCCCCACTGGCTGCCTTCTTTAAAATTTTGCAAATACTTTCGGACGAATTCGTTCACAATATGTCAAGGTCTGAGATCAGAAAGATCTTATTTTCCGTGTTAAAGATTCTGTCTGACCCACTGAATGTTTCAGGTATTGTGCACGATGGCGATTAAAGCATCTAAATTTTGAAGGAAAGACAATTTGGGTACTTCAAAAATATCTGAATCTTTAAGGGTTGCTTCAAATTACTGCAGTATTATTCTAATAGTTTCGATGATTATTGTTCCAAAGTGGAGTATCACATGAACGGTACCCCGTCTTATCTCGAGCGGACACCACTAGTTGGGTTTTCAATTCCCCTTTAACTTCACGGACAATAGGGACGTGGAAAGAAACGCTGGCACATTAAAAAAAAACGACAGCTATTTGAATTTTCGAACCCCCCGATGGTTCGGAATCTAACTCACAAGTGATGATTACGGCTGAATCTTACCGGGGTTTGGCCTCCCGCATTCCCTTCAAACTTGGATCATTTTTTTAAAACGCAGGGCAATACATTGAAATTTTAATTTAAAGCATTTTCCGATACTGATACGAAAACACCCGGTAACCCGTAAAGACTGTAAACACACACCGCTATCAGAATTTACTTTAATAGCGGCTTAACATTGATAAATCAAAACTGCCTACATGCATCTAAAAAAAAAGAATCCACCTCCCCGACCTCCCACTCAGCATCAGTTTCAAATTCTGGTATACTTTCAACCGAGACGACGGATTATACTGCAGAGAACTTCTGATCGAACATAGAGTTGTGTCACAATGTCTGCAGCACATTCACTGATACACCAGCATCACAACGCTGTCGGAAACTGAATGTGTCCAAAGACCGCCGACAGAGAATTGCAAATGCCTGTTCTCCTATGTTCTTACCAGGAACACCAATAACGGAAACAGTCATGTAATATATCTTCCTCACAATGTAGAATGTTTCCAGCATGCTGTGTTAGATTCAATCTGTCTTCCAGCCGCCGCGATCTCGATGAAGAAATTCTAAGCTGATGAATCTCCACGGTCGTTCATTTATACTCGCTCCAGCACACTGAATACTCCATACTGCACAAGGCTGACGTGTCTTCCAGCAGCTAGGGTAAAAATAAACATGATGTTATTCAAGTAAATTCCCAATTGTGATGAGGTTTCAGTAGCTTGGCACGAAATTAAAAAATCTCAAAGGCAAAGAAATGACGATTGGAGAAGTCAGTAACTGGTGTTGCGAAACACTCTCTAGGCTCACCTCTCGGTTTCATAGTCGTTACTGTTTTCTTGTTCATTCCTCGGCGCCATAGACCAATGCTACACCAATAGACCAATGTAGATCTTGCAACAGAAATATTTTTAATAATGTGGTTTGTACGCTCCTGTAATATAATGAGGAGACTTAAACTAACATAGCGTCCAGGCTGACGAAGATAGTGAACGCATGCAAAACATCAATCAAATTAATTGTAATATACAGAAAATGCTATAGCAACTCAACAGATCAGGCAACAACTATGGATATGAAAAAAATCTGTCCACGTTTCTGTCCGAGCCTTCTTCAAAATTAATGCTTCATCGATCTCCTCAGCTCCATCAACAAAGAGCGGAACTTCCCAGTAACCTGCCATTTCAATTTCTATCCCCATTCCCGGTCCGACATGTCGCTCCATAGCCTCCTCTTCTGCCACTTTCACCTTGGACGAGTAGCACCTTCCGTCAGGTAACGTTTAATATTATGGCATGAACATGGATATCTCTATCGTCCAGAATTTTCCCCCTCTCCTTTTCCTCTTCTTCATTCTCACACTCTAGCCTTATTCTTTTCTCCTTACCTACCCATCATCTTCTTCTGCTGCCCTTCCCCTACCCTTTCTCCCATGATCCTTTCTCCTATTGGACTTTCTCTTCTCCATACCTTTGCATTTTCACATCACCCCCAGCCATTTATATAGTCCCCCTACCGCATCCACCTGGCTCCACGTAAAACCTTGTAGATTGTCCTCCTCTCTTCCCCCAACCTTCTTATTTGGGCATCTTCCCTTTTCCTTTCCAGTCGAACGGTCACGCCACGAAATGTCGACTGTTTATTCACTTCCATTGATACTACCTAACTCGCTGAGTTCATCCTGCATTTTGTATGTACATCAAATTGGTGCAGTCCCTCGCATAGTAAACGGGCTTCATCAAAGTCCGCACCAATATTGCAATCAGCGTACACATGGCGAACGAACTGGTGCAAATGCTTAACCCGACAGAACATCCGCGTTCCGTACATTTGTACCAACAATGACAAATTGCCGGTGTACTAAATTGGTTGCGTTGTTGATAGTGAGGTAGATAGTCGCATTTGGTTATTTTGCAGATCTCAATTGCGCTTTCACTCTGAATATAACACGATATTGTATATTCTGTTTTTTTTTTTTTTTTTGCCGTGACGTGCTTCTTTGATTGTTATTGTACTGAAAGGAGTGAACTGAATAAAACGCAAGACGGACCTTTCAAGTTGCAGATACTCCTTGCGGTAATAAACCAATTGGTCACCAGTTATCTGATGAAATTTATCAATCTGTCAATAGACATAGAAGGGTAGATAGTGGGTAATGTTGAGGTTGATGGTGATTATCTTCCGTGGATGGGTAGAGTTGGGAAATTGACAAAGAGTGACGGGGTTGCCGAGTGCTGTTGTAAAGAAGTGCAAAGAAATGGGATTTCAAGCATGAATGAAAATAAAGATGCAGATTGATAATGTGGTGTTCAGTGCATTTCGAATACCCACCTTCACTAACAGGAAAGGTCACGATGCAGTGATATATAATTATGCTCTGATTAGAGTGTCGTAACGTTCGGATGTGATTGCAGTGGAAATGATGCAGAAGTGTTCCGCCAGGACGTTGCCGAACGTTAAACATATTAGATATCAGTGTAAAATCTATCATTATCTCTCTGAAACGGAGGAGGAAGAGGTGTTTCATACAGAAGTTTAAACAGCATTAGCGACATACATGTGTACAGTATCGGTAACCATTTCTCCATATCAGGTGCATCTAATACGAACTCATAGTTTTAGTGGATGCACAAGTATCAGCCTGCGTTTGAGGAAGGTGCTCACTTTCTTCTGATGCAGGGAATTGACGTAGCAATTTAGTTACGTAGTTGGCGACCCAGGCTACATTATTCACAATGATGTCTCCTCTCAATTGGAACAAAAGGCAACCGTGTCAGGGGCTCGGTTCCCGGAATACTTGCGTACGTTCCACGTGGTTGATCCTGAATTCTCTGTTCATGCTTATTCCACTGACATCCGGATTGTTTTCTCTGTCTGCGTCCTTCTGCACTGGCATCATGAGGCAGAGCATAAATCAGAGGAGCGACATCTCATCTTCCAACTGACCGGCATGCAACGATCCGGAATGAACTGCAATGTCTGTTGTTCTTACACCGGCTGACCTGCCCCGTTGTTGTTTCTATGGTTATGTACATATCCCTTTCTCGCATCTGATTAAGACATCCCTGAGTAATAATCTCCATCCTTAAGTAAGAATCTCTACCTCCGAGTAAGAATATCCAATCCTGAGTAAGAATGTCAAATCCTGCGTAAGAATATCCTACCCCGAGCAAGAAACTCCATCCCTGAGTAGGAATCTACCTCCCTGAGTAGGAATCTCCATCCCCGAGTAAGAATCTCCATTGCTGCAACTGCATGGCATTTCTTTTCTTTTTCTTCTTCCACTGCTCTTGCCACGTTCCTGTTTACTGATTTGCGGATTACAGTTCTTTCTGGGTAACATCTGTCTGCCCACGTGTGTGTGTGTGTGTGTGTGTGTGTGTGTGTGTGTGTGTGTCTATCTATCCAACTATTCATCTATCAGGCTGCCTCTCCTCTGCTTGCCCTTTTCTTTGTCTGTTTGTTCCTCTAACTGTATGTTGTTCATCTGTTGCTGGGCCAGATATTGCGAAATTGATCGAGTGGATTTCAAAAGGAGATTGTCAATGAGAAGGCACTTTTGGATTTTGGAAACGATAATTTTTTCAATCTTACTGGACCGATGTCGACAAGATGGAAATGCTGTGACATGGAAATGACAATAGTTTGCCATTCCAATGTCACTTCGAGGGCATTTACAAAGGCCGACTGAATATCATGATCCATTAGCGAGATTGGTAGAGTTTAATCTCTCACTTGGTGTTCCAGATTTAACGGTATTGATGATATACTGTTAGATGAACCTAGAGAGCAAAAGGTAAGTGAAGGTTCACGTGATCTGGCTGAGACAATGAAGCACAGCAAGAGGACAACCGACTCAAGTGAAAGTACAATTTCTCAGCCTGAATATGGCGTCTCGACATACAGCGAAATAACATAATATGAATGATTCAAGGGAGGATGAAGTTTAACACCATGTACCATGTAGGGAAGAGGTCGATTGCCATTATCGCGACAGAAAAACAGATGCCATCCAAGTTTCGACACTGCAGTACCCTGGAGTATGATTAGATGCCTCTGTCCCTTTAAGAGTCAGACTGCCAGTTATTGCCTGCCACTTTTCTTCATGGAAAGTCAGTTCTTAAAGGCTTCGTACTGAGCCTTCAGTGCTCAGTTGTGAGAGACATCTGTCTGCAGTGGGGTTCAGCACCATCCGTCCCTCTCTGGTTACATCCGCCATAACATAAGGCTACTCTGCCACCCTTTCAAATGATCCCTGTGACGTTTGTGCTACAACTGATATAACCGCGGAATCCGGGCGGCCAGCAGCAGCAGCGACAGATGCGCACAGCGAGGTGCTCTTTGCGTCCTTTCATACGCTTACCGCATCTTTTCTGCTCGTTTGTAAGTATATTGCAGTTTTCTAAGCGAGTGGAGATTAGTTCCAAAATGCATATTGTTACAATTCTACACACCGTTTGTAAACAAGTGACAGGATAATATTTTGATGAACGATTTGTGGTTTCTCTTTAAGGTTTACCTCGGGAGATTGACATGGGTGTTGCCTCGATTGGACAGCAAGCCTTGTGGGAATATGTTGAATGGACTTGGCCTTTTCAACTTGGAGCAATTGAGGATGAGAGATGACCTGATAATTGTATAAGGCGATGAGAGACAGTAATCATGAGGATGGCCAAATACTTTTTTCCTAGGGCTGAAGTGGCTAACAGGAGGGAGCATAGTTGAAGGTGCTTGGAAGCAGGTACCCGGGGGATATCAGAGATAAGTTTTCCGCCGAGAGAGGTGGGTGCGTGGAATGCATTGTCAGCGAAGCTGGTAGAGGTGAATACAATATGGTCTTCTGAGATTAGTATATGGAGTTTAGATAAAGCGAGAACTTTGCGGTAGGGAAATTCTAGGCAGCATTGAGAGTAGGTTACATGGCCGGCACAACTGTGTAATGTGCTGTAGAGTTTCAATGTTTATGTTTCTGTGAAATATTTGTTCACTCTTTCAAGTTTCGCAATAGAATTATTGATGTATATTAGTCACGATGAAGGAAACTAAAGTATCCTACCAATATTTATGAACGTTATTAGTGCCACTATATTTTCAGTTGCTGCTATTTCTTATAACCACATTTGGCGCGTCTTCCCCCATCTCCCTCCGTCTTTTTCTGGTTTTTGCCTTGATTCACCAAGCCTCTGTTAAAGAGGTACCTCCATCGATTTTACTGGCATGCTGAGCTTTCGTCTCCGATGGTAAGATCCTTCCAGCTGGAATGCGATCTTTGATGTGACATTTGATATGATCGACTTGCCGCCCCGTTCCTGAAGTCTGTTGTGACCACTGAAATTTTCATTCGCTTAATTAGCTGTTGATATCTTGGTCTGCTTGCGATCTGACGGAACAGATTGGACGATGATGAATTAATGAAACGTCAGTGTGATGGTGTGTCTGTTTCAAAGCGGCCTCGGTGGGATGATGGGCCGTGATTCATGACTCTACAGCTGACATCCTCTCACACGTAACTCTTGCTTTCACACTTTCTGTTGCCTATAAATGTATCGATCACATGGTTCAATCACTTGCTTCAATTAACTTGTAGTCTGAGGTGAGGAGAACGGACGAGACAGTTTATGGCGAGAAATCGTAAAGGTAACATTGAATTTAACTCGTACGCTGGAGAGCCACCGTGTGCAGACTGACGGAAGCGAGAGTACCGAATGTGTTTTAATTCCTTGCTTTATATATGCAACATAGTTCAGTTACCTGTTTCATGCCGCGCCTTGACCAACACTCCACAGGAAATTGTTAATGCATGTCACTGTATATGTCACATAAATTTAATACCTGTTACTGAAAGCGGAGAGGAACGGTGGGCAATGTTTTGACCTTATCTCTGTATTTCTGAGCAGGGTGCGGAGCGGATGCCTCGGGTCATTGCTCAATAACACAGAACAGTGAGCACTTTGCACGGTTTCTGTGGTGTAGTGGTTATCACGTTCGCTTCACACGCGAAAGGTCCCCAGTTCAATCCTGGGCAGAAACATTGTTTGGGATGAATATGAGACTCAATTTTTCAAGTTTATTGTTATGGGCATCCAGGGTGTAAATGTCATGAACATTCGCGTTTCTAGCAGCAGCGCATTGTCTTGCTAACCTGAAAAAGATGAATTAAAATACACATAATTTACAGGAGAAAATAAACAGATTTAAACATAAAGATGCTCGTGGATGACCCAGACCTCGGGACGGGAGAATTAGCAGTTCGAAGCTATTATCGCAGAGCTGAGTATGTGTTGTGGTTTCATCAGAGCTGACGTCACAAATGCTCCCCGCCAGACAAGCATCAGGAGGAATAATTTTACTCTGCAAACACTCAAGCTTATTTTAAAGTGTTAACTCGGTTACTATGTCTTTATTCGAGTTAAAGTATGAACTCGTTTACACAGTGAAAGACCCAAGGTTGACGAGGGTATCTATTTGCCCAACACCATCAATCCCGAATTAAAAAATGGGATAGAATTAACATTAAAACCTCCCCACTGTGCGGCATTTATCTCTGTTTTCAGCGGATCATTTCCATATTCCCTTCTCGTAGTAAATAATGGCGCTGATTAGACGGCGTCAATTAAAAATACAATGTTCATAATTACAATGCTGCTTGAGGATTCTTTACTGCTATTCAGATATTAAAACAGTAAAAACAGTGTTGAGACCAAAGTTGCAAATTTCCAGCTGGTCAGTGAAGCCGTGCGACATGGGACGTACCACCCAGACGTCAGAGCGCATTGAAGCTTATTGCCGCCGCCGCAAACACTTGGGAGCCAAAATCAAAGCTGATGTTACAGAACCCTGACATGGATTACGCTTCAGGATTTCTCCGGTAAAACACAAGGGTAGCACACGGAAGGTGAGCTAGACTGACCATGTGGACAAATCCCTTGTTACATGGAAGAACGGGAACCTGCAGTGGAGACGGGTTCAAAGTTTTATGTACATTTATTATCACCGTAAGTCTGCATTATAAAACCTTGATATTCGTCTCCTTACAGGCCAGAAACCCAAAATAATCCACATAAACTCCTCCGCTCCGATTGTTCTCCGATCTGCGCGCTTTGACTCCGTCTCGGCCTCTTCCCAACACCTTAGCCTCGAACATACCTCGCCCTCGGGAAGGGGCGTCTCGGGCCATCGGTCAACAGCGCAGATCATTGAGCGCTCTGCACGGTTTCTGTGGTGTAGTGGTTATCACTTTCGCTTTACACGCGAAAGGTCCTCAGTTCAATTCTGGGTAGAAACATTGTTTGGTCTCCGGAATTTACGAAGAATATGAGATTGAAATTTACACTTTTAGGCACTCAGGGCTATAAACACCACGAACATTGTCTTTTCCAGCAGCAGCGCATTGTATTTCAATCTTGCCAGAGATAAATGACATAAAGTTGAATTAATATAAATTATGCATTTCTTTTTTTAACCGATAACAGAAACAGATTTACACACAAGGAGTTTCATGGATAACCCAGACCTCGGGAGCGTTAGTCGTTCAAAGCAATTGTGGCAGAGCTGAGGATGCTTTGTGATTTCATCGGAGCTGACTTCTCAAACGCTCCCATCCAGACAAACATCAGGAAGAATAACCATGTGCTGGAAAAACTCAAAACTATTTTAAAATTTCAAATTGCTTCCATTGTCTTTCCTCGTTTATCACTGGACTCTCCCTGTATAATGAGGATAATATAGTACAGGAAAACTGGGGACCGTTTGGTTTCGAGACGAGAAATTCAGGTGATGATCTGCAAAACCTGAGACCATTCTCAAACAAGCAGCCATTTGTTATGTAAAGGACATGGACTCTGAACGGATTCCTGCTCTGAGACAATGTAATCAGAGCAATATACCTGAGGCCATTCTCAGAGGAGTCGGTACTTGTTATGTAAAATGCCAGACCTGCCATCGGTTATCTCGTTAGACTCTGCCTCGGTTGCCTCATTTAACTGGTTTGGGGCAGTTAGAGTGCAAATGCACAAATACACAAGGCTGGTGGGCAGAATCATGAAACAAAGTTGGTCGTAGCTCGTACAATGACCAGTAAGAAGGTGACCCAGGTAGGCCAGGTGATCTGGAGCCAATAGGATGGAGATATATGATTCAATTGATAAGAAGCTCCAAGTAAGGCAGGGACGATAACTTTCCAGAAGGCAGGGACGATCCATCGCCGAGAAGGAGGACCCAGTGGAGACGTAGAGATCGGGACCACGAGGAACGCCTGGCTGGCGTAGACGCCTTTCCCGGGTAATACCCTTTCCCTTCATTGACTGTTCATTGAGAGTCAGGGATTCTGGTAGAGTGCATGCAGAGACAGTTTGTGAATCCACGTGCCTATAGTTGAAACAATAAAAGTTACTTGTCGGTAACTACAGATTCTCGGTACCGCACTGATCATTACTAAAAGGGGCGATGTTTGTAACACTTCCATATGTCTAAGTTGCCGTGTATCCATTTAAAACTTAAACATGGTCGAAATATCCCACTCGTGTATATAAGTCAGTAACTGACCGCTGAAGTTCTTCCGTGACGTTAACGTCAAAAATAAATATTGATTACGGAGTAGGCACCATCCCTGAGTTAACGCGCAGCCTCCAGATCTTTCCACAGTTACACTTGTACCTGTGTAACCTTGTTAAAAGCTTACGGCGCGTCTTCCTAATCAAGCTAGCCAGAGTTATGTTGTTTACCATTTCTACAGCGTGGTTACCAGTGATGTTTAACTGCAGGATCCCACAGTGGATGTGAAATAAATGTCACTGAAAAAAGGTCAGTCAAAACGTATCACAGGAATCTGTGTGACAAGTGATCTTGAAAGGTTACAAGGCTGGAATTTTAAACATGGCTTACAGTGTGCCTTTAGGTGGACATCATCGTGTGGGAAATGAGGAAAATGGGAACGAGGGGGTTCCCCTCCTTTTATTTGTTGTTGGAGATTCGATTCAGAAGGCAGTGAAGGGTAATTCGTTGGAACCTGTGTTCAGTTTCAGGCCAAAAGGACCTTTGACTCTACTCAGAGAACTCTGGAAGGGATTTAGTAAGCTTTGTGACTTTGCCAAGGAAAGATTACAAAATGGTCGAGTCAAAATAAGACACTGTTTACTAGAATTGCAGCTGGGAGAATGGTTGTAAAACAAAATGAAGTCGTGAAATCTGATAATGGAATGGGAAAACGTGTTTACTCATTGAATCTAGACTCACCAAAATGTCAGAATTCCATTGTTTTGTAAAATATTACTGATAATGTCCACCAGTTGGACCCAAAACCGAAAAAAAACAAGTAAAAGGACTAATTGGTATTTTGAAATGGTGCACAGGTGCAGTGCATGACATCAGTATGAATTTAGCCCAGCCTATGAAATGGCATCTTCACAGAGTGAACTTTGAGAAAAGTAAAATGGTTGAACAAGGAATTAGAAACAAGAAAGAACAAGGGAAGAGAATGGATGACTGTATTGCTACAGTGGGGAAGGTGACTTAAAAATCGAAAATGTGAAAGGTGCTAACAATGTTATAGCTGATTAGTTATCCAGATATTAAGTTGGAAATTGTACGCATTTTTGCTTTATCATCCGATCTATTTTTTTTTCTCCCCCCCCCCCCGTATTGTTTAAAATTCTGTGATGGACATTAAAAAAAAATCTTTTTCGACAATTTTTTTTTCTTTGAGGAAGGGGAGTGTGAGGGGATCCAGGAGTGCCCCTATTATCTGTTTGAAGAGAGGCAGAAAGAGACATTCATCATTGATGGTTGGTTTGGAAAGGAGAGAGAGAGAGAGAGAGAGAGAGAGAGACGTTATTTACCACAGATATGTTGCTTTTGAGAAGAGAAAGAGAGACGGAGATTAACGGTTGGTCTGTCACTTTAAGACATTGGAAGCAACTTTGGATTTTTACTGAGTTTGGAGTTGGAGACAGCACCGAGCAGCTCGAAAGTTGCTATGGTGACCAACAGGGCATTATTGATGTTACTTTCAAGGACAGGTTGCCTGCTTGTGCATTTGTTCACAGACAAAGGAGGGAGGGACTCTTTGAGTGTCAGGTGATGCTCAGACTGGTGAAATAAATGGGAGGTCAGATGATACAGACCTCAGACACATGATCTGGACACTGAATGAGCATTGTTGTGTCCGCAGAGAAAGTGGGTTTTGGAGGATCGATCAGGCGGATCGATCCAAATTGCTATTCCAACGGTAAAGAAGGGGTTGACTGGTGAGGAGTTGTCTATGTGTCCACCCTTGCCGGGGTGATAGCTCCACCACAGGAAAACCGGTCCCCCTGGTTAAAGTCACAGTCGGTGACTTGTGAAGGATTTCGGAGGACGACGAGAAGATCGACGGCATCAGCTCACCTGAAGACTCAACTAACTCTCTCTCTCTCTCTCTCTCTCTGTCCATCACTACTCAACTAAATACAACGAACTGAAGTGAACTGAACTTTACTCAACATCGTAAGACTGTATCTTTTTACCCCTAGACTTAAAGAAGCTTGATTTTTTTCATAAATATATATTCCACACTTACTTTTATATATAATCATTGCTCACCTGTTTGATTTATCTTCATGTATATTACTGTATTGTGTAGCTACCAATAAATATTATTAGATGTTAGCAATACGAGACTCCAAAGTGTTTTCGATCTCTGCTGGTCCTTTTTTTCCCGTCACGGGGTACGTGACAGCGCGCTGTTTTCGTTTTGGTGATGAGAGCTCTGTACAGAATACTCTCACATGAGTGTTTGTTCCCTTCCTACTTCTGAGTTCTAATCACAGTCTCTTAACATACAATCCCACCACAGTGTCCTCCCTTTCGTCAGCTGTGATACTATCACGCTCTACCTGTGTTTAAAAGGCTTTCCCCTTACTCTTTTTTACCCGACTGTGAGCATTTTGAAACACCTGAACCCCGAGATGTCCGGACGGCATTTCTCCTTTCGACATTGAATTGACTTTATTCTTAAATTGTTCACATACACGAAGAATAAAAATCTTTTGGTTACATCTCCGTCTCAACGTACAATGTGCAATCCTAGTAACGAATAATAATTTGTAATAAAGAGAACAGTCAATGTAACATATAAAAACCCTCAAATCAGCGTGAGTTAATCAGTTTGAAGGTCTGGTGGATGAAGCTGTCCCGGAGCCTGTTTAGTCCTGGCTTTTATGCTGTGGTACGTTTCCAGGATGTTTATCAAGTCTTTGTGATAGTTTGGAATTTATTCATTTCAGGATGACTAGGCACGTGACTGTTTAGAATTATGACATAATTGCAAAACCTAATGATTTATTCTAAAACTCCGCTGAATTGCAATTGGAGTGGGCGTTATCTACACAGATGGCTATTTAATGTAAACACATACTTCATCCCATTCTTCAGCTCTCGTCTGAAATTCCTCTGTGTCAGTGTGTAGATACAAGTATTGGTGCACACACTAAGAATTTGCAACATGAACGCAAATTGCCGTAATATATATATACCGGGGAACTCAAATATCTGTCCAGGTAATAGTAATTTTCCACTTGCCATTTCAGGGAATGAGCTACATAGGCCATCCAAAACAATTTGAAATTAGCTGAAATTGCAAACAATAAAATCATCGATTTTCTGCGGTTTTCCACCTCGGTATCTTTCTGTTTATCGCTGCTCTTCCAAAGCCCTCTGTGGACTCTATTTACCGCAATTATATGTCTTACCGTTGACCCATTGAAGATAAGAATTAAACCAATTGGTAGCAACGGTGTTAAAATGCTATCCAATAATTCGAATCCTTTCCACACAGGTAAAGTAGCGTATTCATGCGTGAAGGCACAACGCCACGGTATGTTGTCAATAATGACGGAAGGTTCAACAGAAAAGTAAAACGGGACGCTTTTCCCGCAAATCACTATAACCACGGTCACCATAACACCCCTTGCTGTTCCTCCAGTGCAGTATCGTTCCCCGAGCTTTCGACAACATATTGCTATGAAACTATCAATGGTAAAACTGACCGTAAACCAAACAGAGCAGTCTCTCGTCACAATATGAAATACAAGTGTCAGAGCGCATACAGGAGTGATGAGCAGGGATCTGAAATAAATGTAGATATTATTGATATGTTCCACTAAAGCAACAACGATAACCACCATCAGATCCGCTGTTGCCATTCCAACCAGGTAACGGGTGACGGATTTGGAGAGTCCGCATTATCCCCGAGATAGGATCACAATCGCCGTTAAATTAACTACGAGAAATTTAGAGAGCAAAAAATATCAACACAATATTATCTTTGGCTGCAAATGTCTGAATGCACACCATTTTTCCAATGCAATGTTGGATATGATTTTTTTTTGGAAATGAAAAGAAGAAATTCAGCCTGCGGACTCTGTCCGTACATTCCGGCTGGACAATAATGGACAGAATTAACAGTGGGTTGACGACTTACCGACAGTTTGGAGTCGGGCATCTGATTTTCACTACCCACGTACCGTTGAAGGTCGATCGCTTCAAGGAAAACACCATTTCCATTATTTGTGGTGAAATAGTTCAAGGGGTTATTCGTAGTGAAATCATGAGATTTAATGCATAAGTTATAATTTCGTGGTTTATGGAAGAACAGACCTGAGGTCAACATTCGACTGCCAGGGCAGTTGAAACAGCTTCCGATCTGGAAAAGCGACCATTGTCGGTTCAGAAAGCTGAGCAAGGTGAAGCAATGCAGCTATAGAAATATCGGTACCGAAGTAATTGACAAAATAAATAAAAATCATCACATAGAAAAAAAAACGGAAACTGAATAAAGAAATTATCAGGTGCTTGAATCCTCAATTCTGGAAACACATTTCAGACTAAGGTAGCGTCTGTGCTCAGTAAAAGCCCAGAAGGTGTAGCGGAACAAAAGCAAGATGACGACGGCACCATACATAGAGTGAGCAGCTCCAGTCTCTTACCAGGGATCCCGATCGCTACAATTGCAGGAAAGAAAACGCTCGTGATGTAGTAATTCGCTGGATATCCCATATTCCGTAAGAGGCAGCGTTCAGTTGTACGGAACATTCCAACTGCTCATATGGACTGGTGGCAGGTTTTATAGAGGTTTATGCAACTCAGAGTAATTCCACTGAGGCAATTAGTGTGGTTATCACATGAGTCGCACGAGGGACAACCAGCTACACAAACACTTACATTAAAGTGTTTTTCTCACTCCGTTACCGTACCATAAATTCATTTCCTCAAGGGATGTTACAAGTTATTAACTTTTAAACAACGTCACCAATGTACTTTCCAAGACACTTGGCTTCAGCTGCTGAAATGAGACATTTTCTGATCAGTGTTGCTTATAACATGGACAATTATCCTGAACAATTAACATGGACAATCACTTTCAAACAGATTTATTTTGTCCAATTCAGCGGAGCACATTCGCTTCTGACATTGAGGGTCGGACGTTAGCTCGGCAGGTGAAATGGAGTACTCTTTATTGAGGGAGAAGATGGGATCATTTTTTCTGTCACTTGCTCTAGTCATTTAGAGTCATTTGAATGACGAAAGTCAAAGTATCACCCGATGAGATGTATCACCATAAAACGCGTTGTACGTGTGTTCTTCTCAGCATATAAAAGAGATCGAGAGTAATATTCCAGGGACCTTTGACAATAAAAAATTACGCACCCACACGAATTTAAGTGCGGCTTGTGAACGAATTAATGAGCGCTCATTTCTAGATTAGCAAAGAGTGGATGGTTGATTCTTTGACTGTGACAAGTGTAGTGCAGCGATTGGTGTTAGGCCCGCTGTTGTTTATCACGTAGGTTAATGACTTAGATGTCAGAAGAACTGCGAACGACTCATAGGCTGGGGTGTTGTTCCGGCCAGGAACTCTATCCAAGCTTGCATCTTGATGTTGACTGGCTGGGAAATGGGCTGAAAAATGGCAGATGACATTTGATACGGACAAGTGTGAGATGGTCTGCGTTGTGAGGAAATATACAGCAGATTAAAATGCACATATTGAATCGGTAGATTTAGTGTGCAGTATTTAACAAGATACTTGGTAATACAGATCGATAATTCCAGGAAAGCGGCATCACGGGCATATCGGCTCGAATTGAACTTTAATCGCATTGACCTTCAGAATCAGATCACGGACACGAGTTAGGACGTTTTGTTGAAGCTGCACAACTCGCTTGGTGAGGCCTTAGATAGTATATCGTGGGCTGCTCGGACCACCTACTTACAGTCTTGAAATATCAATGAGCTTCAAAGAAGGTAGCGATAATTTGATAGGAAGACTTCGGGAAATGAACAGAGTGAGTGCACGCAGATTTTCCCCATTAGAGAGGGTGCGTGGATACTAGAGAGGGAGTGCAGAGGAAATTTATAATGGTGTTGCCGGGAATAGAGGTCGTAACTTTGGTAAACAGCTTGAGTGCACTTGGCCTTTTCGCCTTGTAGTGACGAAAGATGAGAGGTGACCTGATGGAGGTGTATAAGATGAAGAGAGTCATTGATGGCTTGGATATTCGCAGAATTTTCTTTCGCCAGGGCCGAAATGGCTAACACAAGAGGGCATAGTTTTATAGTGCTTGGAAATGGGTACAGAATGGATACCGGGGTTAAGTTTTTTTTCACACAGAGAGTGGAGTGTTAATGGAATGTGGTGCCGGCGGTGGTGGTGGAAGCGGATACAATATGGTCTTTTAAGAGTCATTTAGACAAGTACATTGAGCTTAGAAAACTAGAGGGCTATGCGCTCGGGAAGTCCAGGGAGTTTCTAGAGTGGGTTACATATTTACCACAACATCGTGGACCGAAGGGCCTGTAATATACTGTGTATTTCTATGTTCCATGTATTATCCTTTGAGTGAATCTACAACTAGAGTTCATAGGGTTGGGGAGAAAGTTGAAATATGCAAGCAGTGTATGTAGTAGATGTTATTCACCCATTCATACTAGAGATTTATAAGGATGTTTCCTGGATTGAAGGGCGTAACTTCGGAGAACAGATTGAGTGAACTTGGTCTTTTCTGCCTGTAGAGACTAAAGATGAGAGGTGACATGATAGAGGTGTATAAGATGATGAGAGGCATTGATCGTGTAGATAGTCAGAGTTCTTTTCTTTTTTTCCCCCTAAAGCTGAAATGGCTAACACAAGGGAGAATAGTTTTAAGGTGCTTGGAAATAGGTACAGAGAGGAAAGCAGGGGTAAGTTTTTCACACAGAGAGTGGTGTGTGGCTGGAATGCACTGCTGGCGGAGGTGGTGAAAACGGATACAAAGGGGTCTTTTAAGAGCCTTTTAGACAGCCACGTGGAGCTCAGAAAACTAGAGGGCTATGCGCTCAGGAAAGTCTAGGCAGTTTTTAGAGTAGTTTCATGGTCGGCACAGCATTGTGAACCGAACGGCCTGTAATATGCTATAGATTTCTACATTCTATGTTCTATCCTTTGAGTGATTATACAACTAGAGTTCATATGCTTGGGGAAAAAAGTTGAACTACGCAAGAAGTGTATGTAGTAGAAGTTATTCACTCAGAGGCTCGACCGAGTGTGGAGGGAACTGCAAGCGTAACTGAGAGACGCGGATTCAGTTGTGTCATCTCAGTGAAGGTTGTGTAGGTATGTGGATGAGAAAGGGACGGAGGGTGCAGATAAATGGGGCGGGGCGGAGGATCACAGAGGGATGAACTAGATGGACGGAACAGCCTATTTCTCTGTAATGATAAACTGGGACATCATGAGTATCTCTCCGATTTCCGCATTCAGTGTCTTCTCATTTTCGTCACCAATCTCAGTCTGTGCAGAACAGAGGGTGTGTTCAATCTCACCTTTCAATCTCACTTCCTTCTGCTTTTGTAGTACAAACTATTCTGTGCTTATTGTGGAACTTGTACCGATGAGCCGTCCTCGGCGTATTGGAAAAGCAGAGTCTCACCATTCTACATTCAGTGTGGAATGTGTACCAATGTGCAGCCATCAGTTGTCTGGAGAAAGTCTCACAGTCGTATCCATCGTGGAACTGGTATCGATGTGCGATGTGCGGGCCTGCTATTATCACTGTGGGCTGACTCACCGCTCTGTATCTATTGTGAGACTCGTACTGATTCGTGGCCCTCGGCTTCTTTCAGACTATCTCAGCGCTGATAACACGCTTGTCCATCTCACACTTTGAATACGATTTGTGAGGCTGAGTGCGCTAGTCTCACTGTGTGATTCACCTTTTTCTTCTAAATTGCTTTCTATCAGTAAATCGTAAACAGTTGCCATTTGTTGCGATAGAAATTCATTTCAATTTCTACTCCGTCATTCGATTGTCAACTGCGCTATTAATCAATACATCCTCTCCACTGATCAATACATCAACGCTTGCACTAGTTTTGCTGATTTCTGCAATATTTGTGTTGTTACCAAGGCATCATTTATTGCCTGTCTCCAATTGCTCCTCCGATGGCAATGATTAACTTCTCTTTTATAGGATTGCAGCCTTTCCAGTGGCGAATGGGAAGAGGTAGAGAATAACAGTGACGTGAGGAGATATATCTCTCTGCAAAGCAGGTTTCTGACTCACACGGGGACTCTGAGGTGGCGAGTTACCCTGTAACTGGGGTCATTGGTCCAGTTGCCTGGATGAGCACTGAACACGGCACACAATGCAGAATGAAATGTGATGAAGCGGGTGCTTGGTTGGATGGCATCAACATCTGTATTGACTTGCTGAAGATTTAAATGTGGAATATTCCGTCATACTCTGCATCCTTGTCACCTGTGGACGAAAAGTACGATATTTTACGACGAGAGTCACAGAGCAAGTTTCCAACGTGAATCTATGCATCCTGTTGCAAGGTGCATGGATACTGGAGACAGAGTGTAAAGGCGATTTACAAAGAGAACAAGTTGGTCTTTTCTCCCTGTAGAGACGGAGGATGAGAGGTGACCTGATAGGGGTGTATAAGGTGATGAGAGGCATTGATCGTGTGGGTAGTCAGAGGTTATTTTTTCCCCAGGGTTGAAATGGCTAACATGAGGGGGTATGGTTTTAAGGTGCATGGAAATAGGTACAGAGAGGATGCCAGAGTTAAGTTGTTCACACAGAGAGTGGTGTGTGTCTGGAATGCACTGCTGGCGGAGGTGGTGAAAATAGCGTCTTTAAAGAACCTTTTAGACAGGTACATGGAGCTCAGAGAAATAGAGGGCTATGCGCTTAGGAAAGTCAGGGAAGATTTTAGAGTAGGTTAGATGGTCGGCACAACATTGTGGACCGAAGGGCCTGTAATATGCTATCGATTTCTATGTTCTATGTTCTACGTTCTATCCTTTGAGTGAATCTACAACTGGAGTTCATAGGATTGGGGAAAACGTTGAAATATGCAGGAGATATATGTGGTAAAGTTTATTCACTCAGAGAGTCGAGCGAGTGTGGAAAGAACTGCCAGTGTAAGTGGTAGATACGGATTCAATTGTATCATTTTAGTGAAGGTAATGTAGGTACGTGTATCAGAGAGGGAAGGAGGGTGCAGATAAATGGGGCGAGGCGGAAGATCACAGAGGGATGATCCAGATGGACGGAAGGGCCTATTTCTCTGTAGTAATAATTTGTGACTTCATGACTTTCTGCCCATTTCCCCATTCAGTGTCTTTTCAGTTTCCAATTCGTCACCAATCTAAGTATGTGCAGAACAGAGGTGTGCTCAAGCTCACCTTTCATTCTGACTTTCTTCTGTTCTTGAAACAAAAGCTACTCTGTGGGTATTGTGGAACTCGGATCGATGAGCGGCCCTCGGCTTATTGGAAAAACAAAGTCTCACCATTGTGCATCCAGTGTGGAACTTGTACCAACGTGCATCCCTCGGTTGCCTGGAGAGAGTCTCAGGTCTGTATCCATCGTGGAACTGGTATCGATGTGCGATGCGCAGGACAGCTATCACCACCGTGGGCTGACTCACCACTCTGTATCCATTGTGGAACTCGTACTGATGTGTGGCCCTCGGCTTCTTTGAGAATACCTCAGTGCGGATAAAACGGTTTTCCCTTTCACACTTTGAACACGATTTGTGAGACTGACTGCGCTAGTCTCACTGTGCGATTCACCTTTTCTTGTAAATTGCTTTATATCAGTAACTCGGAAACAGTTGCCATTTGTTGCGACGGCAATTCATTTCAATTCCTACTCCGCCATGATCTAGTCAACTGCGCCATTAATCAATGCATCCTGTTCATTGATCAATACATCAACGCTCGCACAAATTCCGTTGATTTCTGCGATGTTTGTGCTGTTACCAAGGCAACGTTTATAATCTGTCTCCAATTGCTCCTCCGATGGCAATAACTAACTTCTCTTTTATAGGATTGCAGCCTTTCAAGAAGCGAATGGGAAGAAGTAGAGAACAACAGTGATGGACAGAAGTATATTTCTCTGGGGAGAAGATGGCGGCGCGACGGCAGCGCCCGCGGCCACTTCGGTGATGATGTCTGTTATCTATCAAGCAGGGGACCGTGCACAATCCTGATTTGGTGGAGACAGACGTGAGAGCACAGCGGAACATCTGGAAAACTTCTGAAATGCCCACTCCGCTGCTGCTGCTACTGTGTGGTAAGCGGAATCTCCGGAGCTGATGGCTCCTAAATTCTCGGCTTTGCGTGTTTCAGCAGCCGGGGAGAGTTCGAAGGTTCTCGGCAGAGGATGGCGCTCGGGAGGCGGCATCAGAGAGGCTGCTCGGAAGCTCGGAGTTTTCGGACGGATGGACTCAGGGTCGGCTGGGGTCGGCTGCTTCCAAGGTATCGGCAAGTTGACTGTGCCTGGAGGTTTATGGCAGGGAGATTCTTCCTTTTGCCGCCTCCTGTCGGGGACTCGGGAGTCGATCGATTCGGGACTTCGAGATTTTTTTTTTTACTGTGCCCATGGTCTGTTCTTTATCAAATTATGGAATTGCTTTGCACTGCTGTAACTATACGTCATAATAATGTGGTTCTGTCAGTGTTAGTCTTTGGTCTGTCCTGTTTTCTGTGATATCACTCCGGAGAAACATTGTATAATTTCTTAATGCATGTATGCATTTGTAAATGACAACAAAAGAGGACTGAGTGTTCTCATAATCTAATCTAATATTTTTCGGCAAAACAGGTTTCTGAATCACACGGGGACTCTGAGATAGCGAGTTCCTCTGCAACTATGGCCAATGCTCAGACGCTGGAGGTGCTGCCTGGACGAGCACTGAAGACGGTACACAGGGCAGAGTGAAATGTGATGAAGCGGGGTCCTTTGCTGGATGGCATCAACATTCGTAATGACTTGCTGAAGATTTAAGTGTGGAATATTCCATCATACTCTTGTTAACTGTCATCTGTGGACAAAAAGTAGGATACTTTAGGAGGCGACTCACAGAGCAAGCCTCCAACGTGAATCTATGAATCCTGTTGCAAGGCAGCTGGAAAATCCTTTTGCCAGTTTACCTGGGATTAACTGGGCTCCATGATTATAGACCGGCCGCAGATCGATTGGGATAGGAACACTGGGGAATGTTCGCACGTTCATTCGCCAGTACAAATAGGATGAATGTTGAGTGTGAATACGAAGCGATAGCGTTCCACAATGCGGTACTGGATCTATACTGGGTCTCAACAATGTGGAATGATGGAGAACGTGCAGATGCAAGTAGAGCACTTGTAACGCTTGCAGTAAAAAGTGTCAGGAAGGAGATTAGTCGGGGGACCGGGGTGGTGTTAGTGGACAAGGGAATGGCGTGATACCTGCAGAACCCGCAGAAGGGGCTAGGGACCGTGTAGGGAATTGTATCCTCCAAAGTTTCCCGTTGAAGACGGAGGTAGTTACAGAGGACGAATGCCTGAGGTGTGTTAGGTAACAGCATGAAGATCTGTTTGCTTTTTTTCTTTCTCCAGCATTATGGAGGACGTGGACACCATAGAAAGGTGCAGACGAGATTTGCAAAGATGTTGCCTGGATTAGGGAGGATGACTTATGAGAATAGGTTGAGTGAACTCGGTCTTTTTTCTATGGAGAAACTGAGGATGAGAGGAGACCTGATAGAGGTGTATGAAATGATGAGAGGCATTGATCGTGTGCATAGTCAGAGGCTTTTTTCTATCCAGGGCTGAAATGGCTAGTACGAGATGGCACAGTTTAAGGTGCTTGGATGTGGGTATAGAAGAGATGTCAGGGGTAAGTATTTTTGACGCGGAGAGTGGTGAGTGCGTGGAATGCGCTGCCGGCAACGGTGGTGGAGGCGGATACGATAGGGACTTTTAAGAGATTCCTGGACAGGTATATGGAGCTCAGAAAAAGAGAGCGCCATGGATAACACTAGGTAATTTCTCAGATAAGGATATACTTAGCACAGCATTGTGGGACGAAGGGCCTGTATTGTACTGTAGGTTTTCTACGTTTCTGTGACGGTGGAGGAAGGAACGTATAAATTCTCCAGAAAGTAAGATATAGATGTCAAGAAATATTCACCCGTTTCAGGGTGTTAATGTCGTTCAGTCAATCAAAGGTCAGACAAATGTTGTGCAAAATCAAACAATGAAACCATAAATATAATGATGACTACTATCTGCAGTAAATGAGAATGGAGGGAATTGCAAATTTCAAGCATGTGAGGACAGTTGTTCAGGATTTTCAATTGGAGTTACCTAAGGACACAGGCCGAAAGGTCTATTTACCTGCTAGAAAGTGTTGTCCTGCCAACTCTGCTGCAAAATTCCAAATGGTGTCTCTCCGGTGAATACAATAACTGTCATTCTCATCCTGAAAATATTGTTTTTGTACTGGTCAAATAAATATCGTAAACATTTATTATGCGAAATATCAACTACAACCAGAATTGAATTACTAACGGCTGAAGGTATCGTGGGTCTTCCATCTTCAGGAACACATGTACATTTACTTTGTTTTGCCCGCTTAAAAAAAAAAAACTCCCTGTCGTTAACAGAGGGTCATTGTGCTCTGCTAAAGATCAGGTTTGCACGTTGTATATGCTATGAAAGTAACTAATTATTAATCTTTCTCAAACTAGCAGCTCAAATATCGTGCTAAAATAAAATTCCCAAGACCCTTCATTTTTAAATGTTATAAAGAGATACTTATTTACACCTCTGGTGGCGGTCCTGTTGTACTCTACCCAGAGGTAGCTCATCCACTTTTAGTCCCCTCCTGACATCCAGCTCTTACCGGTGGCTCCGAGTAACTGTTTGTATCCGACAGTGGCAACCCCTGGTACGGAGCTTCGACAGGCGAGCTAAACCAGGTGAAGGTAGCCGGGAAACTTGAACCCCCGTGAGTTAGGGATTTGCCTACACCAGCATGTGAAGCCAGTTCCCGGACTCGGCGGATGAGATCAACCGCAGGATCCAACATTCAAGAAACCGGTGCAGCAACACTTCATGGGGAGCGAAGGGCAAAACCAGGCACAGAAGGCGTCCTGGTTACCCACTGCGGCCGAGCAAGTTTGCCACCTTGACCGTCTTTCCTGTCAGTGGACCAAGACTTTTGAGGCCGAGAGAATGGAACTGCCCCACTGCAATGGCTTTTTCACTATGAAATTCTTCCTTCACAAGTTGCGCGATCGTCGGAAACGACGGGCAATCAACACCGCTGAATAATAATTAAAAAGGAATTAGAAATGAAACAACAGACAAATCAGTTGGGACATAACCCACTGTTTTTCTTCCAGGATTTTATCTTGTACTATTTTCAAAATCATTTCGAGTGTGCATCTCTTTTCTAGTTGTAATTTAGCATATTCTATAGAAATTTTCAAACTAAGGGTTTTTCAGTTTTTCGCCAATGGATGCATATAAATAGTTAAATAAGTGCATAGATAGATAGATAGATAGATAGATAGGTTAATAGATAGATAGTTAGATAGAATGATTGAGAAGGATTATATTTACGAGAGAGATAATTTGATTCCCCTTCTGGGCTGTAAGGAGAAACTGGGGTTATTTCCCTCCTTCCAGGGGATCTATTAATGCAATCAACAGGACTGTCACAGGTCTGTAGGTACATCACTGCCCACACGGTGTTATCAGTGATTATTCTGACATGCCACGTCCACATGGATAATGTTACAGCTTGCCCAGATCACTCAGTTCTGCAATGTTATTATCACACCTCATTCAGTCCCACGATCGCTCACACAGAGAATATCACTGTTTATTCAGAACCAGCTCTCAGTATACTGGTAGTGTTCTTCATTGCAATCTCATGATGGACACAGCGAAAACAAGATGTATGAACATAAGGCGATATAAAAAACATTGCAACTTTACTCCTCAACAGAATCACACTGTTAATGATGATGCTCAGTCATCAGCAGCCACACTGGTTGATATCGGAACAAATCAGTTATGTCTTTATTTGTCAATGCCCCATTCCTTTCAACAAATAAAATGTTGATAACGCTGCAAAGTGCAAACTGGAGAATCACTATCTCAAGAGTGCAATCAATAATGGCATTATAGTAGCCTGCCCAGCATGAGATGGCGATGTGATGGGGATAGAACCTCCACGCAACCTATCGTTATGGACTTGTTTTTCACCGGTTGTACAATTCAGAGGAGAGGCCTGTTCTGTCAATATACCAACGATTTATCGGGGAGTAGTGCAGCATAAAGATATTGAATCTCGGCTTTCGGTATTATTTTCGTTCTGATATCGGGTGTGATCTGCTGGTTAAAGAGAGATATTCACTCTTTTTTTCATCATGGCATTGGGCCGTGTTTATACTTCCAGGCACAGGCACTTCTTTATTTTCGAATGTCTAAATGAAATTCGATGTTATTTACTTGCAAGACTTATTACACCCTTTACTTTAGTCAGTCTGCACGAACAAAAAATCCAGACATGTTCAGTGGTTTCGCGGATAAAGAACATCAATGCCGAGCATAGGTACAGCTTCTTTTCAACAGAAACCACCGGGGAACATAAGAATGGCAAACCATCATCACCAACAGCTTTATTATAGACAGTCGAGATGTTTTTTTTCTCTGATGTCTCATACCAGGAATAAAATAGTAAATATAATTGTTAAAATACCCTGTATACATGTATACCACGTATACGTCAGCTATATTAACCTTATGAAAAAAAAAAAAAAGTGCTGAATGCTTCAAATAAATGTGAATGCTTTTGTTGCTTCAAACCGACGGTGTAGCAAAATAAGAAAGAATTATTACACATCAGAATAATTAGCGTCAAATGAGATGTAGTTAACCAGTTATCGTTCGGCAATGGAGAACTATGGAAAACGTTCAGTTAAATATTTGTGTACAATTAAAATAGACCGATTTTAAATGTTTTGAATAATTTCTAAATATTGATGGAAGGAGACAAAAGATTACAAGGAACAGAATAAAGAGGTCTCTGCAGACGGCCGGTAATGTGAAAAACAACCGGGTGTATATGCACGATATCTGGAAGCAGGAGGAGTTATCCTTTTGGTCGAACTTTTTGTCAATTCGCAGCTTCCGTACACAAATTTTCAATTTTTTTTTAGACTAAACGGAATTTGCTGCATTTACACTGAAGTCCTCTTACACTTATTTCTGTAATCTATCCGTTCAAATTTAAAAGTGGACTCATTACGGATCAGTGGTAACAGGATAAGAAGTTTCACAGCATGTGCCACTTGTATTCAGTGGCTAGACGTAATAGTGCCGATCTTGGAATTGAAAACTATTTTTACTGAATCACTTCTTGTGCATAGTTTGTGGCTCAGTTCCACATTCACAAGTTGTCGGGCAGGTTATATATTCCCATTTGCTTAGTGACACCTTTGAACGACCTACACCAGTCTTAAGTATGTTAAGGCAGTTCCAGGTTGCCCAGTTGCAATTAGCTCCTGGGGGAAGGCTTTTATCCGGTGGAATTTCCATCGTTGTTGGTTAACTATGCAACATCTCCACCAATGCCCATCGCTAGAGGAACCCTGTACTGCTGCAGATCTTGCCGAATTCAACACCAAGGCGCAAAAATGTGTTAAGTTCTGGCTGGGCCATGTATGGGCTGTCCGTGGACACGATAATAATAATAATAATAATAATAATAATAATAATAATAAGAAGAAGAAGAAGAAGAAGAAGAAGAAGAAGAACACTTATGGTACAACGGTGTATAGGGCTGTAGAACGGAACTTTACTGCGCTTACGAGTCATGAAAAATATCTTAAATATGTTTTAATATGTCCTGTATCCTACTAAAGGGACATTTAACAGAAACACCTTTTCTGAATAAGGTATGTGTGTGCTTCGTTGTTTCAACATGGCTGTGTAGAAACGCAAGAGAAGCTCATTGTGCATCACAGATGTGATTAACAATAGCGGAGAAGAAATTTTGTTAACGTACCGACCAGGTCTCTAAAGATTTTGGAATAATATGTGTATGAGGGTCTAGCCCTTTCACCAATTCTCGACTCAGGATATATATATATATATGGAATGGAAAACACCAACGTTTTCTACAAGTATGTGAAGAACAAGAGGATGAGCCGTGTGAGAATAGGGCCAATCAGTTGTGACAGTGCAAACATGTGCATGTAGGAGGAGGAGGCAGCAGAGGTATAATGAATAATTTCCTTCATTATTCACCAGGGGAAGGACCTTGGCAATTGTGGGGCTGAGTTACAGCGGACTGAAACACTTGAATATATCGACATTAGGAAAGACAATCTGGTGGAGTTTTGAAACCGATTAAGTTACATATGTCGCCGGGAACGGATGTGATATACCCCGGGCTACTGCAGGAACCGAGGTTGGAGATTGATGAATCTCTGCCGATAACATTTACATGATCAACCGGGACGGGTGATATACCAGATGATTGGAGGGTTGCAAATGTTGTTTTCCTGTTCAAGAAAAGGAATAGAGATAACACACGAAATTATAGACCAGTGATTCTTACTTCAGTGGTGGACAAGTTGTTGGAGAAGACCCCGAGAGGCAGCAGTTATGAGCATTTCGAGACATAATCTAATTAGGGATATGCTATACGGCATTGTTAAAGGCCCGCAATGCCTTACGAGTCAGATTGCGTTATGAGAGGATATAACAAAACACATTGGTGAAGGTAGTGCAGTGATGAAGAGCATATGGATTTCAGCAAGGATTTTGATAACGTTTCCCATGCAAAGCTCCTTCAGAAAGTAAGGAGGTACGGCATCGTTGTCTTTTGGATCCAGAATTAGCTTGTCCACAGAAGATAAATGGTGGTTGCAGATGGACCGTATTCTGATGGAGGTCGATGGCTCTCCGGAAGGATCTGCTCTGAAACACTCTATTTGTGATTATTATAAATGACCTGGATAAAGACGTGGAAGGGTAGGGTAGCAGGTTTTCTGAAGACACAAATGTTGGTGGTGTGGTGAGTAATCTGCAGTGTTGCGAAAGGTTACAGCACGGCATCGATAGGGTGCAGAACTGGTCTGAGAAGAGGCAGGTGAAGTTTAACACAGATAAATGTGCAGTGGTTCACTTTGGTGGGTCAAACTTGAAGGCAGAATAGAGTATTCTTGGGATGACACTTGGCAGTGTGGACGATTAGCGGGATCTTGCGATCCGTATCCACAGGAAGATCAAAACTGCTGTGCAGTGGACAGTGTTGCTGAGAAGGTGTGAGGTCTGGTGGTCTTCGTCAACCGTGCGGTTGAGCTCAAGAGTCGTGTGGTAATGTTGCAGATAATTTAGACTTTAATCAATCCCCATTCGGATCATTGTGTTCTGTTCTGGTCACCTCAATACGGAAAGATGAGGAAACTATGGAAAGGTGCAGATGAGATTCATAAGGATGTTGCCTGCATTGGAGAGCGTGACTTATAGGGATCGGTTGAGTGAACTTGGTCGTTTCTCCGTGGAACTACCGAGGATTAGGCGTGGCCTGATAGAGGTTGTCTAAGATGTTGAGAAGCATTGATCGTGTGGATAGCCAGGGACTATTTTCCCCAGGGCTGAAATGGCAACCACGAGGGGATTTTTTTAAGCTGCTTGGAAGTAGGAGAGAGGGGATGTCAATGGTAGGTTTTTCACACAGAGAGTGCTGGAAAAGTGGGATGAGCTGACTGCGAATGTGGTGGAGAGAAGTACAATGGGGCCTTTTAAGAGACTACTAGACAAAGTGGTGACACGTTAGGGCACCCTTTGACAGAAGGGTAGTGCAGTCTTATGTGAGCAGAATGAACATGAAATTTTCCTCAGTGCTATTGGTATAGCTTTGCTTTCGAAACTGAAGTAGAAAACCTCAGTTTATGAAATAAGAGCGACGCGTAGCAAGGCAAATATTGCCCCTTCGCGTTTAACGAAGGACACTTTTGATGGCATCATTTCTGGTTTATCTGCCACCCTTGTGCCTCTAGTTGTCATTCTGGAGACGTGCAGCCCTTTGATTCCCCCGTCTCTTCATCTCTTCTGCTGTTTGTTCCTTGTCTCTGATTCTGGAGACGCGCATTTCTCAGCTCCTTTGTCTCTTCCTCTCTCCTCCTTCTGTACCTGTATCTGTCATTCTGGAGACGTGCAGCCCTTTGATTCCCCCGTCTCTTCATCTCTTCTGCTGTTTGTTCTTTGTCTCTGATCCTGGAGTCGTGCGGCTCTGGCCTCATCCGATTCTCTTTCTGTCCCTCTCCTTGCCGTTCCCGACGACGCTCGACGTCATCTTCTGACCATAATGTCCCCCTTCCCTTTCCACGCGGCATAATTAGTCAGACCATTTTTTTTACACTATTGCTGGATAGACGATACGAAGAAATAACACCGAAGTATGCTGATTATTCTCGATGATGTAGTTGGCGCTCTCTTAAATGGACGTGATATAGTCACTGCTGTCCTTTGACTGCAGCAAAGGGTTTTATGGGTGTCTCGGAGTACGTCATTACAATAAGATTTAATTATCTCTTATTGTTTGGTCTCAGTTTGTTCTGTCCCAATCCTGCACATTCTGATGGTGATTAGCAGAATGTGACCCCTCGAAATAGAGCTGCTCTGCCCTTCTGTTCCGGTAGGTGTCGCTGCTGAAGCTGGCCCTGCGCATGCTACGGGTTGTCGCGTCCCGATCTCCATGATGGCGGATCGGCTGTCGGGTGAATGGGATCCTCTTGGTTTTGGCGAATCAGCAATTTTATACGAATATATAACCCTGAATATTGCCTGCATTGGGTAAGTTAGCGCATTTTAGTTCGATTTAGCCAAAAAAATATGTGCCGCTGTAATGAACCGTTTGCGCTATTTGAAGGTCACAAACCAGTGGCGGAGCCAGAGGTTTTTTCTTGCTGTTGCTACGGAGGGGCAAAATGATTCAGTGATGGTGCTGAGGGATGCACTGTATGGTAATATGTATTCGCAAGGCCAGACACGAGGCGTTAAAAAGTCAATTTCAAGCATTATGTGCCTGCTATAAATGCCTCTTTTGATTCACAAGCAACAGCAATTGATAGATCTAATATAGAAGTGAACTGTTACAGTGTCAACGGCATCGGAGACAACCTGGGCTACATGGAGCATTAACAAAAATAAACAGAGCATCCGAGCAACAGCGGACAACGTGAATCACGCACCAATCCCGCAATCAACGTCAAATGTGTGCTTTTCAACTGAACAACACGAACCCACTGCTATTCGCATTATATATACAGCAATGCCAAAGATACACCGTTATTAAAGTCAAATAAGGCAAACAACAGATGCAAGGCTTTACCAGGAGTTGGACAAATCGTACTCTGACCATGCAATACCTCAATTAATTGAATTTAAAGCAAAAATCAACAGAATCACCTCTTGGAAGTCTAAGCAAAGCCAGTAGGCTTAATAGCAGTAAATGTAATATTTTAGGATTTGCAGGAAACATAAGGACTATGGGATATCCACCACAAGATAATAATAACAATAATCAGCATTAGTCTTGGCGCATTTTATTTATTTTTTTTTGTAAATCAACTACATTCACCATTAATGTTTTCAGAGAAGCACAATCCGTCTGTTGTCGTGATTGGTGGCGAAGGAATCAATGATTTTCTGGATGTCAAGTGCCTTGGTCCTCCGGCTGTTTATGGCCAACAGAGCCAAGCTGCTATCACCACTGCTATTCCTTAAGTAGTTTTTGACGGGTCTGAGGCAAAAGAAACTCCGTTCGCATGAGGACCTACACTGAACTATACACGCGTTCTTATCCATAACACACTGGGCGAGTGTCTGTTCAATGCTTTTAAGAAGCGAATCTACGTCCAACCCTTCTGTTACAGTGAAGTGCAAGAATTCTTCAAGTAGTGTTTCGTTATTCAAATACCGCACCACCACTGATATTTGCTCCTTTTTACTCAAGTCTTTACTTCCATCCACCATGATGGCAAAATGTCCAGCCTCCTTGATTTCTGCACATTTGACGTCTGACCATATCTGCCATAATACCCATAATTTCATTTTGGATATCGTGATGGGTGTTTTATTTTCCTTTGCATTTCCAGTATTGTCCTTTTTTTTTTAGCTACAGTCTTATAAAACTTCCCAATTACAGTGATCAACTCAACAAAGTTTCCGCTATTGCTAGATCCACCATTCTCCCGGTGTCCTCGCTGGGCAATGCCTTGGCACGCAGTATAGCGTAGAGACTCAACCTCTGCTCTCATATACTCACGATTTTCTTGGTCAATCTTTGCACGTCCTTTATCAAGCATATTTCCCAATCTTGAACCGTCTTGTTTTCTCAACCTGAATTCGGCCCATGCCTCCAGTGCAAACTTATGAGCTGCACTTACATGTTGGATTTTGAAAGCTTGTTGTAGCTTTCCGCCAGTTGCGGTAACCGGTGACAGTGAAGGTAGACTCAGAATGGAACCCATGCCCTCCACACAGGAAATGCCTGCATGCGAAGCGGGATGTAGCATCTTTTGTGATTGAATATTCCAGCCAGTCAAACCAGCCACGAATAAAACTCCTTTGCTTATTGCCAAACTGTTGCGAAGCGTATTTTTTCAATGCTGGCCGATGGGGTCCTTCCTCAGGCTGCTGGCTAACATCGCTAACAGTATTCCCACTCGCACTAAGAGCAGCTTCATCCACGTTCTCTTCCGAATCCCGCTCCATTTCTTGTTCCTCTACTTCGCCCTCACACTCCTTCGATGAACTGCCGTCGTCCTCATCCCAACTTACTCCTTTCTGCATGTCACTTTCAATTAAGACAGGCTCAGGCTGAGACACCAGTGATTCCACTGGATGAGGTCGTTTTCTGACTAAAAATCGATCCATTTTTCACGCCCGCCAAAATAATGTATGTGCCAGGTCGACGCTAGCTTGTGAAAGCGCAATGTGCGCGTGTGGCATCCGTTAGTCTCGCGAGACCACGGATCTGCGCCTGGATGTATACTATCAATCTCTCGCGTGAGTGAGAGTGAGTGACATCACCACCTTAAGTGATCGCAGATCAGCTTAACAGCTCTGAGGACAACAACGGCAAGACATTGACAATGAACGAATAAGCAGAAGTGTAGGGTGGATCTGACAGTGTGTTATAACTTCATTGCTGCGTGGGTCTGGTAATTGGGGGCGCTGTTTCACATGATCAATGGGAAAACAAGCTGTATTCAAAACTATACAGAGAAAGCAAAGCAGCTGCAGTTAATTTCTTGATGGTACTATGGTGGGGATATTACAATTTCTGCTGGGGCTATAGCCCCAGCTAGCACCACCTTAGCGCCGCCGCTGTCACAAACAGACAAACAGACAGAGCATGAGAGTTTTAGTAGATTGTAAATTAGATAGCTACATGGAGCTTACAAAAAAGAGGGCTGTGCGGCAGGGTATATCTACGCAGTTTCTAGAGTACGTTATATGGTCGGCCCAAATAAAGCACCTTGCTTCGGCAATTCGTCAGCCTTTCTATTTACTTCAGGAGATAAATTAGAGCGGGATTTCACCTTTACGACTGCATATTCCCTTCCCTTTGCCTCCTCAAATTTATATTCTAATAAAGCAGCAGATGGAAGGAGCTTTCTATCAGCTGAAACAAACTCTCTGTCTTCCCACAGAGGCAAGTGTTCTGTAAGGCTGTTACATACTATCAGAATGCCTGTCTGACTCTGGCGGAAAGCGTTCTGGCTGGCTAACCGGGTATGCTACAGCTGCCAATTCTGCTGCCTGTGCACTCGTGAGTTTGGGTAATTTTAAAGCTGCAGTCTACATTTCCTGGCCATGTTCATCGTCTACATATACGCCACACCCCGTTCGTCTCTCACCATCCAGGACTGACAAGGATTCATCTACAAAACTTTTTAAAAAAGGTCTTTTCACTTTCCTTTGTGTCTTTGTTCCCAGTCATTAATTTATCTGATATTTTCCAACCCTCTCTCTCTTTTTTTTTTGTTTTGATACAAATAGACCTTTGTGATCATTTGCTATCATAACTTGACACACATGTTGACTGCCTTGATACACAAGGTAATCGGCTAAAGTTGAGGTTGTGTTCATTTCATTTACACTAATGTTTCTTCCTTGCAATGTCCATCTAGCAATTCTGCTCTAGCATACTGAACTATCTTTATTTCTTCCATCTCATAGTATTTTTAGAGTGGTGTGTTTTGTCATTAAACTGATTAAGTCCCATTATATACGCTAAATGTTATACCGCCCAGAAAACCGCTGACAAATGGTTCTTTCATACAATATACCCCTATTCAACTTCTGAGCGCATGCGCGATGCATACACTGCTGGTCTTAGCTTCCCATGCGTCTCCTGCAACAGCACTGCTGAGAGGGTGATATCAGTTGCAGCCACTTCCAGTGAGAATATCTCATTCGGATATCGGGTTTTTAAAGCAGGCACAGTGGGCAACGCTTTTTCGAAAATTTGATGTCATAGGTATGTTCCTATTTCCATTCCCATGCAACATTCGCTTCCAGTAACTCCATTAAAGGAGCTGCCTTAGTGGGAAATCCATCCCTATCATCGCTACAGTAGCCTACCGGCCCCATAAAAGACCTCGGGGAATAGGCAGTTTCATAACGAGTTCTACTTTTCGCTTTTCAATTTATCTGTTTCCCAATGTTAAGGTCATTCGTAAATACCTAACATCTCGTGTCATCACCTGTGCTTTATTAGGGTTTACCCTTAGTCCCAATTCAAGTAATATTTTACAGCATTATTGTCGATAGCTGATAATATTCCCGCTTGGTTTCAGTCTGCAAGAGTAGTTCATCTACGTATTGCACAAAACATTGGGCTTTTGAAAATTTTTTAAACCTTCCCCTGAGCACTGGTGAAATATTGATGGGGAATTATGGTACTTCTGTGGTAGGGCGGTCCATATATACTGCTGTCCCTGAAAATGCAAACTTGTTTTGACACTCTTGTTCTACTAGGATAGACCAAAATCCTTTATTTATGTATGAAACTGTGAACCACCGCACTCTTCCATTATGTTTAGCCACTGTCTCCCGGTGAGTTGAAACGGTTGGGGCTGTTAACGGAGTTGTTTTATTAAGCTGTCGAGAGTCTATTGTGAACCTCCAGCTACCATCTGGTTTCCTAACTGGCCATATCGGTGAGTTACTAGTGAGCTACTGGCCTCAGTACCCTTTGTTGTACCAAACTTTGCATTACCTTACCTACAACATCTCCTGCTTTATTGGGAAACGCATATTGTGTCCGTGGTTTGGGGTCTGGACGTTGTATGCACACTCTGCCAGCCATTTTCCCGCTGTCATGCTTGTGCCTTGCAAATGCTCCTGAGTTCTGTACAATAATATGTTGCACCTTCTGATGATTTCTCACCTCCTCCGGTGTTATCAACATTTCACCCATTGTGAATTTCCTATCCCGATATTCTCCTGCTGGGATCTGTACGTGGTGTACGTTATTCATGCCGTGTGACATCTGCCAGATCCTACAATTAACTGGGTTAAAGCAAAGGCCGGCTTTACCCATACAATCATTCCCCTACCCCCGTATTTTCCAGCTCCCTGTTGAATTCCACCAACACTACTGAATGTTTTATTTGCTATGTCTCCTATTCTAATTTCCAATGGTAAACTCACATAACTCCCATGGCCCGCTTGTGAATGTTCTGTGAATCCACGTTGGATTATTTTACCTTGTATCTTCCAATTTGCGCTATTTACATTAGTTGTTTTGACGGTGTTTCCGGATCCTCCAGTGTCAATAAGAAGGTAATAGGGCGGCCTACAACGCTACCACTCAGTAGACGTGTTAGGTTTCACCCTACCTTGTGTCACACACCAATATCGGTGAGGCCTGACGCCGTCATTGGAGCTCACGGTACATTTCCCTGGATGGCCGTTGGTCCACCATGATATTATGCGGTCTCGGTCTTTCTGTCCCCACCAAGACCAAACGGCCAGGCTCTGCTCTTTCTTGTCTCAGGTTTGGACAGCTGTACTCCGAACGGTGTGGTGTATGTTATGTCCTGTTCCGATTTGCTCCTCCTGCTGCGGCTCGAAGATGGAAACTGGGGGCGCCAATCGTGCGGAAGGTAGCACTAGCTCCCGTTGGTACGTTGTCTGCAGGAATTCCTCGGGAAATGGTGTTTCGTAGTTATTGTAGTCGTATCTAATAGCTTCATCTGCTAAATCATACCAATCAATATATCCGTAGTTACCTTCCACCCCTTTAGTTTTTCCAGATACAGAAGTACATATTATTCCTCTCTCCGCAGCAAGTTGGTCCTTCAGCATTTATATCTGCTTTAAACAGTTTGCATGATCGCCAGTGTTGCTCTTTCTTTCCTGTGCTGATTTCCGAATCACATTCAAAGCCCTCTTTAAATCTCGGCACAGTTTCCTTAATCCTTCCACTTCATCCTTCGCTAGCTTGGCTGTTTCCTCTAGTTTAGATTTTTTTTAAGTAATCTCTCACACGGCATTTCAAACTGGTTCGTATGCATAAAGTTCACACCTCTCTAATCGTGTAACCCTTTCTCAAAAAAAGTTTTCTACCTGCTTTGGATTCATTTTGTGTTCTACTCCTAACCTACCGTGCCCGGCTTTTGCTTTATGTATATATTCTCGGATTTCTTGCTGCAACATGTCTCGCTTGGTTCTACTGTATACTGACTTTCGTTTTCCGATTCTAACCTGTGCCGTTCTGCCTTAGCATTTTGTCGTAACTCTATCACATACGCATTTAGACAGGCAACTGCTACTGGATATTGTCATTGTTTAAACGTCCTGCTCGACAGCACCCTTTGGGCGATTTACCACAGGGCGTCCGCAGCAGTTTTCCTGTCAAGGCAGGGTAACCGACGAACCCACCATATTGCAGCAACTTCCTCAACACGTATTTAGAGCTATATACCTGAATTAAAACAATCCAAGTCCTTCGGACTTCCAGAATCTCCTAATTTCCTGTATTATTCATGCTGGGTGAGCAATCACTAACTACCCCGTCCCAGATCGCTCTTTACCTCACCCACGTGGTCCGACTCGATTCTCCCGGTGAACAAAACATATTTATCCTCCAGATAACACCTGCACACCCCGAAACGCCAATTATGCTGTAAGTACCATCCCTTGTAATAATGGTCAGTGAGGCACACAGAATCTGCATTTACCGACAAGTAACTTTTATTGACTCAACTAAAAAGCACGTTGTTTCACAAACTATCTAGTTTGTGCACCCTAATAGAATCCCTGACCCTCCGTGAACAGTCAATGGAGAGAAAAGTTCTTACCCGGGAAAGGAGTCTACGATCCCAATCCCATTGGCTCAAAGTCACCTGACCAACCTGCGTCACATTCTTACTTGTCATTGCACAGGGCTACTTCCGCCATACTCCCAACCCAGCCTTATGCATTTGTGTCTTTCAACTGTGACTGGTCCAAACCCGTCAATTAATGAAGCCCAGACAGAGACTAACGAGATTGCAGGTTGCTTCTTTGGTTGGTCTGGCATTTTACTCCTCCGAGAATGATCTCAGATTTAGCAGGTGAAATTCCTTGTGTCTACATTCAGTTGTTATGAATATATTGTCCCAGAACCAGAATCAGTTCAGATTCCACGCCTTTTTCATATTAAATTGCCACTTGTTTGAAAATGTTTTCAGGTTTAGCAGGTCATTACCTGAATTTTTCGTATGCACATTAAAATGCAGTGAATAGATTATCTAAGGGCAAGAATAAGATCAGAGTCCACAAAATTATGGTAAATAAAGACTACTGCTTTGTTTGCTTCCCCTGCTGAGACAGTAGTTCCCGCCGGCCAACAGTAAGAACAACCTTATTTTTCTCTGCCCTTACTGGCATATTGCTAACACCTTCGCAGATGAATACAATAGCCAAAAATACCGTTAAGAGTATCGCTTTTGTCCTTCTTTGCATAATTTAACACCTAACTATTACTCGTAATACACGTTACTTCTTCTTTCTCTTTTCTTTTACTACTATGTTATTGGGAAAATATCTGCGGGGGTCAAGTTTACCATTATCGGCGATATCCTTCTCAACCTGCATTTTGGGAATACGAATTTCCATCTTGACTATAGCTCGCATATATTCATACGCCTTACGGTTAACAGCACTACTATTATTTTGTTCTGTTCTTTTTCTAGCTGTCTTTTCTTCTATTTTTTACGTATAGCTTTATTCATCCATGTACTAGTCTATAGATTTGCAAAACTGCCTGCAGAAAAATAGATCTCTGTTTGTATGCGGTGACAGGTATGTATTTTGACACTCGAATTTGCTTTGAAATTTGAACTGCATTGGAATTTGAAGTTTTGAATTGTTTTGACGACTTTCTCACGACCTTGGGTTTCTGGCACAGCGCGTATTACCCTTTTAAATTGACCCCAATTGTTCCTCAACTGACTCAACGTCAAGCGGTTCCTTTCAGTTTACCTTCTAAATTCCGAGCTGTATCTTCACGACTTTCCCTTTATGAAATGCAATTTAATAGTTTTGGCTGTGATTGATAGACTTTCAGAAAAAAAATCGATACTAACAGTGTTAAGGATCACTTGCTCGGAAAGGAACAATAACTTCCGTAATCAAAATTCTATCCTGATTGTTACATAATTTCAAATCTTGTCAGGCCTCCCCTCCTGGCGGTGCATAACATACTGGAAAAAAAAAACAATAATTCAATCACTCAATGAATTCACTTCCCGTAATTCATCAGTCACTGGGTTCCTTCACTCAATATTTTGGAAATGAAATTCCCCCATAGCTATAACATCACCATCAGAACATGTCTTCTTTAACATTGTGATGGAGAAGTAAGTAACACGGAATTCTCCTCAGTGTAGAGACTTCGCTAGACATGTAGGTATGAAGGGAAATAAAACGCTGTGATAAAGACCTCAATGATTACCGATGGGACGATGTGAGGCAAGGAATTTGTACGAAGCCAGAGCAAAAGGTTGCTTAATTGAGAGTCGGGTAGAATTGCGGCAGCAAGCTGAAGTACAGAAGGACTGACTAGAAGAAGCAATCATGTTTTCCATGATGTGGTGACCCGCCTTGAAGAGAAGCTGTCAAAGATAATGAGAAGACAGAAGATTTGCCAGGTGTGTGGGTGCGAGGAGCGTGTAAATAATGGATTTGAATCAGTTTTAGAAGGCTTGTGAAAGAAAGGAGTGAGTGATAAGAAGCAGATTAGCTTGTAGCGAGGTGGAAGGATTGAGTAAAATCTCTGCTGTTTATGAATATATTTGAATATAATGCTGAAGTCATTATACTGGCGATCAAACTCAGTGGCTAAAGCAGATAGAAAAGCTAAAACTGCTGGGGCAACATTTCTGTTCACAGGGAAACATGGGCTACATTTGAAATAGAACGTTTGTTCTGGACGTAGTGACGGAGGTCAGTATGGTTATGACGATGATAGGCAACCCATTTCCAAACATCTCCTGCCAACATACAACCATAGAACCCAATACAATTGCCACTACTCTCACCGTCTTCCCCATTTGGGAACAGAATGAAAGTCGCGATGGAAGGAAACCGGGGCAGGAATCTGAAAGAGCAATGTAACGTGCACTACATACTTTGTGCCTCAGAACCTGAGAGATTTTGATCATGATATTCATTACTGCCCGCCTACAACCACAGTGAGCTGTTAAATTCAACTGATCATCGGAGAGCAGGGCACTGTCTAAGTACTGCAGAGGAAAGGAAATTGATTAGACTGTGTTTGTATGCCAACATATCAGAATGCCATAACACATAGCTGCTTTATAAAGCCTCGTAATTACATCCAAAGCATTCAACCTCTGCTGAAAATGCAAGGATAGGAGAGCAAGAGAAGAATCAAAGAGTCTAGGAAGTTACTTTTGGGTATTAGCAGTGCATACCTCTAGACGTGCTAACCAGATGCAACCAGATGTGAAGGATGCATAAAAACAGAAGAACTTAAGAAATAGAAGCAGGAGTAGGCTATTTGGCCCATCAGGTCTGCTCCGCCATTTAATGAGATTATGGCCAATCTGACCATGGAGTCATCTTTACCCACTTGTCCTTTCTCCATAACGCTTAATTTCCTTTCTATGCAAAAATATATCCAAACATCTCTCAAATATATTTCCTGGGGTAGCCAGCACTTTCATTGAGCAGATAATTCCGCAGATTCACAACTCTCTGGGGAGGGCAGTTCCTCCTCATGTCCGTCCAGATTGTACATCCCGAATCATGAGACTACGTCCCCAAGTTCTAATCTCATCTACCAGTGGAAGCAACTTTCCTGCCTCTATCTTATTTATCCCTTTCATAGTTTTATATGATTCAACGGCGTGTAACTCCAGGCCAGAGTCTTCAAAAGAACCCTGAAAATTAAGGAAAAGTGATACTAAATATAGAAATATAGAGCTTTTTCCGAAGTTGCAAGCAACGCAGTCTCCGTAAGGCTGCATCATTCTCATCTCCGCCCTGCGATTATAAGGGAGGTATCACACTACAGGAGAATACCTTCACTCCATCACTAAGTGGGTAAGGACCATAGTTCCGGATTGCAGGTCCTTCTGGCAAAGGTCCCAGGACAGCGTACAGATCCATTATATCAATAGTAGTGGAGGTTATTAAGCATGATACTATGTAACAAATCTTTCATTAAGTCATAATCCCATCTTTGGTCAGTGATTGTGGTCAGCACGTTTAAGATATTGGAAATTTGGTCACGTGGTGACGACATGATTTCAATATGTTGACTATTAACGCGTACGATACATACCTACCAGCCTGCCTTTGCTTTCGACTAGAAAGGATTTCTTAGATGTCGAATGATTCTAATAATGGATTATTTGTTAACTGTTCAACTCTTAAAAATATGTCATGCTCTACGAGAGCTTAAAGTGTGAACGCATTGAGAATGTAAAATATTGCACAAGGACTGGACATTTGTGAGTTCAGTTCAAACAGAAACAGCGGGTAATGCATGCGTGAATCAACGGAAGGTTAGTCGTGTGATTGTTAGGATTGAATTGAAAAGATATTATGTCAATCCTTTCTTTCACATTAGGTTCTCACTGTCTGCAAACGTCTGCTTTATTGGCTGAAATAAATTTGCAGGAACATATAAATATCAGAGACTGCTTCTTTTACCGAAATTGTATAACGTTTTATGTATGGGGGCCGCAATCACTCACATCTTTGTTTTTTTATAATATTTGATAAGGATCTTCACTCTAGGAATTCAATGTTTATTCTATATACGCAGGGTACCGGCGGCAACTTTGAGGAAGAAACGTTGGAGGCTAGATTTTTGTTTTGCTTTACCTGCGTATTTAGATTGTGTTCTTCTGTTTGTTTGCTCTGGTATTGTTTACAGAGGGAGACACGGATTCCACACTGGCCATGTGAAATCAAAGTTCAAGTGATCGAGATATTAGCTTAGCTATTCTGGATACGATAAACCCTCTGTTCAAAGTTAAATTGACATTCAGACACATTCGTATATACTTGAATTGGGAATTTGAAATTGGCATTCTGCGAAGCTGGTTCATTTGGGAAGTACCGAAGGTTACGGATGAGTACTTTGAAATGCCGATTTGAGTTGCAGGGTTCCATTGAAAAAGATTGTTTTAGTGCAATCATAGCATCTGCCCTGTAACAGGTAAACGGGATTTCAGTTTAGAGAGCGTGCCGTTTCTGTCCGTATTCAGTATGTTGCTTTCATCATCAGCCCTAAATCAGTAAATTATCCAAGTGCAGCAGGATGGTCAAATTAATGTCGGTTTCTCAGAACACTGTAATAGCAGAGTCTAGGTACAGTTGTAAAGTGTACTGAAGATCATACCTTCCTTGCGGATCATCTCCATCCACTGCCTCATCGACCTTCCCTTGGTTCGCCAGTTCTGAATCTATACAGCCAGGTTTCACTAGATTCTTGGCCATCTGATTTTCTGAATGTGTGCAACAGAGGGAATCCAGTCAAACACCTTAACAATTAATATACCTCAGATAGAATGTTCTGACTTCATGTGTCCATGTTTCACTTTTTTCATGGACTTTATTCTGGCACACAAGGGACGACCGGTCCCTCTGAAACCCATGGTGACTACCCCCGACCAGGATACGATTCTCTAGATACTCATAAATTCCGTCTCTGAGAAACCTTTCCAGTAGCTTGCCCACTACTGACCGAAGACTCGCTGGCCTGTAACTCTCAGGACTAAATTACATTTTTTAAACAAGGAGGTAACATTTGCCATTTTCTAAACCTCCCGTAGTATTTATGTGGCCAACGATAACACAAATGTCATCTCCAAAAGCGCAGCAATATCTTCGCTCGCTTTCTGTACTTACCTGGAGTACATCCCTTCTAGTACCGGGGAATGATTTATTTTCATGTTTACAGCTCGAAATTCTAAGCGTCTGCATGTACCGGAACATCTGCCCTTTTTCCCCCATCCACATTCATCAATGTCGCATTCACTGGTGAATATGGAAGCAAAGTACCAGTAAGGACGTCCACAGCTTCTTTGCACTTCAGACACATCTCTCTCCCTCTCTCTCGTCATCCTCTTGATCCTCCTGTTTTTCGTTTACCGTATTGAGGCCTCTAATGTCCTCTTGTAACTCTTTTAAGTCCATTGTTAAATTCCGTCCTGGCTGCATTGTGACTTTCCATAACCCTGTCTGATCCTCCCTTCCCAAACCTTAAGTATATCTCTTTCTTCTTCTTGAAGAGGTGTTCCATATCTCTTATCAACCAATGTTACTTTACGGAGCCATCCGATCCGCACCTCAGTGAAACAAGCCTATACTGAACCCCAATCTAGTGTTCTATTATTCCATGAACAATCTCCATATTTCCCTTGTGCATCACTTCCCAAATTCGGCTAACAAATTCGTACCTAAAAGCGTCAATTAAATACATTCCATACTGATTGATCCTATGCCAGTGGAAGGTATTTGTAAATGTCGAATAGCTTTGCTCTATTGTTCTGAAATGCTGCCCCGCGGAAAGATCTGTTAACTGACCCATTTCACTTTCCAGTACCAGATCTAGGATGGACTGTTCGCTCGTCCGCCTGCCCGCGTACTGTGATAGGGCTGCTTCTCGGACATAGAAACATAGAAACATAGAAAATAGGTGCAGGAGTAGGCCATTGGGCCCTTCGAGCCTGCACCGCCATTTATTATGATCATGGCTGATCATCCAACTCAGAACACCGCCCCAGCCTTCCCTCCATACCCCCTGACCCCCGTAGCCACAAGGGCCATATCTAACTCCCTCTTAAATATAGCCAATGAACTGGCCTCAACTGTTTCCTGTGGCAGAGAATTCCACAGATTCACCACTGTCTGTGTGAAGAAGTTTTTCCTAATCTCGGTCCTAAAAGGCTTCCCCTCTATCCTCAAACTGTGACCCCTCGTTCAGGACTTCCCCAACATCGGGAACAATCTTCCTGCATCTAGCCTGTCCAATCCCTTTAGGATCTTATACGTTTCAATCAGATCCCCCCTCAATCTTCTAAATTCCAACGAGTACAAGCCCAGTTCATCCATTCTTTCTTCATATGAATCTCCTGCCATCCCAGGAATCAATCTGGTGAACCTTCTCTGTATTCCCTCTATGGCAAGGATGTCTTTCCTCAGATTAGGGGACCAAAACTGCACACAATACTCCAGGTGCGGTCTCACCAAGGCCGTGTACAACTGCAGTAGTACCTCCCTGCTCCTGTACTCAAATCCTCACGCTATAAATGCCAGCATACCATTCGCCTTTTTCACCGCCTGCTGTACCTGCATGCCCACTTTCAATTACTGGTGTATAATGACACCCAGGTCACGTTGCACCTCCCCTTTTCCTAGTCGGCCACCATTCAGATAATAATCTGTTTTCCTATTTTTGCCACCAAGGTGGATAACTTCACATTTATCCACATTAAATTGCATCTGCCATGAATTTGCCCACTCACCCAACCTATCCAAGTCACCCTGCATCCTCTTAGCATCCTCCTCACAGTTAACACTGCCACCCAGCTTCGTGTCATCCGCAAACTTGGAGATGCTGCATTTAATTCCCTCATCCAAGTCATTAATATATATTGTAAACAACTGGGGTCCCAGCACCGAGCCTTGCGGTACCCCACTAGTCACGGCCTGCCATTCTGAAAAGGTCCCGTTTATTCCCACTCTTTGCTTCCTGTCTGCTAACCAACTCTCCACCCACACCAATACCTTACCCCCAATATCGTGTGCTTTAAGTTTGCACACTAATCTCCTGTGTGGGACCTTGTCAAAAGCCTTCTGAAAATCCAAATATACCACATCCACTGGTTCTCCCCTATCCACTCTACTAGTTACATCCTCAAAAAATTCTATGAGATTCGTCAGACATGATTTTCCTTTCACAAATCCATGCTGACTTTGTCCGATCATTTCACCACTTTCCAAATGCGCTGTTATCACATCTTTGATAACTGACTCCAGCAGTTTCCCCACCACCGACGTTAGGCTAACCGGTCTATAATTCCCCGGTTTCTCTCTCCCTCCTTTTTTAAAAACTGGAGTTACATTAGCCACCCTCCAATCCTCAGGAACTAGTACAGAATCTAACGAGTTTTGAAAAATTATCACTAATGCATCCACTATTTCTTGGACTACTTCCTTAAGCACCCTGGGATGCAGACCATCTGGCCCTGGGGATTTATCTGCCTTCAATCCCTTCAATTTACCTAACACCACTTCCCTACTAACATGTATTTCGCTCAGTTCCTCCATCTCACTGGACCCTCTGTCCCCTACTATTTCTGGAAGATTATTTATGTCCTCCTTAGTGAAGACAGAACCAAAGTAATTATTCAATTGATCTGCCATGTCCTTGCTCCCCATAATCAATTCACCCGTTTCTGTCTGCATGGGACCTACATTTGTCTTTACCAGTCTTTTCCTTTTTACATATCTATAAAAGCTTTTACAGTCCGTTTTTATGTTGCCTGCCAGTTTTCTCTCATAATCTCCCCCCCCTTCCTAATTAAGCCCTTTGTCCTCCTCTGCTGAACTCTGAATTTCTCCAAGTCCTCAGGTGAGCCACTTTCGCTGGCTAATTTGTATGCTGCTTCTTTGGAATTGATACTATCCCTAATTTCTCTTGTCAGCCACGGGTGCACTACCTTCCTTGATTTATTCTTTTGCCAAACTGGGATGAACATTTGTTGCAGTTCATCCATGCAACCTTTAAATGCTTGCCATTGCATATCCACCGTCAATCCTTTAAGTGCCATTTGCCAGTCTATCTTAGCTAATTCACGTCTCATACCTTCAAAGTTACCCCTCTTTAAGTTCAGAACCTTTGTTTCTGCATTAACTATGTCACTCTCCATCTTAATGAAGAATTCCACCATATTATGGTCACTCTTACCCAAGGGGCCTCTCACGACAAGATTGCTAATTAACCCTTCCTCATTGCTCAAAACCCAGTCCAGAATAGCCTGCTCTCTAGTCGGTTCCTCGACATGTTGGCTCAAAGAAATCCTCTTCCTCAGCACCTTTACCAATTTGGTTCAGCCAATCTACATGTAGATTGAAGTCACCCATTATAACTGCTGTTCCTTTATTGCACACATTTCTAATTTCCTGTTTAATACCATCTCCGACCTCACTACTACTGTTAGGTGGCCTGTACACAACTCCCACCAGCGTCTTCTGCCCCTTAGTGTTACGCAGCTCTACCCATATCGATTCCACATCTTCCCGGCTTATGTCCTTCCTTTCTATTGCGTTAATCTCTTCTTTAACCAGCAACGCCACCCCACCTCCCCTTCCTTCATGTCCATCCCTCCTGAATATTGAATATCCCTGAACGTTGAGCTCCCATCCCTGGTCACCCTGGAGCCATGTCTCTGTGATCCCAACTATATCATAATCATTAATAACAATCTGCACTTTCAATTCATCCACCTTATTACATAACCGACAAATACTGTCACATCCAAATCTTTTCAACAGAGGAAGTGCCCGTGAATATTGGTGAGTTTAAGTTGCCTGTGACAACAGCCGTGTTAATATAAGCACCTGTGCAAAATCTATCTCCCGATCTGTCACTGTCTGTGTGTGTTGTTTTCGTTTTGGTGATGGGAGCTCTGTACAGAATACTCTCAAGCGAGTGTTTGTTCCCTTCCTACTTCTGAGTTCCACTCACAGTCCATTAACATACAATCCCACCGCAGTGTCCTCCCTTTCCGCAGCTGTGAAATACTATCACACTCTCCATGAGTTTCTAAGGCTTTCTTTTTACCCTCTTTTACACTACTATGAGCATTTGGAAACATCTGAACCCCGAGATGTCCGGACGTCATTTCTACCCTTGTGATTGAATGGACTTTATTTCTTACATCCTCCACATACATGAGAATTAAACTCTTTAGGTTATTTCTCCGTCTAAATGCCCAATGTACAATCTTAGTAATTTATAATTTGTCATAAATAGAACAGTAAATGTAACATCGAAAAAGAAGCCCAAATCAGCGTGAGTTAATCAGTTTGATGGCCTGGTGGATGAAGCTGTCCCGGAGCCTGTTGGTCCTGGCTTTTATGCTGCGGTGCCGTTTCCCGGATAATTGCCAAATCTCTGCGATAGTTTGGAATTTATTCCTTTCAGTATGACCAGGCACATGATTGAATTTATGATATATTTGTCAAACCTAATGATTTGCTCTATAACTCTGCTGAATTGCATTTGGAGTGGTCGTTATCTACACAGATGGCCATTTAACGTAAACACATACTTCATTCCATTCTTCAGCTCTTGTCTGAATTTCCTCTGTGTCAGTGTATAGATACAAGTATTGGTGCACACGCTGAGAGTTTGCAACATAAACCCAAATTGCTGTAGTACATAAACCGGGGAATTGAAATATCTGTCCAGGTAATAGTAATTTTCCACTTGCCATTTCAGGGAATGAGCTACATACGGCACCCAAAACAAAATGAAATTAGCTGAAATTGCAAACAATAAAATCATCGATTTTCTGCGGTTTTCCACCTCGGTATCTTTCTGTTTATCGCTGCTCTTCCGAAGCCCTCTGCGGACTCTATTTGCCGCAATTATATGTCTTACTGTCAACCCATTGATGACAAGAATTAAGCCGATTGGTAGCAACGGTGTTAAAATGCTATCCAGTAATTCGAATCCTCTCCACACAGGCAAAGTAGCGTATTCATGTGAGAAGGCGCAACGCCACGGTATGTTGTCAATAATGACGTAAGGTTCAACGGCAAAGTAAAATGGGACATTTTTCCCGCAAATCACTATAACCACAGTCACCATAACTGCCGTTGCTGTTCTCTCAGTGCAGTATCGCTCCCCGAGTTTTCGACAACATATTGCGATGAAACGATCAAAGGTAAAACTGACCGTAAACCAAACAGAGCAGTCCCTCGTCACAATATGAAATACAAGTGACGGTGCGCACACAGGAGTGATGAGCAGCGATCGGGAATAAACATAGATATTGTTGGTCTGTTCCAGTAATGCCAAAACTATAACCACCATCAGATCCGAAGTTGCCATTCCAACCAGGTAACGGGTGATGCATTTGGAAAGTCCGCATTTTCCCCGAGACAGGGTCACAATCGCCGTTAAATTAACTACGAGAAATTTGGAGAGCAAATAAAAAAATCAACACAAAATTATTGTTAGCTGTAAATATCTGAATGCACACAATTCTTTCCATGCAATGCTGGATATGATTTTTTTTTTTTTTTGGAAGCGAAAAGCAGAATTGCAATTTGTGCGGACTAAGTCTGTGCACTCTGGCTGGACAATAATGGACAGAATTAGCAGTGGGTTGGCAACTGTACCGACTGGTTAGAATCTGATTTCTACGACTCACGTACCGGTGAAGGTCGATCGCTCCAGAACCACCACCATTTCCATTATTTGAGGTGAAATAACTGAAGGGTCTCTTTGTAGTGAAATCATGAGATTTAATGCATAAGTTATAATTTAGTGGGTTATGGAAGAACAGATCTGAGTGTCGACATTTGACTGCCTGGACAGTTGAAACAGGTTCCGATCTGGAAAAGCGACCGCTGTCGGTTCAGAAAGCCGAGCAAGGTGAAACTACGGAAGTATGGCAATATCGGCACCGACATGATTGAGAAAAGAAATAAAAAGCATCACATAGAAAAGATATGGAAACTGAATAAAGAAACTATCAGATGCTTGAATCCTCAATTCTGGAAACATATTACAGATGAAGGTAAAATCTGTGCTCAGTAAAAGTCCAAACAGCGCAGCGGAGCAAAAACAAGTACCTTACCAGGGATCCCGATCGCTACAATTGTAGGATAGAAAACGCCCGCGATGTAGTAAATCGCTGGATATCCCATATTCCGTCAGAGGCAGCGTTCAGTTGCACGGAATGATCCAACTGCTCATATGGACTGGTGACTGGTTTTACAGAGTTTTATGTAATTCAGAGTAATTCCACTGAGGCAATTAGTGTGGTTATGACATCTGTTGCATGAGGGACAACCAGCTACATAAACACTTACATTAAAGTGTTCTTCTCAATTTGTCACTTTGCCATGAATTCGTATCCCTAAGGGATGTTAAAATTCATTAACTTTTAAACAGAACGTTACCAATGTACTTTACAAGACACCTGACGTCAGCTGCTGAAATGGGACACTTTCTGATCAGCGTTGTTTCTAACATAGACAATCATCCTGAACAATCAACGTGGACAATCAACTTCAAACAGATTTATTTTGTTACGTTCGGCGGAGCACATTCGCTTCTGACACTGAGGGCGGCAGATTAGCTCGGCAGGTGAATGAGGTACAATTTATTGAGGGGGGAGATAAGATCATTTTTTCTGTCACTTGTTCTGGTCATTTCGAGTCATTTGATTGACAGAACCACAGTAACAACTGATGACATGTATCACAATAAAAAAATGTTGTACGTGTGATCCTCTGACCGTATATAAGCGACCGACAGTAATATTCCAGGGACCTTTGACGAAAAAAAAGATAAGCGCGGCTTGTGGACAGATTGATGAAAGTTTTTTTTTTTTCTGGATCGGCAGGGTGGTTGATTCTTTGACGCTGACAAGTGTAGTGCAGGGATTGGTGTTAGTCCTTTGTTATCTATTGTGTATTTTAATGATTTAGATGTCGATGTAGAAAATTGAATCAGAAGAATTACGGACCACTCCTAAATTGGGGACGTTGTTCCAGCCAGGAGCACCGTCCAAGCTTATAGCTTGCTGTTGACTGGCTGGGAAATGGGTTGAAAAATGGCACATGGAAATTAAAACAGACAAGTATGGGATGCTCTGCGTTGTGAGAAAAGATACAACACCTTAAGGTGCACATATTAAATAGGTGAACTTCAGTGTGCTGTATTTAAAAAGAGACCTGGCGATGCAGATCGAAAATTCCAGGAAATTGGCATCACGGGCAAATCGGCTTGTATTGAGCTCTGATCACAGTGGCCTTCACAATCAGATCACGGAGTACACGAGTTGGGACATTATATTGAAGCTGTTCAACACGTTGCTGAGGCCGTAGATAGAATATCGTGGTCTGTCCGACCACCTACTTACAGTATTGAAAAATCAATGCGCTTCAAAGAGTGCAGCGATAATTTGAAAGGAAGAGTTCGGGAAATGAATAGGTTCGATGCACGCAGATTTTTCCCATCCAGGGCCTTTACTATAGACATTTTGGATAGGGTGTATGGATACCGGAGACAGAATATTTTCCATCAATTTACCCACCACTGACGTCAGTCTTACAGACCGATAATTGCTAGGTTTACTCTTGGAACCCTTTTTAAATAATGGAACAACATGAGCAATACGCCAATCCTCCTGCACCATTTCGGTTTCTGATGACATTTGAAATATTTCAGTCAGAGACCCTGCTATTTCTACACTAACTTCCCTCAAGATCCTAGGGAATATCCTGTCAGAACCCGGAGACGTATCCACTCTTATACTCCTTAACAGCGCCAATACTTCCTCTTCATTAATCATCAGTATCCATAACTTCCCTACCTGTTGTCCTTACCTTACACAAGTCAAAATCCTTCTCCTTAGTGAAAAAAAAAGAAATTGTTTAAAATCGCCCCCATCTCTTTTGGTTCCACACATAGCTGTCCACTCTGATTCTCTACGGGACCAAATTTATCCATCACTATCCTTTTTCTATTAATATAACTGTAGAAACCCTTTGGACTTATTTTCACCTTACTTGCCAAAGCAACCTCGTATCTTCTTTTAGCTTTTCTGATTTCTTTCTTAAGATTCTTCTTATATTCTTTATATTCCTCGAGCACCTCATTTACTTCATGCTGCCTATATTTATTGTAGATATCTCTCTTTGTCCGAACCAAGTTTCCAATATCCCTTGAAAACCATGGCTCTCTCAAACTTTTAACCTTTCCTTTCAACCTAACAGGAACATAAAGATTCTGTACCCTCAAACCGTCACCTTTGAATGACCTCCATTTCTCTATTACATCCTTCCCATAAAACATATTGTCCCAATCTACTCCTTCTAAATCCTTTCTCATCTCCTCAAAGTTAGTCTTTCTCAAATCAAAAATCTCAACCCTGGATCCAGTGCTATGCTTCTCCATAATTATATTGAAACTAATGGCATTGTAATCACTGGGCCAGAAGTGCTCCCCAACATATACCTCCGTCACCTGACCTGCCTCATTCCCTAACAGGAGATCCAACAGTTCCCCTTCTCTGGTTCGTACCTCTATGTATTGCTGAAAAAAAAAACTATCCTGCACACACTTTGCAAAATCCAAACCATCCAGCCCTTTTACAGTATGGGCGTCCCAGTCTATGTGTGGAAAATTAAAATCTCCCACGATCACAACCTTGTGCTTACTACAAATATCTTCTATCTCCTTAAAAATGTGGTCCTCCTATTCTCGCTGCGCATTAGGTGGTCTATAATACACCCCTACAAGTGTAACTACACCTTTCCTATTCTTCAATTTCACCAAAATAGCCTCCCTGGACGAGCCATCTGATCTATTCTGCCAGAGCACCGCTGCAATGTTTTCACAAACAAGCAATGCAACACCTCCCCCTCTTGTCCCTCCGATTCTATCACACCTGAAGCAACAAAATCCAGGAATATTTAGTTGCCAATCACACCCCTCCTGCAACCATATTTCACTAATAGCTACAACATTATACTTCCAGGTATCAATCCATGCTCTACGCTCATCCACCTTTCTTACAATGCTCCTAGCAATAAAACAAATGCATTTAAGAATTTTTTCACCTCTTCCTCTCAGTTTATCGCTGACGGTGCAAACAACTTTACTATCTCCTTTTTCTGCCTTCTCCCCTACATGGTTCCCCTCTCCCCTTGTATCTAGTTTAAATCCACTGGAGCCTCTCTAGCAAACCTACCTGCAAGAATATTTGTCCCTCTCCAGTTCAAATCTACCCCGTCCCGCCTGAAAGGGTCGCACCTTCCCTGGAAAACTGCCCAATTATCTGTAAATCTGAAGCCCTCCCTCCTGTTAGATTCTGCCAACTCTGTAACAAAATTGCAGATGGTGGCTCTCTGGTGAATACAATTACTGTCATTGTCATCCTGAAAATGTTGATTATGTACTGGTCAAATAAACATTTATTACGCTAAATATCATCAACTACAACCTGCATTGAATTTCTATCCGTTCAGCGAAACGTGGGTGTTCCACCTCCAGGAACACATATACATCTACTACATTTACTCGCTTTAAATACTCCCTGTCGTTAACAGAGAGCTATTGTGCTCTGCAAAAGATCAGATTTGATACTTATTACTGCACGTTGTACATGCTATGTAAGTTACTAATTACTAATGTTTCTCAAATTAGCAGCTCAGATTTCCTGCCAAAAGAAAGTCTCCAGGACTCTTCATTTTAAAATGTTATAAACAGTAACTTATTTGCTCCTCTGGTGGCGGGCTTGTCGTACTCCACCCAGTGGCAGCTCGTCCACTTTTAGTCCCCTCCAGACACACAGCTCTTACCGGTGGCTCTGAGTAACTGTTTGCATCCGACAGTGGCAACCCCTGGTACGGCGCTTCGACAGACGGGCTAAAGCAGGTGAGGGTAACCGGGAAACTCGAACCCCCGTGAGTTAGGGATTTGCCTACCCCAGCATGTGAAGCCAGTTCCCGGACTCGACAAATCTGATGAACAGAAGATCCAACACCAAAGACGCCGGTGCAGCAACGCTTCATGGAGAGCTAAGGGCAAAACAAGAGTCAGAAGGCGTCACGGTTATCCACTGCGGCCGAGGAAGTCTCCAGTCTTGACGGCTTTCTTGCCATTGGACCAAGACTTTTGAGGCCGAGAGAGTGGAACTGCCCCAGTGCAACGGCTTTTTCGCTATGACATTCTTCCTTCAAATGTTACACCATCGTCGGAAACAACGACAATCAAACACCGTTAAACAATAATTAAATAGGAATTAGAAATACAACAGCAAATAAATCAATGAGGATATAACGCAGTAATATTCTTCCAGGATTTTCCCTTCCACTGTTTTCACGGTCATTTCAATTATACATCTGTTTTCCAGTTATAATTCAGCATATTCCATAGACATTTTCAACACGGCTATTTCAAAGAAAGACGTTTACGGTTTATCGCCAATAGCTGCATAAATAGACAGATAGAAACTGTACATGAACTTATTGAGAAGGATTACATTTACGAGACAGATAATTTGATTCCCTTTCCGGGCTGTGAGGAGACAAGTGGTGTTGTTTCCGTCCTGGCAATGAACAGGACTGTCACAGCTCTACAGGAACATCACTAACAACACTGGTGTTATCAGTGCTTACTCTGACATGCCACCGACAACACAGATAATGTCTCTGCTTGTCCAGTTCCATCAATACCGTAATGATATTATCAGAGCTCATTCCGTCCCACAATCTCTCACACAGAGAATATCTCTGCTTATTTAAGCCATCTTCAAGGATACTGGTAAGTTCATTGCTTGTCCAACCTCATGATGACCACAGCGAAAACAAGATGTATGACCATAAAACCGTATCGACATCCCTCTTTATAAAAAATGCTCTTCAGCACAATCACACAGTCAGTGATGTCATCAATGATCACACTGGCGCTGGATATCAGAACATGTTGCTCATGTCTTTATTTGTCAATGGCCGCGCTCTTGCAGCAAATAAGATGCAGATAAATCCGCACATTACAAACTGCACAATCAAAACCTGAAATGTGCAACCACATAAGGTTTATAAGACGATGAGAGGCATTGATCGTGTGGATAGTCAAAGGTTTTTGCTGAGGGCTGAAATTGCTAGCAGGAGGGGGCACAGTTTTAAGGTGCTTGGAAGTAGGTACAGAGGAGATGTCAGGGGTAGTTGTTTTTTTTTTTACGCAGAGTGGTGAGTGCGTGGAGTGGGATTCCGGCGACGGTGGTGGAGGCGGATACGTCAGGATATCTTAAGAGACTCCCGGACAAGTACATGGAGCTCTGAAAAAGAAAGAGTTACAGGTAACCCTAAGTAATTTCTGCATGTTCTGCACAGATTTGTGGGCCGAAGGGCCTGTATTGTGCTTTAGGTTTTCTATTTTTCTAATCAATAGTGGCATTTATAGTACCATGCACAGTAGGAGATAGCTGTGTAATGTGGACAGAATTTTCGTGCAACTTATAGTTATGAACTTGATATTACTGGTTATACAGTTCAGAGGAGAGATTTGTACGGTAAATGTAACAACGAGTGACCGAAACGTTAGTGGACATAAGACATTTAACTCCGGCTTTTGTTTTTATTTTCACACTCATATCAGGTACCCAGCGGATTAGATTAAACATTCACTCTTTTTCCCTTTCATCGGATTTGGCCGTGTTTTTTTTTTTTTTTTTGTTGTTGTTATTTTCGTACTCATATTAGGGTCCCCAGACGATTAGATGAAACATTCACTCTTTCTTTCTGTCATCGGATTTGGCCGTGCTTATATTTCTAGGCAACAGCACATTTTTATTTTCGCATGTCTAAATGAAATTCGGTGTTATTTATGTGTAAATCCGGTTACACACTTATATTTAGTCAACCCGCACGAATAATAATCTGGACATTGTTCAGTGAGTTCACGGATAAACACCTACAATGACGAAAATAGCTGTAGCTTCTATTCTGTAGGTTCAGAAAATGGAAAACACCGGGGAACATAAATGCCGAGGTTTCATCACCTTTACACACCCGATATGATTTCCCCTAATGTCTAATACCAGGAATAAAATAGTGGATATAATTGTCAAAATACCATGTATACATGTAAACATATGTTACGTATATTTAGCCTTTGAAAATATGTGCTGTTTGCTGCGAATAAATACATATAATCTTGTTGTTTCAAGCAGATGGTGTAGAACAATAGGAGTGATTTATTGCACATCATTAGTCAGATTAATTACAGTCAAGGTGAGATGTAGTTAAACCGTTATGAATCGGCACTTGCAGAGTAACGAGATACGCTCTGTTCTATGCCTGTGTGCAATAAAATTGAGACAGTTTTTCAAAGACTTTGAAATAATTTATAAACATTGTGGGCCGAAAGGCCTGTACTGCGCTGTACGATTCTATGCTCTATGTTCTATTCTATTGCTCGGGTGAGATAAAACATTGCAAGGAACAGAATGAACTGTTCTCTGCAGGATGAGCTGTAACCTGAAACACAACCGATGAATATGCACAAGCTCTAGAATGTGAGAGATGAAAATAGGTGGAGGAGATATACATCTTGTTCAGCTCTTTGCCTATTCCTCCTGTCATTTCCCAGCTTTGGAACCGTACTTTCATCTGTAAGACTAAACAAATTTGGTATATTTACACTGAAGTTTTCTCACATTTATTACTTCGACCTATCGGTTCTAATTTAAATCTGGACTCGTGTGCGTATCAGTGGAAACAGAATCGGGAGTTACATAAACATGTGCCACTTGTATTCAATGAATTGTTTGCAGTATTTAAAAAGCGACCTGGGAGTACGGATAGATAATTCCGGGAAAGCGGCGTCACTGGCAGAACGGCTTCTATTCAGCTCTGATCACATTGGCCTAAAGAATTAGTTCACCGAGTACCGGAGTTGGGACGTTCTGTTGAAGCTCTACAACACTTTGGTGACGCCGTTGGTTGAATATCGAGGACTGTTCTGGTCAGCGACCTACAGTTTTAAAATGTCAATAAGCTTCAAAGTGTGCAGCGATAATTTGAAAGGAAGAGTTCGCGGACTGAGGACAAGAGTTAGAGGGGCAAGTTGAACAGGCTAAGAACTAATTCCCTTGAGATCTTGAAAATGAATGGAGATTTTACACAAGTACACAAAATTGTGGGAGTTACAGACAAGGTGAATGCCCGGAGATTTTCCCCATCCTCTGAATGAATCTACAACTAGAGTTCACAGGTTTGGGGTGAAAGGTGAAATATGCAAGAGGGGTATGTGGTAACGCTCATTCACTCAGAGGGTCATGCGAGTGTGGAGGGAACTGCCAGTGTAAGTGTCAGATGCAGATTCAATTGTATCATTTCAGTGAAGGTTGTGTCGGTACGTGGATGTGAGGTCGACGGAGGGTGCAGATAAATGGGGCGAGGCGGAAGATCACAGAGGGATGATCTGGATGGGCGGAGGAGCCTGTTTCTCTGTGGTAATAATCTTTTGACTCCATGACTCTCGCTGTCCCATTTCTCAATTCAGCGTCTTCTCATTTTCCCTCTTCGTCAGCAGTCTAAGTACGTGCAGAACAGAGGATGTGTTCAAATTCACCTTTCAGTCACACTTCCTTCTGCTCTTGCAGTGCACCACTCTGTGCCTATTGTGGAAGTCGTATCGATGTGCAGCCCTCTACTCAGTGGATGATCACCTCTGTGTATCTACTGTGGAACTGATGCCGGTGTGTCTGTGCAATATGCGGAACTGCTATCATCACTGGAGGATGGCTCACCTCTGTATAGATTGTGGAGCTGATATCGATGCGAATCCGTCGGCTGATTTGAGAATATCTCAGCACTGATAACACCTTTACTTTCTCATACTTGTTATGAGGCTGACTGCGCCAGTCTCAGCATTTGACTCACCTTTTCTGCTAAATTCTTTTAATACCCTATCTTGAACACAGCTGCCCTTTGTTGTGACGTCAGTTCATTTCAACTCCTACTCCGCAATTTTAATGTCAACGGCGCCATTGATCAATACATCGGGTTACCTGATTAATGCATCCACGCCCACACTGGTTTTGTTTATTTCTTTGCGATATATGTGTTGTCACCACGGCATCATTTATCATTTGTCTCCAATTGTTCCTCAGATGCAACTGATGTACGATTGCGGTCTTTCAAGTAGCGAATGGAAAGAGGTAGACCGACAAACAGTTACGGACGGGCATACATTTCTCGGCAGAGCGGTTTCCTGACTAGCACGGAAACTGAGGTTGCGAGGTTTCCCTGCAGCTGTAGTCATTGATCCAGACGCTGGAGGTGCTGTCTGGACAAGCACAGCAAACAGTACACTCTGCCGAATTCAATTTGATAAATCGGGGTTATTTTTGTGTATGACAACAAACTTCCTATCGACATGCTGAAGAATTATTTTACCATAAGTGTGGAATATTCCATCGTATTCTTGTTCCGTGTCTTGTGTAGAGAGAAAGTAGGATATTTTAAGAGGCGAGTCACAGAGCACGTCTCCACCGTGAATATCTGCCCCCTGTTGCATGCAATTTGAAACTAAATTTGCCCATCTACCTTGGATTCACTGGACTTAATCCTTATAGACGGCCGGAGATTCATCTGGTTAGGAATACATAGTAAAGCAACAGCGAAAAAAGTAAAGAGCACATTCTCATGAAACAGTCTATTACGCATCGTTGGAGATTACTATTCGTCCATTTGTTCACGGCGACCTCCAAACGTAGCCGGCCCTCGAACCCTCGCTCCTCGGTCCACTCCGTCCGGTGGTCTTCCGACACTCTCCATCGCATCATCTCTCGCCAACGCTCCCCATCGAAAGACCGTGAAAATCTCTCTTCCAGACCTCACAAGAAAGAAGAACATGTCTCTCATTAGATAGCCCCGGCATTCCAGAGCCTGTTAACTCTAGGTATAACCCAAACAGGGCTGCTACAGAGAAGCCATTACATTAGCAGCTGCACAGCATGGTACACTCTCTCTCAACCAAATTTAGTCATGTCCTCATGATGTTGAGATAACTCGCCAACCCTTTCTTCAAAACACAAAGTCCATTCCAGGTGTACAAAGTAGTGACATGGCTCCCCAATACAATAGGGCTTACTCTCTGTTCCCCTGGTGCCACGTTGGACAGCCTATCGGGGGGTCTCCTAATTCTCTGAGACCTCCGCACCTCATCATCTAACTCAATTGTAGAAGGGCCGGGAGTCTCTTCATCAATGATTGTGAAGTTAGCGAAAAGTAGCATATACCACAGACTGCGAGGAACGAGCGAAGAACGCACCCAGTCTGTGTTCTTGGCCAAGTGGTAACCGCCTCTATCTTCGAAGTCAGTGTTCCCCCTTTTCCCTCTGGCTTCACGGTGATGGCAAACTGACACTTATTCTGAAACCCTACCATGAGCTCCATACGGCTTCCTGTCGGCCAATAGCATTGTAGATAATTAACAGCTGCCGCTACGGGATACTGCAACCTGACGCTCGCACAACGTCAGCGGTACGTCTATTCAAACTTTCAACCAATCTCTTTCGCTTTATCTGAGTTGAGGGAGGAAGCTGTGCGGTCTCAGTACCAACTGCGCATCCGAGGCCGTGTCTCCTATTCCGGCACTAGTTCCCCTCACTCCTCAGAAGCGACAGACGTCCGTCCTTGAAGTCTCCGTCCTCAGCTACGGGAAACTCAACTTGTGACTCAGCCGCTCGGCTGCCTTCTCTTCCTCCCTGACAGTATGGACAGGCCATGACACCACCTCACCTGGGGCACCGATAGACGCTGGTAGTCCCACGGCCGTTACGTCAGCGCTAGTCTGAAACAAAACAAGATCTGAGCCCGCCACTTTATCAAATTCCGCGCTACAATTTCAACTTTGCCAACATCTTTTACTGTACTCGAAAAATCGAATTATCAATTCATCCGAGGCACAAATATCCACCCCACGGAGGTGCACCACCGCTGCACCCCAGCAACGTCTATACCAGTACAGATTTAAACACACAGCCAACTGGTTCAATGCTCAAAGCAATAACGCAGCATTGAATGGAATCAATCCCGGACGAGCCCCCACAATTGTAATCTTCAGGCTCGGCCAGTACGCGTTCATCTAGGGTAAAACGGCCTCTGGCTCCACCAAGCTGAGGAATCATGTTTGTGTAGATGCTGTGTGATATATCGCCCCAGTTACAAACCCGCATTTAAAATATCAAAGAGTACACAATATGCGATTAAATGATTGAGCTTTATAATTCTTAATATGGCTATACGGTTCGTAAAGAAACAAAAAAAAAAACAGAAAAGCGTCCATTCTCCTGAAACAGCCTATTGCGCAACGTTGGTGCTCACTATTCATTCATTTGGCTCTGTCGAGCTCCAAACGTAGCCTGCCCTCGGACCCTCCCTCCTCGGTCCACTCCGTCCGGTGGTCTTCCGACACTCTCCATCGCGGCCTCGCTTGCAATCGCTCCCCGACGAAAAAGCTGGAAAATCTGTCTTCCAGACTCACAATACATAACAACACATCTCTCATTGGATAGTCTCAGCATTCCGGAGCCCCGTTATCTCTAGTTATAACCCACACAGGGCTGCTCCAGAGAAGCCGTTACATTCACAGCTGCACAGCATGTTATATATGTATAAGTGCTCCTGAAGGTGTAAGACCCACGTTTCCCCAAGGCGTTAGTAATTTAATGCTGGGTGATTTAATGCTGATATTTAGCATAATTGTTTACGGTATTTTCACTTGGCCAGCACGAGATCAACACATTCACACAGAAAATGGTAGTATTGTATTCAATGCAGATACACCGCTTCGAATTTATTTGGCAGAGCAACACCTCCCAGCACATAAATATACCGCTCGGCCCGAATCACTTAGACATTTCCCATTGAAGCACCTGACAAACATCCCACGAACACTTGAAGCATAGCGCGGTTTCCTGCATTTTTCATTTACTTCAGTAGTAATCATCAATATTTTGCAGGTTCCAATATTTTAATTTTAATACAAAAGTAGCCTGGCCTTGGCTTGAATAAACGAAACGATCACAGGGAAACAGTTGAAAATTCATTGAGATGGATGCCTCCTTTCGAGAGAATTTGCTCTCATACCATACTCTTTATTCACAACTGGGGGTGGGGGGTGTTAGTTATGTCGCTATCTTCTTTCCAAGGAGCATAAAATTCTCCATAACTTCTCCGTCTCCAACGAGGCCTTACGACGACGTGCCTACCCTACAACCCCCCCAGTGCCTTATCCGCTTTCGGCAGTTAGCTCTTTCACATCACTCCTCTGTCCACTATCACCCCCTACTGACCTACTGATCTCCTTCCTGGCAGTTATCTCTGCAAGCATTACAAGTACCGCACCTCCTCCGTCACCAACCACCATTCACGAAAATCTGTCCTTCCAGGTCAGCAGCTTATATCCGGTTCTCCCGGAGCGGCAGACTTCACATTGGTGAGACCGAACGTAGACTGTGGAACCGTGTTGTCGAACGCCATAGCTTCGCAATCACCCACTGTATCCCATGCATTTCCTTAGCGAATGATTGTGCAGCACCCAGGACGAGAACTCAAAGTGTACGCGGCACAGCTGCTGGTGTGTTCACAGACATTTTCATTAATTCCATCTCCCACTGTGTCGTGCCCTCCAGCTTCAAAACATCTGAATACGAAAGTACCATGCTTGGACCATCGGCGTCCTGTCGCACTCACCTGAATCATAAACAAATGCTTTAGGAGGCTCGTCATGGTCTACGTCTTCAGCATGCAACCATTGACACTGGACACCCCACCACTCGCCTTCCGACTCGAACGATCAACAGACTATGCAAAGACATAGCACGGCACTTATGAAGAGAGATACGAGGGGTGATTGATAAGTTCGTGGCCTAAAGTAAATTTACTGAATTTTAAGAAACCTCGCACATTTATTTTTTCAACATACTCCCTCTTACGTTTACACGGTTAGTCCAGCGGTCGCAGAGCTTACGGATCGTTTCTTTGCAGAAGTGGCCGTCTTGGACCTCCAGAAAGTGGTCCCCAACAGGGGTAATTGCAGAAGGCATAAGGTAGAAGGAGATGAGTTATACTGCCCTCGTTACATGCACGTGCAGTTTAACTCTTTTCTTGATTATGCAGAAAGTTTGAAGTTAATAATTCATCTCCGTTTACCTTGGACCACGAACTTATCAATCACCCCTGCTGTGGACAACTTTCTGGAGGTCCACTACGCCGACTTCTACAAAGAAGGGATCCATATGCTCCACGACCGCTGGACTAAGTGAGTAAATCTAAGAGGGGACTGTGATGAAAAAAATAAATGTTCTCGGTTTTCTAAAATTAACTTTTTCTACCTTAGGCCACGAACGAATCATTCACCCCTCATACATACGTTACAATACGGTTATTGGACTACAGTTCTCGACAAGAAGTCCTGAGACCTCGGACTGAACCCCACATAGTCTGGCAGGATCTTAGACTTCCTGTTGGGCCGCCGGCAGCTGGTAAGAATTGGCCCACTCTCCGCTGCCCCTCTAACCTTCAACACAGGAGCCAGTCAGGGCTCCGTCCTCAGCCTCCTCCTCTACTCCTTATACACTCACCACCGTGTTGACACGCACAGCTCCAACATGCTGATCAAACTTGCAGATAACTGGACATTGATAGACCTTATTTCCAACAATGATGAGACAGTCTACAGAGGAGAAGTCAAAGCCATGACACAGTGGTGCCAAGAAAACAACATCTCCTTCAAAGTTGAAAGAACGAAGGACCTGATCGTAGATTATTGGAGGAACACAGACAGGCTGACACCTGTTGACATCAATAGGACTGAATTTGAGTGTTTGAGTAGTCTCCACTTTCTCGGTTTATACATCATCGAGGATCTCACCTGGACTCTACATACCGGCTGGGCTGTGAAAGAAGGATAACAGCTACTCTTTCTCCTCAGCCGGCTGAGGAGGTTTGGCATGAGTACCCAAAACCTCAAGATTTTCTACAGAGTCACAATCGACAGCATCCTGACGGGCTCTGTCACTGCCTAGTACGTGAACTGTACTACCGTCAATCGCAGGCACTGCAGAGGATGGTGCAGATATCCCATCACATCTGTGGATATGAACCTTCCTCTCGGCAGAATATGTACAGCAGTGAGTGCATATAAAGACCCGGAGATCAACAAGGACTCCAGCCACGCCAAACAGAAACCGTTTAAGGTGCTTCCGTCTGGCAAACGGTACCGCAGCATGAAAACCAGGAGCAAATGGTTCCGGGAAAGATTCTATCACCAGGCAATCAGATTTATCAATTCACATTGACCTGACTGCAAATCTGACTGTACATTGTATGTGACTGTACATACATGTGCACAAAACAATTACGTATACAGTCTCAGTGTTTGGGCAATATCCTACAACATGGATGATAAATAACAGCGGACATAACACCATTCCCTGTAGCACACTCGTCACAGTCAAAGAATCAACCATCCACTCTCTGGCCTCCTCCGATAAAACAGTGTTGGATCCACGTTGTTTCTGTTTGATGTGTGAATGAAAGTTGGAAGACAACATGTGATTTTCACTTGAAGAAACAAACAATGTGCTGCCTTAGCAGTGTTTCATGTGGACATAATCGACACTTTGGATATTCAGCACTCAGTTTCAGTGCGAAAATAATGTACTGTATTTTATGGTGTTTAAGCAATACACATAAAAGTTGCTGCCTGGCCTGCTGCTTTCACCAGCAGCTTTTATGTGTGTTGCTTGAATTTCCAGAATCTACAGAATTCCTCGTTTTATGCTGTTTAATTCGGTTTTCGTGGCAAATAATAGTCCGGACGGCGAACTTGCTGATAGATCACACATTTTAGTTTTTAACTTCTGTTCAAACCGACTATGGAGGATGAAATGGTGGTAGAATTGTCGCAGCTCTGGCTAATGTCTTTAAAGTTAAATAGACTGAACCGCACGCCATTGGTATGGGGTAAAGTGATCCAGTGGTTTACGAGTAGATGTTCTGGGCTTTATACCGAAAGGCCCATGTGTGTGTGTGTGTGTGTGTGTGCAGGAAATTAACGTTCACAAACGGTCCACAAACAACAGCTAATGGCGTGTGGGCGAGTGCCTTTTTGTATTATTAAAGGTCCCTGGAATATTACTCTCGATCTCTGTTATATGCATAGAAGAACATACGTGCAGCGTGCTTTATTGTGATACATGTCATTAGCTGTTACTGCGACTTTCAGCATTCAAACCATTCGAAATGGTGAGAACGAAAGAATGAAAAGAATGCAACTGTCTTTCCCTTCAATAAAGATGTGTAGTCCATTGCACTTCCTAAGTACTACTCCTGGCCTTAATGTCGGAAGGGAATGTACTCCGCCGAATGTGACAAAATAAATCTGTTTGAAGTAGACGTATACAATCTCAGTATTTGGGCAATATCCTACGACATGGATGATAAATAACAGCGGACCTAACACCAATCCCTGTAGCACACTCGTCACAGTCAAAGAATCAACCATCCACTCTCTGACCTCCTGCGCTAAAACAGTGTTGGCTCTACGTTGTTTTAATTCGATGTGTGAATGAAAGTTGGAAGAGAACATGCGATTTTCACCTGAAGAAACGTCAGTGTGCTGACTCAGTGGTGTTTCATATGAACATAATCGGCGATTTGGATTTTCAGCACTCAGTTTCAGTGCGAAAATAATGTATTGTATTTTATGGTGTTTAATTTCGTTTTCATGGCAAATAACCAGACTGGGAACTTGCTGATAGATCACATATTTTAGTTTTTACATCTGTTGAAACTGAAAACGGAGGAAGCAATGGTGTTAGAATTATGGCAGCTCTGGCAAATGTCTTGGACTGCACCACACGCCATTGGTATGGGGTAAAGTGATCAAGTTGTTTACGAGTAGATGTTCTGTGTTTCATACTGAACGGCCGATGCGTGTGCCGGAAAGGAACGTTCAGCAATCGGACGAGAAACCGCAGCTAATGTCGGTCGAGCGTGTACCTTTTTATTACCAAAGATTTCTGAAGTATTGCTCTCTATCTCTTTTATATGCTTGAAGAACATACGTGCAGCGTGTTTTATTTTGGTACATGTCATTAGCTGTTACTGTGAGTTTCAGTATTCAAACCTCTCGAAATGAATAGAAGGAACGAATGAAAATAATGAGAGTGTCTTCCCCTTCAATAAAGACGTGTACTCCATTTCACCTCCGGAGCTAACCTCCTGCCCTTAAAATAATGAGAGTGTCTTCCCCTTCAATAAAGACGTGTACTCCATTTCACCTCCGGAGCTAACCTCCTGCCCTTAAAATAATGAGAGTGTCTTCCCCTTCAATAAAGACGTGTACTCCATTTCACCTCCGGAGCTAACCTCCTGCCCTTAAAATAATGAGACTGTCTTCCCCTTCAATAAAGACGTGTACTCCATTTCACCTCCGGAGCTAACCTCCTGCCCTTAAAATAATGAGACTGTCTTCCCCTTCAATAAAGACGTGTACTCCATTTCACCTCCGGAGCTAACCTCCTGCCCTTAAAATAATGAGAGTGTCTTCCCCTTCAATAAAGACGTGTACTCCATTTCACCTCCGGAGCTAACCTCCTGCCCTTAAAATAATGAGACTGTCTTCTCCTTCAATAAAGACGTGTACTCCATTTCACCTCCGGAGCTAACCTCCTGCCCTTAAAATAATGAGAGTGTCTTCCCCTTCAATAAAGACGTGTACTCCATTTCACCTCCGGAGCTAACCTCCTGCCCTTAAAATAATGAGAGTGTCTTCCCCTTCAATAAAGACGTGTACTCCATTTCACCTCCGGAGCTAACCTCCTGCCCTTAAAATAATGAGAGTGTCTTCCCCTTCAATAAAGACGTGTACTCCATTTCACCTCCGGAGCTAACCTCCTGCCCTTAAAATAATGAGACTGTCTTCCCCTTCAATAAAGACGTGTACTCCATTTCACCTCCGGAGCTAACCTCCTGCCCTTAAAATAGGAAGCGAATGCACTTCGCCGAATGTGATAAAATGTGTTTGAAGTTGACTGTCCATGATGATTGTTCAAGATGATTGCCTATATTAGAAACAACACTGGACAGAAAATGTCCCATTTCAGCTGCTGAAGCCTGGTGTCTTGCAAATTACATTGGTGATGTTCAGATTAGCATTTGCTTTAAATTTAATAACTTGTAACATCCCTTGGAGAGACGAATTTATGGCATGGTTTCGGAGTGAGAAGAACACTTTACTGCCAGTGTTTGTGTAGCTGTTTACCCCTTATGTGACTGATGTCATAACCACCCTAAATGCCTCGGAGGAATTACTCTGAATTCCATATAACTCTGCAGATCCGATCACCGGTCCATATGAGCGGTTGGAACGTTTCGTACAGCTGAACGCTGCTTCTGACGGAATATGGGATATCCAGCGATTTACTACATCGCGAGCATTTTCTATCCTGCAATTGTAGCGATCGGTATCCCCGGTAAGATACTGGAACTAGTCACTCTCTGTATGGTGCTGTCGTCTTACTTTTGTTCCGCTGAACTATTCGGGGTTTTACTCAGCACAAATGCTACCCTCAGCTTCATTTCCATATTTTTTTTTTTCTATGTGGTGATATATTTTTTTCTTTTTTGTCAAGAACGTTGTTGCCGATATCGCCATAGTTTCATGGTTTGTTTTTGCTTGGCTTTCTGAAGCGAGAGCGGTCGCTTTTCCAGATCAGCAGCTTTCTCAAATGACTGTCCAGTCAAATATCGACACGCCAGCCAGTTCTTCCATAATCACTAAATTATAACGTATGCTTTGAACCTCATTAATTTCAATACACATAATCCTTTCAACTCTTTTACCTCTAATAATGGAGATGTTGTTGTTTCTGGAGCGATCGGTTGCTCACCGGTACGTGCATCGTGGGAATCAGATGCCTCGCTCTGAACGGTCTGAAAGTCACCAAACCACCGCAACTCCAGTCCATTATTCACCTCCAGCCGGAGTACACCGACAGAATTTCAGCTTTTTACTTCCAAACCAACTATACACTGCATAGCATTGGAAGAATGGTGGGCATTCAGGGAGTTTGCAGGCACGAATAGTTCTGTGATGTTGTTGTTTTTTATCTCTCCAAATTTCTTGTAGTGAATTTAACGGCGATTGTGATCCTGTCTCGGGGAAAATGCGGAGTCTCCAAATGCATCACCCGTTACCTGGTTGGAATGGCAACAGCAGATCTGATGGTGGTTATAGTTTTCGCTTTAGTGGATCAGACCAACAGCATCTACATTTTTTCCCGATCCCTGCTCATCACTCCTGTATGCGCTCTGACACTTGTGCTGAGGGTTGTGACGAGGGACTGTTCTGTTTGGTTTACGGTCAGTTTTACTTTCGATCGTTTCATCGCAATATGTTGTCGAAAGCTGCGGGAACGATACTGCACTGAGAGAACAGCAACGGTGGTTATGGTGACCGTGGTTATAGTGAGCTGCGGGAGATGTGCCCCGTTTTACTTTGCCGTTGAACCTTACGTCATCATTGACAACGTGCCGTGGCGTTGCGTCCTCACATATGAATACGCTACTTTACCCGTGTGGAGAGGAATCGAATTGTTGGATAGCATTTTAACACCGTTGTTACCAATTGGCTTAATTTTAGCGTTCAATGGGTTAACAGTAAGACATATCTATGCGGCAAATAGAGTCCGTAGAGGGCTTCGGAACAGCAATGATAATCAGAAGGACACCGAGATGGAAAACCGCAGAAAATCGGTGATTTTGTTGTTTTCTATATCAGCAAATTTCATATTATTCTGGATGCCCTATGTAGCCCATTCCTTGAAATGGCAACCGGAAAACTATGTGTATCAGGACAGATATTTGAGTTCCCCGGTATATATTCTACAACAACTTGGGTACATGTTGCAAATTCTGAGTATGTGCACCAATACTTGTATCTATACGCTGACACAGAGGAAATTCAGAAAGGAACTGAAGAATGGACTGAAATATATGTTTACGTTAAATGGCTATTTGTGTAGATAACGCCCACGGCCAATTGCAATTCAGAGGAGTTTTCGAATAAAGCAGTTTTAAGCAGGAGTCGGTTTGTCATAAATTGAAACAATCATTTATCTGGTCATCCTGAAAATACAAAATTCACGGAAGATTGCAGACTTCCTGCAATTAAGGTAGGAAATGGGACAAACGTTCATTGAGCTGGCATGATTTTTACATATGATGAGGTACACTCCAAACTATCGCAGATAATTGACCATCATAAGGGTGGGTATTGTTTCTGGACTTCCGGGGTTTCAGATGTTTCCTAATGGACAGAATCGTGTAAAGGAGAGCAAAGGGATTGCCACTGAAACACAGGGAGAGTGTGATACTAACACAGCTGTAGAAAGGGAAGAAACTGTGGAGAGATTGTCTATTGATAGACTGTAAGTAGATCATTGAAGTAGAAAGGGAGCAATTACTCGTTTGGGAGTATTCTGGAAAGACCACACGCAACACGCCCCCCGTCTCCAAACCTGTCAATAACAAAAACGGGGAAAAGAGGAACTGTTCGGTAGCTAGATTTTGGACGGGTGCCAGATTAAGACGGCTGTTGTCACAGGCAACTTATCCCCTTAATAATCATTGGAACTTCCACAGGTTAAAAGATTTAGATAGGACAGAATTTCTCAGTTGCGTCTCGGAAGGTGTCCTGGCACAATAAGAGGGCACAAGAAATAGAGAACAGTCCATCCGGGATCTCGTACCAGAAAATGAAACGGATCAGTTGACAGGTCTCATCGCGGGTAACTAATGGACATTTACTATAACTTTACACTGGCATAGGAGTTGATAGTATGGAATATACTTAATTGATGCTATTAGGTAGGAATTTGGGAACCGAATTTGGGAAATGGCCAACTGTGTAGATAACGTCCAGGTCCAATTGCAATTCAGCAGTGTTTCCAAATAAAACAATATTAAAAACGAGTAAGTTTGGCAAATATGTCATAAGTTCAAACAATCATGTGCCTGGTTTTCCGGAAATGAATAAATTCCAAACTATTGTAGAGACTTGGCAATCATCCGGGAAACGGTACCACAGCATTAAAGCCTGGACCAACAGTCACCGTGATAGCTTCATTCACCAGACCATCCGACTGAATAACTCACGCAGATTTGAGTGCATTTTAATGTTACATTGACTGTTCTATTTATTATAAATTACTGTGATTCCATATTGCACCTTGAGACGGAGACGTAACATAAAGATTTTTTAATCCTCGTGTATGTGAAGGATGTAAGAAATAATCAATTCAATCACAAAGGAAGGATTGACTTGTGGAATTTTCGGGGTTCAGATGTTTCAAAACGGTCGTAGTCGGGTGAAAGCGAGTAAATGAAGTCTCTTTGAAACACAGGGAGAGTGTAATAGTATCACAGCTGCTGAAAGGGAAGAAAAGGTAGTGGGATCGTTGGTAAATAGACTGTGAGTAGAACTCAGGTGTAGGAAGGGAACAAACACCCGTTAGAAAGTATTCTGTACAGAGCTCCCATCACTAAAACGAAGACAACACACAGAGACGGTGACAGATCGGGAGTTAGATTTTGGGCAGGTGCAATATTAACAGCGTTGCTGTCACAGGCAACGTAAACTTCACTAATATTCATTGACACTTCCTCAGGTTAAAAAGGTTATATGTGACAGAGTTTCTCAGTTGTGTCCAGGAAGGAGTCTTGGCATAATAAGCGGGCAGGCGGACTAGCGAAAAGTCCATTCGGGATCTAGTACTAGAAAGCAAATCGGGTCACCATTTCAGAACGATAGGGCACAGCTATTCGACATTTACTAATACCTTACACTGGGATAGGAGCACACAGCATGGAATGCATTTAATTGATGCTATTAAGTAGGAGCTTGGGAGCCGAATTTGCGAAGTGATGTGTTCCCTCAAATGCACAACAGAAATATTGAGATTGTTAATGGAGCACTTGTCTGGAGTTCAGTATTGGCTTGTTTCTTTGAGGCGGGCAACGGATGGCCCCGTGGAGTATCTATGGTTGACAAGAGATATGGAACACGTGTTCAAGAAGAAGAAAGGAATATACTTCGGTTTGGGAAGAAAGGATCAGGCAGGGCTATGGAAAGTCACAATGCAGCCAGGAGGAATTTAACAATGTACTTAGAAGGGGGCATGAGAAGGCCTGAGAGCCGCATTAAGGTAGGTGAAGGACAGGAGATGACGAGAGAGAGAGTGTGAGAGATCGGCGATGAAAGAGGAAGTGTGTGTCTGGAGTGCACGGAAGTGGTGAAGGTCCTTACTGATACTTTGCTTCGGTATTCACCAGTGACCGTGACATTGATGAATGTGGATACAGTGAAAAAGACAGATGTGCTGGGCATGCAGACGCTTAGCATTACGAGCTGGAAACTGGGAACACATAAATATAAGCCATTTCCCGGTGCTGGAAGGGATGTAATCCAGGTAATTAGAGAAAGCTAGCCACAGAAGTAGTACGGAAGGATTGGAAAACTGCATTATTTTTCTTCGTTTAAGAAACGTAATAGAGATAGTTCTGAGAATTACAGGCCAGTGAGTCTTCGGTCAGTAGTGGGCAAGGTATTGGAGAGGTTCCGTTGAGGCGGAATTTACGGAGAAACGTATTCTGGTTGGGTATAGTCAGGATTGTTTTGTGTCCCTTATGAGCCAGAATAAATTCCATGAAAAAGTGAACAATAGGCACATGAAATCAGAAGAGTCGATGTGCGATATAGTAATTTCGTAAGGTGCTAGACTGGGTTCCCTATATTTCACGCATTCAGAAAGTCAGGTGACCTGGGATCTAGTGAAACCTGGCTGTATAGATTCAGAGCTGGCTAACCAAGGGAAGCCGATGAGGTAGTGGATGGAATGTATTCTGCCTGGAGGACAGTGCCCAGTGATGTTCCGCAAGGAAGGTAGAATCATTAGTACATTTAACAACTATAACCAGACTCTGTTATTACAGTGTTCTGAGAGACAGGCATTAATTTGAACATCCTGCAAGACTTGGATAGTTTACTGAATTAAGGCTCATTTTGAAAGCCAAATACTGATTTCGGACTGAAACTGCACGCTATCTGAACTGAAATCACGTTTACTTATTACAGGGTAGATGCTACGATTACGTCAAAACCATCTTTTCTGATGGAACCCTGAAAGTCAAGATCTGCAATTCAAAGCATTCAGCGGTATCCAATCCTATAGTGCTCCCCAAATAAACCAGCCTACCAGAATATGACTTTCAAATTCCCAATTCAAGTACACACAAATTTGTCTTAATATCAATTTACGTTTCAGCGGCGGGTGTATCGTACCCGGAATAGATGCACTCTTATACCTCGATCCCATTAACCTTGATTTCACAAGGCCAGTGTTGAATACAGTCTCTCTCTGAAATCAATATCAAAGAAAACAAACGTAAGAACGGAGGAAAGGCAAAACAAAAATCTAAGCTCCAACGTTTCTTCCTTCAAAAGTGTCGGCTATAATTTGAGTGTATAGAATAAACAGTTAATTCCTACAGTGAAAATCCTTTTCAATATGGTAAAGAACAAAGATAAACCAGATGCGTGTGATTGCGGCCCCTATACACAAAGACTTTATGCAATTTCGGAAAAAGAAGCAGTCTCTGATATTCACATGATCCTGCAAATTTATCTCAACCAACGAAGCAGACATTTGCAGACAGTGAGATCATATTGTGAAAGAAAGGATTAATTCAAGTATCTTTGCAATACAATCCTAAAAAATTACACGACTAGCTTTCCGTTGATTCAGTGACGCATTACCTCTGTTTCTCTTTCAACTGAACTCACAAATGTCCAGTGCTTGTGCAATACTTTACATCCTCAATGCGTTCACACTTTAAGCTATCGTAGAGCATGACAAACTTTTAAGCGTTGAACTATGAACAAATAATCTATAATTAGAATCATACAACATTTAAGAAATCCTTTCGAGTCGAAAGCAAAGGGACACAGGAAGTTATGTACTGTACCCAAGTTAATATTCAACATTTTGAAATCAGGACGTCACCACGTGATCAAATCTCCAACGAATTAAGCGTGCTCTCACCTCCAATCACTGACCAAAGATAGAGCTGAGACTAAATGACCGATTTGTTGTATAGTATCAGGCTTAATAATCCCCATTACCACCGTTGAAGTAACAGATTTGGACACCTCATTGGGAATTTTGCGACGCAGATCTCCAATCCGGAAGTATGGTTTTTAACGCCTTAGCGATGAACTGAAGGCATAAATCCTTTCGTAAGTGTGATACCTCCCTTATATCGAAGGGAGGAACTTAGGATGATGGCGCCTTACGGAGACTGTTTTGCTTGCATCTTCGGAAACAGCTCTATTTCTATCTTAAAGATCCCTTTTTATTTTTTTTCCTGGTTCTTTTGAAGACCCTGGCCTGGAGTTACAAGCTATAGAAACATATAAAACTGTGAAAGGGATACATAAGATAGAGGGAGGAAAGTTGTTACCACTTGAAGATGAGACAAGAACATACGGCCACTGGGAGATCCTGCTTCCTCTGGCGGACAGAGCGTAGGTGTTCAGCAAAACGATCTCCCAGTCTGCGTCGGGTCTCGCCAATATATAAAAGGCCACATCGAGAGCACTGGACGCAGTATATCACCCCAGCCGACTCACAGGTAAAGTGTCGCCTCACCTGGAAGAACTGTCTGGGGCCCTGAATGGTGGTAAGGGAGGAAGTGTAAGGGCATGTGTAGTACTTGTTCCGTTTACAAGGATAAGTGCCAGGACGGAGATCAATGGGGAGGGATGGGCGGGACGAATGGATAAGGGAGTCGCGGAAAGAACAATCCTTGCGGAAGCGGGTTGGGGGGGTGGTGGGGAGGGAACGATGTGCTTAGTGGTGGGATCCCGTTGGAGGGGCGTAAGTTACGGAGAATAATATATTCCGGCCACACATTTTAATTCCACATCCCATTCCTATTCTGACATGTCTATCCACGGCCTCCTCTACTGTAAAGATGAAGCCACACTCAGGTTGGAGGAACAACACCTTATATTCCGTCTGGGTAGCCTCCAACCTGATGGCATGAACATTGACTTCTCTAACTTCCGCTAATGCCCCACCTCCCCCTCGTACCCCATCCGATATTTAGATACACACATTCTTTCTCTCACTCTCCTTTTTCTCCCTCTGTCCCTCTGACTATACCCCTTGCCCATCCTCTGGGTTTTCCCCCTCCCCCTTTTCCTTCTCCCTGGGCCTTCTGTCCCATGGTCCTCTCATATCCCTTTTGCCAATCACCTGTTCAACTCTTGGCTCCATCCCTCCCTCTCCTGTCTTCTCCTATCATTTTGGATCTCCCCCTCCCCCTCCCACTTTCAAATCTCTTACTAGCTCTTCCTTCAGTTAATCCTGACGAAGGGTCTCGGCCTGAAACGTCGACTGTACCTCTTCCTAGAGATGCTGCCTGGCCTGCTGCGTTCACCAGCAACTTTTATGTGTGTTGCTTGAAAGTCAGCATCTGCAGATTTCTTCCAGCAGAATTCCTCGTGTTTGTGCTTCTTATCAATCTCTTTTTTTTTTTCCTTTCACAAACCTTCTAAAACTGATTCTAACGCATTATTCTCATGCTCCTCGCATTAAGGTGGGCAGCTTCTCTTCAAGAAGCCACATCACGGAAAACCTGAATGCTTCTTCTAATCAATTCCGCTGTATTTTAGCTTGCTGGAACCATTCTACACAATTAACAATTAAGCATTCTTTCGCTCTGGGTTCGGTTACCTTCCTTGCTTCATATTGTCCGATGGGATATCATCCAAATCTTTATTACATCCTTTTAATTTTCCTTCATATATTCATGACCAGCGAGGTCTCCACACTGAGGAGAATTCTGCATTACCTACTTCTCCACCAGAGTGTTAAAAAGGGAAGTTCTGAGCTTGATGTTATGGATATCGGGGACTCCCACCCCTCGCAAAGGGCACGAAGCGGATGACACGAAGCTGGGTGGCAGTATTAGCTGTGAGGAGGATGCTAAGAGGATGCAGAGTGACTTGGATAGGTTGGGAGAGTGGGCAAATTCATGGCAGATGCAATTTAATGTGGATAAATGTGAAGTTATCCACTTTGGTGGCAAAAATAGGAAAACAGATTATTATCTGAATGTTGGCCGATTAGGAAAAGGAGAGGTGCAACGAGACCTGGGTGTCATTATACACCAGTCATTGAAAGTGGGCATGCAGGTACAGCAGGCGGTGAAAAAGGCGAATGGTATGCTGGCATTTATAGCGACAGGATTCGAGTACAGGAGCAGGGACGTACTACTGCAGTTGTACAAGGCCTTGGTGAGACCACACCTGGAGTATTGTGTGCAGTTTTGGTCCCCTAATCTGAGGAAAGACATCCTTACCATAGAGGGAGTACAGAGAAGGTTCACCAGATTGATTCCTGGGATGGCAGGACTTTCATATGAAGAAAGACTGGATGAACTGGGCATGTACTCGTTGGAATTTAGAAGATTGAGGGGGTATCTGATTGAAACGTATAAAATCTTAAAGGGATTGGACAGGCTAGATGCAGGAAGATTGTTCCCTATGTTGGGGAAGTCCAGAACAAGGGGTCAGAGTTTGAGGATAAAGGGGAAGCCTTTTAGGACCGAGATTAGGAAAAACTTCTTCACACAGAGAGTGGTGAGTCTGTGGAATTCTCTGCCACAGGAAACAGTTGAGGCCAGTTCATTGGTTATATTTAAGAGGGAGTTAGGTATGGCCCTTGTGGCTACGGGGATCAGGGGATATGGAGGGAAGGCTGGGGCGGGGTTCTGAGTTGGATCATCAGCCATGATCATAATAAATGGCGGTGCAGGCTCGAAGGGCTGAATGGCCTACTCCTGCACCTATTTTCTATGTTTCTATGTTTCTATGTAAATATTGAGCGAGAAAACTCACTGGCTAATAGATTGCAGGATAGTGTTATTGAATTATTATTTTTCGGGGACATTTGTCCAGATTTGAAATTCTGTTACAATTCAGGATCTAATTTTGATTACGCAAGTTGTTGTGCTTTTCGGAGAAAGTGATTATAACAACGTTAGTCTTGAAGTTTTTTCCGGAGCGTATATCAATAAAGGCCGAAACCATTAAATTGAATTTCATAAAGGTGAAGATGCAGCTCGGACATCAGGATGCATCTGGAAGGAACCACTTGACGTTGAGTCAGCTGAGGCACAATGGAGTCGATTTAAAAAAAGGGAAGACACCCTTGGCAGAAAACGTTAAACCCAGGGTCGTAAAAATAAAAATAAAAAAAAAAATAGCAACAGATCGAAGTTCAAACTTAAAAGCAAAATACAATTTGAGATCCTTTTTCTGAAGGCATATCGAGCAAATCTCTCGATGGCTTCATGGATGAATAATGATATACGTAAAATATTGAAGAAAAGGCAGCTACAGAAAGGGTAGAGAAAAGATAGTAATGATATTAACCGCATGGTTTATGAATTTATGAGACCTATAGTCAAGTGGGAAATTCAGGTTACCAAAATGCAGTTTGAGAAGGATATGGCCGATAATGCTGAAATTGGCCCCAATAGATTTTTCCCAATAATTTAGCAGGAAACGTAAAGCCAACACGGATGTTAAATGCATTAGGAATCTTAGTGGCAGATTCAATTATGCAGAGAAGGACATAGCCGATAATCTTAACGCATATTTTCCTACCGTATTCTCCTCCGAAGATGTGAGCAATATGCCAGTAGGTGTAGAGAAAATATTATTTTATTAAGTGTTGGCCAGAAGAAACTACAGACTAATCAAGAACAGGGAAAGCAATCAAACTAGTTGTCTCTGTTTCACCCCATTTTGTGAAAGCTGAGATAATTCTTGGTCTTAGATAATCTAATCAGTGTATTTGAATATGGACACAAGAGGTTTCATGAAATGACCTCCTAAACATGATACCAATCTCAGCCAAGTAGCTATTCGTCAGATAAAGGGAATACACTCTGAAGCGATTTTTGTTCTGGGACAACCTAATCATAGCAATGGAATGTCGACACAAGGATTTTCATGCAATGACCTGCTAAATCTGAGAACATTCTCGGAGGAGTAGCTACTTGCTATATAAAATGTGAACCTGTCATAAAGCAATCTGTAGTCTTGTTGGACTCTGTGTGGGTTTCCTCATCTAACTGGTATGGTCCAGTCAGAGTTGAAAGACACAAATACACTAGGCCGAGGTGGGACAATGCTGGTTCATGCCCTGTACAATGACCAGTAAGAAGGTAGCCCAGGTAGGTCAGAGGACCTTGAGCTAACAGGATGAAGACTCAATAGTTCAATTGATAAGAGTCTGGATCTCCAATACGCACTGGCGATAACACTTCAGCAACCAGAGACGGAACATCGCCGTTAAGGAGAACTCCACAGACACCTTGGAGATCTTTTCCATGGTGATAAATTTCTCTTCATTGAAAGTTCATGGAGGATAAGGGATTCTAGCAGAGCGTAGACAGGTACATTGTTTGTCAACCCATGTGCTCTTTAGTTGAGACAATGAAAGTTAACTGTCGGTAAACACAAATTCCCTATACCTCTCTGACCATTATTACACGGAGTGATAATCGTATCAGAAATGGCTTCCCTCGGACAAATCTCTTTGTTCATCGGGAGACTCGAGTCGGACCACGTAGGGGACCTCCCTGCCACACTATAAAGGGGCAAGGAAGGCAGAGGAAATAGAACAGGGCTAGGAACAAGGAGAACATAAGATACATTAATTCTCAGTGACGGAGTCAGACCTCACCAACACGAGTGTGAGACACAAGGTATGAGGAAATCAAAAGAGCTCTAGTCAGTGGTTGGGTTGGAGGCAGCATTGTTACAGATCATGGACAGTAGAAGATATAGAAAACTTCGTCGACACCACTAATGTAAGAAAAAAAACGCAAACTGTAAGATACAATATTACATTCACAAGTAGGACATTTGAGTGTACCATTGGAAGTTAGAACAAGAGACGTAGCATTGAAGCTTTTAATAGAGTTTGTGAAATTACCCTGGGAGCAGAAACATATAGTGGGGAGTGATTACATGGCCAAGGAGGGGCTTTGCTTTGACCCAGTTAATTGTATGATTTGGAAGATGCCAAATGGCCAAATGCCACCACATGAAGTTCTCAGCAGGGGACTATCAGGGTAGAACATGCACAATGGGTGAAATGTGGATAAAACCGGAGGAGATGAGCAATGATCAGAAGGTGTAGCAAATTATTGCACAGAACTCAGGAGCATTTACAAGGCACAAGCATGACGGCGGAAAGAGAGCTGGCAGCTTGTGCATCAAGGACCAAACCCCAAGCCAAGGAAACAATATGGGTTTCCAGAAAAAGCAGATGTAAGTAAGGTAATGCAGAGTTTGCTATAACAAGCAATACTGACGTCAATAGCCGCCACTAATAACTCACCCATATGGACAGTGAAGAAACCAGATGGCAGCTGGAGGTTCACAATAGACTATCGAAAGCTGAATAAAGCAACTCCGTTAACAGCCCCAAGTGTCGCAACTAACCCGGAGAAAGTGGTCAAAAAGAATGAAAGAGCGCAATGCTTGATAGTTTCAGAAATAAATAACGGATTATGGCCTATCCCACTATAACGATAGTGTCAATACAAGTTTGTGCTTAACTTCCAGGGACAGTCCTACAACAGGTGTTCCATAATTTCCCGTCTATATTTCACCAGCGCTTAGGAGAAGGTTTAGGACGCTTTTCAAAACTCGAGTGCTTGGTACAATATGTGATGATCTGTTACTGGAGACTGAAACCAAACAGGGATATTAGGAGTTATTGACAGAACTGCTGCAATGATTACCTGCATCGGGACTAAGTACAACTGATGATCTTGGCATTGGGAAAATTGAAATTGAAAAGCGAGGAGAGAATCGGTTACGAAACTGCATATTCCCTGAGAACTGAAAGGGCTGTGTTTCCTTCTGGGGCTGGGTGGCTGCTGTAGGGATCACACTGATGGATTTTCCAGTAAGGTATCTCATTTAATGTAATGAACCATTCTCATTGCAAGTGGCGACAACTGATATCACCACCTCAGCAGTGCTGTTACAGGAGACGTATGGGAATTTAAGACCAGTTGTGTATGCATCACACATGCTCTCAACAATTGAATAAGGGGATGCTGTTTGTGAAAAACATTTGTTGACGGTTCTCTGGGCGGTACAAAGTTTCGCCTACATAGTTGGATTAAATCCGCTCACATTATGGACAGGGCACGCCCCCATACAATTACTGTTATATGGAAGGATCTAAATCGCTTAAGTAAGCCAAAGCAAAATCACTAGACGGGCATTGCTGTTGCAATTAAGAAATATTAGTGTTAAGGATGTAAACTCTTCGTCAATGTTAACCGATATCTTGTTGTGCCAAGGAAGAAGTGAACATGAGTGTCAAGGTTTAATAGCAAATGGTCTCAAGGGCCTATTTGTATAAAAAAAAGTAAGTGAGGATGGAAGAAGATCAGATAAAGTAATAGCTGAGAACAAAGACACAAAGGAAAAAGTAAACAGCATATTTTCATTTATATATATATATGGTTGGTGATGAGAGGAGAACCGTATGTCACTCTCTGATGTCTTCATAGTTTAGAATCCTCGTTGTTCCCTGCAGAGGTATCTACGGTGGGAGACCCGTCAGCAAAGGCCCTGGTGCGCCACTGCGGGAGGAGGGCACGGAGTTCCATCCGAGCATATACTGCACCTGCTGCCGCCATACCAACCGTCTTCGGCGCTCAGCAAGACTACTCAAGACTGTGGAATTTGTGTGAATTTTCATTAACTGAATTTTATACATAGAGAAGAAATTCAAAATATGGATATCTTTGGAATGAGTGTCAGTGTATGGCCAGTCAACGCCGGGATGTCATCACTTTGATCAGTTGAGGCTGCAGAAGCAACAGCATTATCAGTCGGATTAACGATTAATGATGATGCTGCCAGACTGGCCAGCGGTGATATCATTATTTCAGCTCAGTGATGGTTCAGACGAAGCAGTGACAGCTCCAGCCGGGTCATTGATGTGTTAGTAAACGTGTAGACTATTCTGCATATTGAACGGCAGTGAGACTTTGAACAATAAACCAGACACGTAATAGTTCCGGGCTTGGAAGCTTACAGTCAATATGGCTGTTTCCTGTCAGGCGTCCTCCAATCTAAATCCAGGTATTGGATCTCCAGTAGCTCAGACAGATGACCACCGTGAGTGCGCCTTGTGGGGAGTTTGTGCACATTCATCCGGCTTTGTTTCACACTACCGCCCATCTGCAGTGACGTCATTATTCTGTTCCTCACAGAGTTTTATCTCATTCGTGCAATATTTATAAATCATTTCCAAATCTTTTAGAAAAGAATTGTCTTATTTTTATCGTACGCAATCATATTACTGGGCGTATTCCTTAGTTGTGTAACTACCGAACTATAACGGGTTAACTACATCTCATCGTGACTGTAATTAATCTCATTAGTGATGTGCAACAATTCTCTCTTGCTGTTCCACCCCGCCTGCTTAAAGCAACAAAAACATATACATTGATTCGCAGCATACAGCATATTTTTAAAGGTTAAGTATACCTAACATATGCTTACATGTATGCCGGGTAATTTAACTATTATATTTACGATTTCAGTCCCGGTGTGGGACATTAGAGTAAAACATATCTGTTGTGTAAAGGTGTTGGTGAGAAGGCTCGGCATTCTTATGTCCCCCGCTGGTTTCCTTTATCCGAACCTACTGAATACAAGCTGTAGCGATTTTCGCCTTTGAGGTTCTTTTACCGGGAATCCACTGAGCGATGTCTGGATTTAATTTCGAGAGAATCGCTAAATTAGAGTGTCGCAGGGATCGCAAATAAAGAAAACCGAATTTCTCTTAGTCATACAAAACTAAAAATGTGCCGGTGACTCGAAATATAAACACGGCCTAATGGGATGACAATAAAAAAGAGTGAATATCTTTCTTCAACCGCCTAGTCACTACTGACATCACTACGCAAAGAACAACAAAAGCCGAGATTCAATGTCATGATGTTCCGCTGCACTTTGGTTCACTTGGAGGTACATTGACCGGACATCTCTGTCCTCTGAACTATATATCTGGTAAAATCAAGACCATAATGATAAGTTACATGGGAAGTCTGCCCACATCACCCAGCCATCTCCTGCTGTGCAGAGTGCTATAAATGTCATTACTCATTGCACACTTGAGATATTGATGCTGCTGTTTGTAATTTTCATCGATCAGCATTTTATTCTCTGCAAGGGTGTGGACATTGACAAATAAAGACATGACCAATACGTCCGGATATCCGCTGACAGTGTGGTCAGTGATGACTGGACGTCATTACTAACAGTGTGATTGTGCCGAGGAGCATTTTAATAAAGGACTATATTCTTATGGTTTTATGGTCTTGTGGTCATACATCTTGTTTTCGCTGTTTCCATGATGAGCCTGGACAAAGCAATGAAAGTACCAGCATAATGAGAGATGGTTCTGAATAAACCAGTGTGAGTGATCGTGGGACTGAACAAGCTGTGATAATAACATTGCAGTACTGAGTGAACTGGAAAGGCATAGACATTATCCATGTTGTCCGTGAATGTCAAAGAAAGCGCTGATAACACCAGCGTGGTTAGTGGTGCGTCTACAGATCTGTGACAGTCCTGTTCATAACAGTAATTGATCATTTGGAAGGAGGGAAATGTCCCTAATTGTCACTTCCCAGCCCAGAAAAGGAATCAAATTATCTGTCTCGTAAATGTAATCCTTTTCAATCTATCTATCTATATACCTACCTATATATCTACCTATTTATATGCGCACATTGGCGAGAAACTAAAAAAAAACCCTTTCTTTGAAATAGCCGCGGTGACAAACTCTATGAAAAAAAAAACAGAATCATAACGAGAAAACAACTGTACACAAGAAATAATTGTGAGAATTATGTAAGATAAAATCCTGGAAGAGTATCGATGTTAGCACTGTGCTTTGTCCTCCCTGATTTGGTTTGTTATTTTACTTCTTATTCATTTTTTAAATATTATCTTTTTGTTGGCGTTGGTTGTCCGTCGTTTCTGACAATGGCATAAACCTGTGCGTGAAGAATTTCGTTGTGAGAAGGCCTTATTCTCTTGGGCAGTTCTATTCTTTCGGACTTCAAAATCTTGGCTCAATGGTAGGATTAATGGTCCAGATTGGAGACTTCCTCGTGTGAGGAGAAAGTCATGACGTATTCTGTGCCTTGTTTTGTCTTTCGCTCTCAATGAAGTGTTGCATCATCGCCTTCTTGGGCTTTGGATCTTGTAGTTGTTCTCAGCCGCCCGATCCGGGAAATGGTTTCCATGCTGGAGTAGGTCAATCTCTATCGCACCAGCACTGGAGGTTTCCGGCTGTCATCACTGGTTTAGCTCACCTGTCTTACAGGTGTACCAGGGTGTTCCCACTGTCGCATGCAGACAATTACTTGGAGCCATAAGTGAGAGCAGGGTAGCAGGTGGTGACCAACGTTGGACAAGCGGCCTCTGTGTGGAGTTCGACCTGCCCGCCACCAGAAGTGCCAAACAAACTGTTCCTTGTGGAACCCACTGCTGGTTTCCTTGGCTGCATAAATCCAGGAAAGACACTCCCCGGTGAGATTCACCGGCTCTACCATCCCAAATACCAGTTTTCTGTGATTGCTGTGTAATTTGCCACCCTGTCGCAAATTAGTGCCACGAAATAACATACAGTACGCTGTATGTGATTAAAGGAATTACATTGTATTAAAGGATATGGGGTGAAAGCAGGGCAGTGAGGATGACTGCAAGAATTGTATCAGCCCATGCTGGAATGGCGGAGCAGGCTTAAATGGCCGAATTGCCTACATCTGCTGCTATGTCTTATGGTATTATGGTCTTATTTATGAATCTTAACTTAAAGGGATAGAAAAGAAAGCAAAGAAAGAGGTCCATTCTAATTAAGCAGTCAAACGTGCACAAGTTGGAGCTCATCTTGAACTTGTCGGTCACTCACGCGCTGGCCCTCGGTCTGCGTGGAAGCTCTCACTACCTTCCGAACGTGGCTCGCAATCCATCACGAACAAACGGGCCGACCACCGGATCGCATCCTACAACCGGTTCTCCCCAGCGTCTTCGCTCTTCTTATCCCGTCGAACAACAGCCCCAAGACTACCCTCAGTGTCCCTCACTAAAAACATCCTCCCCCGATTTCTGACATCCTAATTGAATGGCCCACATTCCTCATCACTCTCCATCTTCAACAATATCCCGAAAGGGCTGAAAGAAGAATCTGGAGAACAACACGTTCCAACACATAAATTGACCGTTCTCGGACATAAACCATTGAAGGACCTGACAAATCATCCTCACACTCTTGACGTTTGGCGTATTTTCTAAATTTTCAAAGAGTAATCAACATTATTATTTCAAAGTTCCAGTGTCTGGTGTTTAGTGAGGGTCTCCGGGGGAGGGAGAGAGTCTGAGGTGAGGGAGTGTCCGGTGTTTAGTGAGGGTCTCGGGGGGAGGGAAAGAGTCTGAGATGAGGGAGTGTATATCCTGTTCCTATGGTGTGTCAGCCTCCGTATCGGTGAGAACAATGTAGATTCGGGTTCCGCATTGTAGAACACCATCGGTTCGCAGACACCCTCTGAAATCCATGCCTTTGGCATCAGCGACTGAATGTGTAAACAATTTTTCCCAGTATTCCTATCCAAATGGATCTACCGCCGATCAATAAGTAAGGATACCCAGTGAATCCCAGTTTGATTGGCAAATTGAGCTTAAAACTGCCCTGCAACAGAAGGCAAAGTTTCATTGTGAAGACTTGCTCTGCGACTAGCCTTTTAAAATATCCTAATTTCTGTCCACACATGGCAGGGAGCAAGAGTATGATTGAATATTCCCCGCTGAACGAGAAAATATTTTTAGCAAGTCACAGGAATATTGATAACATTCATAAAAGGAATCCCACTTCATCATATTGTATCCGGCAGTGTGTACCGAGTGCAGATCACCCCCAGGCAGCACATTCAGCGTCTGGAGTAATAACCACAGCTGCAGGTAAACCTCACCACCTCCGAGATCGCGTGCGAGTCAGAAACCTGCTCTGCCGAGAAATATATCTCCGTCCGTCACTGTTCTTCTCTACCTCTTTCCATTCGCTGCTTGAAAAAGCTGCAATTGTACAGAAGTCAATTATTGTTATCTGTGAAACAATTGGAGACAGATAATAAATAATGCCTTGGTAACAACGCATATATCACAGAAATAAACAAAACTAGTGCGAGTGTTGATGTATTAATCAATTAACCCGATGTATTGATTAATAGCGCTGTTGACAATTAAAACGAAGGAGCAGCAGTTGTCAAGAACTGCTGTCGCAACAAAAGGCAGCTGTTTACGAGTCGGGGATAAAATCAATTCACAAGAAATGGTGAGTCAAATGGTGAGATGGCGCTGGCGGCCTCAGAGATGACATTTAAAGTGTGAGAAGGTAAAGCATGTCATCAGTGCTGAGATATTCTTAAATGAGCCGAGGCCACGCATTGATATCAGCTCCACAATGGATACAGTGGTGAGGCATCCAACATGAGGATACGATGTCCGCACATTGCACATCGCACAACGAGACCAGTTCCACAGTGGATACAAAGAGGTCGTCCTCCAGTTAGCCGAGGGCCGCACATCGATGCCAGCTCCACGACAGATACCAAAGTGAGACTTTCTCGAGAGAATGCAGGGCTGCACATTTGTACGAGTTCCACACCGGATGCGGAGTAGTGAGGTTTTTTTTCAATAAGCCGAGGGCCGCTCAGCGGGTGGAGTTCGACAATAGGCACGGAAGGGTGTACTGCAAGCGCAGAAGGAGATGTGACAGTAGGTTGAGGTTGAACGTATCTAGAGTTCGGCACGTACCTAGATAGGATTATTACCACAGGGAAATAGACTCTTCGGCCAATCTAGATTAACCCTCTGTGATCTTCTGCCTCGGCCATTTATCTGCACCGTCCGTCCGTCTCTCGTCCACGTACCTGCACTGAAATGATAGATCTGAATCCGTCTCTATCACTTCCGCTGGCAGTTCCTTCCACACTCGCTCGACCCTCTGAGTGAATAGACTTCCCAAATGCGCCTCTTGTATTTTTCACCTTTCTACCTAAACCTATAATATCCAGTTGCAGATTCATTCAGAGGATGGGGGAAATCTGAGGCATTCACTTTGTCTATAACTCTCATAATCTGGTGTATACTGTAAGATCTCCACTCATTCTCCTGCTCTCCAGGGAATAAGTTCCCGACCGATTTGACCTTTCACTAAAACTCATGGCCTCAATTACCGAAAACATCCTTGTAAATGATCACTGCAATCTTTGAAGTTTAGTGATATTTTTAAGTATTAGATAGTTGACCAGAACAGCACACGATATTCTATCTACGGCCTCACCAAGGTGTTGTACAGCTTCAACATAACGTCCTAACTCCTGTACTCAGTGAATACGATTAGAGCTCTAAACGTCCCAATCGGCCTCTGATACCGTTTTCCTGGAATTATGGATCTGTATTCCCAGATCTCTTTTTCAATGTTGCACAATTAATTTCTACGGTTCAGTATACGCAATATACTCTGCTGTATGTTTTTCATGTAACACATACCTCCTCACACTCGCCAGTATTCAATTCCATCTGCAATTTTTCAGCTCATTTCCCAGCCAGTCAACATCACTCCAGAAGCTTGGATAACATTTCTGTCTGTACAGGACGCCCTGGTATTGGAGACGTTCGCAATTTTTCCGACCTAGTTGTCCACATTGACATCTAAATCATAGTTATATATGATACATATCAACGGGCCTAATCCCAATCTCTGTGGCACAATAGTCACAGTAAAAAAAAAAAATCAACCATCCACTCTGCTAATCCAGTCTTGGGTCCACGTTCTTTTAGATTGATGTGTGAATAAAACTTCGAAGTCAACGTGCAATTCTCACTTGGGGAAATATAGTGACTCAGCAATGTTTCATGGGGACAGTTCTGGGTGTTCAGCACCCACTTTCAGAGCGAATATAATGTAAATTGCACTTTATGGTATTGAATTCAGTCTCGGTGGCAAACAGTAGACCAGTGTTGGAACTTGCGGACAGAAGCCAGGTGTCTTGGAAATTATCTCGGTAACGTTCATATTTTTTTTTCTGTTTAAAAGTTAATAACTTGTAACATCCCTTGGGGAAAGGAATTTATGGCACGGTGACGGAGTGAGAAAACACTTTAATGTCAGTGTTTGTGTAGCTGTTTGTCCCTAATGTGACTGACGTGATAACAGCAGTAATTGCCTCAGTGGAATTACTCTGAATTGCATATAGCTCTGTAAAACCGATCACCGGTCCATATGAGCGGTTGCAACGTTCCGTACAACTGAACGCTGCTTCTGACGGAATATGGGATACCCAGCGATTTACTACATCGCGGGCGTTTTCTATCCTGCAATTGCAGCGACCGGTATCCCTGGAAAGGTACTGGAGCTGGTCACTATATGTATGGTGACGTCATCATCTTGTTTTTGTACCGTTGCACTGTTTGGACGTTTACCGTCGTCTGAAATCTGCTTCCAGAATTGAGGATTCAAGTATCTGATCGTTTCTTTATTCTGTTTCCATATTTTTTCAAAGAGTTTTTTTTTTTCTTTTGTCAATTACGTTGGTGCTGACATTGCCGTAGTTTCATAGTTTCACCTTCCTCTCTTTTCCAGTTCGGCTGCTTTTTCAACAGCCCGGCCAGTCGAATATCAACAGTCAAGTCTGATCTTTCATTAGCCATTAAAGTATAACTTATGCGCTTAATGTCATGATTTCACTAAAAATAATTCCTTCAGCCATTTTACTTCTGATAATGGAAATGGTGTTGCTTATGGAGCGATCGACCGTTCTCCGGCACGTGAGTCATGGAAAATCAGATCCCCGCCGCTTAACTGTCGAAAATTCGCCAACCCACTGCCACTTCTGTCTATTATTGTGCAGCAGGAGTGCATAGACTGAGTCCATAGAAATTGAATTTCTGCACTTCACTTCTAAAAAAAAAAATACCCTGCATAGCATTGAAAGAATGGTGGGCATTCAGTCATTTGAAGCCAACGATAATTCTGTGTTCTTTTTTTTTGATCTCTCCAAATTTCCTATAGTTAATTTAACGGCGATTGTAATCCCATCTCTGGGAAAGTTCGGACTCTCCAAATGCATCACCCGTTACCTGGTTGGAATGGCAGCAGCGGATCTGATGGTGGTTATATTTTTCGCTTTAGTAGATCAGACCAACAATATCTACATTTACTCCAGATCCCTGCTACTCATTCCTGTATGCGCTCTGACACTTGTATTTGTAGTTGTGACGAAGGACTGTTCTGTTTGTTTTACGGTCAATTTTACCGTCGATCGTTTCATCGCAATATGTTGTGGAAAACTCCGGGAACGATACTGCACCGAGAGAACAGCAACGGTGGTTATGGTGACGGTGGTTATAGTGAGCTGCGGGAAATCTGCCCCGTTTTACTTTGCCATTGAGCCTTACGTCATTATTGACAACATCCCGTGGCGTTGCGCCCTCACACATGAATACGCTACTTTACCCGTGTGGAAAGGACTCGAATTACTGGATAGCATTTTAACACCGTTGCTACCAATTGGTTTAATTCTGGTCTTCAATAAGTTAACGGTAAGACATATCATTGAGGCATATAGAGTCCGCAGCGACCTTCGGAACAACAGTGATAATCAGAAGGATACTGAGGTGGAAAACCGAAAAAAAATCGATGATTTTGTTTGCTATATCAGTTAATTTCATAGTATTTTGTATGCCGTATGTAGTTCATTCCCTGAAATGGCAAGCACAAAACTATTTTTATAAGGACAGATATTTGAGCTCCCCGGTATATATACTACAACACTTTGGATACATGTTGCAAATGTTCAGTGTGTGCACCAATACTTGTATCTATACACTGACACAGAGGAAATTCAGAGCAGAGCTGAGGAATGGACTGAAGCATGTCTTTACTTTCAATGGACATCTGCGTAGATAACGCACAGGTAAAAATTGCAATTCAGCAGAGTTTTCGAATAAAACAGTGTTAAAAATGAACAGGTTTGTCATAAGTTCAAACAATCATATGCCTGGTTCATGAAATTGCACAAAAATATGGAAGACTTCATAATTCATGCAGTTAAAGTAGGAATCTGGGCAAACGTTCAATGAGCTGGCGTGATTGTTGCATATGTTTCAGTAAACACAAAACTATCACAACGAATTGACAATCGCAAGGGCAGAAATGGCTTCTGGACTTTCCCGGGTTCAGATGCTTCAACATGGAGTGCGATAAGACAATAAAGGGAGTCGCATTGATACGCAGGGAGAGCGTGATAGTACGCAGTAGTGAAAGGGAATAAACAGTGGAGAATTTCTCTATTGATAGACTGTGAGTAGATCTCCGAGCAGAAAGGGAGCAATCACTAGCTTGTGAGCATTCTGTACAGACCACAGACCCGCAAGCCAACACCAAAAATAAAATACATTTACGCAGACAGCGCAGAGATATATTTTGGACAGGTGCCATATTAGAAGGGTGTTGACACAGGCAACAAACTTCAATAAAATTAATTGGCACTTCCTTGCGTTAAAAGGTTTAGAAATGACTGAATTTCGCAGTTGCATCGAGAAAGGAGTCCTAGCACAATTAGCGGATAGGCGGACTGGAGAACAGTCCCTCCTGGATCTAGTACCAGAAAATGAAATGGATCAGGTAATAGATCTCTTCGCGGGTTAACTATTCGGAATATCCTATAACTACACCGGGATAGAAGCAGATAGTATTTAATTGGTGCTATTAGCTAAGAACTTGGGAGCCGAATTTGGGAAAGGGTATGCTCTTTGAAATGCGCAACAGATGATTCTTAATCGACCACTTGCGTTGGGGTTGAATATAGGCTTGTCTCATTGAGCCGAGGAAAGGGTGGTAGTGTAAAGTAAACCTGGTTGACAACGATGTTGAACACCTCGTCAAGAAGAAGACCAAAAGATATTTAAGGTTCAGGAAGAAAGGATCAGTCAGGGTTATGGAACGTCACAATGTAGCCTGGACGGAAATTAGCGATGAACTTAGAAAGGGACGTGAGACGGCCTTGGAGAATCGCATTAAGGTACGCGAAGAACAGGAGGGTGACGTGAGAGAAGGTGGGAGAGATTAGAGATATAATAGTAACCATGGGTCTGGAGTGCAAGGAGGCAGTGAAGGTCCTTAATGATACGTTGCTTCGGTATTCAACAGTGAGCGGGACCTTGATGAATGTAGATTAAGCGTAAAAAAAATACAGATATGCCGACGATAACAATTATGGGCTGGAAACTTGTAAGACATTAAAGTGCCAGAAGGGCTATACTTTGGAGAAAGCGGGCGAAGATATTGCTGCAATTTTGGACATGATACTTGCGGTCTTATTGTCCACAGAAGTAGTACCGGGGGACTGGAGGACGGCAAATGTTTTTTTTTCCTTTTTTCAAAGAATTCAGTGAGGATAGTCCTGAGACTTACAGGCCAGTGAGTCTTCCGTCAGTTATTGGCAAGCTATTGGAGAGGATTTTTAGGGAGAGAATTTATGAGTATCTCGAGAAACATATTCTGGTTGGAGATAGGGATCATGGTTTTGTGATGGCAGATCGGCCCTTATGAGCCTGAAGTCAGAACGGCTGCTGTGGGATGTATTAATTTTGCAAACCGTTTGACCGGGTTAAGCAGGGTAGGCACATTCAGAAAATTAGACGGCATTCCATCTAGGGGAACCCTGGTTTCGTTGACTCAGAATTGGCTTCTTAACAGAAGGCAGATTAGATAGTAATTGGAGGGAATTTTGCCTGGAGGACAGTAGCCAGCGATTTTACGCAAGGTAGGTATACAGTTTAATACACTTTACAAACATATCTCGACTCTGCTGTTACAGAGTTCTGAGAGGCAGACTGTAATCTGACCATTCTGCAGCACTTGGATAATGTACTGAATTTTACTGACGGTGTCAGCAAAATGCTGAATTTCAGAGAGGTACTGCACGTTATATAGTCGGTGCTCCCGTTTGCATATTACAGGGCAGACGCTACAACAACATCGAAACGATCTTTTCCAATGGAGCCCTCAAAGTCAACATTTCAAAGAGCATCTTTTGGTACTCTCCCAATGAACCAGCCTTCCAAAATGCGAATATCGAGTTCCTAATTCGAGTACGTATGAATTTATCCTAATGCCAATTTACCAAAAACAGTGGGTTTCTGTTACTCGGATACCCTTACACTCTATCTCGATCCCTTTCACCATGATTCTGCCTGGCCGGTATGGAACCAGCGATTCCCTCTGAAATCAGTAGCAAACCAGACAAATAAATGAATAAATATAAATACACAGGTACGGCAAAACAAAATCCAAGCCTGCACTTTTCTACCTTCAAAACCGTTGCAGGTAACTGGCGTACACAGAATAATCAGTTAATTACCAAAGTGAAATCCCTTATCAAATATTCCAAGGAGCAGAGGAAAGGAAGATCGGGTGTTTGCGGCCCACATACACTAACACTTCATGTCATTCCGGAAAGAACCCCATTCCCTGAAATGCAACTCTGTACCTGGAGATTTATTTCACTCAACGAAGCAGGCTTTTTCAGACAATTCATACCCTGTTGTGAAACAGGGGATTAATTCAAACATCCTGTTAATACAAACCTAACAAAGACATGACTGCATTCCGTTCATTTACGACCGAATTACCTCTCTTTGTTTTTCAAGTGAACACACAAATGTCCTGTTCTCGTGCAACATTTTACAATCGCAATGAATTCACATTTTAACCTTCTGCAGAACGCGTCGTACTTTTAAATATGAACAGTTCACAAATAATCAATACTTGGAATCATACAAACATTTAAGAAATCCTTTCCAGTTTAAAGCAAATGGACGTTGGAAGTCATGTATCGTCTGCAAGTTAATATTCAACAGTTTAAAACATGACGTCACCGCCTCACTAAATCTCAGCGGTTTCCACGTTTTCTTGCCTCTAATCTCTGAACAAAGATAGGATTTAGATTGAAGTGAAAATTCTGCTGTATAGAATCAGGTTTAGTATCCGCATAACCACCGCTGAATGAATATATTTTAACACTGTGTTGGGAGAATTTGCCTACCAAATCCAGTCCGGATCTATCGCCTTTATCACCTTACTAAAGGTATATTACTTTAGTGTGTTACCTCCCTAATAATCTCAGAACTGCACTTCCTTACTCACACGCGATAACTTTTTACTGAGTCTCCATGATTCGCTGAGTGTAAGGACAGACGGATCAAACAACACCATAGGCTTTCTATATTCGTTAGTGCCGCGACACCCTAAAATTCTGAACGAAATATATGTGACTTCTGGCTCTAAAATGTCTCGACCTAATGTTGATTAATTATAGCACTTGGAAAACCATGTGTAGATCTGACGTGTGTGTAGTTGGGTGCTTGCCGCTCGCCCGGTTACACTCGGTTAGCACGTCTGGTCAGATACTCTGTTAATACCTAAAGGTAATTAAGCGGATTAGTTGATTCTTCACTTGCTCCCCTATCCTTGTATCTTCGGCACAGTGGAGTGATGAGTATGTAATTCAGAGGCTTTAAAAGGCTGCTAGGTGTTCTGGCACAAAGGCTACTAGGTGAGGCAGAAAGGATGCAGTGCATGTTATATTCTTCTTTGAAATTCCTGTCCCTGTGGCCTTCCGTTGCGACGTTCTCGCTGGTCGCACTTGGGGAAGGGGATGGAAGAACGTAGAATAGTCTTGGGTTATTTGGTTGAGTACTGGCAGGAGATATTCGGAAGTGGTCTGCCTATCATAGTCATAACCATGAGGAATTACATCACTACTGATTTAAATCAGTGTACATTTAACTCAATCTTTCCACATCGTTACAAGCTGATGAACTGCTTATCACTCACTCTTCTTTCAAAACCATATAATACAGATTCAAATGCATTATATTCTTGCTCCTCGTACCCACCCTCCACGCAAATACGTTGCTTTGTCATTAAGGCGGTCATCTTCTCTTCAAGGCGAGTCTCCACATCATGGAAAACATTATTGCTTCTTCTAATCGGGCCCGCTGTACTTTAGATTGCTGCCGCCATTCTACCCAATTCTCAATTAAGACCATAAGACCATAAGCCAAAGGAGGATTTGGCCCATCGATTCTGCTCCGTCATTTTATCATGAGCTGATCCATTCTCCCATTTAGTCCCACTCCTCCGCCTTCTCACCATAACGTTTAATGACCTGGCTACTCAGATACATATCAATCTCTGCCTTAAGTACACCCAATGACTTGGCCTCCTACTGCGGCCCGTGGCAACAAATTCCATAGATTCATCACCCTCTGGCAAAAAAAAAAAAAAAAAATCTTCGCATTTCTGTTCTGAATGGGCGCCCTTCAGTCCTTAAGTCTTGCCCTCTCGTACTAGACTCCCCCATCATGGGAAACAACTTTGCCACATCCACTCTGTCCATCCCTTTCAACATTCGAAATGTTTCTCTGAGGTCTCCCCACATTCTTCTAAACTCCAAGGAATACAGTCCAAGAGCGGACAAACGTTCCTCAAATGTTAACCCTCTCATTCCCGGAATCATTCTAGTGAATCTTCTCTGTACCCTCTCCAACGTCAGCACATCCTTTCTTAAAGAAAGAACCAACACTGCCCACAGTACTCCAAGCGAGATCTCACCAGCGCCTTATAGAGCTTCAACATCACATCCCTGCTCCTATACTCTATTCCTCTAGAAATGAATGCCAACATTGCATTCGCCATCTTCACCACCGACTCAACCTAGAGGTTAACCTTAAGGGTATCCTGCACGACGACTCTCTTGTCCCGTTGCATCTCAGAACTTTGAATTTTTCCCCATTTAAATAATAGTCTGCCCGTTTACTTCTTCTGCCAAAGTGCATAACCATACACTTTCCAACATTGTATTTCATTTGCTACTTCTTTGCCCATTCTTCCAAACTATCCAAGTTTCTCTGCAGACTCTCTGTTTCCTCAGCACTACCGGCCCCTCCACTGATCTTCGTATCGTCAGCAATCTTAGCCACAAAGCCATCTATTCCATATACAAAATCGTTGATGTACAATGTAAAAAGAAGCGCCCCCAACACGAACCACTGTGGAACACCACTGGTAACTGACAACCAACCAACCAGAATAGGATCCCTTTATTCCCACTCTCGGTTTCCTGCCAATCAGCCAACGCTCTATCCACGTATGTAACTTTCCCGTAATTCCATGGGCTCTTATCTTGTTAAGTAGCCTCATGTGTGGCACCTTGTCAAAGGCCTTCTGAAAATCCAATTATACAACGTCCACTGCATCTCCCTTATCTAGCCTACTGTTAATTTCCTCAAAAAATTGTAATATGTTTGTCAGGCAGGATTTTCCTTTAAGGAATCCATGCTGAGTTCTGCCTGTCTTGTCATATGCCTCCAGGTACTCTGTAACCTCATCCTTGACAATCGACTCCAACAACTTCCCAACCACGGATGTCAAGCTAACAAGTCTATATTTTCCATTATGCTTCGTTGCCCCCTTCTTAAATAGCGGAGTTACATTTGCAAACTTCCAGTCCTCCAGAACCATGCCAGAATCTATCGAGTTTTGAAAGACGATCGCTAATGCCTCCGCAATCTCCACAGCTACCTCCTTCAGAATACGAGGGTGCATTCCATCTGTTCCGGGAAATTTATCTACCCTTAGACTATTCAGCTTCCTGAGTACTTTCTCTGTCGTAATTGTGACTGCGCACACTTCTCTTCCCTGCCACCTTTGAGTGTCCGGTATACTGCTGATGCAAAATAGTACCGACACATCAGATTTCGGCTTCTCTTTTTCAAATTTCACAGTGAACTCAATAATTTTATCATCATTACCTCCTAAGGGTTCCTTCACCTCAATCTCTCTAATAAACTCCGGTTCATTACACAATACCCAATCCAGTACAGCCGATTCCCTAGTGGGCTCAACAACAAGCTGTTCTAAAAAGCCATCTCACAGACATTCTACAAATTCTGTCTCTTGAGATCCAGTGCCGACCTAATTTTCCCAAAACACTTGCATGTCAAAATCCCCCACAATTATCATGACACTGCCCTTCTGAGAAGCCTTTTCTCTTTCCTGTTGCAATTCGTAGTCCACATCAGTGCAGCTGTTTGGAGGCCTATAAGTAACTGCCATAGGGGTCCTTTTACACATGCGATTTCTCAGCTCGACCCATAAAGATTCTGCGCCTTCCGATCCTATGTCACCTCTTTCTAATGGTTTAATACCATTTCTTACCAATAAAGCCACTTCTCCCCCTGTGCCTACCTTCCTATCCTTCCGATACATCGTGTATCCTTGGATGTTCAGCTCCGAGAGACATTCATCCTCTAGCCACGTCTCAGTGATGGCCACAATATCATACCTGCCAACCTGTACCTGTACGGCAAGATCATCCACCTTATTCCCTATGCTGCGTGCATTTAAGTAAAACACCTTAAGACCAGTATTTGGTACTTTTCGCTTTGATTTCATTGCAACTTTATTGCACTGCAACTCATCCCAATTAAGCATCCGTTCGCTCTGGCTCCGTTTAGATTCGATGCCTCACACTGTTCAATGGGTTAATCATCCAAATCCTCATCACAGCTTCTTTGTCTTCCTTCATACACCATGACCAGCGAAGTCTCCACACTGAGGACAACTCCGCGTTACCCACTTCTCCATCAGGTACAAAATATGGAAGTTCTGAGGCTGATTTTCTCGTTACAAGGATCTTTTTTTTTTCAAATATATTGAGTGAGAGAACACAGTGAATAATGGATTACAGGGAAGTGAATTCATTTAGTTATTGAATTATAGTTTTTGTTTGACCCCTTATGTTAATGCACAACAAGAGGGGAGGTCTTTCTAGATTTGAAATTCTGTAACAATTCAGGATAAAATTTTGAGCGCAGAAGTTGATGACCTTTTCAGAGAAAGTGATCGTAACATTGATGGTGTGGATTGTTTGTTTAGGAGAAGTATGCAAATTGAAGCCAAAACTATTAAATTGATTTTCATAATGGCAAAGGTGTACAGATGCAGCTCGGACTTCAGAAGTTAAACTGGAACCGTTTCACGTTGAGTCAGTTGAAGAACAATGGAGTCGATTTAAAAAGGGAAGACAGCCTTGGCAGAAATCGTTAGACCCAAGGTCATGAAAAGTAAAAATAAAACACAAAATAGATCAATGTACAAAGTAAAATTTATTTTTCGAAGTGCATAAACATCACGGGCATACCGATTATATCTGTGGACGGCTATATGGATGAATAAAGATATACGTAAAATATTGAAGGAAAGACAGCTATAGAAATAATAGAGAAAAGATAGCACTGATGTTACTTATAGGGCTTATGAATATATGAGACCTATAGTCAAGTGGGAAATTCAGATTCCTAAAATGCAAGTTGAAAAGAATAATGCCGATAATGTTAAAATTGCCCCCAACAGAAATTTCCCAATAATTTAGTAGGAAAAAGAAAGTCAAGGCAGATGTTAAATACAATAGAAATCATAGTGGGATGTTAAGTTGTGCAGAGAAGGACATAGCCGATGTTCCAAACTAATGTTTTGATACCGTAGTAATCTGCAAAGCTGCTGGTAATATGCTAGTAAGCGTAGAGAAAAATAAGGTTGTTTTAAGTGTTGGCCAAAAGAAACTTCAGTTTAATCGTGGACAAGGGAAGCAGACAAACCAGTTGCCTTTGTTCCCACACATTTTGTGGACTCGGAACTGATACTTACTCTTGCAAAATATAGATAGTGCATTTGAATGTGGACACAAGAAGCTTCGGGATCTTCATGGAATGACGGCATGTCGTTGCGCCTGTGTGACGTCACCTGCGGCTAAACCTCCGACTATTCTCGACAAGTAGCTATCTGTTATCTAATGTGCGCGGACTCAGCTCATTCTTGCTCTAGGACAAAACTAATCAGAGCAATTGAATATCGACACAAGGAACTTTAGCTAATGACCTGCCAAATCTGAGACCATTCTCGGAGGAGTAGCTACTTATTGTGTACAATGGCACGCCTACCAAAGAAGCAAAGGTGCAATGTAAGGCGTTCTTTTTTACACTAACTGCGAAGGCTGATAAAATGGCTTCTCTGTAATGCTAACTGCTGAGGGAATGGGTTCTCTGTAGCTGCGATGGTTGAGATATAACTACAGGTAACAGGGAACTAACCACATAGCGACGTGTTATTCATCTTGTATGTCTGGGAACCGAGATGGTTCGCGCGTTTTGAGGCGAGGCGAGCGAAGAGGAAGGACGAGACCCCTCTTAAAAGGACAGTCTAAGGCAGGGTGCCGAGTCAGGCAAATTGTCAGAAGCGTACCCCAAAACGTATTTACAACATCCGGATAGACTGCAGGGACGAGCCACTTCCCCAGTGTTTCGCCAAACGTCTGATCCGCCACGTGCTGATCAATTTACTGCGCTTGCACGCCCCGGCCCGCCTACTACAATAGAATGGTCAACAACTCCAAAATGTAATAGGTTACTGCCACTAACCTGCTGACCAATTTGCTGCAACTCGCTCAAAGAAAAATGTGGTAGATCACTACCAATCATCCACTGCCCAATTTGTTAGTACCGGCAGGCATTAATACTCACAACACATTGTCGGGGACTCCAATCCCTTACCTTACCTTATACCTCGTCGGGGACACTATGCCTCTTTTAACCTGTGGTAGTCGGGCGATCTTCAACTCAGGATTCGGAAGGAGTCCGTCAGAGGATTACCCGTCAAACGAAGGGGTCGTCAAGGTGGACAATTAATGAGAGAGTTGAAGGTAAATCTTACCTTGTGGGCCCACCCGTCTCAGGTCACCGACACAGAGTCGAACTCTGACGCCATCTCACGGGACACTCGTTTTGGACTCCTGGCTCGGTTCGCCAAATTATCATGGTAGATAGACCCGATGCAAAGACAACAGTACCACACATACACTAACACACGGAATTCTTTTTTCAAACTTTTACTCTTTATTCATAACATGCTATGGGGGAAGTTATAGACTGATCATTCAAAGAACCAGTCCAAACACTGACCCCGAATTACACAATTCTGCACAACTTTTAACATTGACCATGTAGCAGGGAATCTTACCTTTACAAGTTTAGACAATATTAGAATCATTTCAATCACATGCTAAAATACAAGTAGATGTAACATGATCATTGGTTAGTTAGTTATAATTATTTTAAACCAAAGTTAGCCCATCAGTTCCTCATTTGGACACCTTCTCCTTTTCTGTCGAACATTCTAACCACTCATATATTTAGCTATACATTGAGATGCTTCTGCATGATCAGATAATTCCTTATTTGAACCTTTTCTATCTTTAGAGAAGAATGGCTAGCACGTCATATGTTGCTGGGTAACGTTTCTTTCTGACTTGCCCCAACGTGTCACCATGGGGGCGTTGGAAACAGACCCAAATGCAAGACACAGACACTGAAGTACAAGGAACAGGACTTGAATGCCGGACCTGGGCTAGGACATGGACCAGAAAGGGAACCCGGACAAGGAAATATTCACTAGCAGCCTGAGCTTGGACTCCGAGCCAGAGACTGGACAAGGACCCAGAACTTGGGTCTTGCCTCGGGATCGGGCCCCAGAACCAGGCAAGGACATTACATGACTGCCAGGCAGGACTTGGCTTGGGTCTTGAGGCTGGAGGCTTGAGCCTATGGTCTTGAGGTTTGAAGCTGTGTTCTTGAGGCTTGCAGGCTGGAGTATTGTTGCTGAGGTTTGCAGGCAGGGGTCTTGAAATGTGGAGGCTGATAACTCGGAGTCTGGAGCTGGGAGACAGACTAGGACCTGAGCATCAAGCTTGGACTTATCCTTCGAAAAGCGGGACTCATCTTTAACACGATACTAACATGAGACTGGGCAGTATATAGACATAGAGCCGGGACTTATACTCAGACAAGCCGGGGCTCAACTTCTTCTCCACGCCAAGGTGGGACAGGACCATCCGTCGGGTAATGGCAGAACGGCCGGACTTACCCAACAGAGACAAAGACAAGACAAGGCAGGTTCTCCCGCATGGCAACGGCAGAGCGGCCTGGCTTTCCCTACGGAGGTAAGGACAAGTCAAGACAGATCCCCCCGCAGGGCAATGACAGAACGGCCTGACTTACCCTACGGAGGCGAGGAGAAGAAGAGACAAACACCGAAGAACGACAGATAATTCCATCTCTGCATCGGGGATGCACTGAGTCACAGTTCAGCCAGTAACCTCAGCTGGCCACAGAAACAGTCGGATCCCTACCTAGATTGGAGTGGCTGGCAGCCACTCAGCTGGCCCGGGAAACAGCCGAATCCATACAGCCAAAACAGCTCCGACTACTGACAGCAAGGCTCCATGAAGAGATTGTTCTCCAACACGGCCTAAAGATGGCAAGTGGCCGCTCTAGCCTTCAACAGGCAGGGTGCTCCCAGGAAATCTTGACAAGACAAACCAGCAGCCCACAGTCCTCCTCAAGGCTACTTATATTCCAAGCTGCAAGATGGGAATCAGATGCCTATGATTAACTCAACCAAAACAAGGGACAGCTGTATGACCCGGAGTCCTGAGTCCACGGACCAGACCATGAACCGGAATGCGGACTTCATGGACCGGAACATGACACAGCGACAGTATTGATCACGAGCTAGTTATTGTTCTTAGTCTATACCCCAATTTACCTATCCCTCTATTCTATCAGGAGGACTTCAAACTGAAATACACAGACTACCTTGACCCTAGTTTCCTGTAGGAATAAAAGAAAAGGGCATAAGTTTTCCAGAGACTTGGTTGTTCCAGGAGCATAGATGCATCGTTTAAAAAGAAGAGGCTGCACAGTTTGTTGGAATGGGAGAATTTAACTTTGCTAATATTGATTGGCATCTCCGTAGCGCAAGGGGTTTAAATAGGTTGGAACTTGTTCGGTATGTTCAAGGAGGGTTCCGGACTCAAGATATAGACACGCCAACCAGAGGAGAGGTTGTACTTGATCTGGTACTGGGAAATGAACCTGGTCAGGTATCAGATCACTCGGTGGGATAGCATATTCTAGGTAGTGAACCCAACTCTATTTCCTTCACCATAGCGCTGAACAGGGAACGGAGCAAACAATTTGGGAAAACATTTAATTGGGGTAGGGGGAAATATCGTGCTATCAGGCAGGGACTTGGGAACATAAGTTGGGAGCAATGCTCTCAGGGGAATGCACGGTAGAATTGTGGCGAATGTTCAGGAAAAATTTGCAGAGAGTTTTGCATAATCAGGTTCTGTTGAGGCCAGGAAAGGAATGTAGAGTTCAGGAACTATGGTAGAAAATCCAGTTAAGAAGAAGGACAAAGCTTACAAATACTTCAAGAAGCCAGGTGTTGCTAGAACTCTGGAGAATTACAAAGTTTATGGAAGGAGCTTGAGAATGGAATTGGGGGAGCCAGAATGGGCCATGAGAAGGCATTAGTGGACAGGATTAAGGAGATCCCCTAGGCAATGTACAAGTATGTGAAGAGACAGAGGAAGAGCCGTGTGAGAATGGGACCAGTCAGGTGCGATATTGGAAACGTGTGCATGGAGTCGGAAGAGGCATTGGAGGCACTTAATGGCTACTTGGCTTCAGTATCCACCAGGAAGAAAGTCCATGGCAATTGTGGGGATAACTTACAGAGGACTGAAACGCTAGAGGATATAGACATTAGGAAAGAGGTTGTGCTGGAGCTTTTGAAAAAAAAAACATTAAGTTAGACATGTCACCGGGTCACTGGAACCCGACTAGATATACTGCTGGCTACAGTGGATGCGTGGTGGTGGTGGGGGGCGGAGGCCGGAGATTGAGGAGCCGCCTGCAATGACCTTTGCGTCATCAGTAAGTACGGGAGAAGTACCGGCGGATTGGAGGGGTAAAAATGTTGTACCCCTGTTCAAGAAAGGGGGTAGAGGTAACCAAGAAAGTTATAGACCAGTGACACTGAATTCCGAAGTGGGTAATTTGTTGGAGAAGATTCAGAGAGGCATGAATTTTGAGCATTTGGAGAGACATTGTAACTGAATGTAACAACACACTGATATAGGCGGGGCAGTGAATGGACTGTGCATGGTTTTATGCAAGATGTTTGATAAGGTTCCCTTTGCAAACCCCTACACAAAGTAAGGAAACATGTAATCCTCTCACAGCCACGGATTCGGCAGCGCAATCGATAAGGCGACTGTGATCATGAATATGCACATGCCAGCTAATTCTTATTTAACTGTGATAGTATTCAACTCCATTCATTCCGACGTAGTATTGGTCGAGACTTGAGCAGAACACGGGAATGTTTCCTATTTGTATTCTGCCTTGCCTGAGAGAAAACAGACTGTTGATTCAACTGACTCTGAAGACTAGACGTATTCGATTTATTCGTAGTTGTTCTTTTCAACCGCTGTGTAGGCTTCGTTTACCTATTTGAGAGTTTTAGTTAACGGCCCTGTTAGGCCTAGTGTTTTATTGTTTTATTTTCCTTTTAACACGGTATGTATTAAAGTCTGTGAAATATCGTTCTGCTTCAGTGTCTCTCACTCCACACCTGGGCCATATTCGGACCCTGGTGACAAATCCAAGCAGACATTGCTTTGTGGATCCAGAATTGCCTTGCCCACAGAAGAGAAAGGGTGGTTGTGGTTGGTTCGTATTCTGCATGGAGGTTGGTGACCTCCACAGATCCACAGGAATCTGTTTTATGATCGACCCTCTTTGGAATTTTTACAAATTACCTGGCGAAAAAGTAGAAGGGTGGGTTAGTAAGTTTGCAAAAGGTTGAGGTGTTGCAGATTGTCTGGAGGGTGGTCAGACATTAGAGCGGGACATCGATAGGGTGCAGATCTGGGCTGAGGAGTGGCAGATGGACTCAACACAGATAAGTGTGAAGCGGTTAATTTTGGTAAGTTCAGTTTGAATACAGAATATAATATATATATTAAGAAACTTGGCAATGTGTAGGACCTGAGATATCTTCGGGTATCTGCTACTGCGCTGATTGTCAGTTTTGTTAAGAAGCCATACAGTGTGGGCCTTCAGCAACGTTGGAATGGAGCTCAAAATCCGAGATAAAGTTACAGCTACATAAAACCTTGGCTAGACGACACTTGATGTGCTGTGTTTATTTCTGGTCATCACACTACAGGAACGATATGGATATTATAGAGAGGTTACAGAGGAGACTTTCAAGGATGTTGGCCGGATTGGAGGGCGTATCTTATAAGAATACGTTCAGTGAACTTGTTTTTTTTTCTCTCCTGGGAGCGACGGAGAATGAGAGGTGAACTGAAAGAGGTGTACAAGATAATGAGGGACATTGATCACGTGGATAGCCGGAGGCTTTTTGCCAGGGCTGAAATGGCTAACACGAGGGGGCATAGTGTGAAGGAGCATGGCAATACGTACCGAGTCAAAAGCACTGCCGGCGACGGTGATGGAAGTATATACTGATGTGTATTTTAAGAGCATCTTCGATAGGTACATGGAGCTCAGCAAAATAGAGAGAAATTCTACGCAATCTCTAGAATGTTTTACATGGCTTTGCAACACGTTGTTGGCCGAAAGGCATGTAATGTGCTGTAAATTTCTATGCCTATGCGCTACATATAAGAAAGAAGTGAAGCTCTTGATGATTGTGAAGATTACAACAGAACACTGACGGTATTAGTGGGGATTGTTTGAATAGTTTAAGCTGTTGAACGTAACAGAATGCGGGGAGGAGGATTGCTGATTTATGATGGGTACTTGGAAGCATTTTTTTTCACTCTTTGATTGAGATTGGAAATAGAATTCATCGGTTCAGAGTGAAAGATGAAATATTTCAAGCGAAGCAAATAGGGCATTTCATTCCGAGGGTGCTGCGTGCCTGGAACGCGCTGCCAGCGAAGCTGCTGAATACGGGTTCGATGGGATATTTAAGATAAATTTGGATAATCCGTGGATGTAGTCGTATTGAGAGCTATAGTCCAGGTACTGGTCGATGGGGCCAGTCAGAATAGGCACGAAATAGGCATGTGGAATGTACTGTTTTCTGTGCTGTCGTGCACTATTTCGCCGAAGCATCCAAAAACCGGTTGAAAGAACATCAAACAGAATCGTTTGTGATGGCAGTAGAAGAGTTATGTTAAAGAATGTCACAATGAGTAAAAATAGACTGAATCAAACACTGATTGTTTGTTCAGTGTACTGTACCTAATGTAACTAAGGAGGGCATTAATTGGCTTCAGGGACTTTCCGTCTGATATATAATGGCCCATTCAGCCATTGCAGCTGGGCATCTGGCACGTTTCGTACAACTGATTGTTTTTCCTGACAAAATATGGGATATCCAACGATTTATCATATCGTCCGTATTTACTATACTGTACTTGCTGCCGTCGGTATTCCAGGTAAGATGGTGGAAGTGCCCCAATTTGTGACTTTGTATTTAAATTATCAGCTGCAATTTAGAGTGGTCGTGTTTTGTAAGCAAAGATTTTTTTTTTTTTAATATCAACTCACTCAGTAAACATTGAAAGAAAAGATTACCTACTAATAATTAACTCCTCCTTTAGCTCGACACATCGATGTCCAATAGAGGCTGTATTCTCTCTCTAAGTACATTTTCCCCTTGATATACAACTTCTTTAGTTTTTCTTTAGTTTTTTTCTTCCAGTGCTATCTTGTGTCAACCGGCCACCACATTCTTTCCCCCTTTTTGATTGCTTCGTGCGTAAACTGCTGTAACCTTACATGCATTTTCTTAAATTCCAGATGACAATACCAGACACTTGGCTCCATGCAAGGCTCATTGAGAAAGTAAGGAGGCATGGGATCCAAGGGGACATTGCTTTGTAGATCCAGAACTGGTTTGCCCACAGAAGGGAAAGAGTGGTTGCGGATGGGTTATATTCTGCATGGACCAAAGGTGTGCCACAGGGATCTGTTCTGGGACCCCTGCTCTTTGTGATCTTTTATAAATGAACTAGTTGAGGAAGTGGAGGGATGGGTGAGTAAATTTGATGACGGCGCAAATGTTAGGGGTGTTGGGACTAGTGTGGAGGGCTGTCAGAGATTACAACGGGATATTGATAGGATGCAAAACTGGCGAGCGTTTGATTGCTCTGGGTCTGTCCTCGATGGATAAGGAAAATAAGGGACGATCTCGTTGAAACATGTCGAATCCTGAAAGGTCTAGATAGAGCAAATGTGGACAGGATGCGAGTGTCCAGGAGCAGAACTCGGAGACTCAGAACTGAGCGACAACCAGTTAGAACACTGATGAGAGAAACTTGCTTTATTCAAAATGTGCTGAATCTATTGAAATCATTGGCACAGATATCAGTGCAGATGGAAGTTGATAAGTTCTTAATTAATCAGGGTGTCAAATGGTTACGGGGAGAAGGCAGAGGAATGGGCTGAGTGTGAGAATAAAACTGCCATGAAGGAACGGCCGAACATAATCAATGGACTGAATAGCCTAATTCTTTTGCAATGATATATTGTCTTATGATCCTCCTTTTAGCAATGTTTCTATGAACGGCACAATTGCACGGTCCCACTTTGCTCTCCTCGCTCTCAATACATCGGATAGACTTTGTCCCTGTCCTTGCCGTGCTGGGGAACCCAACCCATGCCAATTTATATTAAGTGCACCTTTGTCGCATACAAGTCCCGTCCGCTCAGTTATCCCTACAGTGCAGGTGCAAACAGTCCTTTTGAGGAGTCCACTTCTGCTACAAAGAGATACCGGTATTCTAAATATCTGGGTCTTTGTACTTTACACACAGTTTCTGCTTTGGATTCATTTGCCTGAACCTCTAATTCTTAAGCTTACTCGTAAATGACACCAGTATTAATCGAGTTATTTGAAGGAATCCATTAGAATCCACGCGGTCCTCATTCTAACTTCTTTCCTGGAACCATACATTCACTGTAATGTACCTCGACTCTTTCTCTACCTCTGTCTTTTGTGCATTCCTTAGCAAACAGTGACGGCTAAACGTGGAGAAAGAACAAGGGAGGAACATAAATTAATATGTCCTTCGGCAGAGAAGGATCCGGAGAGCTAATGAGGAATATGATCCAAATATCTCCCGATCTCTGCTCTCTGCATTATAAAACCGTGAGAGCACGATCCGCTTTGGTACTTGTCCATTGTTATCAAGGTACGAACCTGGCGAAATCCCGGTTTCACGTGGCTGCAAAAGTGATCGAAATCCAGCACCTCATCTCAGTCAGTGCAGGCGCACTCGCACACAGTGGGCCACCACAGGCAGCGGCACGACCAGAACTGCTAGCCTTGCCATGCCAATGGAATCACACTGAGTACTTGAGATCCATTGAGAAATTAAGAAATAGGAGCAGGAGTAGGCCATCCGGACCATCGAGCCTACCCCGCCATTCTATAAGATCATGGCTGATCTGTCCGTAAACTCAGATCCATCTACCTGCCTTTTCCTCATAACCATAATTAGAGTACTATGTAAAAACTTACCTAACTGAATCTGAACTATATTTAGTGAAGAAGCTTCAACTGCTTCCCTGGGCAGAGAATTCCACAGAGTCACCGCTCTCTGGGGAAAAAAAGGAAGTTTCCCCTCATCTCCGTCTTCAACCTCCTCCTCTGAATCTTGAGGAAATGTCCCGTAGTTCTAGTTTCACCTACCAATGGAAACAACTTTCCTAATTCTGTCTTTCAACATTATGTATGTTTCTATAAGATCCCCTCTCATTCTTATGAATTCCCAGGCGACTCAATCTCTCCTCATAGGGTAACCCCTTCATCTCCGGAATCAGCCTGGTGAACCTCCTCTGCACTGCCTCCAAAGTCAGTATATCCTTCCTCAAGTATGGAGACCGGAAGTAAATACAGTATATCACGATTTATTTTTCCTTCCTTCCAGTTAATTTAACGGCGATTGTGATACTGTCTCGTAGAAATTGTGGGCTGTCCAGATGTATCACTTGTTACCTTGTGGCCATGGCTGCAGCAGATCTGATGGTCGTTACCCTGGGTGTTGTATTGGATAAAATCAATGCTCTCTATGACTATGCTGATTTCTTAAACAAATATCCGATGTGTGGTGTTGGACCTATTCTGACGGTTGCAACCATGGATTGTTCCGTCTGGCTGACTGTCGCTTTCACTTTCGATCGCTACGTCGCTATCTGCCTTCAAAAGCTGCGGACACGGTATTGTACCGAAAGAACAGCGATTGTTGTGATAGTGGTTGTGGCTGTAGGGAGCGGTGTTCAGTCATTTCCATTTTACTTTGCAGGAGACTCAGACAAGTGCATGCCCAAACCCGAGTACTATACCTCATCCCTGTGGAGAGGCTACGAGTTATTTGACACCGCCCTGACACCATTATTACCATTTGGGTTAATTCTGCTGTTCAATGTTTTAACCGTCAGGCATATTATTGCAGCCAATATGGTCCGTCGTGGACTTCGGATCAACAGTGTGGGCAAAAATGATCCGGAAGTTAAGAATCGGAGAAAGTCAATGATTTTGTTGTTCGCTCTATCAGCGAATTTCATATTCTTGTGGATAACCAATATTGTGTCTTCCATGACCTGGACGGCGGAAAACGTTCTTTACCACGACAAATATTACAGCACACTTACATTTATCGTACAACAGTTTGGGGATATGTTGGTGCTGCTCAGTTCCTGCACCAACACGTGTATCTATGGACTGACACAGAGAAAATTCAGGGCTGAACTGAAGAAGGGAGTGAAATATCTGTTTACACTGAATGGGCATCTCTGTAAAGAAAATGGAAATTAAATTATTCCTACTTGAATTTTGACATAAATATTTAGAATATATTGCTTTTGGATTGCGGCTCAGTGAAGCACTGAATTCAGCCCTCGCACTATAATTCAAGACACTTTGTATGAAAACTTATCCAGCAGATTAAGCAGCAGAGCAAAAGTAATTATCTTTGCACAGTACTTGGTTATTCATTATATAGCATAAGAATATAAGACCATAAGATATCGCAGCAGAAGTAGGACATTTTACTCATCGAGTCTGCTCCGCGATTCATTCAAGGGCTGGTCCAATTCCTGCAGTCATTCCAACTCCTCTGACATCTCCCAATACACTTTGATGCCCTGGCCAATCAAGAATCTATCTATCTCTGCCTTAAGTGCACACAAAGGCTTGACCTTCACAGCTGCTTGTGGCAAGCAATTCCACAGATTTATCACCCTCTGTCTAAAGTAATTTATCCGCATCTCTGTTCGAAATAGTAGTCCTTCAATCATGAAGTCGTGCCTTTTTTTCCCTAAACTCCTCCTCCATAAGAAATAACTTTGCCATTTCTAATCTGTTTAGTCTTTTTAACATTCGGAATGTTTCTATGAGATCCCCCTCATTGCCCTGAACTCCAGGGGATGCAGTTCAAGAGCTGCCAGACGTTCTCATACGGTAACCCTTTCATTCCAGGAATCATTCTCGTGTATCTTCTCTGAGCCATCCCCAATATCAGTATATCCTTTCTAAAATAAGGTGCCAAAACTGCACACAACTCTACAAGTGTGGTGTCACGAATGCCTTATAGATCCTCAGCATTACATCCCCGCTCTTAATTGAATGCAGGCATTGTATTCGCCTTCTTCACTACTGAGTCAACCTGGAGGTTAACGTTTAAGGTATCCTACACAAGGACTCCTAAGTGTCTTTGCGTCTCTGCAGTTTGTATGTTTCTCCCCATCTAAATAATAGGCTCCCCGTTTATCTCCTCCACCAAAGTACATATCTATATACTTCCCGACATTGTATTCAATTTTTCACTTCTTTGCCCATTCCCCTAAATTACCTCTGTCTCTCTGCAGGCTCTCTGTTTCCACAACACTACCCATTACTCCACATATCTTTTATTATCGGTAAATTTAGCTACAACTCCATTGATCCCGTAGTCCAAATCATTGGCATACATCGTAAAAATCAGCGTTCTCAACACCGACCCATCTGCAACTCCACTGGTATCTGGCAGCCAGACAGAATAGGATCCCTTTATTTCCCCTCTCTGTTTTCCGTTGCTCAGCAAATGCTCCACACATGCTGGTACCTTCCCTATAATTCCATGGGTTCATCTTTCTAAGCAGCCTCATGAGCAATACCTTCGCAAAGGAGTGCTGAAAATCCAAGATTAAAATTCACAGTTAGCCGGGTCAGGAGCCTGATGGTTGATTGTAATGACTGTTCCTGGACCTAGTGGTCTGGGAATGAAAGCTCTTCTACTTCTTTCTAATGACAACATTCAAAAGAGCAGTTGGCCGTAATGATGGATGGTATTTTATACCGGAAGTCCTCAGCGATCTGAGTGTTTTCCCCGCAATGGACAGATTTTCATCCATTTCCCTGCGTTCTCGTTCCGTTCGTGAGCATTGATGTTACCATATGGGGCCGTGGTGAAACATTGTGAATCTACAGGAGGTGGTCAACGTTTAACTGACTTGCCGAATATGCGGCATCATTTAAGGCAGAGGAGACGTTCGACGTTCTTTGTGCTAACATGTGCAATGTGTAGTCTGGCTGCATCTGGATGTGTTCGCTGTCATTCAATTTATGATGAGATTAAGACTGCTAATTCCCCTCTGTCGATGCAGCCGGCGTTGCAAGCTCTCAGATTTCTTGTGCGTTAAAAAAAAAACTGGGCCAAGGCCACAACGCATAGTGTACGTCAGCGTCTCCTGTATACAGTTCGTGTAAGCATTCGTGATGCCTGTGTCACGTAAAACACAGTGCAAACCTTCTTTATTATGATGTAGCTGGGGAATGATGGACACTTTACTCTTCACAATCATGTAATAAGAAGGGAAGAAATTCTTGAATATATGTGAGGTTGAGGCTCCCAGGGGATCTCTTCCCAGTGCGTGGTGTCATTCTTGAACTACCTTACGCCCTTAACCCCGGTGTTTACATAACATCTATTCGAACATATAGGTACTGTGTAGTTGAGTCTGTTTCCGTTAAATCAACTTTAGTTACTTTGTCGCGAAAACGTACGTCGTGAATTTGATATTACGTTTCCATGGTGTATTTTGTTTCCACGCTGAGAACGATTTTTTTTTTTGCTCTTTTTCGCAGGCAAGGGAGGGAAGCATGTGTCCATAGTCTGAGTGGCCTTTGTGGTTTCGCCACATGTTAAGTAACGGGGGAAAGTCGAGGCATTTGTGCGTGTGTTCCCCGATTTTTACTGAGACCGATGCAAGCATACTGTTACATCAACTGTAGGCATAGTATCCTTCCAGATGCGGCCAGATAACTTCAGAGTTAATGTCTTGTCTATTGTATTAAAAACGGTTCTTGCTGTCAGCTCTACCTTTGCCACTTAGATCATTTTCAAGCAGATATATTTATGTTCTGCACACGAAGGTCTTGGTAACTTGCCCAAAATTTACTGTTACTTTGCAAAATATTTCTCCGCAGCATTCACTGCTGGAAAACGCTCCTTTATTTTCATTCCCAAAATAGAATTTTTAAATCGCAAACTGCCTCAGTGGAACAGGAATAAATGAGCAAGATTCAATTGTGTTTGCATGTTTCCATCGAGATTCTCCGAATCTATAGCTATAGAAATCTACACTTTAAGGTGGCGCAATTTTACATTTGGCGCAGGCAAATTCCGAAGCGGAGATAGGAGCCTCCAAATGATAATTGAGGAGGCTGTTTTCGGCAAGGTTTTTAGCGGGAGATGAAGAACTCTATATTTCTGTTGGGGAGAAGGGCAAGGCTGACAGGAGTATGGAACATCGGTTGGCACGAGTAATTGAGTTCAAAGTTAGGAAATAAATCATGCGGATCTCAAGGTCAGTTTCGGGCAGCTGAGATGAAGGGAAACGCTGAAGGCATATATTGGATGCCGTTACCTTCTCCAGTTGGAAATATGAACTGCCAAATTGATTATAAGATCTTTACCTTTGAAGATTAAGGATACTCCAACAAATCATTTGTGCGTTGTGGAAAAATTGCTTGAGAGGGAATAGGCACTCAAGATGTATGTGTGGCGCCACATCGGGTGGGCATGGTCTTCAGTGTGAACATTTTTCTTATGTTTTAATCACGGTACATAGAAAACGGATCCAAGTTGAATCAACGGGGTATTCAGGAGTTTCTCCGTCTAAAGCAGAAGTGCATGTGTCGTGAAACTTGTTAACTTAGCAGCAGAATTTCAATGGAATACATAATCTAGAAGGGAAAAGAAAGAAAATAAAATAATAATAAAACAATAAATAAGTAGATCTATTACAGTATACTTATTTTGAATAGATTATAAACCGTGCAAAAAACAGAAATAGTATATAAAAACGTGAGGTCGTGTCCGTTCAGGAATCGGTTGGCTGTGTATGCCTTCAGGCTTCTGTACCTCCAATCTGATGGTAACATTGAGAAAAGGGCATGCTATGCGTGCGGGTGGTCCTTAATAATGGACACTGCCTTCATGAGCCATCAATCCTTGAAGATGTTATGGGTGCTTTGTCGCCTAGTACCCAAGATGGAGCCGAATAAGTTTACAACCCTCTGCAGCTTCATTCAGTCCTGTGCAGTAGCCGCACCGCGCCCCCGCCCCAATTCATAACAAACAGCACAGCTGATGATACATACACCACTGCACACCCTCAATTCAATTGCACCAAAATCCGCAAGCAAGAAACCATCACATCAGTGTGCACACCCAAAGCCACAGGCAGCTCAGGTCCGCGTCCATTCACAATTCGACATGCATCCACATATTTGTCCGCCCAAACACTCCGACGCATCCTCCTGAGCAAAAGCTATTTCAGAGAGCTCACAAAATAACTGCCTCAAGGAAACAGCCCCGAGATTCGTCATACCTCCAAATCTCCAGGTACCCCAAATATGTGTATAAATGATGTTCGTCATAATGCCAATAACACCAACATCCCAGATCCGCATGCACACCCAAATTAGTGTACATCCTTAAACCGGCAGTGGCACCCCAATCTGTACTCAGATACCAATCAGTGTCCACCCCCATATTTCAGAGCACACCCATAAATCCGCACGCAGGCCCAAACCCGTGTGCACCCACAAATGAATGTTTACAAACAAATATGTGCACATCCCAAGTGCGCACCCACAAATCGATGTGCACTCCGAACCCGCTGACGCCCCCAGATGCACAGCAGCGGATCCCAGAGCAAAGATCATTTCAAACTTCACAAATTGGCTGCCGCCACCATAAAGTAACAAGAATATTGTTGGAATTTCAAAGCGTATCTATTATGAAAGTATCTGTAAATGAAACAAAATTTAGATACGTCAGAACTTCTAATCGACGGACAACAAAAATCTGTGAGATTCCGGAAAACCGCAAACAAACACCTAAATCGGTGTGCATCTCATATTTGCTGACACCGCCCTAAATCTGCGCCACCCCCGAGCAACTGCTCAGTGCAAACACGTTGACATCCCTAACTTGCATAATAGATTATTTCAGAGCAGGAATCATTTCAAACAGTTCAGTAAATGACCGTTTCGGAATTAAAATTCCGCAAGTCCCCAAAAGTCATCTTCGACTCCAGATCGTTTGACACACCCTAAATCTGGGTGTAAGTCCACATCCGTTTGCAACTCTATATTTGACAACGGACGCCTGAATCTGCGCACATCACCAATCGGAGCGCACACCAAAGTACAAGTGCACCCCAAACTCGCCGACAGCTCCACATACACGCTAGATTTTCCAAAAGCAACTGTCATGGGAAACGGTTCACAAAATAGATGATTCCACCTTTAATAATCAGGAACAATGCTCTAAGTCCTATGTGAATTTATTATTAAAGTACATATCTATAAACGAAACGACCTTGAGATTCGTCACGGTCCCTAATCCACCGACACATCCAAATCGATGTGCACTCAAACTGGCCGTACACAGCCCCAAATTTCTGTGCACGCCCAAATCCGAGTGTACATTTTTTTCCCAGAGCAAGAATCGTTTCAATCTTTTCACAAGATAGCTTTATCCACATTGAAAAAAGCGAGAGCAAAGCTCAATATTATTTATTAAAATATCTGTAAACGAAACAACCTTGATATTTGTCATTAACCCAAACCAACCAACACCCACAAATCCACGTGTACTCCAATTCCGTGTGCGCACCCGTATCGATGCGAATTCCGAACCCAACAATACCCCGTCGTTATCCCAGACGAGGATATTTCAAATAGTTCACCAAGCAGCAACCTCCAACTTACAGAAATAGCAAGAACAAAATCCAAATTTAAAGTGTGGTTATTATTGGACGCCTTATAAATGAAAAGACTTTGAGATTCGTCACAAACCCAGAAACCCAAATCTACTGGCATTCAACAAGTCCACGTGCACCCATATACGCCGATACACACCTAAACCCGCGCACATCCTCACGCACCCCCATATCCGTGTGCACCCAGAATCCGTACGGACCACTAAACCCCTGTGCAACCGTGTTTTTCAATAGATCACCAATCTCGCACAGCCTCAAAATCCGAAAGCACCACCAGATCGGGGAGCGGTCAGAAATCCATACGCAACCCTAAAATCCCTGTGCGCACCTAGTTGCCGAAACTCTCCTACATATCTACACGTCATCAAATCTGCCTGCACCTCCAAATCGACTGACACACCCACAGGAACAGAGGATTATTCCAGAGCAAGAATATTTCCAACAGTTCACAAAACAGCTGGCTCACATTGAAATAATAGCAAGAACAAAGTTCAAAGTTCAAAGTGTATTTGTTAGTCAGGTTTCTATGAATTAAATATACCCACACCACCTCATCCTTCGACAGCCCCAAATCCGTTTGCGCTCGCATACTCGCTGCCAATCAGACATAGGCATAAGATTATCCTTGAACAACGATAACTTAAAACAGTTCATAAAATCGAACTTTAACAAACAATAAGAACCAAGTACAAAATTGAAAGTGCGTTTATTAATAAATTATCGTACATGCCGAATCCCCATGCATACCCAAAACATGTGAAAACCCAAATCTGCCAAGACACTCGAATCTGTGCTCATTCACTAAAATCCGTGTGCACACATAAACCTGTACACCACCCACAGACCAATCAAACAAAAGAATCAGGCATTTCCCTTTCCCAAATCAGATTGATAATTAAACAAGCACTTAAGCTCAAAATCGGAACAATGGCGGACGAGCCCCAAATTTTGTCACGTGAGTAGCAACAATGAATATATAATTGAGTCAAGTTTTATAAACAAACATAAACACTAATTAAACTCTGCTCAGCAATAGCGAAAAGTATTCAAACGACTAACTTAACCGGATGTTAACTGCTATACGGCAACTCTGGAACAGTTCTTAAAGTGGTAAATTCGAACACAGTCTTAAAGTGGTAAGTTCGAAAGTCCTAGTGATTTACAGTCAATCAGGAAAGACTTCTCTGGAAACGGATTCCTTCGAAATCGTGACGTTACTGCAGATTCTGCCCAAAGGATTCGCGACGAAGGAAATAAAACAGCTTAAAGGAACATTTTTCTAACGAATGAACGCTGCACAAAGCTTCCTAATCTTACAGGAGATATCTCAGATACAGGTCACTATTTCTGAACGAGAATCAATAAGGTCGATCCTATATTAAACCCTTGAACGACACCAACTTTACTCAATCCTTCAGGGTCCCCTACCTTAGTAAGGTCTTACAATAGAAAGTAAAACTCCACTTTAAACAAAACTGCGTCATGAGATGAATACGCAGCATAACGGAGTAACTGACGAACCAAACAACGAACCAATGGCGTAACAACAGGTGTTTCCAGTTAAATACCAGTTGAGGACATGTTATCACCTGACCTCACACTGGCGAGAAAATTACATCACCCCACCATCACAAGCCCATGACATCATGCCCAGAAGAAACTCAATGACATCATGATCATAAGACAGTCACAAGATACCCACGAGGTATGTAACACTTGTAATTTTTGTAATTTATAACAAGTTTTATGTACACCAGGATAGTCAATATAATATAGAAATACAGTTGCTTCAGCATGAATTAAACCGCCTGATGGCATGGTGGAAGATATCCTGGAGCCCGTTGGTCGTGGCATTTATTCTGCGATGCTGTTTCCCGGATGGTAGCAGCTGGAACAGTTTGTGGTCATGGTGACTCGGGTCTCCAAGGATCCTTCGGACGCTTTTTACACACCTGTCTTTGTAATTGTCCTGAAGAGTCGGACGTTCATATCTACAGACGCACAGGGATGTCAGAGTCCTGCGATTGAGCGAAGTACAGTTCGCATAGCAGGCAGTGACGCAGCCAGTCAGGATACTCTCCATTATGCCCCTGTGGAAAGTTCTTAGAATTTGGGAGCCCATCCCAAACTTTTTCAGAGGTCTCAGATGATAGAGGCGCTGTTGTACCGTTTTCGCCACACAGCCGGTATGTACAGACCACAGGAGATCCTCGGTGATGTTTATGCCGAGGAACTTAAAGCTTTTCACCTTCTCAACCCCAGATCCATTGATGTTAACGGGGACTCAAAATGAGAACCAATGCCATCGGTCACATCAGTCACTGTACCAAAGATCCTGTTTGGGAGTTCCGGATGTTTCGTCCTGCCCTCTACTTCTGGTTATCCCGTCCGTGGAACTTCATTCTGATCTTCAGCCCATCGGCGAGGGTCTTGGCAAAGGATGTGATTAGCAATTATAAGTCGACAGTGAGACCCGTGCTTAGGAAGGCGATATGGAATAATTGCTAACGTAATGATCTAACCTAGTCCCGAGGTAAAAGTAACTGCACCAGACTGGTTTCAATTTGAACATTCATGTTTTATTTTAATCATTTATCAATTGTACAGAACCCCATTTTTTCTGAGTATGGCATGTGACCGAGATCCATAATATACACCATTGGGCTGCTTCTCAAATAAAACTATTGTATGTTCTCTGCATTCATTTTGTGTATTAGTGTTTGTAAAGGACTGTCGATTTGAAACAGTGCAAGCCGAAGGAGAAGTGTTTATTCACTCAGTACGTGTACAAATATCCTGAAATCAACAACAACCTGACAACTCCTTGAGCGACGCAGTCTCTGTCTCAGTAGTCCAAACAAAAGGACAATGGATCTCCTGTTTAGAGCTGTCAGCGGATCCGCCACTGAACTGAAGTTTCTGATAATCCTTAGATAAAAATTGTCAAATTCCAGGAAATAGCACTGCTTCGCAGTGAATAGTGATGGTCAACATCCGATGCAGGATGGAGCCAAACTCTCCCAAAACTCTTCCACAGATGCCTACGTGTTTTTAACGGAAACATAAGCCAAATCACAGTCGGTTTCCTCGTCCGTCTCTGCCCGCATCGGGAGTGAGCTGCAAGAAATCAATATCTCTTGAAAACCAAGGTTATTTACTCTTGTTATCTTTACCTTTTATGCTGACAGGCCCATATGAGCTTTGTACGCTCGGAAGTTCATTTCTGAACGCGTCCCACTGACCAGAAAACATCCCGGCTCCAATAGACACTTACCATTGTCGTCACTGAGTAAACATTGACCTACAAGCCTGAACAACATTCTGATTGTAATAACTCATCCATGATAGAATGATGAACAGACACAGCGGACCGAATGGCCTTTCTGCACGATATCTTACGTTCTTGTGAACTTAATCGCAGCTTCACTTTCTTCCACAGTCATCAGACTATTGAGCTTTATAGTTCACTCACTAACATCCATCTGTAAAGCAGCGTTGCGAGATATAATTGAACTGTGTTCAGTTTCTGTTGACGTTGTCATGATCAACTCGCACTCAATGTTTTCAGATTCAATACGGTCTATTAACGTTTCCTCCCCGCTTCACTACATGTGAAAATAATGAGTCTTCCAAGCGTTCTCATTCATCCCAGCAAACCTCCTTCCCAAATTCTTGCTGAGACGCGTCTCACGAGTCTTCGATCTGTAATTATTTTGCTTCACTTCCCAAAGAAGCTGCCTAATCTGCGAAACTGTAACAAGCTCGCGTTCATTTCCGATTAGCGGGATGATATGTGTGTTTGTGCGTAAATAACTTTGCCTTCAAATCAGGGATTCATTCCGTTCCCAAACACAACAGTAGTCAGGGTGGCCGAGTGGTCTAAGGCGCCAGACTCAAGGTATGAAAATCCTTCCGACAAACGCGAGTGTTCTGGTCTCCAGCTGGGGTCGTGGGTTCGAATCCCACTCCTGACATCTTTTGTTGTTAAACATTTAATCCAAATGATGTTATTTCTGCAACAAAACGTAGGTTCTTAGTGTGGATTAGGAAAACGGTAGAATAGATTGTGTTTTTTGACACTGCTTATCACAGTACAAAAGATCATCGTACACCGATTTTTGGGTGAGCGATTTATTCAGAAACAATCCCATGGAGAAGTATCTTGGCCCGTAACGTCGACTGTGTATTCTTTTTGACAGATGCTGCCTGGTCTGCTGAGGTCCTAGGATACTCATCTAATCAATATAGAATAGTGTTTAAAGTGAAATCATTGGCTGTCGGAATAGTCAATGGATGGGGACGTGAGTGTAAACTGTTCTTGCACCTGTCGGTGCGAGTCCTGATGCTCTTTTTACCTTCTACCTAATGGCAGCAGCGTAAAAAGAAAATGTCCTGGTTGGTGAGGACCTCTGGTGGTGGATGCAGTTTTCCGATGACAGCGTTATGCAGATGTGCTGAATGTTTTGTAGTGCTTTACCCGTGACGGACTGGGCCGAATCCACTAACCTTTTGAAGATTTTCCTTCAAAGGTAATGTTATTTCCGTGCTAAGTCCTGATGCAGGCAGACAATCCACTCTCTACTACACATCTGTAGACGTTCATCTAGGTTTTTGAGGCCATGGTGAATCCCTGAAGTCTCCTGATAAAGTAGAGGATATACTAATACCTACCAATTTAAAATTACTTCCTCCAATGAGAAATGGCTCATGGACCTGTGGTTTTCCCTCTCCTCAAGACCACAATCTGTCCTTGGTCTTGCCAACATTGAGTGATAGGGTGTTGTCACGTCTTCTTTAAAACTTCCCCCCTTAGTTGAAATGTATGCCCTATGATATAAGACATATCAGCTCTGGGATGGAGACAGCTTCTGTGTGCTCTACCTTTATCTATGCCTCCCAAAATCTAAGAGACGTCTATCAGATTCACACTCAGCCTTGCTGCTCCAGAGGGAAAAACAACACAAGATGGTTGAAGCTCTCGTTATTGCAAAACCAAACTGTCTAATTCAGGAATCATCTTGTTAAATCTCTTCTGCACACTCTCCAAAGCCTCGTCATCCTTTCTATGACAGATGACCTAAACTGTGTGCATTACCAGTTCCAGCGCGCTGTGCTGCTGTGAGCTTTAAATTCTCACATGCTGGAAAACCTGAGACAAGGCATCACTCCATTATCATTTCAAATCCCACCATATAGTGAGTGTTTGTATGTATGCTCTCTCACCAATGTAGTCGTTCACTCTATTATGAAACACAGCTGCTCATGTGGGTTTGAAGAGAGTTGTCAGGGTGGCCGAGTGGTCTAAGGCGCCAGACTTAAGCCGAGAAAGTCGTTTAATAATAGACGCGAGTGTTCTGGTCTCCACCTGGAGACGTGGGTTCGAATCCCACTCCTGACAACTGTTGTCTTTTACAATTGGTGTTTTGATAATGCAATCACTAATTTTATTGCAGCGATCAAAGCATGGGTTGGGAGGATGAGAAAGACGCAAGAAAGATAAAGGTTTTGTTTTAGTCACAGCAGACAGCAGTACAATGGGTCACATTACATCGGATTTAGGCAGCCGAGTTTGAAGAGAAAGAGGATTCGGTGAAGAGTGTCTGTGTCACCGTCTCAGCCATGGCTATTTGTTGGACAGAATGACATCGGTTCCATTCAGACATGTTGTTGGTCGCTATAATGAAAAGGCATTTTACATCGTCGTTCTTAAGCATACCTGTACATCTGCCGCGGAGCTCAGTGTCGTGCGTTTAACGCCACTCTGCACTTGGGAATATCGGATTGATCATTCCGGGCTGTATTATATTCCCTTTCTGTGGTTTAATAGGACACACTTTTTTTTTTTTTTTTTTACAAAGCATATGTTTTAATACATACAGCGTGGAAAAGAACCTTCGGCCCAACTGGTTGAAAGTTAAAAGCGGAAAGTAAATTCTGCATCACAGCAAATCTATATACATATATCACCATGTACAAAAATGAAATTCACTTTCCCGCGGATATCCAAGGAACACAATAAAATCGTTGAAGGACCGCAGTAACAGGACGGTCAAAACACCTGATGTGTATAACACAACAAACTGTGAGAAGTCAAACGAAATAATAATGATAATAACAACATTAATTATTATTTTACGCAATAATCCTGGGCGACTACGAAGCCCACCAGAATTTCTTCAGATTTAAACACCCTCTCAGAGACAAACAAATGAATTACACCTTGATGGAGGATCGAACATGAACGATTTGAAATTATTCGCGTAAAGCTGAAACGTTTAATACAGGTAGTAAAAATGATTTCGAAAGTTATAAAAAATAAAATCTGGACAAGATAAGCGTATTAGATTAAACAAAAAGGAAATTACAATTGAGGTAGCACAATATAAAATAGAACAGCAGGATGCAATACAATTGATGGATGGACACCTTTACTTTACATCTTTATGATTTGGATGTTGGAATTGATGATTTTACGGGCAGGTTTGAGGACTAGATGAAGATAGGTGAAGATGAAGAAACTCTGCAGGACGTAGAGAAGCTGCAAAAGGATTTGGACAGATTAGGAGAATGGGCAAAAAAGTAGCACATAGAACACACTGTCAGGGATTAACAGTGCTTCCGCACTTCGGCAAAATAAATAAAGTTCAGGCTATTTTCTGAACCTACAGAACAGTGGAAAATCTGAAGTGCAAAGGTACTTAAGAGTGTTCATGCTGAATTCCCTGAGGGGAATTTCTTAGTTAGCGAAAGTGGTCAGGAAGACAAATGAGATGTTAGCAAACATTGATGGAAGAATGTAATATAATCTTGAGGCTTTAAAATGTACATGGTGTGGCCTTACTGTGAGTATTGTGAGCAGTTTGGAGGCCCTTGTCTTAGAAAGGATGTGCTATCATTGGAGACATTTCAAAGGTGGTTTAGAAATTAATTCAGGATGGAAAGACTGATAGCTGGAGCATTTGATGGCTCTCGGCCTCTACGCACGACAATTCAGAAGATTGAGTGTTTCTCTACTCACGGTCATCGGGAAGATTGAGTGTTTACCCTATTAATGTCCCTATTTGACCCTTCCTGACTACTAGAGGTTGTCTCCCCATATCTATCACTCGTGTGTTCCGGTGGCTTTTGCGGGTACTGAAAAGCATCTTGGAACTTTGCTGGAAGCAACCGGCAAGACTTCTCTCAGAAAGGCGTGTTCTCCTTTGCTCTAATAGTGCGGCAGGTACTATCGGAGAAATCAAAATCAGAACTGTCAGTAGAAAATACTTCTTCGCATTCCAACATTTTCTCAGTTTAATCCCCTTTTGTATTCCTCGAGCACGCCGGTAAATGCAGGGATTTCCGTTACTCTAGCTAAGCCCAGTACAGAAGTTGATAGGTTTAGACTGGGTGTAGCTCACAGTTCCTCCTTTCCGTTCATCATACTACTTGGCAGGAACTGGCACCTTCTCAAAAGCAGCTCTGTACACAGGATGAATGGACAAGGGGTTCAAAATGATCTTTCCATTTCTCTCCCGCATGCTCCCAGGAGCCTTCTCACATTGGCAGTATTTGTTCCCACAAGAATAGAAGCTCCATCCTTCTCAATCGGATCCGGGTAGAGCAAGACTAGTGTGTCAATAATCTCAGTTACTCCAACATCTGCTCCGTAAACACCAGCTTCAACAACACGTAACCATTGTATGGATACTCACCGGTACTAAGCCCCGGAATCTCAGGGGCACTCAGTGACGACAATGGTAAGTGCGCCCGATGCCGGTCGGAACAGGATCTACAAAGCAGAGTAATTTCAGAACCTGTGTCCACTGTGGCTCTAGCATAAGCACCTTCAGTCCGTAGAGATACACCAGAGTATAGTCTCACTAGCCCTTCAGGAAGAGTGTTTTGTACTTTAGTACTGTTTCCTTTGATACACTAATCCTCTCCGTGACGTCAGCCTGTTCCTTTACTGGGTCCCTCCGTAGCTTGATCTCTTTTCGTCGCTGTTTGATTAACCGCTGAATTGTTTTCTGAAGGTTTTCCTGTCCTTCACACCCCCGCTTCTCCACATTTGTAACAGAAAAGTTTGGAGGGCTGTCAGATGTTAAATCGGAGCATTGGTAGGATGCAAAACTGGGCTGAGAAATAGCAGATGGGATTTAACCCAGATCGGTGTGACGTAGTTCATTTTGGTCGGTGAAATATAATGGCAGAGTATAGTATTAATGGTAAGACTCATGGCAGTGTGGAGGACAAGAGGGATTTGTGGGTCCGAGTCAATGGGGCACTCAACACTGCTGTGAAGGATGATTGCCATTCAGAAAACACACGGCACATTAGCCTTCATCAATCGTGGGGTTGAGCTGAGGAGCTGAGAGGTCATGTTGCACCTACTGGTCACACCTCACTTGGAGTACTGTGCTTAGTCCTGGTTGCCTCACTATAGGAAGAATCTGGAAACCATAGAAAGTGTGCAGAGGAGATTTACAAGGATGTTGCCTGGATTGGGGAGCCTGCCGTATGAGAATAGGTTGAGTGAACTCCGCCTTTTCTCCTTGGAGCGACGGAGGAGGAGAGGTGACCTGATGGACGTAAGAACATAATGAGAAGCATTGATTGTGTGGATAGTCAGAGGCTTTTTTTCCCAGGGCTGGAATGGCTAGCACGAGAGGGCATAGGTTTAAGATGCTTGGAAGTAGGTACAGAGGAAATGTCAGGGGTAAGATCTTTACGCAGGAAGTGTCGAGTTGTGTAATGGGCTGCCGACGACGGTGGTGATGCAGATACGATAGGGTCTTTTAAGAGACTACTGGACAGGTACATGAAGTTCAGAGAAACAGAGGGCTATGGGTAACCCGAGGTAATTTCTAAGATAAGAACATATTCGGCACAGCTTTGTGGGCCGAAGCACCTATACTGTGCAATAGATATTTGTTTCTATCTATGTTTCTAAGCTACATAGCGGAGGAAGTAAGTAAGATCGCCATGTCAGTCTTCAAAAGTGAAGAAACCTGGATTTTGCCCCACATTCAGGAGATTCAGTGGACACAGGTGAGGGCCGATGTCAGTAAATAAGAAGACGTTGTTGGGGATGCCGAAACTCCCCAACGGGAGTAAATCACCTGGACCAACTTGCTACTGTCCAGAGTTCTGAGGGAGGACATGAATAGTAGTGAGCTTTTCAGAAACACTGGAGTCATGGAGACTCCTAAGGGATTGGAAATTGGTAAATGTGATCCATGCCTAAGAAGCTGGGGAACTAATGAGCATTTAACCTGACCGACGTGATTGATAACATTTTTGAGTCATTATTCAGGGTAAAATTCTGTTGTCAGGAAAGAGCAGAGAACGGAACCCAATGCACTGTTACCTTACAGGGGTTGGACATTGTCTACTAGAACCTACGGCAGCCGTTCACAACTGTCCTTCCTATTGTAGGAGCAGCCTGAAGAGATTGGCTTCTGTCTGTCACCTCGTCGTCAGTAAGAACCGCCAACATTCACTGTAGCCCCTCTGGTTCTTTTGTCGCCCGGCTCACAGTCACAGTGTTATACGACTGTTTACCCTTCCGCCGTCTCACCAAGGTGACCTGACACCCCGTTCGGGATAGTGGAGAAGATAATGAACTCGGGACTCCGTATGCTCCAGTTACCTGTCACTGCTGCTCCTCATCTCACTCAGACCTAATTCTTGAACCTTTCTGGAGGATTTCAGAGTCACCAGCGGGACGCAGCCCACCGTCCGTCTGCGCGCGTTGCAACTTGTAGGACTCAGCGTCAATTTCAACACTTTGAACAAACCGCTTTCTTCTATTTCAGCCAGCATCGGACAGAGTCCGGTAGAGTTCCCTTGAACACAACTTCTTTCTCCCTACATGCCCTGCTGGACGAGCTGGACATTCACAACACCGCTCATCTACTGTCAGGTCTTTGCCACAGTCTGAACTGCCTTTCTCATCTTTCCTGCAACTCCGGTATTTCTTTAACAGTCTCCCCGTATACCTGCTCTCGTTAAGCCATCACGCGGATCCTCCTTCTGCAGGACTGCCCTTCTATCCTATCACCCCGTCCAGTCCCACTGTCACTTACTGGCTGCAGGAACGTTTAATCAGGACAGTTAGGAATGGGATTCGACTGAAGTACATGAAGAAAATAAAATATCGGAGGGCCTGTGTGAAAAGAGCGATGCTTAGCGGCACGGGAAGTGTCACCAATAGGGGACAGAGAGTGGGAGATGAGACATGGATTAGATCTCCGGTGAGTTATTAAACAGGGCGGAAGGATCAGCATATGAACTGGGCTGAAGATTTGGCTTTGGATGGTCACGTGAGATCTCTACAGTGCACTTGTGCGATTCAGGCTGACAACAGAAGACCAGGACGAACAGGATTTAAGACATAAAAGGATAAGCGAGAGCTTAGAATGTATCAATTGGAAATTATGCTGGAGAGGTTGGAATGAGGACCACCGAATTGGCGAATGAGTGCATGCATCTTCACTGTGAAGGACAAATTGACAAAAATTCAAGCCGAGTGTGCCGGTCAGACTACCAAGTAACCTCCATTTTGTAAAACGGCTGGGAGAAAAGGCCATCCGTCCCATTTAATACTGATCGCACCAGAGAACCAACTTTACCCCTAGGCGTGTCACCTACCGCATGCAGAGAGTCACGAAGTAGATGTAATTGTTAAAGGGAGCATTCTGCTTCATGAGCGTTTGAAGTCATTTGCCTGGCTTAGGATATCCCTACGAAGCTTCCCGACGAACATATCCACACTCGGGAAACGAGCTATAAATACTTGAAAGATGCAACTACCGTCTAAATGGGAGCAGGGCATTTCCGATACATCACTCCTCCTCTCCTGACCCTGCTCTGCCATTCCATCACGTGAGATCCCCTTCCGTTTCCGATCACTCGAACCCCACACTCGAGATCAGTGACACATTCCCCTGCAGTACCTACACCTCCTCCCTCATCAGCATCCCTGGACATGGACAACACTGCCATCCAAAGCGGGCGTTGAACAATATATGCTCATAAACCACTCAACCACTCATTCACCCAGATTCCCTGCATTCACTCCTCCTCCTCTGGCATCAGATTCAGATTCAGATCAATCGACTTATCATCCGTTGACTCCCTTTTGCCAATCCTGACCCATGTTTCCGCAAAGAATTCCAATCTACTTGTCAGGAATGATTTCCCCTGAGAGGACGCAATCTGAGTTCACCCTATTTCATTCTGTGCCATTCAATACCCCCAAAACTGGTCCTTGATAGCTGATACCAAAAGCGTACTGATGTGCAGAATTTCCCAACCTCATGGAAACCATTACTCCGTGCTGAGAGATCTCTGGACCTTAACATCCCACAGCTGGGCCGCTGCCAGTTCTTCCTCCCGCACTCGAACTCGTAACCGGCTTCGATAGCTGAGACGCTGATAAAGAAATAATCATCAACACATACAGCAGGCCTGGATATTCTCACTCCTCACGCACCTGTCGGGTCGAAGATAACACAAAAAAAAAAACAGAAAACATGCAGCCAGTCTGGAGGACTATTTCACTGAGCTTTTACAGGCAACTTGAATGGTCCCCGGTATAACAAGATGTGACGTTGTACCATATGACTACCTGCAGCCCACTTTCTCTGTGACCATACTGCTTTGTTGCACTGTGTTAATGTTCTGCCTCGACTAATAAATACAAGCATTCCATTTGACTTCTTCACCGCCCTATCAGTCGATGCAGCCACATTCAGGGAGCGATGAACTTGGACACCAAGGTGTCTCTGTCCATCAACACTCTTAAGGGTCTTGTATTTAGCAGTGTACCCGCTCTTTACATTTGACCTACCAGGATGCCAAGATGACCGTCACAACTCAAATCTCACTGAGTTTTTTTCTAGCCCTGTTGGATTTATTGCCAAGTGCACAGGTACAGATGCTGAGAAACACCAAGTTGAATTTATTGCCAAGTGCACAGGTACAGGTGCTGAGAAACACCAGGTTGAATTTATTGCCAAGTGCATAGGTACAGGTGCTGAGAAACACCAGGTTGAATTTATTGCCAGGTGCACAGGTACAGGTGCTGAGAAACACCAAGTTGAATTTATTGCCAGGTGCACAGGTACAGGTACTGAGAAACACCAAGTAGCATCAGCATCGCGGGCAAGTACATTCAGATAAGACAAAGAACATAAATTATGCAATTCTCTGTCATTACCAATATAGAATTACATATTATATATATAGCAATAGACTTGGAAATGTTGAATTCGGCCCCTCGGCCAAATTGTTGACAGAATTTGGAAACAACAGGGCTCCAAGCCCCGGTTCCTACAACACCCACTGGGAAATCCTGCAGGCCCCAAAAGGGTCTGACTATTCCTTCTCTTTATACACACAGACAACAGGTACAGGAACAGTCCATTCGGCCACTTCAGCCCGTCATGTCATTCAATAAGACCCCGGGCCGTTCCATCGACCCGCAAATCCTCTCCTTTACACACTTTCCACAGACCATTAGCCCCACTTACAGGTCAAAATTCTGCTGGTGTTTGCCTACCAATGTGGTGAATCCCTCTGCTCGCAATTACCGTGGGATCGGTCATTTCTACAGATGAGGTCCTCGCTGTCCACCCCACCGTCCCGCACGGGGACAAACCTCCTGTCACACAATTTTATTCTTTCAATAATATCCCCCTTCCCCCCTTCTGTCGGGAACCCTCCCCGGGGAGCCGGCACCCAGCCAATGGGCCGAGCGGCTTCCTCCTACTTCCCAGCGATACATCAGATTTGGCCGCAGGAAACCGCTTCACAAACGTCTCCTACCCCTCCTCCTCCCTCAACATCTCTCGGAAGGAAATGGAAATAAATCAAAAGCAGGGCATTTACTTTGAGATTTGTTCCGCATTGTGGATAGTGCGGAGAGATGTCAGAGGTTACAGTGGGGCATTGATAGGATGCAAAACTGGGCTGATAAGTGGCATATGGAGTTCAACCCAAATAAGTGTGAGGCCTTCATTAATCGTGGGATTGTGTTTAGGACCCGAGAGTTAATGTTACAGCTATATAGGGCACTGGTCAGACCCCACTTGGAGTACTGTGCTCAGTTCTGGTCGTCTCACAACAGGAAGAATGTCGAAAACATGAAAAGAGTGCAGAGGAAATTTACAAGGATGATGTCTGGATATGGGAGCATACCGTATGAGAATATGTTGAGGGAACTCGGCCTTTTTACCTTGGATCGATGCAGGATGAGAGATGACCTCACAGAGGTGTATAAGATTATGAGAGGCATGAATCGTGTAGATAGTCAGAGGCTTTTTCCCGGGGCTGAAATGGCTAACACGACAGGGCACAGCTTCACGGTGCTTAAAGTAGGTACAGTGTAGATGTAAGGGGTAAGTTTTTTTTTTGAGACGCAGAGAATGGAGAATGCGTCGAATGGTCTGCCGGCGACGGTGGTGGAAGCGGATACAATATGGTCATTTAAGAGACTCCTGGACAGTTACATGACTCTCAAAAAAATAGAGGGCTATGTGCAACCCGAGGTGATTTCTAAGGTAAGAACATGTTTGGCACAGCTTTGTGGGCTGAAGGGTCTGTATTCTGCTCTAGGTTCTCTATGTTTCTTTGTTTCTATGCTGATATGAATAATTACACATCACATCCGTGAAATCTGTGTATGTGGCTGCTCCGTGGCAATACTCAGTCTTTGAACTTAGAGCTCCGGCATTTTTCCACCAGGTGAGTCTCGGCTGAGATATTGCCCAAGAAGTTTGATGTGCTTATCTTCCAGCAGCCCGATATTTACATCAGAGTCAGTAGTATAAAATTAAACTGTTTGTTCAAGTAACTGTGGTGAAGAAAATTAGTCAGGGGTACAATCGTATCTCTAGAGGCCGATCCTCTGTATATACCAGCGCCGTTCCGAATGCATAAAGCTCAGAGTGTCAGACGGAGCTGTGAATTCAGGATTCACACATTCTCACTGAAATGGTGTATCCAGTTATCTGGCGAATAGAAGACGTCTACTATCCTTTTATTTCAGCTTTTGGAATTCCCGGTAAGCCGCAGTGTCAGTTGTCGTTGGTGGGAAATGAAGCTTAATTCCAATCTCGTTTTTGTTTCTGTCGCTGGTTTCCACTGTCACATGCCAAGGCCTAATATTCCAATTTTCAGGAACGGTATGTAACCATACGGACTGTGGAATGTGGGACCTGGATCTAAAGATCGCTGCCGAAATGCAGAGATTCCACCAACAATTGTGTAATTGAAACGGTCGGGCAGCGCTCTTCCAACTGTTTGTGTTCAATAATGTTGCTTGGGTCTCTGTGATTCTGAACTTCTGAATATTGTCCCGCAGTGATACACAAATTGATCGTCTGTATTTGTATGTGACCAGTTCGCTGAGTTAGGACTAAAACCAAACTATCGACTGTTAGTAACACTTCAGCAAATGTGAGGAATTCCACATTGTGTGTGATATGACTGAATGTGAAACAGTTGATGGACAGCACAACGAAGTCGTTGCTGAGCAATTAACACCATCGGCGTGTTGTTTCATAGTTATGAACTGAAATGAAATATCTTTATTGTCATTGCATGGTACAATTTGTCATGCACCAATACAGCGAAAATGAGTTTGCAACTCTCATACTCAATGCTCTAAAACAACAAATAAGATAAATAAACAATAAATAAAATCAAGTAACCAGCCAGTACAAGCAATGTCCAGCAGTGCAAAAACACAACTCAGATGCATGACAGCCATAAAACCATATTAAAGTAGCAATATAACAAATTTATGGATGACACTTGATCGATTGGTTCAGAACAATTATAGCTCTGGGGAAAAAGCTATTTTTCAGTCTGGAAGTGCGGGGCATAGAAAATCTTATAACGTCTGCCAGATGGAAGAAATTCAAGCAGATGACTACATGGGTGTGTATTGTCCTTACAGATTCTTGTAGCTTTCCTTAAGCAGCGAGATCTGTAGGTGTCCTCCAGGGCTGGGAGCTGTGTCCCAATGATCTTCTAGTGCGCTAGAGACGACCCGCTGAAGTGCTTTCTATCAGCTGCTGTACAACTGAGATACCACACAGAGATGCAGCATGTTAAGATGCTCTGTATGGTGCAGCGGTAAAAGACCACAGGCATCTGTTCAGGTAGACCAGCTTTCTTCAGCGTCCTGATGAAAAAAAAAACAAGCGTTGCTGTGCTTTCTTAACTATTATAGTGGTGTTAGTAGACCATGTAAGGTCTTCTTAGATACATATTCCCAGAAACCTGAAACTGGACACTCTCTCCACTTTGTCTCCGTTAATGTAGACTGGAGCGTATTCGTCATCCCGTGACTTTCCAAAATTGATAATTAGCTCCTTTGTCTTTGCTGTATTAAGAGACAGGTTGCTCCCTGAGCACCAGCTCACTAAGTTCTGTACCTCCGCTCTGTACGCTGATTCATCCCTTTTGGAGATCAACCCGATCACTGTTGTGTTGTCTGCGAATTTGACGATGGTATTGGTGTTAAATGCAGGTACACAGTCGTAAGTGAAGAGGGAGTAGAGTATGGGACTCAATACACAACCTTGTGGTGTAGCAGTGTTCAGGATAGTAGTGGAGGACAGGTGAGGGCCAAGTCTCACTGCCTGTGAACGCTCTGACAAGAAATTCAGGACCCAGTTGCAGAGTGATGAGCTGAGGCCTGGCTGGTGGAGTTTGCAGATGAGCTTGCTGGGGATGACAGTATTAAAAGCAGAGCTATAATCAACAAACAACATCCTCACGTATGTGCCCTTTTCCCCCAGGTGTGTCAGCACAGTGCGAAGAGATAATGAGATGGCATCCTCCGCGGACCTGTTTGCTTTATAGGCAAACTGGTGTGTGCGCGGTTTAGCAGGGATAGTGACTTTAATGTGGGAGAGGACCAATTTCACAGTATGAGTACTGTGAAATATATTCAATTTTTGTATAAATCTGATAATGTTACAAACATATGACTGCTGCACGGACCTCATTGCTGGACGTAGAATTCCTCTCCCTGGCTTCCCTGTGATGGACTCTGTGGGAGGCGTCATGTCTGTCTGGGAGGTTGTGTCAAACCGGGATGTAACTGTGGGATTCAGTCAGTGATCTGTTAGTGAGTTGGCACTGGGGGAATAGGAAACAAATGCGGGGATTTCTGTAAGTACTGGGCTTCAGGCAGCTTATATGGAAAGAGAATCTAGTTAAAACTCGTGTCAGCGTCCGCTTTGAGAACACATCTGAGAAAAGACTCTTCAACTGCTTTTCCATATTTTTTTTTTTCTGCCTGGATGAGTGATTTCAGCATTTCCTGTTTTTGTACAGTCCATGGGCTGTTCTGTAGCTGACAGGCATAGCCATGAGTTTGATAATTGTCTAATGGAAGAATTCCGTATTCAGAGTCTGAATTTATTCATTTAATCCACAAAAGGCGCCAGTAGAAATGTCCCATACAGTACTGATTCTGTGGAGGTAGTTACCCAGTTTTAAATTTCCGCTGCTACTTCACATTTCGATCATCAGGAAGGAATCTGTATTCAGATCATATTGATTTTATTTTACTATGTAAACTCTTTCTTGGTCTCCGGCAGCTCTGCGCTCTCTCTCCCTCGACCCTTCCACCACTAAACGCAACATTGAAGTAGAAATATGACAGGATACCCCCAAACTACTGCATTAAGTTTTGCTCCAGTTTTTGCTGTTTCTTGTCTCCCTTCCAGCGAACTTGGTGGCCACCGTGATTCTGTCCCGGGGAAAGTGCGGTCTCTCCAAATGCGTCACTCGCTACATGGTGGGAATGGCAGCAGCCGATCTCCTGGTCGTTATCTCGGATCCGCTGCTGTCGAGGACATCTGAGATTTACTTTTACCGTTCATTCCTGCGTATCACTCCTGTGTGCAGACTCAGGATGTGGTTGGTTTTTGCGAGCACTGCGGCCTCTGTTTGGCTGACTGTCGCTTTCACGGTCGATCGATTTGTTGCTATTTGCTGTGAGAAGCTGAAAACAAAATATTGCACCGAAAGAACGGCGGCTGTGGTTATCGGGACAGTGAGTTTGCTGGCCTGTTTGGAGAGTGTCCCCTGGGGCTTTGTCTACGAGCATACAGAAATAATTGATGGTGTTCCCTGGTATTGTGTGCTAACACAGAGCTTCGAAAATTCCCCCTCATGGGCGGTATTTGAGATGTTTCATCGCATTTTAACCCCTTGTCTCCCATTCTTTCTGATTTTACTGTTCAATATTCAGACTGTCAGCTGTATTCTAGCGGCTAGTAGATCCCGCAGGGGGCTCTGGGGACAAAAGAGTGGAGAGAATCACAAAGATCGGGAGATGGAGAACCGACGCAAATCCATCGTTTTACTCTTCGCATTAACCGGTAGTTTCATATTGTTGTGGGTAACACAGGTGGGATTTTATATCTATCGACGGATTTCAATGAGTTTTGTTTATTCTGTCACGGATCCCCGTTACATCACAGAATATACATCGGGAATGCTGCAGGTTCTCAGTTCCTGCACCAACACGTGTATTTACGCCCTGACACAGAGCAAATTCCGAGAGGAGCTAAAGAATGCGCTGAAATACCCACTAAATGAGATTTTGAGCTTCATTAAACGTTGGAAATAAACGTTGTACGGTATGATGTTTCGGTTGCTTTCATGTGCCTCACTTTGTAATCCCCCCACCCCCACTGTGGGTAAATGGAAACGATGTGATGGACAGAGTTACAAAACAAACACGAAAAAAATGCAGATGCTGGAAACTCAAAACAGAGCACAAAGTCAAAGCTCTGATGAAGGGTGACGGCCTGAAACGTTGACTATTTTCTTTTTTCAATAACTGCTGTGTGGTCTGGTGAATTTCTCCTTTTTTTCTGTGTGTTCTCTTTGAGTTACAAACAACTGTTTACAGCTGATCCAAACAGCGGCACTGGCCATAGCATCCCACAGAGATCCCCTTTGTCCTCCACCATCCTTCCCGATTAAATTGAAGCTTGAGCCGAACCTGTTACCGCTGATGCACCGTTCCAATGAAAAGGCTGATCTTGGATTATATTTGCATCTGTAACAAACACCTGCACACGCATAGTCTGACCATTCATTCCAAAACTTCGTTTCGCCTCGTCTTCCCCCAGTAGGTTCACCTTCTCTCTGTCACTTGTAGTATCCACAGGTAACAGAATTTCAAATGTTTTACAAGTGACGACTAAGTAAGTAACACACACACAGAGGGACAGAGAGAGAGACAGAGAGAGAGAGAGACAGAGAGAGAGAGACAGACAGAGAGAGAGAGAAGGAGAATGAAAGGGAGAGAGACAGACGTACAGACAGACATAAAAGGTACGCAAACAGGCAGACAGGCAAATATTGATGTTTTGAGCCCCACAACAAAAGACACAATGAAGTGAAATGAGAACTAATACGATCTTACCCTGATCAGTATCGATGTAAAATTTGACGGTACTGACACTAGCCGACCTTGTACAAAGAACTCGTGAATAATAGGTGAAAAAGACCGTCTGATAGATTGCAAAAACTAAAACTGAAACATGATTACAAGCAAGAGAAAATCTGCAGATACTGGAAATCCCAGCAACACACAGAATCTGCCTGGAAATCAGCAGGCTAAGAATCATCTAGGAAATCAGTACAATCGAACCGAAAACAGTCCTGGCGAAGCGTTTTGTGTCACCCGGTTCGGATATGGCCCAAGTGCGGAGTGAGTGGCACGGTCGCCGAGCGATAGCTCACAGACTTTAATGCGAACAGTCTTAGAGGGAAGAAAGAACAATAAATGAGGCCGTTAACTAAAACTCTGAAATGGAGAACCAAACCTGCACTGCTGCTGAAAAGAGCAACTAACTATAAAACGAATACCGCCAGTCTTCACAGTCAGTAGACTCGGCAGTCTAATTTCCCACACAAGGCAGAATGCAAGCAGGCAGCGAAGCATCGCTGTATTCAAGTCTTGACAATTCCTACGACGGAATGAACTGAGTTAAACACTATCACAATGAAATAATAATTAGCTGGCACGTGCTTATTAACAAGCTCAATTGCCGCATTTATTGCGCTGCCGAATCCGTGGTTGTGACAGGGGCACCCCTCTCCACGCTCAGCCTCTGATACGCCAAAGACCCGTGTCCGCCTGGTAGGTATGTGCAATACGTTGTACTGACAATATCTGAGCCGAAGAATTCCACGTAGGGATAGGCACAAGAGTTTATACAGAGGTACTTGGACCAAGTGACACTGTGAGACGAATTAGTCTCAAAATGATATCCTCCGATTGCAACTAATCTGGCAACTATTTCAACAATAAAAATAACACAGAATCCCTGAGCCTATGAAATTAAACTTAACCAGTTAAACCAGAAAGCCGCAGGAAACCGCATTACAAAGAGCGAGTCGGTCGAGAAAAAGACAAGGATCTCTTAAACCATCATTAACTTGTTAAGCAATAAGTAATCAGTTCAGGTACGCTAAAATCTCAGAGAAGAATGCTCTCTGATGAACTGCACAGGCCTAAGGAAGTTGCTACAGGATCCCTCTCCCTATAGCTGTTACCTGATGGCCCAGGAAGACGTGAAAGATCGAGATCCAGGAATGACGAGAAACCTGGGAATCTTGAGAGGGAGGCATCTGGACCTAGAGAGGCAGGCGGAATTAGGGTCCAAAGAGCTTGAGAAACCTGGAAAACCCAATAGACTGAGAGACTAGGGAATCCTGGGAAGCTCATTGACTGAAATCCGGGAATTCCTGGGAACCCGAGCAGACTGAGAGACCAGGTAACCTCGAGTGAGATCAAGAAAACTCGGGCGGGGCAGACAGGGCGGCCTGGGATTCCTCGAGATGGGGAGGATATTGAAATGCCCAAAACACATCGAATAAGCCTTGGAAACGATCGAGAGAAAACCCCTGGGAACACAGAAAAGTCCTTGGGAATATTGAGTGTACTCTCAATTTTACAGATGAAGACAGCTTAGACAGGTTTCTTTCATCACTAAGGTAGCTGGTGCTCTGGAGATCTGTTCAATTTGTTACATGAAAGTTAAATTTTCCCAGTCTCTACCATGACTTTCATCAAAAGGCTAAAAGCCCTCTTGATACGTACGTGCACGTCCACACTGCAGTCAGAGATCAGATTTTGGAGTAGGAATTTTGCATATTTTACACCATTGACGAGTGATGATTTGTTAAATTATTTGACAAGCTTGCTTGAAGCGCTCATTCGTTATGGAGCTCTGAGCCACGGCACCCCAATTCTGGGAATTTCAGTACTTGACTCTTGAAAAGCTTGGAACTGATAACGGGGCAAGTCAATAGAGACTAGAGAGGCTCAGTTTGTAGACTCGGGGCCCTTGGAATATATAGTTAGAACATGCGCTTACGTTAGAAGGCACCCACTCCTCAAGCCACCAATGTCAATACGTCAATCTCACACTTTACTGGGTCCGTTACCTGGCACGCTGGAGACAGAAACAAGAGTTCATACATAGAAAGTCCAACGGAATATTGTTGCCTCGCCGAATCACTCTGACCGATGAATCTCATGGCCAAGGTCAGCTGCTCTCGCTCCGCTGCGTCCCTCTTTGTGTCACCGGGTTCGGACATGGCCCGAGCGCCGAGTGAGAGACAATAAACACTCGCTCAAACAGGACCGTTATCTAAAACTCTCAAATGGAAAACGAAGCTTCCACTGAGACTGAAAAAAAAAACAAACAACCAATTATAAAACGGATACCGCTAGTCTTCAAGGTCATTTGACCAGAGAGTCCAATTTCTCCGGCGAGGTCGAATGCAAGCCGGCAGGGAGTATCGCTGTGATCAAGTCTCGAGTAATTCCACGACGGAATGAATGGAGTTAAATACTATCACAATGAAATAATAATTAGCTGACACCTGCACATTGACAAGCTCAATTGCCGTAGCTACCGCGCTGCGGAATCCGTGATTGTGATATATTGAGCTCGTTGTGATGAACCCAACCAATACAAATGCCGTCATTTTGCTGAATGCTGTGAAAAATTGCGGCTGCTTGTGTGGTATCGAGGACAGCGAGGGAAAATTAATGCACATTGCACGTGAGATTAATTGCAGTGCAGAAGAGATGCAGTTAAGCTGTTGGAGTTCAGCATTCGAACGCTTCGAGCATACACCTTCACTTGTTTGTGTGATATGAACATAAGACACGTCATTTGAAATATTTTGAAATAAAAGTACAAACACAGATATTTGTAGAGAAACAGAAATATTTCCGAGGCACCGAATAAAGAGAGCTACACAGATCGGAAGGGATGCAGCAAAGTGTCTTTCATCTGCAGATCTTCTCCACTGAAATCACTGACCTCACTTGTGTGATTTCGTGTTAGGAAAGTACATAAAACAAACAACGTGGATGCAAAACTGGAAGGTGTAAGCCATCACAGGCGTAGCTTTATCGTCTAAAAGACATTCTTCAGTTCAATAAACAGAACAGTCTGAGTTTTATAAGAACAGTGACAACTCTGATGTTATCTTTCTTTTTTTTTCTGGAACCGTCTCTCAGCAGAGATGCCAATGTTACTGTTGACCACTCTGTCAAAGTAACACCTAATACAACACACCAATGACACTGAATTTGTTGGTTCATTTGATATTGAGCATACATCCCGTGGGATCGCTGCAATCAGCTGACACCAATCAACTATCTGAACGGCATCAACAAACTGTATCCATCGATCCTCTACAGGCCGTTATCCATCTCACTTGTTGTCCGCCTGAGCAGCATTGCCATATTAGCCAAGTTAAAATGTAGGAAATTACGCAGTAACATGATTAATTCCTAGGTTACTTCTTCAACCCAATCGCAACTAGAAGCAAAATATACTTTCATTACACACCCAGTACAATAACTTGTTTTTTTCAATTTACACTGTACCCTGTAAACCGCATGGGTGCGCCATCGATCAGAAACTGAAGTACTCCGGGGCTCGTAACCTCTGTTCCTGTCCACCTGCAATTCAAAGCAGCTAGAAAAAGTTTTCGAAATGTGGAAGATTTTATTTGTTGTATTATATTTCATTATACCCGTCAATTAATAAATGAAATCAAAGTATGTGATTTTTCTATTTTCATTCTGAGCATTCAGAGTATGCAGATGACAATAAATAAATAAATAAGGAGCCCCGGGGCTTTAAGACAGTGAAAGCAATATCCGACTCTGAGCAATAGTTGGTCGGCGCGGCCTTCAAAAACAAACAAATAGCAGGAGCATTGACCTTCACTTTGCGTCTTCTATTTCATTAGGCGCATCTAATGGATTATAATTTGCCAGAAGATGTTCATCATTATTTTAATATTGATTAGGCACCAAATTACATACTACAAATGAGATGGAATAAGCAACAATAGATGTAACATTGTATCAAATGTCCGATGGAGAATTGAAGATAATGTAAGCCGATGATAGAAGCGTTGCTCATTTGCAGATTTGTTCCTAAGGAGACAAGGGTTTGCATTCCTACGTCTTACATAGTAGAGCAGTGGGTTACGCACACACCCCTGAGGTGCAGTGTTGATAGTCAGCGAGGAGGAGGTACTATCACCAATCCGCAGATTGTGGTCTTCCACTTAGAAGTCGAGGATGCGATTGCAGAGGTAGGTAAAGAGGCACAGGTTCTATAAATTATCAACAGGATTGTGGGAATGATGGTGTTAAATTCTGAGCTATAGTGGATGAACAGCAGATTGACATAAATGTTTCTATTGTCCATGTGGTCTAAGGGCGAAGGAAAAGCCATTGAGGTTCCGTCTGCCGTTGAACTATTGTGGCGATAGGAAAATTGCAATGGGTCCTGGTCCTTGCTGAGACAGGAGTTCAGTCTCGTCGGTTGACCAACCTCTCAAAGCATTTCATCACTGTAGATATGAGTGTTACCGGGCAATATTCATCAAGGCAGCTCACATTATTCTTCTTAGGCACTGGTATAATTGTTGCCTTTTTGAAGGAAGTGGGGACGTCTGCCTGTAGTGTGAGAGTTTGAAAATGTCCTTCAGCACTCCTGTCAGTAGGTTGGCGCAAATTTTCAGAGCCTCAGCACGTATTCCATCGGGACTTTCCACCTTGCGGGGTTCACGCTCTTTAAAGAGAGCCTATAATCGATATCTGAACAGAGATCACAGAGTAATCAGGTGCAGCAGGGACCTTCCAAGCTGCAGTTACATTCTCCCTTTCAAAGCGGGCATAGAAGCCGTTGAGTTGTTCTGGTTATGAGGCATCGTTGCCATTCATGCTTTTGGGTTTCGCTTTGTAGGAAGTAATATCCTGCAAACACTCCCAGAGCTGTCGTACATCCGATGTCGCCACCAACCCCGTTCGAAATTGTCTCTTCGCCCTTGAAATAGCCCTCCGCAAATCAAACATGGTTTTCTGGTAGAGAACCGGGTCGCCAGACTTGAATTCAACAGATCTCGCCTTCAGCAGACGATCTCTTCGTTCATGGATAGTGTGTGGTTTGTGAATGCACAGTAAGTTTTCTAGGCACACACGTACCTACACTGGTTTTAATGACGTCGGTAACAACTGCAGCATACGCATCCAGGTTCGAAAATGAATCCCTGAATACAGTCCAGACAACCGATTCAGAGCAGTCCTGTAGGCGCTCCTGTGCTTCCCTTGTCCAAACGTTCTTGGTCCTCACTACTGGTGCTGCAGTCTTCAGTCTTTGCCGATACTCGGGGAGTAGAAGTACAGCCAGGTGATCGGACGTCCGGAAGTGAGGGCATGGAATAGGACGGTAGACATTCTTCATTGTGGTGAAACAGTGATCCATTATGTTGTTTCCTCTAGTATTGCAAGTGATCTGTTATTGCAATTACTTAGTGATTTTTCTTTTCAGACTGGCCTGGTTCAAATCCCCCAAAACGATGTTGAAAGCGTTCGGGTCTGCTGTTTCGTGCTCGTTCATACCATCTAGAGCCTGATTGACATAGGCGTGAGCGGGAATGAATACCGCCACCAAAATGACCCCAGAAATCTCCCGTGGTAGGTCAAATGGACGGCACTTGACTACTAGCTGTTCCAGGCCTGGTGAGCAGAATTCGGAAAACCTGATATATTTGTGCATCAAGAAGAGATGATCATGAGGTATACCCCACCACCTCTGCTGTTAAGAGACTGTAGATCTATACTGACGGTGTATAGTAAACCCGTCGATATGAATCGCTGCAACCGGAAGAGCTTACCCAGGATTCACGGTAACAAAGAGCACACGCGGTCCTAATTTCCGTCTATTTAGGCACCTTAGCTCTGTGATCATAAATTTTATTTACCAGATACTGCACGTTTGCCAGCGAGACAGTCAGTGCTGGGAGCTTAAAAGCCCGTTTCCTTCGGCGCACTTGTATCCCTGACCTGCAGCCACGTTTCCTGCGTGGAACCCGGCGGGGAGTCCGTCCACCATCGGCATTTTTTCCGCCCGGTTTAAACAGCGATAGTTCGATTAAGCGTACTAAGTCATCTTTGTTGACTGTACTGACCCTGGAAGCAGCGGTGCTTTTTAGCTCTATCAGGCTGAAGAGAGAATATTTAATCGTATCCAATGAGAGCTCTGCTGGCACACAAGTCGCCTCGCGAAGTATCCTTTCGATTGCCGTGTGTCAAGGACGACTGGACGTCACTCAACGACAACAAACGTTCTATATGGTTCCTTTTCCTTTTCGAAGCATTTACAACATCTCTGATCATTCACTGCTCTCATAACTTGTATTGTTGTCTTTTACCCCCAGACAGAACAGTTTTCATTCTGAAACACTTGTTTTTGAATAACCCCCACAGGTCAGGTATGAATATAACTAATCACAGCTGTTCTCACGTGGATACCCTCTCCCATCCCTCACCATACTGATTTGTAGCAGCTTGTGTCCCTTCAGGACCGTGTGTGGTTTCTATTTGTCCACCTCCTTCCCTGTGCGGTGCTGGAAATATAAAAGGCAGTGACAACGTAGTCCAGAGCTGGTTTGTGCAGGTCAGTGTTCTTCCAATGTTGCAGGTGGCTGTTGTTCAGCTGTATTTTCTCAGTGTAATGTAAGGTTTGTCCTGTTTTTATGTGTATGGAAATTGGGCCGCTGCTGGAAATCTGTGGGAACGCGGAGCAGTGTTGGGGTTGTTAGGGTCTGTCTTCCTCCATTTTGGAGCTGAGGAAATTTCCTGGACGTAGTTCACTCTCCTGATTCATATTATGTTTGTTTCTTATTCTTTTATGTTCCTCCAACACTCAATCCAATTGCGGCTTCGTAAATCTTACATACAACTCATTTTACTTTTTCCCCCCTTAACAATAGACCATATCTCTCATCATCCTCAGTTCCTGATTGTCCCCATCCTGCACCACGTTCCTCACCAGGTCAGGGAATTCCTGTCTTCCGACCAGCTGCACCGTACGTGACTCTCACGTGTCAGATATAGACGTATCACACAACATCCCTTCTCACAGTATTTTCTACGATTCCTGCCCAATCCTGCTGAATTAGCATTCGCCAAATTGACACTGCCTAGAGGTCCAGTCTTATCCCCATCAATGACCGTTTGAAAACGTCCATAGCTATAACCCTTAAAACTTTTCCACTAAAATTCCAATAATCTCCCTAAGCTCCTTTCCCAATTAAAAGTTAAATACGCCCCCTCCCTGTGGACGGTCGAAAACTTCTCTCAACATACCTAACAAATAATGCCCCATCGGAGTCTGATACTGTAAGGGAGTCCCTGTTATTCTACAATGATTTATCAACCATTACAGCTGCTCTATTGTTTTTAACTCAGCCCATAACCTGCCAACATATATGTTCTTCTCCCTTAGTGGCTATTGCGAGGTCTACTGGTATGATACCATCAGAGTGATTGCATCTTTCTTAGTTTCGAGCTCTTCCTACATAGCCTTACAAGATGAGTCTGTGAGATGACATTGCTCCTGACTTTCTGTCTGATCAGCAGTGTAACTGGACAACTTATTTTACATCCAGCTGGAATGTCTGTATCGTCTGAAATCTGTAATGTTTAGCTGGCAATCCCGCCCTTCTCTCAACCAGATCTCTGTAATGGCTGAAAAACTGTGTCCCGAACTAATCCAGACCTTAAGTTAGCCTGTACTGAAATAACTTCACTTTAGCCTCTCGATGACACAGTGCTCATTAATGTGGCCCCATGTAGATATCCTGTGACCGTTCCTCATCCTACTTGCTGACCCTGTAGCTCTGATTCCAACTCCGTACTTCCTTTTCCCCATGTTAAAACTCTGCCAGGTGCAAACGTCCCTCTGAGAATATTAGTTCAGCTCCAGTACGCGTGTCCCTCATCCTCCTTATGCTAGTCCCAGATGTCCTGGAAGAGAGCCCAATGATCAGTGTACGTTGATGCCCTCCCTCCTGCACCGGATCATTAGCCTCACGTTTAGCTGTACTAACTTACAATTTCTAAAGTAGCAAGCATGTGACATCGGAAGTAATCTTGAGATTCCCACCCAGCGTAACTATTTCGTAAACCATTGGCCTTCTTCAGCACCCAATCAACTTGCTTGGAAATTATGGGCGGGGATACTTTGATACTTCATACTTCATTGTCGCCAAACAATTGATACTAGAGCGTACAATCATCACAGCGATATTTAATTTTGCTCTTCGTGCTCCCTGGAGTACAAATCGATAGTAAATATTAAAAATTTAAATTATAAATTATAAACAGAAAATAGAAAAGGGAAAGTAATGTAGTGCAAAGAAAAAAAAAGACCGAGAGTCAGGTGGCAGGTCCGGTTATTTGAAGGGTACGGCCCAGATCCGGGTCAGGATGTGTGTATATTGGACCTGCATAGCATTACCGCACTGTTCCAACACACAGCAATAAATTCTGCCATTGGTACTCTGTAATCTAGATTGATTTCTCTTTATGTATCAGCTCACACTTTTCCAGTGAAACTTCATCTGCCACTTCTCAGCGCAGTCCTGCACCGTGCCGATGTTCCATTGTAACCTATGAACACATTCTGGGCCATCGTCAGCAACACCAGCCCCCGTGTCATTTATTTTTTTAGAGATGAAGCGAGGAACAATGAGCCGCAGCGCCCAGAACACTCAATTTAACCCGAGTCTAATAACAGGACAATGTTTGATGACCTATAAATCTACTGGTTTTGCGCTTGGGAGAAAACCTCGCACATATCAAGGGGAGAATGAACAAACACCTTACTGAGGAAGCCAGAATAAAACTCCGATTTCCATTGCCCCGAGGCGGAATAGCTCCACTCTAGCCACTACACTCCGTGGCTGCCAAACCAACAACACACCAGCCCACCTTTCTACTTCTGGTTGCAAGTCATTTACAAAGAAACAGAACAAAAGGACAGGGTAACAGAACAGATATCTTGGAAATGTACCATCAATGACAGTTACACACTCACTGGGCAAGATAATTCCATATTCAGAAAGCTAAATGTCCATCGATCCCGTTCCTCCTGATTTTCTGAATGAGTGTATTATGAGATCCCTTGTCGAAAGTCTCACGCAATTTCATTTACAGTCAGCCAAGTTACCACAAGCATACCGCTTGACTTACTGTTATTGAACTCCTGTCGAACGCCTGTTCAATTCTATACGCATAGCATCCAGAGTTCTCCCCTCATGAATTTAATTTGTCGCTCCCATTGACACCTCCTACTCCATTTACTATATGCATCTGCGACTACTCATCCATCCCATCTCGAAGAATCCTTTCCAATAGTCCAACCTCAATTCATGCAAGAGTCACTGTTTCACTGTTGACAGGGTTAACGGGCTCTTATCGATTACCTTTCCTGATCAAACTTATATAGAGTGTTCATGTTTTGATATTGCCTGATCTAGATGAACTTGAATGAGCTCCAGGAACCAATTGGTGAAGAACAGTCCCCTGACTGAAGGGCTTGGAGAACATTCCTCCAACCAGCTTCATCTCGAGTGAATAGATTCTCAATACAAAACTGCTACTTATCTCGTCCTATTTCTACATAATTAATAATGCCGTTCGTGTTTGTTTGGGGAAAAAAAAACAAATTCCTGCTTGTGTGATATTAAAATTAACTGAACCGTTGTTCCGCTGGTTCATGTGGCTCTTTATCCGTTTGAAATTTGTCAGATTGTCCATTTCATCCATTACCCGCTTGTCCTTTGCCCAGGCTGGAGTCCATGCTGACTGAATCTCTCTCTCTCTCTCTCTCTCTCTCTCTCTCTCTCTCTCTCTCTCTCCTCTGTCAACTGAAAATAAAGACAATGGTATTCTGTCTTCATTTGTAAAACAGTTTAAATTAGGTTCCTAGAACAGGTCAAGGCGTTAGAGACAAGATCAAACTATATGTAAAGAAACAGGAGCAAAAGAGGGTAAAGGAAATAACGGGTTATAACGGAAGCAGGAGTGTTTAATGCAGACGAAAATATTCTCCAATATCAGGCAGTTTTGTCAGAACCGGGAAGCAGGGGTAGCAGGTGCGCTTTAATCTTCAATTTAATCGGGCGGGAGGTGAGGTGGAACTGGGATTTCTATGGGAGCTGATGGGAGTGATGCTGCGGTATCAGCTGTAAAAAGCTGTTTGTAACGGTAAGGAAACACAGACATGATGCTGGAGCAACTCAGCAGACCAGGCAGCAAAAGTGGATGAGAGTAAACATTGGAAGTTTCGGGCCACCAGTCTTCATCAGGGCGCTGATTGTGCGTGGGTTGTTTTGTATTTCTAGCATCGGTGTATTTTCTGTTATTAGTTTTGTAACTCTGTTCATCATATTGTTTCCATTTACCCACCACCGAAGGTACAAAATAGGGAGCATGAGAAAACAGCTGAACTGCAATTCTTTGCAGCATTTATTTCTGAAGTTTCATAAATTTCAAAATCCGATTCAATGGATATTTCAACGCATTCTTTAGTTCTTCTCGGAATTTGCTCTGAGTCAGGGCGTAAATACACGTATTGGTGCAGGAACTGAGAATCTGCAGCATTCCTGATATGTGTAGTGTGATGTAACGGGGATCCGTGACAGAATAAACAAAACTCTTTGAAATCCGTTGGTAGATATAAAATACCACCTGTGTAACCCACAACAATATGAAACTAGCGGTTATGCTGAAGAGCAAAACGATGGATTTATGTCTGTTTTCCATCTCCCGGTCCTTGTCATTTTCTCCACTCTTTTGTCCCCTGAGCCCCGTGCGGGCTCTGCTGGCTGCCAGGATACCCCTGACAGTCTGAATATTGAACAGCAAAATCAGAAAGAAAGCGACACAGGGGGTTAAAATGCGGTGAAACATCTCAAATGCCGCCCATGATAGAGAGATTTTGTAGCTGGATGAGAGACCACAAAACCAAGGAACACCGTCAATTATTTCTCTACGCTCATACGCGAAGTACCAGGGGACAGTCTCCAAACAGGCCAGCACACTCACTGTCCCCATAATCATAGCCGCCGTTCTCTCAGTACAATATTTTATTTTCAGCTTCAGACAGCAAATCGCTACAAATCGATCGACGGTGAAAGCGACAGTCAGCCAGACGGAGGTCGCAGTGCTCGCAAAAATCAGCCATTGACGGAGTCTGCACACGGGAGTGATGAACAAAAATGATCGGGGAAAATAAATCTCAGCAGTCCACCTCAGCAGCGGATCCGAGATAACGACCAGGAGATCGGCCGCTGCCATTCCCACCAGGTAGCGAGTAACACATTTGGAGAGACCGCACTTTCCACGGGACAGGATCACAATCGCCACCAAGTTCGCTGGAAGAGAGAGAGGGAACGGCAAGTTGAGGAAATACTAAGCAGAAGCCAATGCAACGGTTTGATGGGGTCCTGTAATATTTCCACTTTACGGTTGCATTTAGCTGGCGTGCACACGCGGCGTAGAAAACTGAGTTTGCACGTTAAACTAAAGTCAATATGATCTGCATCCCGATTACTTACTGATTACGGGAATATGAAGTGAGAGCGAAAAGCTATAACTGGGTAACACCATCCTCGGAATCAACAGTGAGTGGAATATTTTCTACTGACGCCTTCGTCGTCTCATCTAGTTGGAATGAATAAATATGGGCGGTGATGGAGGGATTCTTCCATTAGACAATCATAAACTTCCATGGTGCTCCCTGTCAGCAACAGGATGCCGAAGGACGGAACAGAAACATAGAATGCTGGAAACACCCATCCAGGCAAAACAGAATATGTGGAAAAACAGTTAAAGTGTCTCTTCTCAGAATTGTTCTCGAAGTGCCCCTGAGAGCGACAGAAATAATAACAACATTGGAATTGAAGTTCAGTTCTGACCAACGGCAGCTGCCTCTTTGCCTTACCGGGAATTCCAAAGACTGAAATTAAAGGATAGTAAACTTCTTCTATTTGAGAGATGACAGTATTCACCATTTCAGTGAGAACCTGTGACATATGTTACTCCCGAATTCACAGCTCTGGCAGAAAATCTGAGCTGATGCATTCTAAACGGCCCTGATTTATACATTGGATCGGTCTCCAGAGATACGGATATCCCCCTGACTAACTTTCTTAGTTATAGTTACTTGAACAAACACTTTAATTCAACACCATTGTCTGTGATGTAAGTATTCGACCAATTCAAGACAAACATATCAAAATTCCTGAGCATTACCTCAACAATGACTCGTCTGGTGAAATCATGCCTAAATTCTAATGACAAAGGCTGAGCTTTGTCACGGAGTAGCTGCATTTACAGATTTCACGTTTTTATTTGGCGAACGATCGAACCCAAACTTCTGCTCTGCGGTTTCCCATTTAGAACTTCAGTTCCCTATTGCTCTAACATCCTCCCTCCACACGCACAAACAGGCACATACACAGACATACACAGACACAGAAACACACACACAGATATATCCACGCAAAAACACGTAGACACACACACACACACACACACACACACACACACACACACACACCACACACACACACACACACACACACACACACACACACACACACACACACACGGACTCAAAGACTGTTTGTCACAGAGCAGCCACATTTACTGAACTCCACCGGTTTTGGCGATGCTACAGATGTAATAGACTACTATGACGTCGGAAATCAGACAGAATCCATACGAAAATTGAAGGAAAAATGTCTCATCTGCAAAGGAATGGGTAGACAGCTTAAATAATACAAACAGTCCTCTCAATCGGGAGATGAACAGATGCAGCACGGCTGAAACTGAATGACAAGCGTCAGATACAATTTTAGGTGTGTGTGTGTGTGTGTGTGTGTGTGTGTGTGTGTGTCTGTGTGTGTGTGAGAGAGAGAGAGAGAGAGAGGGACAGACAGACAGACAGACAGATTGCCACTAGCACTTGTTTCACACAACCATCTGATATTTACCTCTCCCTCACTGACCCAGCTTCCTCCTCTTACACACAGGCAAAGACTTCCTTCAACTCCGATATTCCCTCCCGTGAGGCCCAAGGGACAGAGTAGCCGCTTCTCTCACACACAGGGTGTGATACAGAGTACAGTGATACCGACAGGTCACCATTTCCGCAGACTCAGACAGCAGAGACGTTCAGTCCCATACTGAGCCCCAGACCCAGACATACAGTTCCAATGAGCTTTGACACGCACCAGCCACATTTACAGATTTCAGGTTTTTGTTGGTTAATTATACGTCTGTAAACGGAGATTGCCAACGGAGTCCGACCGACACCCAACTTCCGCCCTCAGGTTTCCCACTATGAACTGTCCTTCATTGCTTCAACTCCTTCACGGCCACACATACACACACACACACACACCCGGAGACAGACACAAACTCACTCGGAGACACACAGACACAACACAGAAACACAGCTACGTACTGAAATACAATGGACAAATGGACAGGACAAGGACGTGTTAGCAACGGTATAAAACCCGTTGCTGGTGTACAGACACTAAAAATGTGCAGACGATGGAATTCCAACGCAACACACAAAATATGCTGAAAATCTCTTCTGAGTTCCGCCAGCAGTTTCTGATCTTGCTGATGTAATAGAATTTGATCAACATCTCAAATCTGCCGGAGTTCAAACGAAAATTGAGATGAAATGTTTCAGTCTGTAATGGAATGGACAGACCGGTTAAGTGGTAAGACCATCTACCCTAACTTGGAATATAAATAAATATAGGACGGCTGGAAGTGAATGACAACGTTAGATGTGTGAGTGTGTGTGTGTATGTGCGTGTGTGTGTTGTGTTATATGTTTGAGAGAGAGAGATGGAGACAGAGGAGCAAGCGAGAGATAGAGAGAAAGAGACAGCGAGCGGCAGAGAGAGAGAGTGGGGGCCGGAGAGAGAGAGAGAGAGAGAGAGAGAGAGAGAGAGAGAGAGAGATACTAGCACTGGCTATACCGACCATTTCACACGGCCGTCTGACGTTTCCCTGTCCTTCACTGACCCTGTTTCCTCTCCTACCCACAGGGAAAGGCTTCATTCAAATCCGATATTCACTCCTGTCCAGGGACAAGATACAGAACACACAAGGTGCGTTACAAAGCACCAAGAGACCAGCCGCTCTTTAATTCCACCTTCTCAGACAGCAGAGACATTCAGTCCCACACTAGGCCCTAGATGCAGATACACATTTCCAATACAACTCTTACACTGAACCACAATCAATCTCTCCATTGTATTCTGTACACAGGGTCCTACAGGCAGACACACAGACCCAGACGCAACATCCCCACCCACGGGGCTGGATGGACAGCAGCAACAGCATTGACAGAGTCAGCGTGGGTTCGGAAATGGATAAACAGATGGAAAATTGGGAACTGATGAAGGTGGTGTAGGTGGAATGCAAAAAAAAAGAATTCTGATAAGCACATTAGATTGCGGGTAATCTACCTTTATGGACTCAAAATAAATCAGCAGGTTAAGGGCAGAGAGACAGAATAAATGGGCCGTTTTCGATGTCGGAAGGCATAACCAGTAGGGTTACAGAGGGAATGAATTGAGACCCCAGCAGTTCTTCCTACTTTTCTCCGGCAGTTTGAACGGGGCACGACTGCGCAAGCGCGTGAAGGTCGGCCTCTGCGAACAGCCGGAGAGTTTAAAAAGCGAGCAGATTAACGGAGCGGGCGTCGCAGGAGTGGACGACGGTGTAGAAGGAGACAGAGGAGGAAGGTTTTGGTTCAAGAGGCTTCGGCGAGCAGAGGCTGAGAACGAGCTTGCTCCCAATGAGGTAAGGCCGGGTAAGTTCCTTTAATTACTCCAATTAGCACAGGAGTAGGTAATGGAAGCAGTATTTAGGGCAGTCGAGTCCTCTGTTTGCAGAATGTGGGAAGTCAGTGCGAGCACAATTGTCCCTGATGACTACACCTGTAAAAAGTGTATCCAGCTGCAGCTCCTGACAGACCGAGTAAGGGAACTGGAGCTGGAGCTGAATGAACTTCGGATCATTCGTGAGGCAGAGGCAGACATAGACAGGAGTTACAGGGAGTGATCACCCCTAAAAGTCAGGAAGCAGGTGACTGTCAGGAGAGGGAAGGGGAATAGACAGAAAGAGCAGAACACGTCTGTTTCTGTTCCCATCAATAATAAGTATACCATTTTGGATACTGTTGGTGGGGACGACCTCCAGGGACAAGTTGCAGTGGTCGCGTCTCTGGTAGCGAGACTGGAACTTAGCTCAGAAGGGAAGGAGGGAAAAGAGGAGAACAGTTGTGATAGGGGATTCGATAGTTGGGGGACAGATAGGAGTTTCTGTGGGAGAGGTCTAGAATCTCGGATGGTCTGTTGTCTCCCTGGTGCCAGGGTCCGCGATATCTCGGATCGAGTTCTCGGTATTCTCAGGAAGGAGGGTGTGCAGCCAGATGTCGCGGTCCATGTAGGGACCAATGACGTGTCTTGGAAGAAGGAGGGGGTCCTGCAAAGAGAGTTTAGGGAGTTAGGTGCAAAGTTGAAGGACGGGACATCCAGGGTTGCAATCTCAGAATTGCTACCCGTGCCACCTGTTAGTCATGGTAGAAATAAGATAGTAATGCAGCTAGATATGTGACCTCGGAGTTGGTGCAGGAGGGAGAGCTTCATGTTTCTGGACAATTGGGCCTTGTTCCAGGGAAGGTAGGACCTGTTCCAACGGGACGTGTTGCACCTGAACTGGAGGGGCACCACCATCCCTGCGGGAAGTTTTGCTAGTCACTGCTCCGGGGAGGTTTAAACTAGATTTGCAGGGGGACGGGAACTAGAGCTTTAGAGCAGATAGTGAGGTGGAGGTGGATAAAGGTCATGCGAGAACTGCAAGTACAGTGCATGGAGTAAAGCCAGCTCTAACGTATAAATAACACACATAAGAGTTGCTGGTGAACGCAGCAGGGCAGGCAGCATCTCTAGGAAGAGGTGCAGTCGACGTTTCAGGCCGAGACCCTTCGTCAGGACTCACTGAAGGAAGAGTGAGTAAGGGATTTGAAAGTTGGAGGGGGAGGGAGAGATCCAAAATGATAGGAGAAGACAGGAGGGGGAGGGATGGAGTCAAGAGCTGGACAGGTGATTGACAAAAGGGGATATGAGAGGATCATGGGACAGGAGGTCCGGGAAGAAAGACAGTGGGGGGGGGGGACCCAGAGGATGGGCAAGGGGTATATTCAGAGGGACAGAGGGAGAAAAAGGAGAGTGAGAGAAAGAATGTGTGTATAAAAAGAAATAACAGATGGGGTACGAGGGGGAGGCCATCCCTGATTCCCATTTTGTGGCTTGGAATATACGTAGCCTTGGGGCTGAGGGTGGGCTGCTGGTTTGTCTTGTCAAGATCCCCTGGGAGCAACCTGCTGGTGGAAGGCTGAAGCGAACGGCCACTTACCATCTTTAGGCCGCGTTGGGGAACCATCCCCTCATGGAGCCATACTGTCGGTAGTCGGAGCTGTCTTTTCGGTATGCATTTTGCCGCTTCCCGGGCCAGCTGAGTGGCCGTCAGCCACTCCGAGCTCGGTAGGGATCCGGCTGTTTCCGTAACCAGCCGAGGTCGCTGGCCGTAACTGCGACTCGGAGCAACCTCGATGCAGAGATAGAACTGTCTGTCGTTCTACGGTGTTTATCTCTTCTTGTCCTCGCCTCCGTGGGGTAAGTCATGCTGCTCTGCCGTTGCACTGCGGGGGGATCTGTATTGCCTTGTCCTCGCCTCCGTGTGGAAATCCAGGCCGTTTTGCGGTTACCCGACAGATGAACCTGTCTCACTTTGCTGTGGAGATAAAGCTGAGTCCAGGCTTGTCTAAGGATGAGCCGCGGTTCTACGTCTACGTACTGTTCAGTCTCATGTTGGTGTCGTGTTAAAGATGAGCCCCGGCTTTTCGAAGGATTATTCCCGACTGTATTTGATGTACAGTTCCCAGTCTGTCTCTGAGCTCCAGCCTGTCTCAAACTCAAGCCTCAAGACCCCAGTCTGATTCCCAGCTCAAGCCTCAAGACCCCAGCCTGTCGCCAAGCTCAAGCCTCAAAACCCCAGCCTGTCTCCAAGCTCAAGCCTCAAGACCCCAGTCTGTCTCCCAGCTCAAGCCTCCAGACACCAGTCTGTCTCCAAGCTCAAGCCTCAAGACCCCAGTCTGTCTCCAAGCCCAAAACTCAAGACCCGTCTGTCTCCAAGCCCATAACTCAAGACCCCAGTCTGTCTCAAACTCAAGCCTCAAGACCCCAGTCTGTCTCAAACTCAAGCCTCAAGACCCCAGTCTGTCTCCAAGCTCAAGCCTCAAGACCCCACCCTGTCTCAAACTCAAGCCTCAAGACCCCAGCCTGTCTCCAACCTCCCAGCCTCATGACCCCTGTCTGTCTCCAAACTCAAGCCTCAAGACGCCAGTCTGTCTCCAAGCTCAAACCTCAAGACCCCAGTCTGTCTCCAGGCTCAAGCCTCAAGACCCCAGCCTGTCTCAAACTCAAGCCTCAAGACCCCAGTCTGTCTCCAAACTCAAGCCTCAAGACCACAGTCTGTCTCCGAGCTCAAGTCTCAAGACCCCAGTCTGTCTCCAAACTCAAGCCACAAGACCCCAGCCTGTCTCAAACTCAAGCCTCAAGACCCCAGTCTGTCTCAAACTGAAGCCTCAAGACCCCAGTCTGTCTCCAAACTCAAGCCTCAAGATCCCAGTCTGTCTCCAAACTCAAGCCTCAAGACCCCAGTCTGTCTCCAAACTCAAGCCTCAAGACCCCAGTCTGTCTCCAAACTCAAGCCTCAAGACCCCAGCCTGTCTCCAAGCTCAAACCTCAAGACCCCAGTCTGTCTCCAAGCTCAAGCCTCAAGACCCTAGTCTGTCTCAAACTCAAGCCTCAAGACCCCAGTCTGTCTCCAAGCTCAAACCTCAAGACCCCAGTCTGTCTCAAACTCAAGCCTCAAGACCCCAGTCTGTCTCAAACTCAAGCTTCAAGACCCCAGTCTGTCTCCCAGCTCAAGCCTCAAGACCCCAGTCTGTCTCCAACCTCCCAGCCTCATGACCCCTGTCTGTCTCCAAACTCAAGCCTCAAGACGCCAGTCTGTCTCCAAGCTCAAACCTCAAGACCCCAGTCTGTCTCCAGGCTCAAGCCTCAAGACCCCAGCCTGTCTCAAACTCAAGCCTCAAGACCCCAGTCTGTCTCTAAACTCAAGCCTCAAGACCCCAGTCTGTCTCCGAGCTCAAGTCTCAAGACCCCAGTCTGTCTCCAAACTCAAGCCTCAAGACCCCACTCTGTCTCCAAGCTCAAGCCTCAAGACGCCAGTCTGTCTCCAAGCTCAAGCCTCAAGACCCCAGTCTGTCTCAAACTCAAGCCTCAAGACCCCAGTCTGTCTCCAAACTCAAGCCTCAAGATCCCAGTCTGTCTCCAAGCTCAAGCCTCAAGACCCCAGTCTGTCTCAAACTCAAGCCTCAAGACCCCAGTCTATCTCCCAGCTCAAGCCTCAAGACCCCAGACTGTCTCCAAACTCAAGCCTCAAGACCCCAGCCTGTCTCCAAGCTCAAACCTCAAGACCCCAGTCTGTCTCAAACTCAAGCCTCAAGACCCCAGTCTGTCTCCAAGCTCAAACCACAAGACCCCAGTCTGTCTAAAACTCAAGCCTCAAGACCCCAGTCTGTCTCAAACTCAAGCCTCAAGACCCCAGTCTGTCTCCCAGCTAAAGCCTCAAGACCCCAGTCTGTCTCCAACCTCCCAGCCTCATGACCCCTGTCTGTCTCCAAACTCAAGCCTCAAGACGCCAGTCTGTCTCCAAGCTCAAACCTCAAGACCCCAGTCTGTCTCCAGGCTCAAGCCTCAAGACCCCAGCCTGTCTCAAACTCAAGCCTCAAGACCCCAGTCTGTCTCTAAACATCATGCCTTAAGACCCCAGTCTGTCTCCGAGCTCAAGTCTCAAGACCCCAGTCTGTCTCCAAACTCAAGCCTCAAGATCCCAGCCTGTCTCAAACTCAAGCCTCAAGACCCCAGTCTGTCTCCAAGCTCAAGCCTCAAAACCCCAGTCTGTCTCAAACTCAAGCCTCAAGACCCCAGTCTGTCTCCAAGCTCAAGCCACAAGACCCCAGTCTGTCTCCCAGCTCAAGCCTCAAGACCCCAGTCTGTCTCCAAGCTCAAGCCTCAAGACCCCAGTCTGTGTCCAAGCCCAAACCTCAAGACCCCAGTCTGTCTCAAACTCAAGCCTCAAGACCCCACCCTGTCTCAAACTCAAGCCTCAAGACCTCAGTCTGTCTCCAAACTCAAGCCTCAAGACCCCAGTCTGTCTCCAAACTCAAGCCTCAAGACCCCAGCCTGTCTCCAAGCTCAAGCCTCAAGACCCCAGTCTGTCTCAAACTCAAGCCTCAAGACCTCAGTCTGTCTCCAACCTCCCAGCCTCATGACCCCTGTCTGTCTCCAAACTCAAGCCTCAAGACCCCAGTCTGTCTCCAAACTCAAGCCTCAAGACCCCAGTCTGTCTCCGAGCTCAAGTCTCAAGACCCCAGTCTGTCTCCAAACTCAAGCCTCAAGATCCCAGCCTGTCTCAAACTCAAGCCTCAAGACCCCAGTCTGTCTCCAAGCTCAAGCCTCAAAACCCCAGTCTGTCTCAAACTCAAGCCTCAAGACCCCAGTCTGTCTCCAAGCTCAAGCCTCAAGACCCCAGTCTGTCTCCCAGCTCAAGCCTCAAGACCCCAGTCTGTCTCCAAGCTCAAGCCTCAAGACCCCAGCCTGTCTCAAACTCAAGCCTCAAGACCCCAGCCTGTCTCAAACTCAAGCCTCAAGATCCCAGCCCGTCTCCAAGCTCAAGCCTCAACTCCCCAGTCTGTCTCCCAGCTCAAGCGTCAAGACCCCAGTCTGTCTCAAACTCAAGCCTCAAGACCACAGTCTGTCTCCAAACTCAAGCCTCAAGACCCCAGTCTGTCTCCAAGCTCAAACCTCAAGACCCCAGTCTGTCTCCAAGCTCAAGCCTCAAGATCCCAGCCCGTCTCCGAGCTCAAGCCTCAAGTCCCCAGTCTGTCTCCCAGCTCAAGCGTCAAGACCCCAGTCTGTCTGAAACTCAAGCCTCAAGACCCCAGCCTGTCTCAAACTCAAGCCTCAAGACCCCAGCCTGTCTCCAAGCTCAAGCCTCCAGACCCCAGTCTGTCTCCCAGCTCAAGCCTCAAGACCCCAGCCTCTCTCCAAACTCAAGACTCAAGACCCCAGTCTGTCTCAAACTCAAGCCTCAAGACCCCAGTCTGTCTCAAACTCAAGCCGCAAGACCCCACTCTGTCTCCAAGCTCAAGCCTCAAGACCCCAGTCTGTCTCAAACTCAAGCCTCAAGACCCCAGTCTGTCTCCAAGCCTCAAGACCCCAGTCTGTCTCCAAGCTCAAGCCTCAAGACCCCAGTCTGTCTCCAAGCTCAAGCCTCAAGACCCCAGTCTGTCTCAAACTCAAGCCTCAAGACCCTAGCCTGTCTCCAAACTCAAGCCTCAGGACCCCAGTCTGTCTCCAAGCTCAAAACTCAAGACCCCAGTCTGTCTCAAACTAAAGCCTCAAGACCCCAGTCTGTCTCCCAGCTCAAGCCTCAAGACCCCAGCCTGTCTCCCAGCTCAAGCCTCAAGACCCCAGCCTGTCTCCGAACTCAAGCCTCAAGACCCCAGCCTGTCTCCAAGATCAAGCCTCAAGACCCCAGTCTGTCTCCAAGCCTCAAGACCCCAGTCTGTCTCCAAGCTCAAGCCTCAAGACCTCAGCCTGTCTCAAACTCAAGCCTCAAGACCCCAGCCTGTCTCCAAGCTCAAACCTCAAGACCCCAGTCTGTCTCCTAGCTCAAGCCTCAAGACCCCAGTCTGTCTCAAACTCAAGCCTCAAGACCTCAAGCCTGTCTCAAACTCAAGCCTCAAGACCCCAGTCTGTCTCAAACTCAAGCCTCAAGACCCCAGTCTGTCTCCAAACTCAAGCCACAAGACCCCAGTTTGTCTCCCAGCTCAAGCCTCAAGACCCCAGTCTGTCTCCAAGCTCAAGCCTCAAGACCCCAGTCTGTGCCAAGCCCAAACCTCAAGACCCCAGTCTCTCTCAAACTCAAGCCTCAAGATCTCAGTCTGTCTCCAAGCTCAAGCCTCAAGACCCCAGTCTGTCTCCAAACTCAAGCCTCAAGACCCCAGTCTGTCTCCAAGCTCAAACCTCAAGACCCCAGTCTGTCTCCAAGCTCAAGCTTCAAGATCCCAGCCCGTCTCCGAGCTCAAGCCCCAGGTCCCCAGTCTGTCTCCCAGCTCAAGCGTCAAGACCCCAGTCTGTCTGAAACTCAAGCCTCAAGACCCCAGCCTGTCTCAAACTCAAGCCTCACGACTCCAGCCTGTCTCCAAGCTCAAGCCTCGAGACCCCAGTCTGTCTCCCAGCTCAAGCCTCAAGACCCCAGCCTCTCTCCAAACTCAAGACTCAAGACCCCAGTCTGTCTCAAACTCAAGCCTCAAGACCCCAGTCTGTCTCAAACTCAAGCCGCAAGACCCCAGTCTGTCTCCAAGCTCAAGCCTCAAGACCCCAGTCTGTCTCCAAGCTCAAGCCACAAGACCCCAGTCTGTCTCCCAGCTCAAGCCTCAAGACCCCAGTCTGTCTCCAAGCTCAAGCCTCAAGACCCCAGTCTGTCTCCAAGCTCAAACCTCAAGACCCTAGCCTGTCTCCAAACTCAAGCCTCAGGACCCCAGTCTGTCTCCAAGCTCAAACCTCAAGACCCCAGTCTGTCTCAAACTAAAGCCTCAAGACCCCAGTCTGTCTCCCAGCTCAAGCCTCAAGACCCCAGCCTGTCTCCCAGCTCAAGCCTCAAGACCCCAGCCTGTATCCGAACTCAAGCCTCAAGACCCCAGCCTGTCTCAAACTCCAGCCTCAAGACCCCAGTCTGTCTCCAAGCTCAAGCCACAAGACCCCAGTCTGTCTCCCAGCTCAAGCCTCAAGACCCCAGTCTGTCTCCAAGCTCAAGCCTCAAGACCCCAGTCTGTGTCCAAGCCCAAACCTCAAGACCCCAGTCTGTCTCAAACTCAAGCCTCAAGACCCCACCCTGTCTCAAACTCAAGCCTCAAGACCTCAGTCTGTCTCCAAGCTCAAGCCTCAAGACCCCAGTCTGTCTCCAAACTCAAGCCTCAAGACCCCAGCCTGTCTCCAAGCTCAAGCCTCAAGACCCCAGTCTGTCTCAAACTCAAGCCTCAAGACCTCAGTCTGTCTCCAACCTCCCAGCCTCATGACCCCTGTCTGTCTCCAAACTCAAGCCTCAAGACCCCAGTCTGTCTCCAAACTCAAGCCTCAAGACCCCAGTCTGTCTCCGAGCTCAAGTCTCAAGACCCCAGTCTGTCTCCAAACTCAAGCCTCAAGATCCCAGCCTGTCTCAAACTCAAGCCTCAAGACCCCAGTCTGTCTCCAAGCTCAAGCCTCAAAACCCCAGTCTGTCTCAAACTCAAGCCTCAAGACCCCAGTCTGTCTCCAAGCTCAAGCCTCAAGACCCCAGTCTGTCTCCCAGCTCAAGCCTCAAGACCCCAGTCTGTCTCCAAGCTCAAGCCTCAAGACCCCAGCCTGTCTCAAACTCAAGCCTCAAGACCCCAGCCTGTCTCAAACTCAAGCCTCAAGATCCCAGCCCGTCTCCAAGCTCAAGCCTCAACTCCCCAGTCTGTCTCCCAGCTCAAGCGTCAAGACCCCAGTCTGTCTCAAACTCAAGCCTCAAGACCCCAGTCTGTCTCCAAACTCAAGCCTCAAGACCCCAGTCTGTCTCCAAGCTCAAACCTCAAGACCCCAGTCTGTCTCCAAGCTCAAGCCTCAAGATCCCAGCCCGTCTCCGAGCTCAAGCCTCAAGTCCCCAGTCTGTCTCCCAGCTCAAGCGTCAAGACCCCAGTCTGTCTGAAACTCAAGCCTCAAGACCCCAGCCTGTCTCAAACTCAAGCCTCAAGACCCCAGCCTGTCTCCAAGCTCAAGCCTCCAGACCCCAGTCTGTCTCCCAGCTCAAGCCTCAAGACCCCAGCCTCTCTCCAAACTCAAGACTCAAGACCCCAGTCTGTCTCAAACTCAAGCCTCAAGACCCCAGTCTGTCTCAAACTCAAGCCGCAAGACCCCACTCTGTCTCCAAGCTCAAGCCTCAAGACCCCAGTCTGTCTCAAACTCAAGCCTCAAGAACCCAGTCTGTCTCCAAGCCTCAAGACCCCAGTCTGTCTCCAAGCTCAAGCCTCAAGACCCCAGTCTGTCTCCAAGCTCAAAACTCAAGACCCCAGTCTGTCTCAAACTAAAGCCTCAAGACCCCAGTCTGTCTCCCAGCTCAAGCCTCAAGACCCCAGTCTGTCTCCAAGCTCAAGCCACAAGACCCCAGTCTGTCTCCCAGCTCAAGCCTCAAGACCCCAGTCTGTCTCCAAGCTCAAGCCTCAAGACCCCAGTCTGTGTCCAAGCCCAAACCTCAAGACCCCAGTCTGTCTCAAACTCAAGCCTCAAGACCCCACCCTGTCTCAAACTCAAGCCTCAAGACCTCAGTCTGTCTCCAAGCTCAAGCCTCAAGACCCCAGTCTGTCTCCAAACTCAAGCCTCAAGACCCCAGCCTGTCTCCAAGCTCAAGCCTCAAGACCCCAGTCTGTCTCAAACTCAAGCCTCAAGACCTCAGTCTGTCTCCAACCTCCCAGCCTCATGACCCCTGTCTGTCTCCAAACTCAAGCCTCAAGACCCCAGTCTGTCTCCAAACTCAAGCCTCAAGACCCCAGTCTGTCTCCGAGCTCAAGTCTCAAGACCCCAGTCTGTCTCCAAACTCAAGCCTCAAGATCCCAGCCTGTCTCAAACTCAAGCCTCAAGACCCCAGTCTGTCTCCAAGCTCAAGCCTCAAAACCCCAGTCTGTCTCAAACTCAAGCCTCAAGACCCCAGTCTGTCTCCAAGCTCAAGCCTCAAGACCCCAGTCTGTCTCCCAGCTCAAGCCTCAAGACCCCAGTCTGTCTCCAAGCTCAAGCCTCAAGACCCCAGCCTGTCTCAAACTCAAGCCTCAAGACCCCAGCCTGTCTCAAACTCAAGCCTCAAGATCCCAGCCCGTCTCCAAGCTCAAGCCTCAACTCCCCAGTCTGTCTCCCAGCTCAAGCGTCAAGACCCCAGTCTGTCTCAAACTCAAGCCTCAAGACCCCAGTCTGTCTCCAAACTCAAGCCTCAAGACCCCAGTCTGTCTCCAAGCTCAAACCTCAAGACCCCAGTCTGTCTCCAAGCTCAAGCCTCAAGATCCCAGCCCGTCTCCGAGCTCAAGCCTCAAGTCCCCAGTCTGTCTCCCAGCTCAAGCGTCAAGACCCCAGTCTGTCTGAAACTCAAGCCTCAAGACCCCAGCCTGTCTCAAACTCAAGCCTCAAGACCCCAGCCTGTCTCCAAGCTCAAGCCTCCAGACCCCAGTCTGTCTCCCAGCTCAAGCCTCAAGACCCCAGCCTCTCTCCAAACTCAAGACTCAAGACCCCAGTCTGTCTCAAACTCAAGCCTCAAGACCCCAGTCTGTCTCAAACTCAAGCCGCAAGACCCCACTCTGTCTCCAAGCTCAAGCCTCAAGACCCCAGTCTGTCTCAAACTCAAGCCTCAAGACCCCAGTCTGTCTCCAAGCCTCAAGACCCCAGTCTGTCTCCAAGCTCAAGCCTCAAGACCCCAGTCTGTCTCCAAGCTCAAAACTCAAGACCCCAGTCTGTCTCAAACTAAAGCCTCAAGACCCCAGTCTGTCTCCCAGCTCAAGCCTCAAGACCCCAGCCTGTCTCCCAGCTCAAGCCTCAAGACCCCAGCCTGTCTCCGAACTCAAGCCTCAAGACCCCAGCCTGTCTCCAAGATCAAGCCTCAAGACCCCAGTCTGTCTCCAAGCCTCAAGACCCCAGTCTGTCTCCAAGCTCAAGCCTCAAGACCTCAGCCTGTCTCAAACTCAAGCCTCAAGACCCCAGCCTGTCTCCAAGCTCAAACCTCAAGACCCCAGTCTGTCTCCTAGCTCAAGCCTCAAGACCCCAGTCTGTCTCAAACTCAAGCCTCAAGACCTCAAGCCTGTCTCAAACTCAAGCCTCAAGACCCCAGTCTGTCTCAAACTCAAGCCTCAAGACCCCAGTCTGTCTCCAAACTCAAGCCACAAGACCCCAGTTTGTCTCCCAGCTCAAGCCTCAAGACCCCAGTCTGTCTCCAAGCTCAAGCCTCAAGACCCCAGTCTGTGCCAAGCCCAAACCTCAAGACCCCAGTCTCTCTCAAACTCAAGCCTCAAGATCTCAGTCTGTCTCCAAGCTCAAGCCTCAAGACCCCAGTCTGTCTCCAAACTCAAGCCTCAAGACCCCAGTCTGTCTCCAAGCTCAAACCTCAAGACCCCAGTCTGTCTCCAAGCTCAAGCCTCAAGATCCCAGCCCGTCTCCGAGCTCAAGCCCCAAGTCCCCAGTCTGTCTCCCAGCTCAAGCGTCAAGACCCCAGTCTGTCTGAAACTCAAGCCTCAAGACCCCAGCCTGTCTCAAACTCAAGCCTCAAGACCCCAGTCTGTCTCAAACTCAAGCCTCAAGACCCCAGTCTGTCTCAAACTCAAGCCGCAAGACCCCAGTCTGTCTCCAAGCTCAAGCCTCAAGACCCCAGTCTGTCTTAAACTCAAGCCTCAAGACCCCAGTCTGTCTCCAAGCCTCAAGACCCCAGTCTGTCTCCAAGCTCAAGCCTCAAGACCCCAGTCTGTCTCCAAGCTCAAGCCTCAAGACCCCAGTCTGTCTCCAAGCTCAAACCTCAAGACCCTAGCCTGTCTCCAAACTCAAGCCTCAGGACCCCAGTCTGTCTCCAAGCTCAAACCTCAAGACCCCAGTCTGTCTCAAACTAAAGCCTCAAGACCCCAGTCTGTCTCCCAGCTCAAGCCTCAAGACCCCAGCCTGTCCCCCAGCTCAAGCCTCAAGACCCCAGCCTGTCTCCGAACTCAAGCCTCAAGACCCCAGCCTGTCTCCAAGATCAAGCCTCAAGACCCCAGTCTGTCTCCAAGCCTCAAGACCCCAGTCTGTCTCCAAGCTCAAGCCTCAAGACCTCAGCCTGTCTCAAACTCAAGCCTCAAGACCCCAGCCTGTCTCCAAGCTCAAACCTCAAGACCCCAGTCTGTCTCCTAGCTCAAGCCTCAAGACCCCAGTCTGTCTCAAACTCAAGCCTCAAGACCTCAGTCTGTCTCCAACCTCCCAGCCTCATGACCCCTGTCTGTCTCCAAACTCAAGCCTCAAGACCCCAGTCTGTCTCCAAACTCAAGCCTCAAGACCCCAGTCTGTCTCCGAGCTCAAGTCTCAAGACCCCAGTCTGTCTCCAAACTCAAGCCTCAAGATCCCAGCCTGTCTCAAACTCAAGCCTCAAGACCCCAGTCTGTCTCCAAGCTCAAGCCTCAAAACCCCAGTCTGTCTCAAACTCAAGCCTCAAGACCCCAGTCTGTCTCCAAGCTCAAGCCTCAAGACCCCAGTCTGTCTCCCAGCTCAAGCCTCAAGACCCCAGTCTGTCTCCAAGCTCAAGCCTCAAGACCCCAGCCTGTCTCAAACTCAAGCCTCAAGACCCCAGCCTGTCTCAAACTCAAGCCTCAAGATCCCAGCCCGTCTCCAAGCTCAAGCCTCAACTCCCCAGTCTGTCTCCCAGCTCAAGCGTCAAGACCCCAGTCAGTCTCAAACTCAAGCCTCAAGACCCCAGTCTGTCTCCAAACTCAAGCCTCAAGACCCCAGTCTGTCTCCAAGCTCAAACCTCAAGACCCCAGTCTGTCTCCAAGCTCAAGCCTCAATATCCCAGCCCGTCTCCGAGCTCAAGCCTCAAGTCCCCAGTCTGTCTCCCAGCTCAAGCGTCGAGACCCCAGTCTGTCTGAAACTCAAGCCTCAAGACCCCAGCCTGTCTCAAACTCAAGCCTCAAGACCCCAGCCTGTCTCCAAGCTCAAGCCTCCAGACCCCAGTCTGTCTCCCAGCTCAAGCCTCAAGACCCTAGCCTCTCTCCAAACTCAAGACTCAAGACCCCAGTCTGTCTCAAACTCAAGCCTCAAGACCCCAGTCTGTCTCAAACTCAAGCCGCAAGACCCCACTCTGTCTCCAAGCTCAAGCCTCAAGACCCCAGTCTGTCTCAAACTCAAGCCTCAAGACCCCAGTCTGTCTCCAAGCCTCAAGACCCCAGTCTGTCTCCAAGCTCAAGCCTCAAGACCCCAGTCTGTCTCCAAGCTCAAGCCTCAAGACCCCAGTCTGTCTCAAACTCAAGCCTCAAGACCCTAGCCTGTCTCCAAACTCAAACCTCAGAACCCCAGTCTGTCTCCAAGCTCAAAACTCAAGACCCCAGTCTGTCTCAAACTAAAGCCTCAAGACCCCAGTCTGTCTCCCAGCTCAAGCCTCAAGACCCCAGCCTGTCTCCCAGCTCAAGCCTCAAGACCCCAGCCTGTCTCCGAACTCAAGCCTCAAGACCCCAGCCTGTCTCCAAGATCAAGCCTCAAGACCCCAGTCTGTCTCCAAGCCTCAAGACCCCAGTCTGTCTCCAAGCTCAAGCCTCAAGACCTCAGCCTGTCTCAAACTCAAGCCTCAAGACCCCAGCCTGTCTCCAAGCTCAAACCTCAAGACCCCAGTCTGTCTCCTAGCTCAAGCCTCAAGACCCCAGTCTGTCTCAAACTCAAGCCTCAAGACCTCAAGCCTGTCTCAAACTCAAGCCTCAAGACCCCAGTCTGTCTCAAACTCAAGCCTCAAGACCCCAGTCTGTCTCCAAACTCAAGCCACAAGACCCCAGTTTGTCTCCCAGCTCAAGCCTCAAGACCCCAGTCTGTCTCCAAGCTCAAGCCTCAAGACCCCAGTCTGTGCCAAGCCCAAACCTCAAGACCCCAGTCTCTCTCCAAACTCAAGCCACAAGACCCCAGTTTGTCTCCCAGCTCAAGCCCCAAGTCCCCAGTCTGTCTCCCAGCTCAAGCGTCAAGACCCCAGTCTGTCTGAAACTCAAGCCTCAAGACCCCAGCCTGTCTCAAACTCAAGCCTCACGACCCCAGCCTGTCTCCAAGCTCAAGCCTCGAGACCCCAGTCTGTCTCCCAGCTCAAGCCTCAAGACCCCAGCCTCTCTCCAAACTCAAGACTCAAGACCCCAGTCTGTCTCAAACTCAAGCCTCAAGACCCCAGTCTGTCTCAAACTCAAGCCGCAAGACCCCAGTCTGTCTCCAAGCTCAAGCCTCAAGACCCCAGTCTGTCTTAAACTCAAGCCTCAAGACCCCAGTCTGTCTCCAAGCCTCAAGACCCCAGTCTGTCTCCAAGCTCAAGCCTCAAGACCCCAGTCTGTCTCCAAGCTCAAGCCTCAAGACCCCAGTCTGTCTCCAAGCTCAAACCTCAAGACCCTAGCCTGTCTCCAAACTCAAGCCTCAGGACCCCAGTCTGTCTCCAAGCTCAAACCTCAAGACCCCAGTCTGTCTCAAACTAAAGCCTCAAGACCCCAGTCTGTCTCCCAGCTCAAGCCTCAAGACCCCAGCCTGTCTCCCAGCTCAAGCCTCAAGACCCCAGCCTGTCTCCGAACTCAAGCCTCAAGACCCCAGCCTGTCTCCAAGATCAAGCCTCAAGACCCCAGTCTGTCTCCAAGCCTCAAGACCCCAGTCTGTCTCCAAGCTCAAGCCTCAAGACCTCAGCCTGTCTCAAACTCAAGCCTCAAGACCCCAGCCTGTCTCCAAGCTCAAACCTCAAGACCCCAGTCTGTCTCCTAGCTCAAGTCTCAAGACCCCAGTCTGTCTCAAACTCAAGCCTCAAGACCTCAGGCCTGTCTCAAACTCAAGCCTCAAGACCCCAGTCTGTCTCAAACTCAAGCATCAAAACCCCAGTCTGTCTCAAACTCAAGCCTCAAGACCCCAGTCTGTCTCCAAACTCAAGCCACAAGACCCCAGTTTGTCTCCCAGCTCAAGCCTCAAGACCCCAGTCTGTCTCCAAGCTCAAGCCTCAAGACCCCAGTCTGTGTCCAAGCCCAAACCTCAAGACCCCAGTCTCTCTCAAACTCAAGCCTCAAGACCTCAGTCTGTCTCCAAGCTCAAGCCTCAAGACCCCAGTCTGTCTCCAAACTCAAGCCTCAAGACCCCAGCCTGTCTCCAAGCTCAAGCCTCAAGACCCCAGTCTGTCTCAAACTCAAGCCTCAAGACCCCAGTCTGTCTCCAAACTCAAGCCTCAAGATCCCAGTCTGTCTCCAAGCTCAAGCCTCAAGACCCCAGCCTGTCTCAGACTCAAGCCTCAAAACCCCAGACTGTCTCCAAGCTCAAACCTCAAGACTCCAGACTGTCTCCAAGCTCAAGCCTCAAGACTCCAGTCTGTCTCCAAGCTCAAGCCTCAAGACCCCAGTCTGTCTCCAAGCTCAAGCCTCAAGACCCCAGTCTGTCTCAAACTCAAGCCTCAAGACCTCAAGCCTGTCTCAAACTCAAGCCTCAAGACCCCAGTCTGTCTCAAACTGAAGCCACAAGACCCCAGTCTGTCTCCAAGCTCAAGCCTCAAGACCCCAGTCTGTCTCAAACTCAAGCCTCAAGACCCCAGTCTATCTCCCAGCTCAAGCCTCAAGACCCCAGACTGTCTCCAAACTCAAGCCTCAAGACCCCAGCCTGTCTCCAAGCTCAAACCTCAAGACCCCAGTCTGTCTCAAACTCAAGCCTCAAGACCCCAGTCTGTCTCCAAGCTCAAACCACAAGACCCCAGTCTGTCTCAAACTCAAGCTTCAAGACCCCAGTCTGTCTCAAACTCAAGCCTCAAGACCCCAGTCTGTCTCCCAGCTCAAGCCTCAAGACCCCAGTCTGTCTCCAACCTCCCAGCCTCATGACCCCTGTCTGTCTCCAAACTCAAGCCTCAAGACGCCAGTCTGTCTCCAAGCTCAAACCTCAAGACCCCAGTCTGTCTCCAGGCTCAAGCCTCAAGACCCCAGCCTGTCTCAAACTCAAGCCTCAAGACCCCAGTCTGTCTCTAAACATCATGCCTTAAGACCCCAGTCTGTCTCCGAGCTCAAGTCTCAAGACCCCAGTCTGTCTCCAAACTCAAGCCTCAAGATCCCAGCCTGTCTCAAACTCAAGCCTCAAGACCCCAGTCTGTCTCGAAGCTCAAGCCTCAAAACCCCAGTCTGTCTCAAACTCAAGCCTCAAGACCCCAGTCTGTCTCCAAGCTCAAGCCACAAGACCCCAGTCTGTCTCCCAGCTCAAGCCTCAAGACCCCAGTCTGTCTCCAAGCTCAAGCCTCAAGACCCCAGTCTGTGTCCAATCCCAAACCTCAAGACCCCAGTCTGTCTCAAACTCAAGCCTCAAGACCCCAGCCTGTCTCAAACTCAAGCCTCAAGACCTCAGTCTGTCTCCAAGCTCAAGCCTCAAGACCCCAGTCTGTCTCCAAACTCAAGCCTCAAGACCCCAGCCTGTCTCCAAGCTCAAGCCTCAAGACCCCAGTCTGTCTCAAACTCAAGCCTCAAGACCCCAGTCTGTCTCCAACCTCCCAGCCTCATGACCCCTGTCTGTCTCCAAACTCAAGCCTCAAGACCCCAGTCTGTCTCCAAACTCAAGCCTCAAGACCCCAGTCTGTCTCCGAGCTCAAGTCTCAAGACCCCAGTCTGTCTCCAAACTCAAGCCTCAAGATCCCAGCCTGTCTCAAACTCAAGCCTCAAGACCCCAGTCTGTCTCCAAGCTCAAGCCTCAAAACCCCAGTCTGTCTCAAACTCAAGCCTCAAGACCCCAGTCTGTCTCCAAGCTCAAGCCTCAAGACCCCAGTCTGTCTCCCAGCTCAAGCCTCAAGACCCCAGTCTGTCTCCAAGCTCAAGCCTCAAGACCCCAGCCTGTCTCAAACTCAAGCCTCAACACCCCAGCCTGTCTCAAACTCAAGCCTCAAGATCCCAGCCCGTCTCCAAGCTCAAGCCTCAAGTCCCCAGTCTGTCTCCCAGCTCAAGCGTCAAGACCCCAGTCTGTCTCAAACTCAAGCCTCAACACCTCAGTCTGTCTCAAACTCAAGCCTCAAGACCCCAGTCTGTCTCCAAGCTCAAACATCAAGACCCCAGTCTGTCTCCAAGCTCAAGCCTCAAGATCCCAGCCCGTCTCCGAGCTCAAGCCTCAAGTCCCCAGTCTGTCTCCCAGCTCAAGCGTCAAGACCCCAGTCTGTCTGAAACTCAAGCCTCAAGACCCCAGCCTGTCTCAAACTCAAGCCTCAAGACCCCAGCCTGTCTCCAAGCTCAAGCCTCGAGACCCCAGTCTGTCTCCCAGCTCAAGCCTCAAGACCCCAGCCTCTCTCCAAACTCAAGACTCAAGACCCCAGTCTGTCTCAAACTCAAGCCTCAAGACCCCAGTCTGTCTCAAACTCAAGCCGCAAGACCCCAGTCTGTCTCCAAGCTCAAGCCTCAAGACCCCAGTCTGTCTCAAACTCAAGCCTCAAGACCCCAGTCTGTCTCCAAGCCTCAAGACCCCAGTCTGTCTCCAAGCTCAAGCCTCAAGACCGCAGTCTGTCTCCAAGCTCAAGCCTCAAGACCCCAGTCTGTCTCCAAGCTCAAGCCTCAAGACCCCAGCCTGTCTCAAACTCAAGCATCAAGACCCCAGCCTGTCTCAAACTCAAGCCTCAAGATCCCAGCCCGTCTCCAAGCTCAAGCCTCAAGTCCCCAGTCTGTCTCCCAGCTCAAGCGTCAAGACCCCAGTCTGTCTCAAACTCAAGCCTCAAGACCCCAGTCTGTCTCCAAACTCAAGCCTCAAGACCTCAGTCTGTCTCCAAGCTCAAGCCTCAAGACCCCAGTCTGTCTCCAAACTCAAGCCTCAAGACCCCAGCCTGTCTCCAAGCTCAAGCCTCAAGACCCCAGTCTGTCTCAAACTCAAGCCTCAAGACCCCAGTCTGTCTCCAACCTCCCAGCCTCATGACCCCTGTCTGTCTCCAAACTCAAGCCTCAAGACCCCAGTCTGTCTCCAAACTCAAGCCTCAAGACCCCAGTCTGTCTCCGAGCTCAAGTCTCAAGACCCCAGTCTGTCTCCAAACTCAAGCCTCAAGATCCCAGCCTGTCTCAAACTCAAGCCTCAAGACCCCAGCCTGTCTCCAAGCTCAAACCTCAAGACCCCAGTCTGTCTCCTAGCTCAAGCCTCAAGACCCCAGTCTGTCTCAAACTCAAGCCTCAAGACCTCAGTCTGTCTCCAACCTCCCAGCCTCATGACCCCTGTCTGTCTCCAAACTCAAGCCTCAAGACCCCAGTCTGTCTCCAAACTCAAGCCTCAAGACCCCAGTCTGTCTCCGAGCTCAAGTCTCAAGACCCCAGTCTGTCTCCAAACTCAAGCCTCAAGATCCCAGCCTGTCTCAAACTCAAGCCTCAAGACCCCAGTCTGTCTCCAAGCTCAAGCCTCAAAACCCCAGTCTGTCTCAAACTCAAGCCTCAAGACCCCAGTCTGTCTCCAAGCTCAAGCCTCAAGACCCCAGTCTGTCTCCCAGCTCAAGCCTCAAGACCCCAGTCTGTCTCCAAGCTCAAGCCTCAAGACCCCAGCCTGTCTCAAACTCAAGCCTCAAGACCCCAGCCTGTCTCAAACTCAAGCCTCAAGATCCCAGCCCGTCTCCAAGCTCAAGCCTCAACTCCCCAGTCTGTCTCCCAGCTCAAGCGTCAAGACCCCAGTCAGTCTCAAACTCAAGCCTCAAGACCCCAGTCTGTCTCCAAACTCAAGCCTCAAGACCCCAGTCTGTCTCCAAGCTCAAACCTCAAGACCCCAGTCTGTCTCCAAGCTCAAGCCTCAATATCCCAGCCCGTCTCCGAGCTCAAGCCTCAAGTCCCCAGTCTGTCTCCCAGCTCAAGCGTCGAGACCCCAGTCTGTCTGAAACTCAAGCCTCAAGACCCCAGCCTGTCTCAAACTCAAGCCTCAAGACCCCAGCCTGTCTCCAAGCTCAAGCCTCCAGACCCCAGTCTGTCTCCCAGCTCAAGCCTCAAGACCCTAGCCTCTCTCCAAACTCAAGACTCAAGACCCCAGTCTGTCTCAAACTCAAGCCTCAAGACCCCAGTCTGTCTCAAACTCAAGCCGCAAGACCCCACTCTGTCTCCAAGCTCAAGCCTCAAGACCCCAGTCTGTCTCAAACTCAAGCCTCAAGACCCCAGTCTGTCTCCAAGCCTCAAGACCCCAGTCTGTCTCCAAGCTCAAGCCTCAAGACCCCAGTCTGTCTCCAAGCTCAAGCCTCAAGACCCCAGTCTGTCTCAAACTCAAGCCTCAAGACCCTAGCCTGTCTCCAAACTCAAACCTCAGGACCCCAGTCTGTCTCCAAGCTCAAAACTCAAGACCCCAGTCTGTCTCAAACTAAAGCCTCAAGACCCCAGTCTGTCTCCCAGCTCAAGCCTCAAGACCCCAGCCTGTCTCCCAGCTCAAGCCTCAAGACCCCAGCCTGTCTCCGAACTCAAGCCTCAAGACCCCAGCCTGTCTCCAAGATCAAGCCTCAAGACCCCAGTCTGTCTCCAAGCCTCAAGACCCCAGTCTGTCTCCAAGCTCAAGCCTCAAGACCTCAGCCTGTCTCAAACTCAAGCCTCAAGACCCCAGCCTGTCTCCAAGCTCAAACCTCAAGACCCCAGTCTGTCTCCTAGCTCAAGCCTCAAGACCCCAGTCTGTCTCAAACTCAAGCCTCAAGACCTCAAGCCTGTCTCAAACTCAAGCCTCAAGACCCCAGTCTGTCTCAAACTCAAGCCTCAAGACCCCAGTCTGTCTCCAAACTCAAGCCACAAGACCCCAGTTTGTCTCCCAGCTCAAGCCTCAAGACCCCAGTCTGTCTCCAAGCTCAAGCCTCAAGACCCCAGTCTGTGCCAAGCCCAAACCTCAAGACCCCAGTCTCTCTCCAAACTCAAGCCACAAGACCCCAGTTTGTCTCCCAGCTCAAGCCCCAAGTCCCCAGTCTGTCTCCCAGCTCAAGCGTCAAGACCCCAGTCTGTCTGAAACTCAAGCCTCAAGACCCCAGCCTGTCTCAAACTCAAGCCTCACGACCCCAGCCTGTCTCCAAGCTCAAGCCTCGAGACCCCAGTCTGTCTCCCAGCTCAAGCCTCAAGACCCCAGCCTCTCTCCAAACTCAAGACTCAAGACCCCAGTCTGTCTCAAACTCAAGCCTCAAGACCCCAGTCTGTCTCAAACTCAAGCCGCAAGACCCCAGTCTGTCTCCAAGCTCAAGCCTCAAGACCCCAGTCTGTCTTAAACTCAAGCCTCAAGACCCCAGTCTGTCTCCAAGCCTCAAGACCCCAGTCTGTCTCCAAGCTCAAGCCTCAAGACCCCAGTCTGTCTCCAAGCTCAAGCCTCAAGACCCCAGTCTGTCTCCAAGCTCAAACCTCAAGACCCTAGCCTGTCTCCAAACTCAAGCCTCAGGACCCCAGTCTGTCTCCAAGCTCAAACCTCAAGACCCCAGTCTGTCTCAAACTAAAGCCTCAAGACCCCAGTCTGTCTCCCAGCTCAAGCCTCAAGACCCCAGCCTGTCTCCCAGCTCAAGCCTCAAGACCCCAGCCTGTCTCCGAACTCAAGCCTCAAGACCCCAGCCTGTCTCCAAGATCAAGCCTCAAGACCCCAGTCTGTCTCCAAGCCTCAAGACCCCAGTCTGTCTCCAAGCTCAAGCCTCAAGACCTCAGCCTGTCTCAAACTCAAGCCTCAAGACCCCAGCCTGTCTCCAAGCTCAAACCTCAAGACCCCAGTCTGTCTCCTAGCTCAAGTCTCAAGACCCCAGTCTGTCTCAAACTCAAGCCTCAAGACCTCAGGCCTGTCTCAAACTCAAGCCTCAAGACCCCAGTCTGTCTCAAACTCAAGCATCAAAACCCCAGTCTGTCTCAAACTCAAGCCTCAAGACCCCAGTCTGTCTCCAAACTCAAGCCACAAGACCCCAGTTTGTCTCCCAGCTCAAGCCTCAAGACCCCAGTCTGTCTCCAAGCTCAAGCCTCAAGACCCCAGTCTGTGTCCAAGCCCAAACCTCAAGACCCCAGTCTCTCTCAAACTCAAGCCTCAAGACCTCAGTCTGTCTCCAAGCTCAAGCCTCAAGACCCCAGTCTGTCTCCAAACTCAAGCCTCAAGACCCCAGCCTGTCTCCAAGCTCAAGCCTCAAGACCCCAGTCTGTCTCAAACTCAAGCCTCAAGACCCCAGTCTGTCTCCAAACTCAAGCCTCAAGATCCCAGTCTGTCTCCAAGCTCAAGCCTCAAGACCCCAGCCTGTCTCAAACTCAAGCCTCAAAACCCCAGACTGTCTCCAAGCTCAAACCTCAAGACTCCAGACTGTCTCCAAGCTCAAGCCTCAAGACTCCAGTCTGTCTCCAAGCTCAAGCCTCAAGACCCCAGTCTGTCTCCAAGCTCAAGCCTCAAGACCCCAGTCTGTCTCAAACTCAAGCCTCAAGACCTCAAGCCTGTCTCAAACTCAAGCCTCAAGACCCCAGTCTGTCTCAAACTGAAGCCACAAGACCCCAGTCTGTCTCCAAGCTCAAGCCTCAAGACCCCAGTCTGTCTCAAACTCAAGCCTCAAGACCCCAGTCTATCTCCCAGCTCAAGCCTCAAGACCCCAGACTGTCTCCAAACTCAAGCCTCAAGACCCCAGCCTGTCTCCAAGCTCAAACCTCAAGACCCCAGTCTGTCTCAAACTCAAGCCTCAAGACCCCAGTCTGTCTCCAAGCTCAAACCACAAGACCCCAGTCTGTCTCAAACTCAAGCTTCAAGACCCCAGTCTGTCTCAAACTCAAGCCTCAAGACCCCAGTCTGTCTCCCAGCTCAAGCCTCAAGACCCCAGTCTGTCTCCAACCTCCCAGCCTCATGACCCCTGTCTGTCTCCAAACTCAAGCCTCAAGACGCCAGTCTGTCTCCAAGCTCAAACCTCAAGACCCCAGTCTGTCTCCAGGCTCAAGCCTCAAGACCCCAGCCTGTCTCAAACTCAAGCCTCAAGACCCCAGTCTGTCTCTAAACATCATGCCTTAAGACCCCAGTCTGTCTCCGAGCTCAAGTCTCAAGACCCCAGTCTGTCTCCAAACTCAAGCCTCAAGATCCCAGCCTGTCTCAAACTCAAGCCTCAAGACCCCAGTCTGTCTCCAAGCTCAAGCCTCAAAACCCCAGTCTGTCTCAAACTCAAGCCTCAAGACCCCAGTCTGTCTCCAAGCTCAAGCCACAAGACCCCAGTCTGTCTCCCAGCTCAAGCCTCAAGACCCCAGTCTGTCTCCAAGCTCAAGCCTCAAGACCCCAGTCTGTGTCCAATCCCAAACCTCAAGACCCCAGTCTGTCTCAAACTCAAGCCTCAAGACCCCAGCCTGTCTCAAACTCAAGCCTCAAGACCTCAGTCTGTCTCCAAGCTCAAGCCTCAAGACCCCAGTCTGTCTCCAAACTCAAGCCTCAAGACCCCAGCCTGTCTCCAAGCTCAAGCCTCAAGACCCCAGTCTGTCTCAAACTCAAGCCTCAAGACCCCAGTCTGTCTCCAACCTCCCAGCCTCATGACCCCTGTCTGTCTCCAAACTCAAGCCTCAAGACCCCAGTCTGTCTCCAAACTCAAGCCTCAAGACCCCAGTCTGTCTCCGAGCTCAAGTCTCAAGACCCCAGTCTGTCTCCAAACTCAAGCCTCAAGATCCCAGCCTGTCTCAAACTCAAGCCTCAAGACCCCAGTCTGTCTCCAAGCTCAAGCCTCAAAACCCCAGTCTGTCTCAAACTCAAGCCTCAAGACCCCAGTCTGTCTCCAAGCTCAAGCCTCAAGACCCCAGTCTGTCTCCCAGCTCAAGCCTCAAGACCCCAGTCTGTCTCCAAGCTCAAGCCTCAAGACCCCAGCCTGTCTCAAACTCAAGCCTCAACACCCCAGCCTGTCTCAAACTCAAGCCTCAAGATCCCAGCCCGTCTCCAAGCTCAAGCCTCAAGTCCCCAGTCTGTCTCCCAGCTCAAGCGTCAAGACCCCAGTCTGTCTCAAACTCAAGCCTCAACACCTCAGTCTGTCTCAAACTCAAGCCTCAAGACCCCAGTCTGTCTCCAAGCTCAAACATCAAGACCCCAGTCTGTCTCCAAGCTCAAGCCTCAAGATCCCAGCCCGTCTCCGAGCTCAAGCCTCAAGTCCCCAGTCTGTCTCCCAGCTCAAGCGTCAAGACCCCAGTCTGTCTGAAACTCAAGCCTCAAGACCCCAGCCTGTCTCAAACTCAAGCCTCAAGACCCCAGCCTGTCTCCAAGCTCAAGCCTCGAGACCCCAGTCTGTCTCCCAGCTCAAGCCTCAAGACCCCAGCCTCTCTCCAAACTCAAGACTCAAGACCCCAGTCTGTCTCAAACTCAAGCCTCAAGACCCCAGTCTGTCTCAAACTCAAGCCGCAAGACCCCAGTCTGTCTCCAAGCTCAAGCCTCAAGACCCCAGTCTGTCTCAAACTCAAGCCTCAAGACCCCAGTCTGTCTCCAAGCCTCAAGACCCCAGTCTGTCTCCAAGCTCAAGCCTCAAGACCGCAGTCTGTCTCCAAGCTCAAGCCTCAAGACCCCAGTCTGTCTCCAAGCTCAAGCCTCAAGACCCCAGCCTGTCTCAAACTCAAGCATCAAGACCCCAGCCTGTCTCAAACTCAAGCCTCAAGATCCCAGCCCGTCTCCAAGCTCAAGCCTCAAGTCCCCAGTCTGTCTCCCAGCTCAAGCGTCAAGACCCCAGTCTGTCTCAAACTCAAGCCTCAAGACCCCAGTCTGTCTCCAAACTCAAGCCTCAAGACCTCAGTCTGTCTCCAAGCTCAAGCCTCAAGACCCCAGTCTGTCTCCAAACTCAAGCCTCAAGACCCCAGCCTGTCTCCAAGCTCAAGCCTCAAGACCCCAGTCTGTCTCAAACTCAAGCCTCAAGACCCCAGTCTGTCTCCAACCTCCCAGCCTCATGACCCCTGTCTGTCTCCAAACTCAAGCCTCAAGACCCCAGTCTGTCTCCAAACTCAAGCCTCAAGACCCCAGTCTGTCTCCGAGCTCAAGTCTCAAGACCCCAGTCTGTCTCCAAACTCAAGCCTCAAGATCCCAGCCTGTCTCAAACTCAAGCCTCAAGACCCCAGTCTGTCTCCAAGCTCAAGCCTCAAAACCCCAGTCTGTCTCAAACTCAAGCCTCAAGACCCAAGTCTGTCTCCAAGCTCAAGCCTCAAGACTCCAGTCTGTCTCCCAGCTCAAGCCTCAAGACCCCAGTCTGTCTCCAAGCTCAAGCCTCAAGACCCCAGCCTGTCTCAAACTCAAGCCTCAAGACCCCAGCCTGTCTCAAACTCAAGCCTCAAGATCCCAGCCCGTCTCCAAGCTCAAGCCGCAAGTCCCCAGTCTGTCTCCCAGCTCAAGCGTCAAGACCCCAGTCTGTCTCAAACTCAAGCCTCAACACCTCAGTCTGTCTCAAACTCAAGCCTCAAGACCCCAGTCTGTCTCCAAGCTCAAACCTCAAGACCCCAGTCTGTCTCCAAGCTCAAGCCTCAAGATCCCAGCCCGTCTCCGAGCTCAAGCCTCAAGTCCCCAGTCTGTCTCCCAGCTCAAGCGTCAAGACCCCAGTCTGTCTGAAACTCAAGCCTCAAGGCCCCAGCCTGTCTCAAACTCAAGCCTCAAGACCCCAGCCTGTCTCCAAGCTCAAGCCTCGAGACCCCAGTCTGTCTCCCAGCTCAAGCCTCAAGACCCCAGCCTCTCTCCAAACTCAAGACTCAAGACCCCAGTCTATCTCAAACTCAAGCCTCAAGACCCCAGTCTGTCTCAAACTCAAGCCGCAAGACCCCAGTCTGTCTCCAAGCTCAAGCCTCAAGACCCCAGTCTGTCTCAAACTCAAGCCTCAAGACCCCAGTCTGTCTCCAAGCCTCAAGACCCCAGTCTGTCTCCAAGCTCAAGCCTCAAGACCCCAGTCTGTCTCCAAGCTCAAGCCTCAAGACCCCAGTCTGTCTCCAAGCTCAAACCTCAAGACCCTAGCCTGTCTCCAAACTCAAGCCTCAGGACCCCAGTCTGTCTCCAAGCTCAAACCTCAAGAGCCCATTCTGTCTCAAACTAAAGCCTCAAGACCCCAGTCTGTCTCCCAGCTCAAGCCTCAAGACCCCAGCCTGTCTCCCAGCTCAAGCCTCAAGACCCCAGCCTGTCTCCGAACTCAAGCCTCAAGACCCCAGCCTGTCTCCAAGATCAAGCCTCAAGACCCCAGTCTGTCTCCAAGCTCAAGCCTCAAGACCTCAGCCTGTCTCAAACTCAAGCCTCAAGACCCCAGCCTGTCTCCAAGCTCAAACCTCAAGACCCCAGTCTGTCTCATAGCTCAAGCCTCAAGACCCCAGTCTGTCTCAAACTCAAGCCTCAAGACCTCAAGCCTGTCTCAAACTCAAGCCTCAAGACCCCAGTCTGTCTCAAACTCAAGCCTCAAGACCCCAGTCTGTCTCCAAACTCAAGCCTCAAGATCCCAGTCTGTCTCCAAGCTCAAGCCTCAAAACCCCAGCCTGTCTCAAACTCAAGCCTCAAGACCCCAGCCTGTCTCCAAGCTCAAACCTCAAGACCCCAGTCTGTCTCCAAGCTCAAGCCTCAAGACCCCAGTCTGTCTCCAAGCTCAAGCCTCAAGACCCCAGTCTTTCTCAAACTCAAGCCTCAAGACCCCAGTCTGTCTCCAAGCTCAAGCCTCAAGACCCAAGTCTGTCTCAAACTCAAGCCTCAAGACCTCAAGCCTGTCTCAAACTCAAGCCTCAAGACCCCAGTCTGTCTTAAACTGAAGCCACAAGACCCCAGTCTGTCTCCAATCTCAAGCCTCAAGACCCCAGTCTGTCTCAAACTCAAGCCTCAAGACCCCAGTCTATCTCCCAGCTCAAGCCTCAAGACCCCAGACTGTCTCCAAACTCAAGCCTCAAGACCCCAGCCTGTCTCCAAGCTCAAACCTCAAGACCCCAGTCTGTCTCAAACTCAAGCCTCAAGACCCCAGTCAGTCTCCAAGCTCAAACCACAAGACCCCAGTCTGTCTCAAACTCAAGCCTCAAGACCCCAGTCTGTCTCAAACTCAAGCCTCAAGACCCCAGTCTGTCTCCCAGCTCAAGCCTCAAGACCCCAGTCTGTCTCCAACCTCCCAGCCTCATGACCCCTGTCTGTCTCCAAACTCAAGCCTCAAGACGCCAGTCTGTCTCCAAGCTCAAACCTCAAGACCCCAGTCTGTCTCCAGGCTCAAGCCTCAAGACCCCAGCCTGTCTCAAACTCAGGCCTCAAGACCCCAGTCTGTCTCTAAACATCATGCCTTAAGACCCCAGTCTGTCTCCGAGCTCAAGTCTCAAGACCCCAGTCTGTCTCCAAACTCAAGCCTCAAGATCCCAGCCTGTCTCAAACTCAATACTCAAGACCCCAGTCTGTCTCCAAGCTCAAGCCTCAAAACCCCAGTCTGTCTCAAACTCAAGCCTCAAGACCCCAGTCTGTCTCCAAGCTCAAGCCACAAGACCCCAGTCTGTCTCCCAGCTCAAGCCTCAAGACCCCAGTCTGTGTCCAAGCCCAAACCTCAAGACCCCAGTCTGTCTCAAACTCAAGCCTCAAGACCCCAGCCTGTCTCAAACTCAAGCCTCAAGACCTCAGTCTGTCTCCAAGCTCAAGCCTCAAGACCCCAGTCTGTCTCCAAACTCAAGCCTCAAGACCCCAGCCTGTCTCCAAGCTCAAGCCTCAAGACCCCAGTCTGTCTCAAACTCAAGCCTCAAGACCCCAGTCTGTCTCCAACCTCCCAGCCTCATGACCCCTGTCTGTCTCCAAACTCAAGCCTCAAGACCCCAGTCTGTCTCCAAACTCAAGCCTCAAGACCCCAGTCTGTCTCCGAGCTCAAGTCTCAAGACCCCAGTCTGTCTCCAAACTCAAGCCTCAAGATCCCAGCCTCTCTCAAAGTCAATCCTCAAGACCCCAGTCTGTCTCCCAGCTCAAGCCTCAAAACCCCAGTCTGTCTCAAACTCAAGCCTCAAGACCCCAGTCTGTCTCCAAGCTCAAGCCTCAAGACCCCAGTCTGTCTCCAAACTCAAGCCTCAAGACCCCAGCCTGTCTCCAAGCTCAAGCCTCAAGACCCCAGTCTGTCTCAAACTCAAGCCTCAAGACCCCAGTCTGTCTCCAACCTCCCAGCCTCATGACCCCTGTCTGTCTCCAAACTCAAGCCTCAAGACCCCAGTCTGTCTCCAAACTCAAGCCACAAGACCCCAGTCTGTCTCCGAGCTCAAGTCTCAAGACCCCAGTCTGTCTCCAAGCTCAAGCCTCAAGATCCCAGCCTGTCTCAAACTCAGGCTTCAAGACCCCAGTCTGTCTCCAAGCTCAAGCCTCAAAACCCCAGTCTGTCTCAAACTCAAGCCTCAAGACCCCAGTCTGTCTCCAAGCTCAAGCCTCAAGACCCCAGTCTGTCTCCCAGCTCAAGCCTCAAGACCCCAGTCTGTCTCCAAGCTCAAGCCTCAAGACCCCAGCCTGTCTCAAACTCAAGCCTCAAGACCCCAGCCTGTCTCAAACTCAAGCCTCAAGATCCCAGCCCGTCTCCAAGCTCAAGCCTCAAGTCCCCAGTCTGTCTCCCAGCTCAAGCGTCAAGACCCCAGTCTGTCTCAAACTCAAGCCTCAACACCTCAGTCTGTCTCCAAACTCAAGCCTCAAGACCCCAGTCTGTCTCCAAGCTCAAACCTCAAGACCCCAGTCTGTCTCCAAGCACAAGCCTCAAGATCCCAGCCCGTCTCCGAGCTCAAGCCTCAAGTCCCCAGTCTGTCTCCCAGCTCAAGCGTCAAGACCCCAGTCTGTCTGAAACTCAAGCCTCAAGACCCCAGCCTGTCTCAAACTCAAGCCTCAAGACCCCAGCCTGTCTCCAAGCTCAAGCCTCGAGACCCCAGTCTGTCTCCCAGCTCAAGCCTCAAGACCCCAGCCTCTCTCCAAACTCAAGACTCAAGACCCCAGTCTGTCTCAAACTCAAGCCTCAAGACCCCAGTCTGTCTCAAACTCAAGCCGCAAGACCCCAGTCTGTCTCCAAGCTCAAGCCTCAAGACCCCAGTCTGTCTCAAACTCAAGCCTCAAGACCCCAGTCTGTCTCCAAGCCTCAAGACCCCAGTCTGTCTCCAAGCTCAAGCCTCAAGACCCCAGTCTGTCTCCAAGCTCAAGTCTCAAGACCCCAGTCTGTCTCCAAGCTCAAACCTCAAGACCCTAGCCTGTCTCCAAACTCAAGCCTCAGGACCCCAGTCTGTCTCCAAGCTCAAACCTCAAGACCCCAGTCTGTCTCAAACTAAAGCCTCAAGACCCCAGTCTGTCTCCCAGCTCAAGCCTCAGGACCCCAGCCTGTCTCCCAGCTCAAGCCTCAAGACCCCAGCCTGTCTCCGAACTCAAGCCTCAAGACCCCAGCCTGTCTCCAAGATCAAGCCTCAAGACCCCAGTCTGTCTCCAAGCCTCAAGACCCCAGTCTGTCTCCAAGCTCAAGCCTCAAGACCTCAGCCTGTCTCAAACTCAAGCCTCAAGACCCCAGCCTGTCTCCAAGCTCAAACCTCAAGACCCCAGTCTGTCTCCTAGCTCAAGCCTCAAGACCCCAGTCTGTCTCAAACTCAAGCCTCAAGACCTCAAGCCTGTCTCAAACTCAAGCCTCAAGACCCCAGTCTGTCTCAAACTCAAGCCTCAAGACCCCAGTCTGTCTCCAAACTCAAGCCTCAAGATCCCAGTCTGTCTCCAAGCTCAACCCTCAAAACCCCAGCCTGTATCAAACTCAAGCCTCAAGACCCAAGCCTGTCTCCAAGCTCAAACCTCAAGACCCCAGTCTGTCTCCAAGCTCAAGCCTCAAGACCCCAGTCTGTCTCCAAGCTCAAGCCTCAAGACCCCAGTCTGTCTCAAACTCAAGCCTCAAGACCTCAAGCCTGTCTCAAACTCAAGCCTCAAGACCCCAGTCTGTCTCAAACTGAAGCCTCAAGACCCCAGTCTGTCTCCAAGCTCAAACCTCAAGACCCCAGTCTGTCTCAAACTCAAGCCTCAAGACCCCAGTCTGTCTCAAACTCAAGCCTCAAGACCCCAGTCTGTCTCCAAACTCAAGCCTCAAGATCCCAGTCTGTCTCCAAGCTCAAGCCTCAAGACCCCAGCCTGTCTCAAACTCAAGCCTCAAGACCCCAGTCAGTCTCCAAGCTCAAGCCTCAAGACCCCAGTCTGTCTCAAACTCAAGCCTCAAGACCTCAAGCCTGTCTCAAACTCAAGCCCCAAGACCCCAGTCTGTCTCAAACTGAAGCCTCAAGACCCCAGTCTGTCTCCAAGCTCAAACCTCAAGACCCCAGTCTGTCTCAAACTCAAGCCTCAATACCCCAGTCTGTCTCCCAGCTCAAGCCTCAAGACCCCAGCCTGTCTCCAAGCTCAAGCCTCAAGACCCCAGTCTGTCTCAAACTCAAGCCTCAAGACCCCAGTCTGTCTCCAAACTCAAGCCTCAAGATCCCAGTCTGTCTCCAAGCTCAAGCCTCAAGACCCCAGCCTGTCTCAAACTCAAGCCTCAAAACCCCAGCCTGTCTCCAAGCTCAAACCTCAAGACTCCAGACTGTCTCCAAGCTCAAGCCTCAAGACTCCAGTCTGTCTCCAAGCTCAAGCCTCAAGACCCCAGTCTGTCTCCAAGCTCAAGCCTCAAGACCCCAGTCTGTCTCAAACTCAAGCCTCAAGACCTCAAGCCTGTCTCAAACTCAAGCCTCAAGACCCCAGTCTGCCTCAAACTGAAGCCACAAGACCCCAGTCTGTCTCCAAGCTCAAGCCTCAAGACCCCAGTCTGTCTCAAACTCAAGCCTCAAGACCCCAGTCTATCTCCCAGCTCAAGCCTCAAGACCCCAGACTGTCTCCAAACTCAAGCCTCAAGACCCCAGCCTGTCTCCAAGCTCAAACCTCAAGACCCCAGTCTATCTCCCAGCTCAAGCCTCAAGACCCCAGACTGTCTCCAAACTCAAGCCTCAAGACCCCAGCCTGTCTCCAAGCTCAAGCCTCAAGACCCCAGTCTGTCTCAAACTCAAGCCTCAAGACCCCAGTCTGTCTCCCAGCTCAAGCCTCCAGACCCCAGCCTGTCTCCAAGCTCAAGCCTCAAGACCCCAGTCTGTCTCAAACTCAAGCCTCAAGACCCCAGTCTGTCTCCAAACTCAAGCCTCAAGATCCCAGTCTGTCTCCAAGCTCAAGCCTCAAGACCCCAGCCTGTCTCAAACTCAAGCCTCAAAACCCCAGCCTGTCTCCAAGCTCAAACCTCAAGACTCCAGACTGTCTCCAAGCTCAAGCCTCAAGACTCCAGTCTGTCTCCAAGCTCAAGCCTCAAGACCCCAGTCTGTCTCCAAGCTCAAGCCTCAAGACCCCAGTCTGTCTCAAACTCAAGCCTCAAGACCTCAAGCCTGTCTCAAACTCAAGCCTCAAGACCCCAGTCTGTCTCAAACTGAAGCCACAAGACCCCAGTCTGACTCCAAGCTCAAGCCTCAAGACCCCAGTCTGTCTCAAACTCAAGCCTCAAGACCCCAGTCTATCTCCCAGCTCAAGCCTCAAGACCCCAGACTGTCTCCAAACTCAAGCCTCAAGACCCCAGCCTGTCTCCAAGCTCAATCCTCAAGACCCCAGTCTGTCTCAAACTCAAGCCTCAAGACCCCAGTCTGTCTCCAAGCTCAAGCCTCAAGACCCCAGCCTGTCTCAAACTCAAGCCTCAAGACCCCAGTCAGTCTCCAAGCTCAAGCCTCAAGACCCCAGTCTGTCTCAAACTCAAGCCTCAAGACCTCAAGCCTGTCTCAAACTCAAGCCCCAAGACCCCAGTCTGTCTCAAACTGAAGCCTCAAGACCCCAGTCTGTCTCCAAGCTCAAACCTCAAGACCCCAGTCTGTCTCAAACTCAAGCCTCAATACCCCAGTCTGTCTCCAAACTCAAGCCTCAAGACCCCAGCCTGTCTCCAAGCTCAATCCTCAAGACCCCAGTCTGTCTCAAACTCAAGCCTCAAGACCCCAGTCTGTCTCCAAGCTCAAGCCTCAAGACCCCAGCCTGTCTCAAACTCAAGCCTCAAGACCCCAGTCAGTCTCCAAGCTCAAGACTCAAGACCCCAGTCTGTCTCAAACTCAAGCCTCAAGACCCCAGTCTGTCTCCAAACTCAAGCCTCAAGATCCCAGTCTGTCTCCAAGCTCAAACCTCAAGACTCCAGACTGTCTCCAAGCTCAAGCCTCAAGACTCCAGTCTGTCTCCAAGCTCAAGCCTCAAGACCCCAGTCTGTCTCCAAGCTCAAGCCTCAAGACCCCAGTCTGTCTCAAACTCAAGCCTCAAGACCTCAAGCCTGTCTCAAACTCAAGCCTCAAGACCCCAGTCTGCCTCAAACTGAAGCCACAAGACCCCAGTCTGTCTCCAAGCTCAAGCCTCAAGACCCCAGTCTGTCTCAAACTCAAGCCTCAAGACCCCAGTCTATCTCCCAGCTCAAGCCTCAAGACCCCAGACTGTCTCCAAACTCAAGCCTCAAGACCCCAGCCTGTCTCCAAGCTCAAACCTCAAGACCCCAGTCTATCTCCCAGCTCAAGCCTCAAGACCCCAGACTGTCTCCAAACTCAAGCCTCAAGACCCCAGCCTGTCTCCAAGCTCAAACCTCAAGACCCCAGTCTGTCTCAAACTCAAGCCTCAAGACCCCAGTCTGTCTCCCAGCTCAAGCCTCCAGACCCCAGCCTGTCTCCAAGCTCAAGCCTCAAGACCCCAGTCTGTCTCAAATTCAAGCCTCAAGACCCCAGTCTGTCTCCAAACTCAAGCCTCAAGATCCCAGTCTGTCTCCAAGCTCAAGCCTCAAGACCCCAGCCTGTCTCAAACTCAAGCCTCAAAACCCCAGCCTGTCTCCAAGCTCAAACCTCAAGACTCCAGACTGTCTCCAAGCTCAAGCCTCAAGACTCCAGTCTGTCTCCAAGCTCAAGCCTCAAGACCCCAGTCTGTCTCCAAGCTCAAGCCTCAAGACCCCAGTCTGTCTCAAACTCAAGCCTCAAGACCTCAAGCCTGTCTCAAACTCAAGCCTCAAGACCCCAGTCTGTCTCAAACTGAAGCCACAAGACCGCAGTCTGACTCCAAGCTCAAGCCTCAAGACCCCAGTCTGTCTCAAACTCAAGCCTCAAGACCCCAGTCTATCTCCCAGCTCAAGCCTCAAGACCCCAGACTGTCTCCAAACTCAAGCCTCAAGACCCCAGCCTGTCTCCAAGCTCAATCCTCAAGACCCCAGTCTGTCTCAAACTCAAGCCTCAAGACCCCAGTCTGTCTCCAAGCTCAAACCACAAGACCCCAGTCTGTCTCAAACTCAAGCCTCAAGACCCCAGTCTGTCTCAAACTCAAGCCTCAAGACACCAGTCTGTCTCCCAGCTCAAGCCTCAAGACCCCAGTCTGTCTCCAACCTCCCAGCCTCATGACCCCTGTCTGTCTCCAAGCTCAAGCCACAAGACCCCAGTCTGTCTCCCAGCTCAAGCCTCAAGACCCCAGTCTGTCTCCAAGCTCAAGCCTCAAGACACCAGTTTGTGTCCAATCCCAAACCTCAAGACCCCAGTCTGTCTCAAACTCAAGCCTCAAGACCCCAGCCTGTCTCAAACTCAAGCCTCAAGACCTCAGTCTGTCTCCAAGCTCAAGCCTCAAGACCCCAGTCTGTCTCCAAACTCAAGCCTCAAGACCCCAGCCTGTCTCCAAGCTCAGGCCTCAAGACCCCAGTCTGTCTCAAACTCAAGCCTCAAGACCCCAGTCTGTCTCCAACCTCCCAGCCTCATGACCCCTGTCTGTCTCCAAACTCAAGCCTCAAGACCCCAGTCTGTCTCCAAACTCAAGCCTCAAGACCCCAGTCTGTCTCCGAGCTCAAGTCTCAAGACCCCAGTCTGTCTCCAAACTCAAGCCTCAAGATCCCAGCCTGTCTCAAACTCAAGCCTCAAGACCCCAGTCTGTCTCCAAGCTCAAGCCTCAAAACCCCAGTCTGTCTCAAACTCAAGCCTCAAGACCCCAGTCTGTCTCCAAGCTCAAGCCTCAAGACCCCAGTCTGTCTCCCAGCTCAAGCCTCAAGACCCCAGTCTGTCTCCAAGCTCAAGCCTCAAGACCCCAGCCTGTCTCAAACTCAAGCCTCAAGACCCCAGCCTGTCTCAAACTCAAGCCTCAAGATCCCAGCCCGTCTCCAAGCTCAAGCCTTAAGTCCCCAGTCTGTCTCCCAGCTCAAGCGTCAAGACCCCAGTCTGTCTCAAACTCAAGCCTCAAGACCCCAGTCTGTCTCCAAACTCAAGCCTCAAGACCTCAGTCTGTCTCCAAGCTCAAGCCTCAAGACCCCAGTCTGTCTCCAAACTCAAGCCTCAAGACCCCAGCCTGTCTCCAAGCTCAAGCCTCAAGACCCCAGTCTGTCTCAAACTCAAGCCTCAAGACCCCAGTCTGTCTCCAACCTCCCAGCCTCATGACCCCTGTCTGTCTCCAAACTCAAGCCTCAAGACCCCAGTCTGTCTCCAAACTCAAGCCTCAAGACCCCAGTCTGTCTCCGAGCTCAAGTCTCAAGACCCCAGTCTGTCTCCAAACTCAAGCCTCAAGATCCCAGCCTGTCTCAAACTCAAGCATCAAGACCCCAGTCTGTCTCCAAGCTCAAGCCTCAAAACCCCAGTCTGTCTCAAACTCAAGCCTCAAGACCCCAGTCTGTCTCCAAGCTCAAGCCTCAAGACCCCAGTCTGTCTCCCAGCTCAAGCCTCAAGACCCCAGTCTGTCTCCAAGCTCAAGCCTCAAGACCCCAGCCTGTCTCAAACTCAAGCCTCAAGACCCCAGCCTGTCTCAAACTCAAGCCTCAAGATCCCAGCCCGTCTCCAAGCTCAAGCCTCAAGTCCCCAGTCTGCTCCCAGCTCAAGCGTCAAGACCCCAGTCTGTCTCAAACTCAAGCCTCAAGACCCCAGTCTGTCTCCAAACTCAAGCCTCAAGACCCCAGTCTGTCTCCAAGCTCAAACCTCAAGACCCCAGTCTGTCTCCAAGCTCAAGCCTCAAGATCCCAGCCCGTCTCCGAGCTCAAGCCTCAAGTCCCCAGTCTGTCTCCCAGCTCAAGCGTCAAGACCCCAGTCTGTCTGAAACTCAAGCCTCAAGACCCCAGCCTGTCTCAAACTCAAGCCTCAAGTCCCCAGCCTGTCTCCAAGCTCAAGCCTCGAGAACCCAGTCTGTCTCCCAGCTCAAGCCTCAAGACCCCAGCCTCTCTCCAAACTCAAGACTCAAGACCCCAGTCTGTCTCAAACTCAAGCCTCAAGACCCCAGTCTGTCTCAAACTCAAGCCGCAAGACCCCAGTCTGTCTCCAAGCTCAAGCCTCAAGACCCCAGTCTGTCTCAATCTCAAGCCTCAAGACCCCAGTCTGTCTCCAAGCCTCAAGACCCCAGTCTGTCTCCAAGCTCAAGCCTCAAGACCCCAGCCTGTCTCCCAGCTCAAGCCTCAAGACCCCAGCCTGTCTCCGAACTCAAGCCTCAAGACCCCAGCCTGTCTCCATGATCAAGCCTCAAGACCCCAGTCTGTCTCCAAGCCTCAAGACCCCAGTCTGTCTCCAAGCTCAAGCCTCAAGACCTCAGCCTGTCTCAAACTCAAGCCTCAAGACCCCAGCCTGTCTCCAAGCTCAAACCTCAAGACCCCAGTCTGTCTCCTAGCTCAAGCCTCAAGACCCCAGTCTGTCTCAAACTCAAGCCTCAAGACCTCAAGCATGTCTCAAACTCAAGCCTCAAGACCCCAGTCTGTCTCAAACTCAAGCCTCAAGACCCCAGTCTGTCTCAAACTCAAGCCTCAAGACCCCAGTCTGTCTCCAACCTCCCAGCCTCATGACCCCTGTCTGTCTCCAAACTCAAGCCTCAAGACCCCAGTCTGTCTCCAAACTCAAGCCTCAAGACCCCAATCTGTCTCCGAGCTCAAGTCTCAAGACCCCAGTCTGTCTCCAAACTCAAGCCTCAAGATCCCAGCCTGTCTCAAACTCAAGCCTCAAGACCCCAGTCTGTCTCCAAGCTCAAGCCTCAAAACCCCAGTCTGTCTCAAACTCAAGCCTCAAGACCCCAGTCTGTCTCCAAGCTCAAGCCTCAAGACCCCAGTCTGTCTCCCAGCTCAAGCCTCAAGACCCCAGTCTGTCTCCAAGCTCAAGCCTCAAGACCCCAGCCTGTCTCAAACTCAAGCCTCAAGACCCCAGCCTGTCTCAAACTCAAGCCTCAAGATCCCAGCCCGTCTCCAAGCTCAAGCCTCAAGTCCCCAGTCTGCTCCCAGCTCAAGCGTCAAGACCCCAGTCTGTCTCAAACTCAAGCCTCAAGACCCCAGTCTGTCTCCAAACTCAAGCCTCAAGATCCCAGCCCGTCTCCGAGCTCAAGCCTCAAGTCCCCAGTCTGTCTCCCAGCTCAAGCGTCAAGACCCCAGTCTGTCTGAAACTCAAGCCTCAAGACCCCAGCCTGTCTCAAACTCAAGCCTCAACACCCCAGCCTGTCTCCAAGCTCAAGCCTCGAGACCCCAGTCTGTCTCCCAGCTCAAGCCTCAAGACCCCAGCCTCTCTCCAAACTCAAGACTCAAGACCCCAGTCTGTCTCAAACTCAAGCCTCAAGACCCCAGTCTGTCTCAAACTCAAGCCGCAAGACCCCAGTCTGTCTCCAAGCTCAAGCCTCAAGACCCCAGTCTGTCTCAAACTCAAGCCTCAAGACCCCAGTCTGTCTCCAAGCCTCAAGACCCCAGTCTGTCTCCAAGCTCAAGCCTCAAGACCCCAGTCTGTCTCCAAGCTCAAGCCTCAAGACCCCAGTCTGTCTCCAAGCTCAAACCTCAAGACCCTAGCCTGTCTCCAAACTCAAGCCTCAGGACCCCAGTCTGTCTCCAAGCTCAAACCTCAAGACCCCAGTCTGTCTCAAACTAAAGCCTCAAGACCCCAGTGTGTCTCCCAGCTCAAGCCTCAAGACCCCAGCCTGTCTCCCAGCTCAAGCCTCAAGACCCCAGCCTGTCTCCGAACTCAAGCCTCAAGACCCCAGCCTGTCTCCAAGATCAAGCCTCAAGACCCCAGTCTGTCTCCAAGCCTCAAGACCCCAGTCTGTCTCCAAGCTCAAGCCTCAAGACCTCAGCCTGTCTCAAACTCAAGCCTCAAGACCCCAGCCTGTCTCCAAGCTCAAACCTCAAGACCCCAGTCTGTCTCCTAGCTCAAGCCTCAAGACCCCAGTCTGTCTCAAACTCAAGCCTCAAGACCTCAAGCATGTCTCAAACTCAAGCCTCAAGACCCCAGTCTGTCTCAAACTCAAGCCTCAAGACCCCAGTCTGTCTCCAAACTCAAGCCTCAAGATCCCAGTCTGTCTCCAAGCTCAAGCCTCAAAACCCCTGCCTGTCTCAAACTCAAGCCTCAAGACCCCAGCCTGTCTCCAAGCTCAAACCTCAAGACCCCAGTCTGTCTCCAAGCTCAAGCCTCAAGACCCCAGTCTGTCTCCAAGCTCAAGCCTCAAGACCCCAGTCTGTCTCAAACTCAAGCCTCAAGACCTCAAGCCTGTCTCAAACTCAAGCCTCAAGACCCCAGTCTGTCTCAAACTGAAGCCTCAAGACCCCAGTCTGTCTCCAAGCTCAAACCTCAAGACCCCAGTCTGTCTCAAACTCAAGCCTCAAGACCCCAGTCTGTCTCAAACTCAAGCCTCAAGACCCCAGTCTGTCTCCAAACTCAAGCCTCAAGATCCCAGTCTGTCTCCAAGCTCAAGCCTCAAGACCCCAGCCTGTCTCAAACTCAAGCCTCATGACCCCAGTCTGTCTCCAAGCTCAAGCCTCAAGACCCCAGTCTGTCTCAAACTCAAGCCTCAAGACCTCAAGCCTGTCTCAAACTCAAGCCCCAAGACCCCAGTCTGTCTCAAACTGAAGCCTCAAGACCCCAGTCTGTCTCCAAGCTCAAACCTCAAGACCCCAGTCTGTCTCAAACTCAAGCCTCAAGACCCCAGTCTGTCTCCCAGCTCAAGCCTCAAGACCCCAGCCTGTCTCCAAACTCAAGCCTCAAGACCCCAGCCTGTCTCCAAGCTCAAACCTCAAGACCCCAGTCTGTCTCAAACTCAAGCCTCAAGACCGCAGTCTGTCTCCAAGCTCAAACCTCAAGACCCCAGTCTGTCTCAAACTCAAGCCTCAAGACCCCAGTCTGTCTCAAACTCAAGCCTCAAGACCCCAGTCTGTCTCCCAGCTCAAGCCTCAAGACCCCTGTCTGTCTGAAACTCAAGCCTCAAGACCCCAGTCTGTCTCCAAGCTCAATACTTAAGACCCCAGTGGTCGATGTTTAGAGATCTCTTGCAGGATGTTAGAGATAAATTTGTCCTGGTGAGGAAGATAAAGAATGGTAGGGTGAAGGAACCATGGGTGACAAGTGAGGTGGAAAATCTAGTCAGGTGGAAGAAGAAAGCATACATGAGGTTTTGGAAGCAAGGATCAGAAGGGTCTATTGAGGAATATAGGGTAGCAAGAAAAGAGCTTAAGAAGGGCTGAGGAGAGCAAGAAAGGGGCATGAGAAGTCCTTGGTGAGTAGGGTAAAGGAAAACCCCAAAGCATTCTTCAATTATGTGTAGAACAAAAGGATTACAGGAGTGAAGGTAGGACCGATTAGAGATAAAGGTGGGAAGATGTGCCTGGAGGCTGTGGATGTGAGCGAGGTCTTCAATGAATACTTCTCTTCGGTATTCACCAATGAGAGGGAACTTGATGATGGTGAGGACAATATGAGTGAGGTTGATGTTCTGGAGCATGTGGATATTCAGGGAGAGAAGGTCTTGGTGTTGTTAAAATACATTAGGACGGATAAGTCTCCGGGGCCTGACGGAATATTTCCCAGGCTGCTCCATGAGGCGAGGGAAGAGATTGCTGAGCCTCTGGCCAGGATCTTTATGTCCTCGTTGCCCACGGGAATGATACGAGAGGACTGGAGGGAGGCGAATGTTGTCCCCTTGTTCAAAAAAGGGTTGCAGGGATAGCCCGGGTAATTATAGACCAGTGAACCTTAAGTCTGTGGTGGGAAAGCTGTTGGAAAAGATTATTAGAGGTAGGATCTATGGGCATTTAAAGAATCATGGTCTGATCAGGGACAGTCAGCATAGGTTTGTGAAGGGCAGGTCGTGTCTAACAAGTCTGATAGAGTTCTTTGAGCTGGTGACCAGGCATATAGATGAGGGTAGTGCAGTGGATGTGATCCACATGGATTTTAGTAAGGCATTTGACAAGGTTCCATACGGTAGGCTTATTCAGAAAGTCAGAAGTCATGGGATCCAGGGAAGTTTGGCCAGGTGGATTCAGAATTGGCTTGCCTGCAGAAGGCAGAGGGTCGTGGTGGAGGGAGTACATTCAGACTGGAGGATTGTGACTAGTGGTGTCCCACAAGGATCTGTTCTGGGACCTCCAACTTTCGTGACTTTTATTAACGACCTGGATGTGGGGATGGAGGGATGAGTTGGCAATTTTGCAGACGACACGAAGGTTGGTGTTGTTTCAGATAGTGTAGAGGATTGTAGAAGATTGCAGATAGACATTGATAGGATGCAGAAGTGGTCTGAGAAGTGGCAGATGGAGTTCAGCCCGGACAAAGGTGAGGTGGTACACTTTGTTTGCAATTTCAGCTAATTTCATATCATTTTGGATTCCCTATGCAGCTAATTCCCTGAAATGGCTAAAGGAAGATTACTATTACTTGGACAGATATTTGATTTTTTTCATGTGTGTTATTCCCCTTCCTCCTCCTGTCCAAGGTAGTGTTAATCTAACTGAGTCTGAGTGTAAATAGTCTTTTCTAAAGCTGTCATTTCAGTTCTGTACCTTTGTAAATTTTACTGATTGAAATGGGAGAAAGATATTTTCATTAAAAAAGTCAATGTCGGTATTGATGAAAGTGTTTATTGCCTTTGTTGTATTTGTTAACTATTGAGCTCTGTTTGGCAGGTTTTTTAAGCCTTGAACTAAATTTTGTCAAAGGTTTTCACAATTTCACACTACTTTCTATTTCCTTTGCTTGTTGATATTCCAGCTACGTGGGTGTCAAGAGTCCCGATGAAGGGTCTTGGCTGGAAATGTTGATTCCCATCCGTGGATGCTGTCTGACATGCTGAGATCCTTCAGCACTTTGTGTGTAGTTCTCTAGATTTCTAGCATCTGCAGGTCCACTTGTTTCCCAGATACTTACATGCTTCTTGAAAGAACAAGCTGGTGGTGGGATGTGTGGCTGTGTTGGTAAAATAGTAAATAGAATCAGTAGAAAGAGTTGGAATAAGTTTGGAATGTGTGGAATCTGTGGGTAGAATTAAGGAACAGCACATGTAAAAAAAAAGAAAAAAAATCCCTGATGGGAATTGTACAGAGACCTCCAAACAGTAGTAAGTATGTGGTCCACAAGTTACAATGGAAGTTAGAAAATGTGTGCCAAAAGGGCAATGTTACAATAGTCATGGGGGATTGTCATGCAGGTGATTAGGAAAATTAGGATGGTGTTGGTCTCAAGAGGAAGAATTCCTAGAATGCCTACAAGATGCTTTTTTAGAGTAGTTCATGGTTGAGACCACTTGGGGATCAGCTATTCTGGACTGGGTGTTGTAATGAACCGGAATTAATTAGGTCACTTAAGTTCAAAGAAACCTTAGGGGCAAGTGATCTTAATACGATCAAATTCACCCTGACATTAGAGAAGGAGAAGCTAAAGTCAGATGTGAAATAAAGAGAATTAGAGAGGCATGAAAGAAAAATTGGTCAAAATTGATTTGAAAAGAACATGGGCAGGATGAAAACAGAACAGCAATGGCAGGAATTTCTGGAAGCAATTCGGAAGGCACAGGATATGTACAGTGGCATGTAAATGTTTGGGCACCCCTGGTCAAAATTTCTGTTACTGTGAATAGCTAAGTGAGTAAAAGATGACCTGATTTCCAAAAGGCATGAAGTTAAATATGACACATTTCTTTAATATCTTATGCAAGATTACTTTTTTATTTCCATCTTTTACAGTTTCAAAATAACAAAGAAAGGAAAAGGGCCCGAAGCAAATGTTTGGGCACCCTGCATGGTCAATGCTTAGTAACACCCCCTTTAGCAAGTATCACAGCTTGTAAACGCTTTCTGTAGCCAGCTAAGAGTCTTTCAATTTTTGTTTGTGTAAATTTCTGGGTTCAGTCATTGGCAGCAAAGCAGTGACTGTGGAAATTACAAATCAGAATGTTATTAGAGTCACAGAGCCCAGCTGCACTGAAACAGGCCCTTTGGCCCTTCTAGTCAATGCCGACACTGAACTTATCTCTAATGTGGGGGTGAGAGGGCGGACGGGGCAGAGAGGGAGGCAATAAGGGGAGGGGGTGGTCGAGTGCAGAGAGGGAAACAGAGCAGAGAGTTTATACTTAATATCTTTCAGAAAAGGTACTTGTTTGAATTTACTTGCTGCAAAACTACTATCCATACCCTGTAGTTCTCAACCAAATTATTGATTTAGATGACAAGTAGCAATGTTCAAAGTTCAAAACAAATTTTATTATCAGAGTACATATGTCACCACATACAACCCTGAGGTCATTTATCCATCAGGAACACTTAGCAAATCTATAGAATAGTAACAGGATCAGTGAAAGATCAAGTAGAGCATAGAATTCAACAAACTGTGTAAATGCAAATAAAATTAAATATCAATGAATAATGATAGCAATGGGGTGTAACCCTGGGGAACATCACTATGCACGGGCCTTGAGTCCAATAAACAGCCCCCCACCATCACTCTCTGCTTCCTACCATAAAGACAACTGTGCATCCAGTTTGCCAGCTCTCCCTGGATCCCATGTGATCTAACTTTCCACAGCAACTTACCATGCTGAACCTTGTCAAAGGCCCATGTCGGCCACGATCCTGGGACAGAGGTGTCACTGATCAGAGGGCACAGATTTAAACAGAGGATGGAGAAGTTTAGAGGGATCTGAGGAAGAGATTTTTCACTCAGAGGGTAGCTGAAATCTGGAACACACTGCCCGAGGTGGTGGTGGAGGCAGGTCCCTTCACAACATTTACAAAGTGTCCTCCTTCCTCCACCTCCAGGGAAGCTGCATCTCCACACAAACTCCTCACTTGAGATGACTGTCTGTACCCGTGACACAGGAAATCACATCACTGTCACTCTCCTGATACCATCTGGGAAGCGGTACCACAACATAAAAGCCAGGACCAAAAGGCTCCGGGACAGCTTCTTCCACCAGGCCGTCAGACTGATGAACTCACGCTGACCTGAGTGTGCTCTATATTACATTGTCTGTTTTATTTATTATAAATTGTTATAAATTACTATGATTGCACGTTGTACATTTAGATGGAGACGTAATGTAAAGATTTTTACACCTGATGGATGTAAGAAATAAAGTCAATTCAATTCAATTCCTGATTCCGTGTCTGAGCTGGTGGCCTCCGGGTGTCCTCCGTCAACAAGCTTCTTCCTTAGTCACCATCTGTCAGATTATAAAAACAATTAAAACGATCTATCAGACAGCTCCTGTACCCCTCCACCCCTGTTAAAACTCTCTGCTCAGCCCCTTCCCTATTCCCTTTCCCTTTCAGACTCCCGATGTGCCAGCAGATCCGAATTCACCGTGTGGACATTTCTACCCCACAGGAGGCTGTACAAACCCGTGTCCTTCTCTGATGCACAGCTCAGTGATCCCAATCCCTGTCTGCACTCGCAGCCCATGACGGTGACAGCTGTCCTAGACTCTGTAACTCACAATCTTGTAACACAGAATCTTGTTCACAGCAAGTTTAGACAGTCATTAATATGAAGAGAGAATTGTTGTTTCCTGAAAGGACAGGCGAGCGAAGCTGTCTGATCCAATTCACCAGATGGTCCGATGTTGACAAGTTAATGTGTCCCGGGACCCACTCATAACCCCGACCCACACAGACAGACAGACAGACAGACAGACTGTCCCTTCGCCCCAAACCCCCTGCAGAACCACAAGGAATTGATCCACGGCCCGGGCTCGGTCGCAAAGTGAAAACCGGGGCTGAGGAGAGCCCGGAGACAAACACCCCGCTGCCCACTCCACCAACAACACGGCACAGCCGGACACATCTCACAACACCGGATCCGCTCCCGATGAAACCCGAATTTAATTTTGTTGCTCCAGATCGGACCCAACAAAAGGTGTTTTAAAATTGAAGCGCCCCCCTCACGTGACGTCACACAACAGCCCCTCCCCACGCGCCTGACGTCACCCATGGTCTCCCCGTATCTGCATCTGCTGTCACGAGCACGGTGCCTTACGTCACACACGCGCTGCTGTGCTCGAGCTTTTTCGGTTTAACGGCTGAAATCGAGCCCCGCCCCGTCCCCGAACAGTCAACAGAGGAATTGAAATGATTGTACAGCTGCGCTATTCCCATTGGTGTGAAGCGATGTCAATCACTGGTTACACCCAATAGTGGAGGCGGATCAGCCGAGAGGGCGTTACCTCGTCTCCTGCTGCAGAGTGAACAGCCCGTCAAAGCGGAACAAATCCCAAAGTAAATGTCCGCTTTTTGATTTATTTCCATTTCCCTCCGAAGGAAGTTGGGGCGTTTGTGAAGCGTCTCCTGCGGCCGGAGTCTGATGTGTCGCTGAGAGGTAGGAGGAGACCGCTCGGCCCGTCGGTTTGATGCCGGTTCCCCGGGGAGGGAGAGGATGAAGACGGTGAGAGAGGGGGCGGACAGGATGTTTGTCCCGGTGGGGACAGGAGGGGCTCATCTGTGGAAATGTCTGAGCCCACGGTGGTGGCGATTCACCACATTGGGGGGCAAACACCGGCAGACTGTTGCCCTGCAAGCGGGGCCGATGGTCCGGGCAAAGTGGGAATTATTTGTGTTTTGTTGAGATTGCACCGGGAATATGGTGTAAAATCCCGCTCCCCACACTAACACGGGTTATACAGACCAAAGAACAAACTGCCGGAGGAACTCAGTGGGTCGGGCAGCATCTGTGGAGGGAAATGGACCGTCAACATTTCGGGCCGAGACCCTCCCTCTGGACTGAGAGTGGACGGGAAATAGTCAGAGAAAAGAGGTGAGGGGTGGGGATGGGGCAGGAGCTGGGGAGTGAGAGGTGGGTCCAGGTGAGGGGGAGGTGGGAAGGTGGAAATAGTGACAGGGGTGGGAGGTGAGTGGTTGGAGCAACACGGGGCTGCAGAAGATGGAAATTAATTCCATAGAGGATTAACAAAGAGGTTAGAGAGTATTTGTTATAGAGAGTGCAATGAAGATTCGCCAGACTGATCCCTGGAGTGGTAGGGTCATCATATGAAGAAAGATCAAATGTGATAACCCTTTCATTTCGAGAATCGAGGACCGAGGGGTGAACACATTGAAATGCACAACATCATTACCGGTTGAACCAGGGATCCCAGTCTCTGAAAAAGGGGGTGGACTGTCCGGGACTGAGATGAGGGGAAATGTCTCCACTCCGAAGGTGGTGAATGTCCGTAAATCCCCACCACAGAGGGCGGTGAAGATTCGGTGATCGTCCTCACATAAAACAGAGGCCGGCAGATGTGTGGAGACTGAAGGGATCGAGGAAATGAGGATCAGGCAGAAACATGTGGCTGAGATGGGAGAGCAGCCGCCATCTTGTTGATGGTTAGAGGGGCTGAATGGCCACCTCCTGCTGTTTCTCACTTGGTGTTTCAGTGTTCCTGTCCAGCGAGGCCGGAGGAATGTGAATAGAAATTAGTGTTTATAAACACAGACTGATTTAAATGAAACCTGCACATTTCCAGTTTGTGTCTGAAAAGTTTGTTTGATCAGGATGGAAATCGAGCCCATAACTCTGTGACCTGGAGGTGGAGGGAAAGGGACAGGGAAGATATGGAGGGATATGTAACTATGCAATAATGTGGGAAATGCGGCGGATGGGTCGGGCAGCGGGTGAGAGGCGAGGTGCAGAGTCACCGGTTCAGGTGGGAGACCCTCCACCCGTCACCTGATCCCGTTTCCTGTTCACATTTTCCCCGCAGATCTGCAGCATCTGCCGCTCACTGCTCTCCGTGTCCGTGTAGCTTCATCTTCTGCCCATTCAGACAAGGCAGTGAGATCCAGATCTGCCACGTCCTCTCGTTGTGGGTGGACAATATGTTTTTGTCTGCAATATTTTCAGCATGTTTCATTCCACTGTTTTTACCTGCTGAAGTGCAGCCAATGTTTCTGGGTGTATGACCTATTTATGTGAGAATTTAGCCTTTTCTATTTATCTGAGCTTCTCAGAAATGTGTGCAGTTTAGTTAAGTTTCACTCCAGAATTTCCAAAGCAACAACTCAGTCAGTCAAATAGTTCCACACAATTAAAATAGTTTATTTCATTTTCTTTTTAATGTTGTACTACTTACATAATTTAACTATTTAATATATATATATTCTTATTTCAAATCACAATTGTTAAAATCTATTGCTATAAATTCGGTTCTATTGCTGCCGCAGAGACAACGAATTTCATGACATTTGCCGGTGCTATTAAACCTGATTCTGATATTGATATGGGAGACCCACCACCGGTCACCTGATCCCAGTCACCGCAGATCGTAATGAGAGATTGAAGCCTTTTCCATTTATTTGCATTCTTCAGAAATGACAACAGTTAAGTTTCCTTCTGTGGCTCCAAAGCAGCTCAGTCTGTCTAATATTTCCACATGATTAAAATAGGGAATTTGTGTATTATCATCACGTACAGTGAAAATCTTGCCTGACCTACCTTCCACACAGATTGATACATTACGACAGTACATTGAGCTGATATATGACAAAACAATAACTGTAACAAAGCATTATGGCTGTAGAGAAAGTGCAGTGCAGATAGACATATGGTGCAGGGTCACGTCGAGTTACATTGTGAGGTCGAGTCCATTTTACTGGACTGGAGACCATTCATTTGGCTTATAACTGCAGACAGGAAGCCGTCCTTGAGCCTGGTGGTACGCGCTTTAAGGCATTTGAATCTCTTCCCCGATGGGGGAGCGGGTTTGCAGCAAGAATGTCCGGGTTGTGAGGATCTTTGAGTACATGGCCTGCTTTTCCGACGCAGGGGAAGTGTAGGAAGAGTCCATGGTGGAGAGGCTTGTTTCTCTGATGTTCTCTGCTCTCCAAAGTTCTCTGCAGTTCCTTGCAGTCATGGGCAGAGCAGTAGCCATATGAAGGCGTGAAGTATCGACAAGAAGCTCAGAGACCTCGGCCTTCACCCTGCCCTTGTGTAGCTGGATCCTGGACTTCCTGTCAGATCGCCGGCAGGTGAACTCCCTCACCTCTGTCTCTCTGACCCTCAGCACACAAACCCCACAGGGTTGTCTCCTTGGCCCTCTCCTTTACTCCCTGTGCACCCATGACTTGTGTCATCACCCACAGCTCCAATCTGCTAATTAAATTTGCTGACAACACTACATTAATTAGCCTAATCTCAAACAATAACTTTCAATCGATCAAATGCCTCCTGACAAGGCTCGGTCCAAACAAACTTTTCACCCTTCTTCAGGAGATTAGTCAGAGGAAGAGCGATATCAGCAAAGTTCTTACAGAACTTATGATAATATCCAACCATTCCCAGAAATCTTCTAAGAGGCTTCTTACTAGTTGGAATAGGAACTTCAGAAATTGCCTGAACAGGAGCCAACTTGCCTCGACCTACTACATAGCCAAGATAGGTCACAGTGGCATGGCCAAATTCACTCTCAGCTAAGTTAACTGTAAGGTTGGCCTGGGAAAGCCTGTCAAACAGCTTTTCTACTGCAGAGATATGCTCTTCCCAAATGTCACTCCCTGTGACTAAGTCACCAATATAGGCAATTGCGTGTTCTAACCCTCGAATTACAGAATCAATCATTCTCTGGAATGTTCCTGGAGCATTTTTCATTCCAAATGGCAAAACATTGTATTCATACAACCCAGAAGCTATCACAAATGCAGAAATTTCTCTACCTCTGTCTGTCAATGGAACATACCAATACCCTTTCAACAGATCAACCTTTATAAGAACTTCAGCTTTTCCAACTTTATCGATGCAATCATCCACCCTAGGGATAGAATAGGCATCCGTTTTTGTTACTGCATTTACCTTCCTATAATCAGTGCAAAATCTAACACTACCATCAGGTTTGGGCACTATAACACACGGTGAGCTCCAATCTGATTTTGAAGGCCTAAAAATACCATTTTTCAGCATATATTCAATTTGTTGCTCAGCCAATTTACACTTTTCTACGTTCATGTGATATGGGTGTTGTTTAATCGGTTTGGCTTGACCAATATCTACGTCATGTACTGCGACCGTCGTTTGCTTGGGAACACCGGGAAATAAATCTTTAAACTTCAGAATTAATTCCTTCAGCTGTTGTTCTTGCTTTGGCTGCAGATGAGCCAACTTGTTATCAATGTTTTCTAGAACAACCAAGTTCATTAGCCTAACTGGGACCATGTTTGGCTTGTAAAAAGTCTTAGGCTACGTCCACACTAGACTGGATAATTTTGAAAACGTCGGTTTGGCATAAAAACAATAGACGTCCACACCAGGTGATTTTCAAAATACCTCCGTCCACATTAGAATGGATATTTGGGTGAATCTCCTCCTACTGGACATGCTCAAGACACACAGAAAACAAGCGAAGAAAAAAAGGTGTACTTGGTGCGCATTTGTCCAGAAACATTTTCTGCAGCCATAGTCTCCTCACCGATGTAAGGGACGACAGCTACAACTAAATGGAATGAGGCTTGTTACTGGGCAAAAGTGACATTTGCTGTTACCTCATTTGTTTGCCTTTACCTTGGCCATGTCTTTGTGTATTATTTTTTCTGTGTTTAACATGTGCAATAGAATGAGTTACTGGGCAAAGGTGATAATTGCATCTATTGACTGTTTGCACAAGCAATACATTAATCACGTTACACGAGTGTGGTGGTGGACGAACCCAAGTGCCCACCACCCCCGAACAGTCAACAGAGGAATTGAATTGATTACAGAGCTGCGCTATTCCCATTGGTGCGAAGCGATGTCAATCACTGGTTACACCCAATAGTGGAGGCGGACCAGCCGAGAGGGCGTTACCCCGTCTCCAGCTGCAAATCCCAAAGTAAATGTCCGCTTTCTGATTTATTTCCATTTCCCTCCGAGGGAAGTTGGGGCGTTTGTGAAGCGTCTCCTGCGGCCGGAGTCTGATGTATCGCTGAGAGGTAGGAGGAGACCGCTCGGCCCGTCGGTTTGATGCCAGTTCCCCGGGGAGGGAGAGGATGAAGACGGTGAGAGAGGGGGCGGACAGGATGTTTGTCCCGGTGGGGACAGGAGGGGCTCATCTGTGGAAATGTCTGAGCCCACGGTGGTGGCGATTCACCACATTGGGGGGCAAACACCGGCAGACTGTTGCCCTGCAAGCGGGGCCAATGGTCCGGGCAAAGTGGGGATGGGAGTGGTGTTGGGGGCCCGGGTCTTATTGAATGACAGGACGGTGTAGAGGGGCTGAGTGGCCTTATCCTGTTCCTGGTGTCTGTGTGTTCAAATACAAGGAATAACCAGACCCTTCCCGGGCCTGCAGGATGTCCCAGTCGGTGTTGTAGGGACCGGTGCTCGGAGCCCAGTTGTTCCCAAACTGTGTCAACTATTTGGCTGAGAGACCATATCCAACATTTCCAAATCTGATACTGACACGAAATGTGTGTTCATAGAAACATAGAAAACCTACAGCACAATTCAGACCCTTCAGCCCACAAAGCTGTGTCGAACGTGTCCTTACCTTAAAATTACCTAGAGTTACCCATAGCCCTCTATCTCTCTAAGCTCCATGTACCTGTCTAAAAGTCTCTTAAAAGACCCTATCGTATCCGCCTCCTCCACCATTGCTGGCAGCCCATTCCACACACTCACCACTCTCTGAGTAAAAAACTTTCCCCTGACAATCTCCTCTGTCCCTACTCCCCAGCACCTTAAACCTGTGTCCTCTTGTGATAGCAATTTCAGCCCTCGGAAAAGCCTCTGACAATCCACGCGATCAATGCTTCTCATCATCTTGTACACCTCTATCAGGTCACCTCTCATCCTCCAGCTTGAACTCCATCTGTCACTTCACAGCCAAGTTTTGCATCCTATCAAAGTCCCGCTGTAACCTCTCCTCCGTCACTCCAAGGAGAAAAGGCCAAGTTCACTCAACCTATTCTCATAAAGCATACTCCCCAATCCAGGCAACATCTTTGTAAATCTCCTCTGCACCCTTTCTATGGTTTCCACATCCTTCCTGTTGTCAGGCAACCAGAACTGAGCACAGTACTCCAAGTGGGGTCTGACCGGGGTCCTATATAGCTGCAACATTACCTCTCGGCTCCTAAATTCAATTCTGCGATTGATGAAGGCCAATGCACCATATGCCCTTTTAACCACAGAGTTAACGTGTGTAGCAGCTTTGAGTGTCCTATAGACTCGGACCCCAAGGTCGCTCTGATCCTCGACACTGCCAAGAGTCTTGCCATTAATACTATATTCTGCTATCATATTTGACCTACCAAAATGAGCCACTTCACACTTATCTGGGGTTAACTCCATCTGCCACTTCTCAGCCCGGTTTTGCATCCTATCAATGTCCAGATGTAACCTCTGACAGCCCTCCACACTATTCACAACACCCCCAACCTTTTTTGTCATAAGCAAATTTACTAACTTCCTCATCCAGGTCATTTATAAGAAGAGTAGGGGTCCCAGAACAGATCCCTGAGGCACACCACTGGTCACCGACCTCCATGCAGAATATGACCCATCTTCAACCACTCTTTGCCTTCTGTGGGAGAGCCAGTTCTGGATCCACAAAACAATGTCGCCTTGGATCGCATGCCTCCTTACTTTCTCAGTGAGCCTTTCATGGGGTACCTTGTTAAAGATCATCTGAAAACCCAGGCAAACAACATCCACTGCCTCTGCTTTATCTATCCTGCCTGTTATTTCCTCAAAGTATTCCAAGTGATTTGTCAGACATAATTTCCTCTAAAGGATTCCTGCTGACTTTGGCCAACTTCATCAGGCGTCCCCAATTACAGTACCCAAAAAACTCACCCTTAATACACTCCATCATCTTCCTGACCACTGTGGTCAGCCGAACTGTCCTATAACTTTCTTTCTTCTGCCTCCCTGTCTTAAAGAGTGGAGTGACATTTGTACTTTCCAGTCCACCAGAACCGTTCCAAAATCTAGTAATTGGTGATAGTTAATTACTCATTACTTTAAGAGAAAATTAAGGGGGAAATTATCTGTTCAGAGGCGGGAAGAGTGTGCAACGAGCTGCCAGAGCAAGTGGCAGGGACGATTTTAACCTTTAAGAGAAGTTTGCTTTGGTGCATGGATGAGAAGGATATGGAGGGCTATGGTCCAGGTGGAAGTTGTTGGAACTCAGCAGATTAATGCTTTGGCACAGACTAGATTGGCCGAGTGGCATTTTCCTGTGTTGTGGTGTTCTATGACTCTAATGCCTTCCCAATCTCTTCAGCTACCTCTTTCTGAATCCTGGGGTGTTCACCTTCTGGTCCAGGAGTCTTATCTACATTCAGGCCTTTTAGCTTCCAAAACACATTCTCTCCTTGGTAAAAGCATGTCTCCTCACTTCTGCCCCAGATACTCCCCAATGTTTGGCATTTATGTAATAAATTTAAAGACACAATTGTAGTGTGTGACTTCAGTCTGCAGGAGAATTGGGAAAGTCAGACTTGTGTGAGATCGCAAGGAGGGTATGCATTGAATGCTTACAAAATGGCTTTATAGAGCAGCTGATGTTTGAGCCTACTCGGGGAACTGCTATCTTAGATTGCATGTTGTGTAAGATGTGGTTAATGTAAAGGAATCATTAGAAGGCAGTGATCATAATATGATTGAATTCCTACTGCAATTTGTGAGGGAGGAGCATAGGTCACATGCATAGTATCGCAATGGAACAAAGGGAATTAAAGAGGCATGAGAGAGGTGTTTCCCCAGGTGGATTGCAGAAGGATACTGGTGGGGATGACGTCAGAGCAGAAATGGCTGACGTTTCCGAGAATAGTTCATAATGTACAGGATAGATATGTCCCGACGAAGTAGCTCTCAAACAGCGGGGCTAGGCTACCGTGACTGACAAAGGAAGTTAAGGACTGTATAAAAGTGAAGGAAAGTGCATATAAGGTAGCAAAAGTGAGTAGGAAGTTAGATAATTGGGTAGCTTTTAAAATCCAAAACAGGCAATGAAAAAAAGCTATTTGAAGAGAGCAAACTAGACAATAATATAAACCATTATAATAGTGGTCTCGGCCTGAAACGTCGACTGCACCTCTTCCTAGAGATGCTGCCTGGCCTGCTGCGTTCACTAGCAACTTTTATGTGTATTGCTTGAATTTCCAGCATCTGCAGAATTCCTGTTGTTAATAGTGAATTATTATCTGATTGGGGAGAAGGTTCAAACAACAGAAGTACAGAAGGGAATATGAGTCCTTGGGGCAAGACTCCCAGAAGGTTAATTTACAGGTTGAGTCTGTGGTAAAGAAGGCAAATGCAATGCTGGCATTTAAAGTGAAGTAGAAAATATAAGCAAGGAGATAATGCTGATAATTTAAAAGGCACAACTTAGGCTGCACTTAGAATATTTTGGACCCATATCTCAGAAAAGGTGTGTTGTTATTGGAGAGAGTCCAGAGGATACTGAAGAAGATGATTCCGGAAATGAAGGGGTTAAAATATGAGGAGCATTTGCCAGCCTTGGGCCTGTACTCCTTCACTGACACATGTTTAATAAGTGCAGATGATGGGGGGTAAATCTCACTGAAACCCACCGAATGTGGAAAGGTCTGGATAGGGTGGATGAGGAAAGGACTTTTTGTATGGTGGGGGTAGCCATAACAGAGGGCACAGCCTCAAAACTGAGGAGTGACCTATTAGAGTAGTTAAGGAGGATTTTATTTAGTCAGAGAGCAGTGAATCTGTGGAATTCTCTGACACAGGTGGCAGTGGGGGCCAAGTCTGTGGCTACATTTAAGGCAGAAGCTAATAGTTTGCTGATCAGTCAGGGCATTACAGGATATGCCGAGGAGGCAGGTGCATGGGGCTGAGTGAGAACCAGGATCAGCCGTGATAGAACAGCGGAGCAGACTCGGTGGGGCTGAATGGCCTAATTCTGCTCCTATGTCTTATTGTCTTATACTGCTCGTGTTTTACACAGTGAATACTGACACAAAATACTCATTACGCTCGGCCGCTATTTCTTTGCTCTATTACTGACTCTCCAGCATCATCTTCCAGTGGTACAATATCAACTCTCCCCTCTCTTTTACTCTTTATAGACCTGAACAAAAACCTGCCAAACAGAGCTCAGGAGTTAACAAATACAACAAAGGCAATAAACACTTTCATCAATATCGACATTGACTTTTTTAATGAAAATATCTTGGTCCCATTTCAATCATTAAAATTTACAAAGATAAATAAGAACTTTAGAAAAGACTATTTATATTCAAACCCACTTAGATTAACACTACCTTGGACAGAAGGGAGAAGAGAAATAACACACATGAAAAAAAAAATCACACAACAGTCAGATAAAACTTGTAAGTATATATTTTCATCAAAAATGAACAGGATTCAGCACTCCAGGTGTGTGTATGCAATCGTGATAAGAAATACAGACCAGAAAACTTCAATGAGAGGACAACTCAGAAAAATGAATCATCACTATGGAAGAAAACATTAACCAGTGGAACGAGTATGACCCTCCATGGGAGACATCCCAACGATCTGAGCAGATGAGATGGTGACAAGGAAGCATCGAGCACCTGACTGAGAGTTGGAGAACTCTTCCCAGAAACAGAGGGAGTCCTTGCAGAAATACAGGACAAGGTGGTTAACAAAAAGAAAGAAAAAAAATCGAAAATACATGAAATACAAACAAACAAGGCAATAAGTGCAGAAAATGCCAAGAGAAAGCAGACACAATCCAACACATGCCAGGATCCTGCAGAAGTTCAACTCAATCTGATTACTTACAGAGGTACAATAAAGTGGCAAATATCATTCACTAAAATTTTGCTTTAAAATACAAACTCATGAATGTCCTCCATCACTTCATAAAGGTACCATAAATTCAAGCCTGATCCAGTTTTAGAGTCAAAATCTTACAAATCATATGATAATAAATACATTATTTCAGATAGGACCATCCATAAAATCATCCGGATATAATATTATAGGATAAGCAAGCAGGAACAATTCACTCAATAGATATAACCATTCCCAACACACATATGTCCCTCGACCAGAGGAGCACCTCACCACAGATATTGTTTGTGTCATCAGTCAGACAACCGAAAGATTTTCTCTGTCAATCAGCTTCCAAATGTTGTTACTCTGTCATTCGTTGCTACGCCCCGTTGCTGATTCCCTTCTCCTCATTATAGGTTCTTACCCCAACCATCGTCCAGAGCCCCAAACTCTGCCCTGTGCAGACCTGCCTCTGGCTTCTGACGCTGCTTCATTGAAAATCCAACTAATAGTTTCCCATTCTGCTTTCAGTCTTTAGAGGACAGTGGTGTTTTCTAACAATCCTTCTGAAGCAGAGAAAATGACCCATAATGTGGAAATGAGTCATGATTAAGGAGGTTAATAACCAATGTCATTCTTCCTCAGCCCAGAGATTAGAGGGACGAAGAACATCTCAGACAGAACTGCAGTCAGCTCAACTTCTTCAGACTGCAGAGAATGCAAGAAAACCTCTTCATCCACAGAGTGGTGACTGTTTGGAACCAATCACCAGTGGGAGAGCGAGAGATGAACAACAGGGCAGGATTTAAAAGGACTGCCGTGGAACTGAATCACTGGCAGGGTCCAGCCAGCCTCAGCTGATTCTCTGCTGTAAACTAGGTGTGTTATAAATTCACTAAGTACCAGAGACAGAGTTTAAAATAGAAATGACTTATTTGTCTCAGATCCAGAATTTTAAACTCCAGTCCCATTAAAGGTGAATATGCAGCAGAAGAAACTCTTCCCATGCCCAGTGACCAGAGTGCAGAACTGGGTGTGGTGACCAGCAGCAATAATTGCAGAGTTCAGCACCGATAGTCATTCTCGAAATTGTATTCAGCAATGGTGATGGACAAATATCCAGCAAGCAGCTTATTGAAACTTTCTCCCCAGTGTGAACCCGGTAGTGTGTCACAAGTGTAATATGCTGAATACGCTGTAAGTTTCACTGCTAATGTAATGGCCTCTCAGGAATGTTTCACTGCTGAGGTAATGGCTTCTCTGAAGCAGCCATGTTTAGGTAATGACTAGAGATAACAGGGTTTTGAAGTGCAGGGCTATCCAATGACAAAAATGTTCTTTCTTGTGAGTCTGGAAGAGAGATTTCATGGTCTTTTGCTGGGGAGAGATGAGAAGGCACGAATGGTGAGAGTGGGCCCTTTTTCTTTTTTTTTTGTTTACTTTACTAACCCTATAGTCAAAGTAAGTATTATAAAGAGCAATCGTTTAATCACATATTGTGTACCATTTGTTATTTTGGGGTACTGATTTGTAACAGGGGACACATCACCCAGCATCCACCCAAACGAGATTTCGTAACTTGCCCGGGCTGGGAGGCTATCACCCCTTATATTAAGCTGCTAGCTGAAGCGAGAGTTACATAAGCTTAGATGGCTGAGTGAATCGCTTCCCACATTCACAACAGGTGAACAGCCTCTCCCCAGTGTGAACTCAATGATGCACATTTGATTGATTTGGCTGAAAGACTCTCTCCCCAGAGATTGAGCAGGTGATCGGCCTCTACCTAGTGTGAACTCGCTGGTGTTTATGTAGTTGTGATGACCAAGTGAATCCCTTCCCACACACAGAGCAGGTGAATGGCCTCTCCCCTGTGTGAACTCGCTGGTGTCTCTGTAGTTGAGATAACCGAGTGAATCCCTTCCCACATACTGAGCAGATGAACGACCGCTCCCCAGTGTGAACGAACCGGTGTTCTTGAAGGTGGGATGACTGAAAGAAATCTTTCCCACAGTCTGAACAGGTGAATGGCCTCTCCCCAGTGTGAACTCGCTGATGTACCTTCAGTTGAGATGAGAAAATGAATCCTTTCCCACAGACTGAGCAGGTAAATGGCCATTTCCCTATGTGGGCTGACTGGTGTCTCAGTAGCTGAGATGATAAAGTGAATCCCTTCCCACAGAATGAGCAGGTGAACGGACTCTCCCCAGTGTGAACTCCCTGATGTACCTTCAGTTTAGATGAGCAAGTGAATCCCTTCCCACATTCAGAGCAGGTGAATGGCCACTCTCCGGTGTGAACTGACTGGTGTCTCAGTAGATGAAATGACTCAGTGAATCCCTTCCCACAGTCCGAGCAGGTGAATGGCCTCTCCCCAGTGTGAACACTCTGATGTACCTTCAATTTCGATGACTGAGTGAATCCCTTCCCACAGTCTGAGCAAATGAATGGCCTCTCCCCAGTGTGAACTCGCTGATGTACCTTGAGTTGAGATGAGCAAGTGAATCCCTTCCCACAGTCTGAGCAGGTGAATGGCCTCTCCCCAGTGTGAACTCGCCGATGTACCTTCAGTTTAGATGACCAAGTGAATCCCTTCCCACAGACTGAGCAGGTGAACGGCCTCTCTCCAGTGTGAACTCGCTGGTGTGCCACTAGGGTGGATGACTGAGTGAATCCCTTCCCGCAGTCTGAGCAGGTGAACGGCCTCTCTCCAGTGTGAGCTCTCTGATGTACCTTCAGTTCAGATAACCAAGTATATCTTTTCCCACAGACTGTGCAGGTGAATGGCCGCTCCTTGGTGTGAACTCGCTGGTGAGTCATTAGGTCAGATGACCGAGTGAATCCTTCCCCACAAATTTAGCAGATGACCAGCCTCTGCCCAGTGTGAACTGACTGGTGTGTCCACAGGTGGGAAGACCGACTGAATCCCTTCTCACACACAGAACAGATGAATGGCCTTGTCCCAGTGTGAACTTGCTGATATTCCTTCAGTTGAAATGAGGGACTGAATCCATTCCCAGTGTCTGAGCAGATGAATGGGATCTCTCCTGTGTAAAATGACGGGTGTGCCAGTCGGTCAGATGAGCGAGTGAATCCCTCCCCACAGGCTGAGCAGGAAGGATGATCGAGTGAATCCCTTGCTCCACTTCTTAAATATCTGGACAGAGACAGAAAAACTGGTGTGTTGTGTTTGAGATTCCCGTAGACAAGTTCCTTGTCATTTTTAACCTGTAAAAAGATTTACAAAATCCATCAATGGGTTTAGGACAACACTTCAGATGAGATCACTTGAATCATCAAGGTGCAATCTGGAATCACACTGTTACTGTGAGGTTCAACCCAAGTTGGAGACAGAAATCATCTTCTAACTGGGCACAGTGCTGGTATCTGGAATGACCATCAAATTCTCTGATGCTATTCCTGTCTCTATAAGAATGGGGCATTTCTGCCATCTCCAATCTGTGTCCTGGTTCAGTTTGACTCTCTCCATTGGTATTATTCCCTGTTCACACTGAACTGCCCCACAGTAACTGAAACAATCAAATGCAAATTAGCCCGCAGCGCACTCCACGCACCCACCACTCTCTGTGTAAAAAAACTTACCCCTGACATCCCCTCGGTATCTATTTCCAAACACTTTAAAACTATGCCCCCTCATGTTAGCCATTTCAGCCCTGGGAAAAAACCTCTGACTATCCACACGATCAATGCCCCTCATCATCTTATACATCTAAAAAAGTTCTAAACATAAACAAGGAAATTAAACATTGCTTTGAGGATTTTCCGGAAGTATACAGAATTATGAGGGTACAGATAAGGTAAATGCAAGCAGTTTTTTCCACAAGGGTTGGGTGGGATGACAACCAGAGGTCAAGGGTAAGTGCGGAAGGTGAAAATTTAATGGATCTAGTGGAAAAACTCTTTACTGAAATGGTCGTGAAAGTGTGGAATGAGATGTCAGCACAAGTGGTGAATATGAGCTCGCTTTCACTATTTCAAAGGCGTTTGGATGGGAGCCTGGATGGTAGGGGTATGGAGGGCGATGGTCCCGGTGCAGGTAGATGCATTAGACAACTTAAATGTTTTTTTGGCATTGACTAGATGGGCCAAATGGCCTGTTTCCATACTGAACTTCTCCATGTTTCTATGACAGAGAAGCTGGTCAAACTCGTTTGGAAGGGAAAAGGTAGGAGTGACAACGGAGCAGCAAAGGCTGGAGTTTCTGGAAGCAATTGGGGAGGTGAGTGATCGATACATCCCAAAGAAGTGGAAGCATTGGAAAGGCAGGAGGACACAACCATGGCTGAAATGAGAAGCCAAAGCCAACATAAAAGCCAAAGAGAAGGCAAAATAATGAGCAAAAACTATTGGGAAGCTTTTAGAAACCAACAGAAGGTGACTAAAAAAAAAGTCGGATGAGCTCAGGGCGTGGAGTTATGATATTGTAGTCATTAATGAGTCTTAGTAGCTCCGAACGGTCTGAGGCATTTAGAGGAACAAAATATCCCGGCCCTCAATATCCCTTGAAAACCAAGGTACCCTGCACCAGTTACCTTTCAACTTTTATTTTAGCAGGCACAAACAAACTCTACACATTCAAAATTTCACTTGTGAAGGCATCCCACTTACCAAGTACTCCTTTGCCAGAAAACAGCCTGTCCCAAACCACACTTGTCAGATCCTTTCAGATACCATCAAAATTGACCTCTCTCCAATTTAGAATCTCAACCCGTGGTCCAAACCTCTCTTTTCCATATTTACTTTGAATTTCATGGCATTATGATCACTAATTTCTGTCGCCAGCCCTGGATTGTTTCCTCACAGCTTATTGCACACTTCTACGTTAGGAATTCTACGTACTGATTAAGGGCACATTTGACAAACTCTACCCCATCTAGTCCTTTTACTGTATGGGAGTCCCAGTCAATATATGGAAAGTTAACATCACTTACTGAATCAACCTTTGTTTCTTGGCATGGTCTGCGATCTCTCTTCAAATTTGTTCCTCTAAATCGCTCAGACTATTGCGTGCAAACAAGTCCCAATAATTGCTACAATATCATAATTCCCTGTCCTGAGCTCATTTGGCTTTCCTACAATGTTTCTTGCATTGTGATATACACAGCTCAGCTCATTCATCACACCATGCTCAAACATTCGATTGCTGACTCTATCTGAGGCCTGTACAACATCTGACTGGTGTCAAGAAAACAAACTCTCCCTCATTGTCACAAAAACAAAGTAGCTGATTGTGGACGACGGGAGGAATGGAGACAGGCTGATCCCTATTGGCATCAATGGATTTGGGGTTGAGAGGGTGAACAGCTTTAAGTTCCTCGGCATAAACATCACTAAGGTTCTCACATAGTCTCTGCATACCGGCTGTGTTGTGAAAAGAGCACAACAGCTCCTCTTTCACTTCAGATGGTTGAAGACATTTGGGATGGAGCCCCAAATCCTAAGAACTATCTACTGGGATACAACTGAGAACATCCTGACTGACTGCATCACAGCCTGGTCTGGGAACTGTACTTCCCTCAATCGCAGGAACCTGCAGAGAGTGGTGCGGACAGCCCAGCGTGTCTGTAGATGTGAACTTCCCACTATTCAGGACATGTGCAGTGACAGGTGTGTAGAAAAGGCCCAAAGGATATTGGGGACCCAAATCACCACAACCACAAACTGTTCCTGCTGCTACCATCCAGGAAACAGTACCACAGCAAAAGGACAAACAGGCTTTGGGGCATCATCTTCTACCAGGCCATCAGACTGATTAATTCATGCTGATACAATTGCATTTCTGTGTTATATTGACTGTCCTATGTACAAACTATTTATAATATATTACACATTGCACATTTAGACAGAGACGTAACATAAAGATTTCTAATCCTCATATATATGAAGGATGTATGTGATAAAGTCAATTCAATTCAATTCACTATCCACTATCTGCTCTGTCATTCTGGCTCCCATTCCCCCTACAACTTATTTTAACCACATCACCCCTCCCCCCACACCAGCACTAGCAAGCCTTACCACTAGGATATTAGTCCCCTCTTGTTCTGTTCCCCTAACTAACGAATCCCCTATCACCCCTTTGACTTTCCTCTGCCAGATAATCTCCCCGTAACAGTTTCTAAAGGGGCAGAGACCCTATAAAGAAGGAGGGGGGAGGGTGGGAAGTTGAAGGCTGGTAGGTTCCAGGTGAAAAACCAGTAAGGGGAAAGATAAAAGGGTTGGTGGGGGGGAGCAGGGAGGTGATAGGCAGGAAAGGTGAAGAAGGAATAGGGGAAAACACTATGGGTAGTAAAAGAACCACCTCAACTCTGCTTCCCATTCCCATTCAGATATGTCCATACATGGCCTCCTCTACTGCCATGATGAGGCTAAACTCAGGTTGGAGAAGCAGCACCTCATAACCGTCTAGGTAGTCTCCAGCCCCTTGGTATGAACATAGAATTCTCCAACTTCCGGTAATTCCCTCTCCCTCCCTTCCTCTATCCCTATATCACTCTGCCCCCTCCCCCAGCTGCCTATCACCTCTCTCATGGTTCCGCCTCCTTCTACTACCCATTGTGTTTTCCCCTATTCCTTCATCACCTTGCCTGTCTATCACCTCCCTGCAACCCCCCCCCCCACCCCACCCCTTTATCTTTCCCTTTACTGGTTTTTCACCTGGAACCTACCAGCCTTCTCCTTCCCACCCTCCCCCCACCTTCTTTATAGGGCCTCTGCCCCTTCCCTCTAAAGTCCTGATGAAGGGTTCCGGCCCGAAAAGTCGACTTATCATTTCCACAGATGCTACCCGGCCTGCTGAGTTCCTCCAGCGTTTTGCGAGTGTTGCTTTGACCCCAGCATCTGCAGAGTATTTTGTGTTTACTCTGTGATGGCTATTTAACCTCATTCCCCTTCCTGACTCACAGAAAACCTGTGTCCTGCACCTTGGGTGCAACTCACCTCTCTTCATGTCATATCTATCACCCCCTCCAAATCCTTGGGTGCAACTCACCTCTCTTCATGTCATTATCTATCACCCCCTCCAAATCCTGGATGATCCGGAATTCACCGTTTCAAGTTCAACTCCTTGAGTGCAGGGTTACAAGCCACAGCTGGATGCACATCTTGTAGGTGAGGGCATCAGGGATACTGGAGGTCTCTCCACCTTCCCACCAATGTCCCCTCTAATTTGTAATGACCAGTCTGCACGTAAATCTTGTACTGTGCATTTTTCACCCAGTGACAACATATGCACAGTAAATTTTATTTCGAGAGGTATTCATTTTAACAGCCAGCAAATCACTGTTGATAAGAACTTTGATCTCCTCTGGGTATGATTGAGTTCATCTGCACTCTCACACAACCTATGTAGCAGGCCTGTACTGGGTAATGAAGGATTTTCTCACCAGAGATTTTGCACATTGTCCATATGTGGTTTGCTTGCTAAATTATGCTTTAAAAAGTCAGATTTCAAAATATCACTCCACTTCTCCCCACTTGCAAATTCTCCAGCAACTTTTGCATCACCGCAATACACACAGGTAACAGCAGTTTCTGTATTGTACATAAATATTTCCCCTGAAGCCTCCGCCAAATGACTGACTGTGGTGAACTCATTGATGGTGCAGTAATGCCAGTGAATATAAAGGGAAGCGCAGTAGTCTGTCTCATTCGAGTCTGGCACATTTGTGATGTGAAAGCTATTTGTTGCCCAGGGCAAAGGTGTTTGATATCATTATCTTCACAGAGTGAATCGGTCAAAACATGTCCTCACGGGTAGAAAGGTCCGGAACAAGAGGAGGTAGAACAAGCAACACACACAAAATGCTGGAGGAACTCAGCAGGCCAGGCAGCATCTGTGGAAAAGTGTACTAATGCAGAATTCCGGCATTTTGTGTGTGTTGCTTGGATTTCCAGCATCTGCAGAATGTCTCTTGTTTGTGATTGGAGGTAAAATAAAGGTGATTATCAGAACTGGCGATGTAAAAGATTTTGTTCCCCTTCTCCGAGTTCCTAACCCTTTGATGGCTGGAGCTCAGCTCTGTCTGAGAGATCCATCGGCTCCCATTCCCTCATCAGCCTAAGCTCCCCGGGTTCCGTGCAGGGATCGTGGGGCTGAGAGAGAGAGAAGAGAACAGGGCTATCCCGCGATCGCGGGACACATTTTCCGGGAGTCACAGCAATTGCCCCTCAATCGGTAGTGAAAACGGGCGCACGGAGAAACACTCACCGGCAGCGATATCCGAGGCCTTTTGTGTACTGCGCATGCGTGATATTTGGGACCATCCGCAACCCTGACGCCTGCGCATTCGATCGGTGCTTCAGCGACAGCGATAATTGTAACGCAGAGCTTTCAAGCTAATCACGGAGCCATTGAAAGTTTCCGCGCGGTTCAAGTACATACCTCAGTTGTTTTTTGTGTAGAAAACTCAGCACCTCTTTTAACGCAGAAAGCAGCTCTAATAAAACAATACACTTAATATCAGCAAACGTTCCGCGTGTTTAATGCCAAAGTAAAACGTTCTTACAAATGCAGATATAAAACACAAGAGATTCTGTTGTTGCTGGAGATGTGGACACATACACATAAAATGCTGGAGGAACTCTGCAGTTCAGGCAGCAACTGAGCAGAGGAGTACACAGCCAATGCATGCTGAAGGGGCTCGGCCTAAACGTTGTTTATTTGTTCCTCTCCACATTGGCTGCCTGATCTGTTGATTTCCACCAGTATTTTAAAGAAATTAACCATTTTTTGATCAACCAGTTTCCAAATGCTTTTGATCTTTCATTTGTAGGCACATCCTGCTGGTCTGATTCCTCTTCCTCCCCCTCCTTGTAAACTCCTGGCCGCATCTCTTCCCGGAGCCCCAAAGCCCTGATTCAGACTGGCAATTCTTTGGTTTCTGACTCTGCTCCATCGAAGATTCACTCTCTAGTCTGCTGTCAGACTTTAGCAGCGCATTGCAACAACCCAGCTGTCTGAGGCACAGTCGTTTGAAATTAGTGAAAATGACAAAAACGTTGAAAAGAGCAGGGAAGAAGGAGCTTAACCACCTTAGTCCAGAGCCCTGAAGAACGTTAAAACCACAGTGAGCACATTGTCTTATTCAGCCTGGAGAAAATCATGCAGGAAATTCATGTAGGTGTATAAGAGGATGAGAGGCATTGGTCGTGTGGATAGCCAGAGGCTTTTCCCAGGACTGAAACGGCTACCACGAGGGGGAATAGGTTTAAGCTGCTTGGAAGTAGGCACAGAGGAGATGTCAGAGCTAAGTTTTTTTAAACAAAGTGTGTGTGTGTGTGTGTGTGTGGAATGCACTGCCAGCGACGGTGGTAGAGACGGATACAATAGGGTCTTTTAAGAGACTCTTAGATAGGTACATGGAGATTAGGAAAATAGAGGGCTATATGGTAGGATAATTCTAGACAGTTTCTAGAGTAAGTTACATGGTTGGCACAACATTGTGGGTCAAAGGGTCTGTAATGCGCTGTAGATTTCTATGATTCCATGAAATTCAAGGGAAATCTCCTAACCCACGGTGTGGTGACCAGTTGCAACCTGTCATCACAGGGAGAATGAGGGGGAAATGGCAGGGATAGATTTTGATAAACTGATATGGAACATAAACATAGGTAGACACCAGAGGGGCCGAGTGGCCTCTCTAGTGTACATCGTGAATGTGGTAGAGACAGGAAGTACCTGAGAAATGGGATTTGATACAGAACTGTTTTATCTTTCACAGATCCACAATATTAAACATCAGTCTAGTTTAAGGCTAACATCAGCAGAACAGACTCCCCCAGTGCTCAGTGACCAGGGTTCAGTACTGGGTGCGATGAGCATCCGCAATAACTGCAGAATCTGACAGTAACAGCCCCTCATGATCCTGCAGCTGCCTTCAGTCACCGTGAAGGTTAAACATTTAACACAGAGCTGATTTGATCTTCCTCCCTGATACGAAGTTGCTGATGTTGCAGCAGCTGGGATGGTTTAGTAAAACTCTTTGCTCACTCCGGACAGAAATGTGGCCTCTACTTATTGTGGGTTAACTGAATGAGTCGCTTCGCACACACGGAGCAGGTGAACGGCCGCTTCCCAGTGCGAAGCTGCTGGTGTATCTGCGATGTCCGACTAAATTCCTTCCAAAATGAGAGCCAGTGAATGACATCACACTGCTATCAACGTCATGGCAATATATCCAATCAGATCACGGACATGGACACGTGATCGGGGTCTCCTTGTAGCGACTGGGGCGCTGTCTTCTCCAGCATCTCCGCCTCCACATTCAAGGATCGGCGGCATTCAAGCGCTGGTGAACTGACAGAAACAGCGGAACTAACGGGCTGTAGTGTTTGTGATTCCCATGCACAAATCCTTTGACTTTTCTACACTGTTAAAAGTTTATAAAGCACGTCAGTGGGTGTAGGACAACATTTCAACTCAGATAATTTTAGTCTCCATGGTTAGTTCTGATATAAAAAATACTGTCACAGCTCAAAACAAGTTGGAGGAACAAGAAACACACACAAAAAATGCTAGTGGAACGCAGCAGGCCAGGCAGCATCTATAGGAAGAGGTACAGTCGACGTTTCGGGCCGAGACCCTTCGTCAGGACTAACTGAAAGAAGAGATAGTAGAGATTTGAAAGTGGGAAGGGGGAGGGGGAGATCCGAAATGATAGGAGAAGACAGGAGCGGGAGGAACGAGGCTAAGAGCGGGAAAGTTGATTGGCAAAAGAGATACCAGACTGGGGAAGGGAGAGGATCGTGGGACGGGAAGCCTGGGGAGAGAGAAGCGGGGAGGGGACCTCGGAGGTTGGAGAGCAGACAAGGAGTTATGGTGAGAGGGACAGAGGGAGAAAAAAAAGAGAGAGAGAGAAAAGGGGCGAATAAAAATATATTAAATAAATAAATAAATAACGGATGGGGTGTGAAGGGAAAGAGGAGCATGAACGGAAGTTAGAGAAGTCAATGCTCATGCCATCAGGTTGGAGGCTACCCAGACGGAATATAAGGTGTTGTTCCTGCAACCTGAGTGTGGCTTCATCTTGACAGTAGAGGAGGCCGTAGATAGACATATCAGAATAGGAATGGGAGGTGGAATTAAAATGTATGGCCACTGGAATAACAAGAACCTTCTTGGGCCTGCAAGATGTCCCAGTCGGTGTTGTAGGGACCGGTGCTTGGAGCCCAGTTGTTCCCAAACTGTGTCAACAATTTGGCTGAAGGACAAAAAAACAAAAAAAAATGTATATTTATATCGTGAAAATGACACCAACTGTATATTAGATCCCGAGAGTTTCGGGAGTTTGGAAAAAAAATAAATAAGGGTGTCTGTGGATTTTTGTTTCCCGGGGTTTGTTTCCACGCCCTGATATCGATGGAGTGAAGCAAGAGTTCAGAGCAGACACAGCGGGGTCCGATACAGGTTAGACGGGGTAAGTTACAGGCGACACTCCGCTCTGGGACCATCAGCACCGGAACATTTAGAATAACGCCGCAGTAATTCGGAGCGGGTCAGGGAGAATATTAAATAAAACCAACACGGGAACTTTCTGATCCGATCCCCTGACAGAGTGTGAAGGAACTGCGGCGAAGAGTAGTTGCAGAATTTAAAATATGCGAGCCGAGCCGGGTCCGTGTGGGCGGAAGTCGAGGAGGAGATCAATGCCTGTGAACGGGGGCAGTAAATCTGCAACGAGCTTTGGAAACTCTCCATGGACAAAGTCGGAGACGGCGGGACTAAGCGGTACCGGACAGTGTGAACAGATGTGACCGGATCGCGGGAATCACTGTCGCTGAGAAAGTTGCCGAGGCTTTCTCGGCCTTGCATATCAGTCAGAAACCTGATGGACAGAGATTTACACTGATTTCCAAAGCGTTCCCGGCCTCCTTCCCGAACCCTGCTCTCCGTGCAGCGCCCCGGACCGGAACGTTTCTCCCGGCATCGGCACGTTTGAGGCGCCGGCGATTCCTAGAATATGACTGGCTTTCTACCGTCCTCACGCCATTACTCCCGTTCGTGTTAATACTACTATTCAACGCTCTGACAGTCAGACACATTTTAGTGACCAGTCGCGTCCGTAAGGGGCTGAGGGATCAGAGCAAGGCGGAGAACCGCAGTGACCCGGAGATGGAGAGCAGGAGGAGGTCTGTGATCTTACTTCTCACCATCTCCGGAAGCTTCAAAATCCTGTGGTCGGTGAGTGTTGCCGAATTCCTTTATTACATTATTGCCGGACTGGATCAAAATAATTAGAACGATTCTGAATACATGTTTCAACACACCGGAGACATGCTGATGATATTAAGTTGCTGCACAAACACGTTTATTTATGGGGTAACTCAGTCCAAGTTCAGACAGCAGTTCATCAGCGTAACGAAATAATCCGTCCATCTCAATTATTCAATTAATTCATAAACATAATGTCTAAGTTCTTTTCAGAGGCGGTCGCAGTGTTTTCACACTTGACACTACAGAACTCGCGGTCATTGGAGAACATAGCCGCGGGTGGAATAGAACCGCTTTACAATCCGAGAGTGACAGGGCACGGCAACAGAACCTTCGGTGAACAAATCTCCCGACCTTTACCTCCTACCAATTATTAAACCCTTTCTACCTTTTATATCCGTGCTCTTGTCACAACCACAGCATTTTCCATAATGAATCCCATACCCTAATGTAAATTTCCTTTGATCAAGTGAACGGCAAAGCTGTTGCTCCTCGAGACTTGGAGGAAACTGAAACCCTAGCAGAAATACTTCCGTCGCTCCTGAGATCAGTTCGGGCTTGGTTTATGCTCGGATTGAGTAGGCAGCACGGCAAAGCGATTTAACTGTTTGAATTCTACATCGGCATGTCCTTTAACACGCGATGAGCAGACAACGTCCACATCCACAGATACCCTAACCTCAACATTCACTTGTCTCTCATAAGTTAGTATCAACTTTCTGATGAGTTTACCTTCACAGGGTTTGCCTCAACAAGATCCAATTATCTCCTGCAGAAAGTCTAAAGATGACTTGCATGACATTGTTAGGAAGATGTCATTTCCTGGGATGTTCATGAGGATGTAACAAAGAATTTCAGTGAACGCAACGCGGTAGAACCATCAATGGGCACTTTACCGAGGCGTTTGGCGAATTTCTGGCGGTTAATTCAGTCAGTCAAATGACAAGGAACATGACCATGAAACCACAGGATATCGGAGCAGACTTGTGCCCTTCGTTCCATCGATCTCCTCCAACTTTCCATCGCGGTTGATCTGTTCCTCAACACAAACTTCCTTCTCCTTCCCTAAAACCGTTAGTCCCCTAACCAATTAAGAACCTGTAAACATTCATCTTGGCCTACGCACCTTCATGGCATCGGGTTTGAGTCGGGAAATGAATGCCAGCATTACATTTGCCTTCGCTAGCACCGAATTAACCTGCGAGTTAGCCTTCAGGAAATCCAAAGCAAGACCTGTGAATCCGTATGCAGCTCGGATTTAACAATGTTCTGCTCAGTTAGAAACTTTTCCCTGCGCATTAATCATTCATTTCACGACACAATTCCATACGCTGTATTTCACCTGTCACTTCTTTATCCATTCTGTCAACTGACACCCTGACGGCGACAGTACTTGTCTCTACAAGTAGATCCTGTCCATCTGAATCCCATCCATTCGCTGACTGATCACTGTTGAAAAGCTCATCCACCAGTATCTGGCGTATCTCTGCATCAATATATAGCGATAGACTATTTACTACAGCAATCTCTGATCGTTTCCAATATCATTGTATCATTTCTTAATGCATGCATTACTAAATGAGAATAAAACAGGGCTGCGTGTCTTCATAATCTAAATAACATCCTTTGATAAGGATAGTCAGGATCGGAGGACACTCATGTAAAATTCCAACATCTCTTCCACTCTAATGACGACATTCTGTCAGATTGCACAGATCCCTGCAGTGAGCTCACAAACTATGCCCATCTGAAGAGTGACTGTAGATTTACTCATTTACACAGATGCTGCCTGGCCTACTGGATTCCTCCAACATGTTTGTGTATTGCTTTCGATTTCCAGCCTCTGTAGATTCTCTCGCGTTTGTAAATGTAGATGTGATGTATTCATTTAACACTTCATTCATTTTCCGTGTGTTCTGCACCTTATCACCATTGACGCTAGTGGCGTCCATTCCAAACCCAAGCATGAATTTGCCTAGTTACCCCCAAAATACATTACAGTGCAAAAGTAATTGGCACACTTACGTAGGTAGAGCGCCTAAGATTTTTGCACAGTACTGCATTTATCATTGTAGAGCAGAGAACGTGTTGGTAAATGGGTTTAACATTTTGTTCATGTCCTGTGGTTCTGCACTTTATCACCGTTGACGTTAATGGCGTCCATTCCACAGCCAGGCATGAAATTGCCTATTTACACCAAATATACATTACCGTGCAAAAGTCATTGGCAGATTTATATAGATAGGGCATGACTAAATGTCTCTCAGGTGCTCTCTGTTCCCTCCCCTCTATTCTCAACAATGATACCATTCTCACTGTCAGTCCACAATAGAGACCAGGTTTATCGGCACTCTCAGTTTTTTTTCTGTATATGCATGACATTTGCACAGCACCGTAAAGGGAGTCCTCTCGGTTTCTCTTATCTTTTCCAGTAGGGATATTTCATAGCGGCCCAGCACTGCTAATGTACTGCCACAACCCTTGTACTCCACAAGGAACTGCTCGGACCCAGCGAACTATCTCTGACCATATCCCGTCATTTTTCATGACGATGTCCTCAGTGACCATTGCCAAAGGCCTAATTTGGCCAGCCGGGATTATTAATCTAACATGAACATTGTGCCACTGACGACTTCTTAAAAATTCCACAGTTGTGCGCCGCCCGTTGATAATATAATATCGCGAGGTGCTCTCCGCTGTAATTTTAGAGGCTCTCTCCAGAGTCCAGCACGTAGATGCCATTATGAAGAATGCATGTCAGCACCTCTACTTTCTTAGAAGTTTTTAAAGATTTGGCATGTCATTAAAACATAGAAATGTTTCTGTGTGAATTTGTGGTGGAGAGTACATTGACGGGTTGCTTCATGGTCCAGCAAGGAATCACCAATCCCCTTCTACAGCAAACCTACAAAAAGCAGTGGATGTGCATTAACAGAGAGCTAATGGCGGGAGAGTTAGAAACAGAGGGACAATATAGTCAGAATCAGAACCAGATCTGTAAGCACCGGCGTGTGTTGTGGAATTTGTTACCCTAGCAGCAGAAGTTCAATGTAATCCATAATGTAGATGATAAATAAGTAAACAGATAAATAATTAACTAAATTACAGAATATGGGTGTTACAAGAATTACCCCTCGTAATAATGATCAGTGAGGCACAGAGAATCTGTATTTACTGACAAGTAACTTTTATTATTTCTACTAGAAGGTACGTGGGTTCACATTCATATCTACCTGCATGCACCCTACTAGAACCCCTGACAGTTCATGAGCAGACAACGAGGAGAAAAGGTATTACCCGCGAAAGTAGTATCCTGATTTGGCGTTTGTGTTCTGCAGGTGGTCTAAAGCCGTGTGAAAAGCCTTTGAGATTACGTCTGTCTTTGACCTATTGTGACAATAGGCAAATTGCAATGGGTCCAGGTACTTGCTGGGGCAAGAGTTCAGTCCAGTCATGACCAACCTCTCAAAACATTTCTTCACTGTAAATATGAGTGCTACCAGGCGACAGTCATCAATGAGCCTCACATTATTCTTCTAAGGCACTGGTATGATTGTGGCCGTTTTGACCAAGTGGGAAATTCCATCCGTAGCAGTGAGAGGTTGAAAATGTCCCTGAATACTGCCGACAGTTGGTTGGCACACGTTTTCAGAGCATTACGAATTATTCCATCCGGACCTTAGGTCTTCCAGACTTCACCCTCTTTATAGACAGCCTAACATTGGCCTCCGTGAGAGAGATCACACGGTCACCGGGTACAGCAGAGATCTTCACAGCTGCAGTTATCCATAGATCACTGCAGGTGTTCTCGCAAACTGATAGGGTGGTTAATATGATGTCATGAAAAAACTTCAATTACCCTGATGTACTCTAAACTGAGACCTTCATATTGCAAATGGGGTAGAATTTATTAGGTACATCTAAGAGAGTCACTTAAATCAACATGCAGATGGTTCAACACGAGGGAGAGCTGTACTGGATCTGGCGTTGCGCGATGCGCCTGGCCAGGAGACTGACCATTCAATGAGTGAACACAACTCTTTAAGTTTCAAGGTAATTATAGATAAGGATAACCACGGATTTTGCGGGAGAGTATTAAACTGAAGCAGGACAAATGACAAGATCACTGGGCAGAAACTAGATAGAGTTAATAGGGAACAGCTGTTTTTGCAAAGACTACATCCAGCACGTGAGGGATATTAAAGACCAACTACCCACAGTACAGGGCAGGGATGTTCCAGCCAGAGGGAAGGACGCGGATCATCGGGTTATTGGACCTTCAAGTTCGAGAACTTAGTGAACAAGAAATAAGAAAAGCATGTAATGCTTAGGAAGCTCGACTCAAATGGAGCCCTGGAAGGTTAATAAATATGCCAGCAAAGACCTCAAGAAGGAAATTAGGAAAGCCAGGAGAGGCCATGAAAAGTCCTTGGCAAGTAGGATTAAGGAGAATCCCAAGGCACTCTGTATACACGTCAAGAGCAAGAGGATAACTGAGGAAAGCAAGAGACCACCCAGGGATAAAGGCAGGAGGAAGCATTTGCTTGGATGTGAAAGATGTGGCTGAGCTCCTTAATGAATAACTTATATCAGTATTTGCCAATGAGAAGGATATGGAGGAGCGGATGTGGGACAGTGTCCAGATTTTTAATATGCCAAGGAATTTGGAAGTAAAGGAGGAAATAGTGGTCTCTTAATTAGAATTAAGCTGTTTAATTCCCCAGGGCCTGATAGGACATACCCCAAGTTAATGAGAGGCAAGTGAAGTGATTGCTTTGACCTTGATCATTATCTTTGTGTCTCCCTAGCGGCAGGCAGGGTCCTGGAAGACTGGCAGGAAGCTGATATTGATCCATCTTTCAAGAAGGGAACCAGGGATAAACTGGAAGCCATAGAAGGCGGAGTCTCACATCAGTGGTAGGGAATTCACTAGAGAGAACTCTTATGATTCTTACACGATATATGAATATTTGGAAACCCATAGTCTTATTAGGAAGAGCCAGCGTGGCTTTGTGCAGGACAAATCATGTGTTACTAACTTAAGTGCGTTTTCCGAAGAACTGGTGAGGGTGATTGGTGACGGTAGAATTGTGGATGTAATCTACATGGATTTTATTGAGGCAATTGACGGGGTTCCTTGTGGAAGGCTCTTTCAGAAGATTACGCCATTTAGATTCAGAACAGACTCACCCATAGAAGAAGTGGGTGGTAATAGGAGAGACTTCTACCAGCGGGAGGTCTGTGACTAGTGGTGTTCTACAGGGATATGAACTGGGACCTCTGCAGTTGGTGATGCATATAAACGACCTAGATGAAATGTACATGGGTGGGTTAGTAAGTACGCCACCGATACAAAGTTTGGTGGCGTGAATAGCGTTGAGAATGGCAAAGAACACATTGGGATATCCTGCAGAACAGTTACAGATATGGGTGGGGAAGTGGCAGATGGAGTTCAATGCAGCGAATGTGAGATGTTGCACCTTGGTGGTTCAAATGCAAAGAGATTGTACACTGTTAATGACAAGACGGGCAAGAACATAGGGATCTCGGTGTGCAAGCTCGCTGAAAATAGCTACAGAGGTTGATAGGGCAGTTAAGAAGGCAAATGGCATGCTTTCCTTTATTAGCTGAGATATTGCGTTCAAAAGTCAGAAAGTTATCCTACCCCTTTATAAAACTCTAATTAGGTCACATCTGGAGTAATGCACATAGATCTGGTCACGCCATTATCGCAAGAATATCGAGGATTTGGAAAGGGTGCACGAGAGGTTTACCAGGATATTACCTGGATTAGAGGGCATGAGCTATAATGAATGGTTGGACAGACTTGGGCTGTTTACTCTGAAGTGCTGAGGGGAAAACTGATCGAGGTTTATAAGATTATGATAAGCATAGAGTAGACAGACAAAATCATTTCCTCGGAGTGAAGTATCTAATACCGGAGGGCAGGCATTTCTTGCGAGAAGGAATACGATCAAAGGAGATGTGAGAAGCAAGTTCCTTTACAGAGATTGGTGGGTGGCTGGTATGCTCACCTGGGGTAGTGCTGAAGGCAGATACACTAGGGACTTGTAAGAAATGCTCAGATGAGCACATGAATGCGTAGAGAATGGAGGGGTATGGGCATTATGTAGGTATAAGGGGTTAGTTTTATTTGGTCAATTGGTTACTCATTTATTCAGTTCAGCACAATATTTTGGGCCAAAGTGTCAGTTCATGTGTTGTTCTGTTCTCTTTTCTATGTCTCTGTTCTATAACATTGTAACTCTACAAAATTTCAATGAGATTTTCAGTTCATTGTGCTGTTTTACCTATCGAGCTCCAGAACCTCTTCCAACATTTTTCGAATTTTGCCAGCCCATTCCTCATTTCCACAAAGGATTCTCACATCACTCCCTGGGACTGGGAGAGGTTCCCCATCACCAGGATGAAGAAGAGTGGGGAATCCTCTGTTGGGGTTCCCTTCTCTGTGAGCTCTGTGATTTCCTGTAAACAATGAAATTGTTGAACGACAGCCAGTGTGAAAGAGAATGGAGAGGACAATATCTTCTCAGCAATGGGACATCCCAGTGACTTTGAGCACAGGACTAGCCTCTTTATCCATTCTGTAAGTTTCTGGGATCAGTCATTAGCAGCAAACGCTGTCTGTGAAATTACAAACCAAAATATTATTTTTAGTCACAGAGCACAATGGCACAGAAACAGTCCCTTTGGGTCCTTCTAATTCATGCCAAACTGATTTTTTTCTGTCTATTTCACGGGCACCATGGCCCTCCATACACCTCCCATCTCGTAGCTATCAAAATTTCTGTTAAATATCGAATCAAGCCCGCATCTTCCAGTTCCGATCGCAGCTCGCATCAAACGCACGCCGACCTGTCGGTGAAGAAATGTTCTCTCAGGTTGCTCTGAAATATTTCACCTCTCGCCCTCAAAGCATGACCTCTGGGGCGTGGCAGAGAAGCTGGGGTGGTGAGCGAAGGCATGTTAGCAAGGGGGGGCTGAGTGCGGAGAAGGAAATAAAGATGTGTGTTTGTCTATCTTTAAAAAAAACTACTTGCTCCAAACTTACAAAGGATACCCCGTAGATTGTCAACCAAGTGGTCGATATAGATAACATGCTGCAATGTGTGTAACCCTGCTGCAAATCACTAGGCACGGTCCTCGTCCAAAAAAAAAGTCTCCCACCATTGCTCTGTACTTCTTGGCATCCCGCCAACAGTGCACTTATTTAGCCAGCTCTCCCTGGATCCCATGTGATCTAAAGCTGAAACTTATAAATAAAAGGCCTCTCTGATGCCCGTTTAGGCTGAGAATCAATTTTGAGTGTGGTTGGAGATGATCGGATGCACGTCAACTCTGGCAGGGTTTGCAAGACATTACTTCGTACAAAGCGAAACCTAACAACATGAATAGTAGCGATGCTTCACTACCAGACGAGATCAACGCCTTCTATACTCTCTTCGACAGAGAGAATATAACTACATCTGTGAAGATCCCTGCTGCACCAGGTGACCCTGTGATCTTTGTCTCAGAGGTCGAAGTTCGGCTCATTTCAGGAGGGTGACAGGCCCCGATGCAGTACCTGTACAAGGCTCTGAAAACTTGCGCCAACAAACTGTCCGAAGTATTCAAGGTCAATTTCAGTCATTCATTGCTGAAGTCGAAAGTTCCCAGGTGCTGCAAAATGGCAACAATTATACTAGTGCCCAGAAACAGGAGGGTGAGCTTCCCTGACGACTATCGTCCCGTCGCACTCACAGCCACAGTGATGAACTGCTTTGAGAGGTTGGTCATGGCAAGAATCAACTCCTGCCTCAGCAAGGACGGGGACCTACTACAATTTCCCATCGCCACAATAGGTTTACGGAGATGCAATCGCAATGGCTCTTCACACGAGCTTAGATCACCTGGACAATACAAACACCTCTGTCAGGATGCTGTTCATTGGCTATAGCTCAGCGTTTCACACTATCGTTCCCAGAGACCTGATCAAAAAGCTACAGAACCTGGACCTCTGTATCCCCGTCAGCAATAGGATCATTGACTTCCCAACCAGAAGACCGCAATCTGTATGGATTGCAAATAATCCGCACTGAAGATCAACACTGGCAAAACTCAGGAACGTATGCTTAGACAACTGGTCTAATCTCTATACCGATGACTCCCTGGCAATTGCCATCGATAAATTTGCCAATCATACAACGATTACTAGAAAAATCTCAGATGGAGAGGAGAGGGCTTACTCAACTTACTCAGCTAGTTGAGTGGTGTCACAGCAACGAGGATGAAGAAGAACCAATCTTCATAGAGGGATCAGTGTGGAGAGAGTGAGCAATTTCAAGTTCCTGGGTGTCATTATCTCTGAGGTCCTAACCTGGTCCCAACATATAGATGCAGTGATAAAGAAGAAAAGACAACGGCTACAGAGTACTTCATTAGGAGTTGGAGCAGATTTGGTTTGTCCGCTAAAACACTCGAAAACTTTGACAGACGTACTGTGAAGAGCATTCTGACAGGCTGCATCACTGACTGGTGTGGGGACGGTGGGGTGGGAGGGGTGCTATTGAACAGGACCGAGAGAAGCTTCAGACAGTAATAAAATTAGCCAGCTTCATCTTGAAAACTAGCCTCCGGAGTATTCAAGATATCTTCAAAGAGCAGTGCCTCAGAAAAGCGGTGTCGTTCATGAAGTACCCCAATCTCCGAAGGCAGGCCCTGTTCTGTTCGTTACCATCAGGTAGGAGGTGCAGAGGCCAGAAGGCACACACTCAGCGATTCAGGAACAGCTTCTTCCTCTCTGCAATCCAATTTTTAAGTGGACATTGAACCCATGAATTCTACCTCAATACTTTTTTTTCCAGTTTTGCACCGCTTATCTCAATTGAAGTCGTGAATATACAAATATATATATACTAAGTGCCATTCATTTTTCTATATTCATCATGCAGATTTCATTGTTAGTGCTGCCACAAGGGGATGTGATGGAATGGAAAGGACAGGAATCCAATAGGTACTCCAATTGAAATGGAAGTGTTGGATCTCTTTAGGGTTGGGTGGGAAGAGTTCAAGCCTTTTGGGATGGGCTGGACAGTTTCGATGAACTGCAGTCGTAGACAAACGGATCCAGGCTACAATTGGAGCCCGGGGGAGGACAGTGACCTAATTGTCTGCGATGGTCAGCATCTGGCGGGGAAGGTTAGTGTGGGGGTTGGCATTCGGTATGTGCATTAGAATTGGTTGGGGTTTGCCCTTTCCCAGTGGACTCCGCCACATATCCAATAATCTCTACAACATTCCCATTGCCTCAGTCCCAATTCCATTAGCATCTGCCCCATTTCTGATAGATTCTTTCCTTTTCCTGCGAACTCTGCCCCATATCTCGGGAGGGAGGAGAAGATGGCGGTGCGACGCAGCGCGCGCAGATCTCCGGTGAAGTGACATGGTATTTGTTAAGTAGGATGCCGTGCACAATTCTGATTTGATGGAGACAGACCTGAGAAGCAGAGGAACACCTGGAGAAAAACTTCTGAAATGCCCTGTTCGCTGCCACTGTGCGATCGAGAATCTCCGGAGGGAAGGCCCCAAAATCCCCGGCTTTGCCTGCTGCTGGCGACCGAGGCTGAGGTCGAAGCGTTCGGCAGAGATGGTGCTCGGTACTCAGTGTTGGAGGGCTGATCGGAGGCTCGAAGTTTTCGGACGACTCAAAGTCGGACTGTGGTCGGGCATGGCAGGGAGAGTTCTCTTCCTTCTCCCATTTGCGATATGTGAGACTTTCGAGAGACTTTGAACTTTTTTACTGTGATCTTGTTCTTCATCAAGTTATGGTATTGTTGCACTGTTGTAACTATATGTTATAATTATGTAGTTTTTGTTAGTTTTTCAGTCTTGGTCTGTCCTGTGTTTCTGTGATATCACACTGGAGGAATATTCTATCATTTCTTAGTGCATGCATTACTAAATGACAATAAAAGAGGACTGCGTGTCCTCATGATTTAATATCTAGTTGCCTCCATTACCCTTCCCAATAACAGCCCCATTGCTGATGACCACTTCCCATTCCCAATGTTATCTGGCCCAATCATTTAGTGTCTGCCATATGCCAAAGGTCTCATCCAGCTTCCCAATATCCTCTGACCCCGTTACCAATTTTCCATGCCCATTCACTAAGGAGTTTTGGCATTTCCATAGGTCACTTCCCATTCCCAATCAACTCTGTCAACATTTCCCGTGCCCTCAGTCCTAAACCAAAGATTGATTCCTGATGGCGCTATCACATTTCCAATGATCCTCCAATTCCCAATGAAGACACTCCTATTTTCAATGGGAATTTCCGATGAAAAAAGAGCATTTCCTATTCCCGAATGTTGGCTTCATTCCCAGTGTTGGCCCTCTTATTCACAACCAATACCCTCACTCCCAATGGCCATTCCCGCCCCAGCTCCCTGTTCTACTGACCTCCGAGTCCTTCCATTCTGCAATGTGCCCACACCTTCTCCCCACCCCTTCCTTGTTGTGTTTCCGGATTGGCACTGGTCACCTGGTGACAACTCTCATTCACCACAGGTCAGAGGTCAAGTTGGTGAAGACAAACACCTTCCTGTTGTCAACAAATACAATCAAAAACTTCAACAGATGTACCGTGAAGAGCATTCTAACAGGCTGCATCACTGTCTGGTATCGGATTGGCTACCTACTGCACAGGACTGAAAAAAGCTGCAAAGGGTTGTACGTCTAGTCAGCTCCATCTTGGGTACTAGCCTACAATGTACCCAGGACATCTTCAGGGAGCGGTGTCTCAGAGAGGCAGCGTCCATTATTAAGGAACCCCAGCACCCAGGGCATGTCCTTTTCTCACTGCTACCTTCAGGCAGGAGATACAGAATCTTGAAGGCACACACTCAGTGATTCAGGAACAGCTTCTTCCCCTCTGCCATCTTATTGTGAAATGGACTTTAAACCCTACCTAACTTTTTTTTTAATATACAGTATTTGGGGGGTTTTGCACGCTTTTAATCTATTCAATATATGTATACTGTAATTGATGTATGTATGTATGTATTTATTTATTTATTATTATTATTATTAATTTATTTTCCTCTTCTGTGTGATGCATTGAACTGCTGCTGCTAAGTTAACAACTTTCAAGTCACATGCCCGTGATAATGAATGACATTATTATTATTTTTTTCTATATTATGTATTGGATTGAACTGCTGCTGCTAAGTTAACAAGTTTCGTGACACATGTTGGTGATAATAAACTCGTTTCTGATTCTGACTGTTTTTTGATCTGGGAGAGGAAAGCCAAAGGGATGATAGAGTATTTGTTAGCTTACAGAACAAAACAAAACAGACGGTTGTAAATCTAGTCAGCTCTATCTTGGGTACTAGCCTACAATGCACCCAGGACATCTTCAGGGAGCGGTGTCTCAGAGAGGCAGCGTCCATTAATAAGGAACCCCAGCACCCAGGGCATGCCCTTTTCTCACTGTTACCATCAGGCAGGAGATACAGAATCTGGAAGGCATACACTCAGCGATTCAGTAACAGCTTCTTCCCCTCTGCCATTCGATTCCCAAATGGACTTTAAACTCCACCTAACTTTTTTTTTAACATACTCTATTTTGGGGTTTTTGCACGCTTTTAATCTATTCAATATACATATACTGTAATTGATGTATTTATTTATTTGTTATTATTCATTTAGTTTCCTCTTCTATGTTACGCATTGCATTGAACTGCTGCTGCTAAATTAATGAATTTCATGTCACATGCCCGTGATAATGAATCTGATTGTGATTCTGATTCCGATGTCAGCAGGGTCACCTTGATCTCTGTGGTGCCCCTGATACCTGATTTACAGTGAATTTTGATCCCCTAAACTTGACCAATGATCCCCACAACGAGGAGATTGTCCTTGACCTGTGACACGAACTGCCATGACCTCCAGCTGTCAATTGAAACGTCTGCCCTGTGACTCCAATCTTCTATCCACACCCACTGACCCCAACCCCCTATCAAAGTCATGGGAATGCAGCTGAACATTGAACCTTTGACCCTGGTGACATCAGCAAGCTGATTGACAAGGGGTTGATGAGGCCGAACCCCAGGAGTATTTGATGGACAATGTAGAGGGAGCTTTACTCTGTCTGACCCCGGGAATGTGAGATGGGAGAGTGTGGAGGGAGCTTCAGTATATATCTAATCGTGGGAGTGTATGATGGTATTGTGTAGAGGAAGCTTCACTGTGTCTGACCCCAGGAACGTGTGATGGGATATTGTGCAGGGAGCTGTTCTCCTTGTCTAATCCCTAGGAGTGCGTGATTGGACATTGCAGAGGGAGCTTCACTGCGCGTCTGTTTCCGGGCGTGTGTGATGGGACCGTGTAGAAGTAGGAGCTCCCAACCTGGGTCCAGGTACCCTCAGTTAATAGGAGAGGTCCATGGCAGAGAAAAGCTGGGACGCCTGGTAAAGGGGGCTTCACTGTCTGAGTGCGGGAGTGTGAACAGAGGGGACTTTACTGTCACTGATGTGTAACCCAGCAGAGAGACGGAAGACCCGGACACCCACTCACCCACAGAGGGACGGGGACAGGGGTTCAACATCAATTGCCCCGTCTCCCAGTAATCCCTTCCCCTGTCACTGATGTGCAACCCAGCAGAGAGACGGAAGACCCGGACACCCATTCACCCACAGAGGGACGGGGACAGGGGATCAACATCAATTGCCCTGTCTCCCAGTCACCTCTCCCCTCTGCTGAGCTCCGAGATCTATCCATCATCGATCGGGGAGCCCCGCCCACCGCGCGACCATCGCCCTCCACCCTCCACCCTCCACCCTCCACCCTCACCGTTAGTTCCTGACCGCGTGAGCTCCAATCGCTCTCCAGCATTGGCCCATGGCTCCGCGCACAGCGCGAGTTTTAAACTCGCTCCAGCATTGGTCAATACCACCGCCCTTAGCGCGAACTCCAATCTCCCTCCACCATTGGTCAATAACACCGCCTACGGCGCGAATTCCAATCGCACTCTACCATTGGTCAATAACCCCGCCTACGGCACGAGCTCCAATCTCTCTCCACCATTGGTCAGTGGCTCCGTACAAGGCGCGAGCTCCAATCGCTCTCCCCCATTGGTCGAGAATTCCTGTCGGTTGCGCGAGCTCCACTCTGCGCTTTTCATCCGTCTGGAAAACTCCGCTCAGTCTGACCGAGTCCGAGCAGCTTCTGAGGTGAGAGAGTGTCCGGTGTGTAGTGAGGGTCTCGGGGGAGGGAGAGAGTCTGAGGTGAGGGAGTGTCCGGTGTTTAGTGAGGGTCTCGGGGGAGGGAGAGAGTCTGAGGTGAGGGGGTGTCCGGTGTTTAGTGAGGGTCTCGGGGGAAGGAGAGAGTCTGAGGTGAGGGAGTGTCCGGTGTTTAGTGAGGGTCTCGGGGGAGGGAGAGAGTCTGAGGTGAGGGAGTGTCCGGTGTATAGTGAGGTTCTCGGGGGAGGGAGAGGGTCTGAGGTGAGGGAGTGTCCGGTGTTTAGTGAGGGTCTCGGGGGGAGGGAGAGAGTCTGAGGTGAGGGAGTGTCCGGTGTTTAGTGAGGGTCTCGGGGGAGGGAGAGAGTCTGAGGTGAGGGAGTGTCCGGTGTTTAGTGAGGGTCTCGGGGGAGGGAGAGAGTCTGAGGTGAGGGAGTGTCCGGTGTTTAGTGAGGGTCTCGGTGGAGGGAGAGAGTGTGAGATGAGGGAGTGTCAGGTGTTTAGTGAGGGTCTCGGGGGGAGGGAGAGAGTCTGAGGTGAGGGAGTGTCCGGTGTGTAGTGAGGGTCTCGGGGGGAGGGAGAGAGTCTGAGGTGAGGGAGTGTCTGGTGTTTAGTGAGGGTCTCGGGGGGAGGGAGAGAGTCTGAGGTGAGGGAGTGTCCAGTGTTTAGTGAGGGTCTCGGGGGAGGGAGAGAGTCTGAGGTGAGGGAGTGTCCGGTGTTTAGTGAGGGTCTCGGAGGATGGAGAGAGTCTGAGGTGAGGGAGTGTCCAGTGTGTAGTGAGGGTCCCCGGGGGAGTGAGAGAGTCTGAGGTGAGGGAGTGTCTGGTGTTTAGTGAAGGTCTCGGGGGAGGGTGAGAGTCTGAGGTGAGGGAGTGTCCGGTGTGTAGTGAGGGTCTCGGACGAGGGACAGAGTCTGAGGTGAGGGAGTGTCCGGTGTTTAGTCAGGGTCTCGGTGGAGGGAGAGAGTCTGAGGTGAGGGAGTGTCCGGTGTGTAGTGAGGGTCTCGGGGGAGGGAGAGAGTCTGAGGTGAGAGAGTGTCCGGTGTGTAGTGAGGGTCTCGGGGGAGGGAGAGAGTCTGAGGTGAGGGAGTGTCCGGTGTTTAGTGAGGGTCTCGGGGGAGGGAGGGTGTCTGAGGTGAGGGAGTGTCCGGTGTGTAGTGAGGGTCTCGGGGGAGGGAGAGAGTCTGAGGTGAGGGAGTGTCTGGTGTTTAGTGAGGGTCTCGGGGGGAGTGAGAGAGTCTGAGGTGAGGGAGGGTCCGGTGTTTAGTGAGGGTCTCGGGGGAGGGAGAGAGTCTGAGGTGAGGGAGGGTCCGGCGTTTAGTGAGGGTCTCGGGGGAGGGAGGGAGTCTGAGGTGAGGGAGTGTCCGGTGTTTAGTGAGGGTCTCGGGGGAGGGAGCGAGTCTGAGGTGAGGGAGTGTCCGGTGTTTAGTGACGGTCTCGGGGGGAGGGAGAGAGTCTGAGGTGATGGAGTGTCCAGTGTTTAGTGAGGGTCTCGGGGGAGGGAGAGATTCTGAGGTGAGGGAGTGTCCGGTGTTTCGTGAGGGTCTCGGGGGGAGTGAGAGAGTCTGAGGTGAGGGAGTGTCCGGTGTTTAGTGAGTGTCTCGGGGGAGGGAGAGAGTCTGAGGGGAGGGAGTGTCCGGTGTGTAGTGAGGGTCTCGGGGGAGGGAGAGAGTCTGAGGTGAGGGAGTGTCCGGTGTTTAGTGAGGGTGTCCGGGGGATGGAGAGAGTCTGAGGTGAGGGAGTGTCCGTTGTTTAGTGAGAGTCTCAGGGGAGGGAGAGAGTCTGAGGTGAGGGAGTGTCCGGTGTTTAGTGAGGGTCTCGGGGGAGGGAGAGAGTCTGAGGTGAGGGAGTGTCCGGAGTGTAGTGAGGGTCTCGGGGGAGGGAGAGAGTCTGAGGTGAGGGAGTGTCCGGTGTTTAGTGAGGGTCTCGGGGGAGGGAGAGAGTCTGAGGTGAGGGAGTGTCCAGTGTGTAGTGAGGGTCCCCGGGGGAGGGAGAGAGTCTGAGGTGAGGGAGTGTCTGGTGTTTAGTGAAGGTCTCGGGGGAGGGTGAGAGTCTGAGGTGAGGGAGTGTCCGGTGTGTAGTGAGGGTCTCGGGGGAGGGAGAGTGTCTGATGTGAGGGAGTGTCTGGTGTTTAGTGAAGGTCTCGGGGGAGGGTGAGAGTCTGAGGTGAGGGAGTGTCCGGTGTGTAGTGAGGGTCTCGGGGGAGGGAGAGTGTCTGATGTGAGGGAGTGTCCGGTGTTTAGTGAGGGTCTCGGGGGAGGGAGAGAGTCTGAGGTGAGGGAGTGTCCGGTGTTTAGTGAGGGTCTCGGGGGAGGGAGAGAGTCTGAGGTGAGGGAGTGTCCGGTGTTTAGTGAGGGTCTCGGAGGAGGGAGAGAGTCTGAGGTGAGGGAGTGTCGGGTGTGTAGTGAGGGTCTCGGGGGAGGGAGAGAGTCTGAGGGGAGGGAGTGTCTGGTGTGTAGTGAGGGTCTCGGGGGAGGGAGAGAGTCTGAGGTGAGGGAGTGTCCGGTGTGTAGTGAGGGTCTCGGGGGAGGGAGAGAGTCTGAGGTGAGGGAGTGTCTGGTGTTTAGTGAAGGTCTCGGGGGAGGGTGAGAGTCTGAGGTGAGGGAGTGTCCGGTGTTTAGTGAGGGTCTCGGGGTGAGGGACCAGATCCCTTGCTTCTACATCACTCCTCAGTGCCTTACACAGTGACTGGTAGGGCACTGAGGAGTGATGTAGAAGCAAGGGATCTGGGACTACAGGTCCATAATTCACTGAAAGTGGTACCCCAGTTAGATAGGGATGGAGAGAAAGATTTTGGCACATTGGCCTTCGTAAGCCAAAGTACTGAGTACAGGAGATGGATGTTATGTTGACATTGTACAAGACATTGGTGAGGCCTAATCTGGAGTATTGTGTACAGTTTTGGTCACCGACCTACAGGAAAGATATAAAAGAGGTTGAAAGAGTCCAGACAAAATTCATAAGGATGTTGCCAGGTCTGGAGGACTTGGTTATAAGGAAAGATTGAACAGGTTAGGTGTTTATTCCTTGGAATGTAAAAGATTGAGGAGAGACTTGATGGAGGTGTACCACAATTATGAGGGGTAAAGATAGGGTAAATGCAAGCTGGCCTTCTCCACTGAGATGGGGTGGGACAACAACAAGAGGCCATGGGTTAAGTGTGAAAGGTGAAATATTGAGGGGAACATGACTGGAAACTTCTTCACACAGAAGGTCATCCGGGTGTGGAATGAGCAGACGGCACAAGTGGTGAACGTGACCTCAATTTCAACATTTAAGAGGTTTGTGTAGGTACCTGGATGGTAGGGATATGGGAGTAGAAAGCTTAAATAGTTCAGCACAAACTAGATGGGCCGAAGGGTCTTATTCTGTGTTGTACTTTTCTATGACTGTAACAAGAACCATAAATAATATTAATATTCACTCTAATTCCTTTTAACAGACCGACCGTTCATCTCAGCAGCAAATTTTTATATGGCGTTAAAACTGGCACTTTAATCTAACAGTGCATAAAAGAAAGTCCCAGCTGCAGGTCAACAAAGGCTATTTGTGTGAGAGTGTTTCAGTTACTGTGGAACGAGACACCCATGTAGCTCAGTGGGAAGAGGGAATAATACCAATGGAGAGACTCAAACTGAGGCAAGGCACAGATTGGAGATGGCAGAAATGCCCCATTCTTATAGAGACAGGAAAAGCATCAGAGAGATTGATTCCAGTTAACATTTAATCCTAGATACCAGCACTGTGCCAGTTCGAAGATGAGTTCTCTCTCCAACTTGGGTTGACCCTCACTATAACAGTGTGATGTCAGATCGCGCCTTGTTGACTAAAGTGATCGCATCTGAAATGTTGTCCTTCAGCCATTGATGGATTTTGTAAATATTTTTACAGGTTAAAAACTACAAGGAATTTATCTACAGGAATCTCGAACACAACACGCCAGTTTTTCTGACTCTGTCCAGATATTTAAGAATTGGAGCAAGGGATTCACTCGATCTTCCTTCCTGCTCAGACTGGGCAGGGATTCAGTCAATCATCTGACCGACTGGCATGGCCGTCAATCTACACAGGGGAGAGGCCATTCACTTGCTCAGACTGTGGGAATGGATTCACTGGGTCACCTCAACTGAAGGTACATCAGCAAGTTTACACTGGGCAAGACCATTCACCTGTTCTGTGGGTGAGAAGGGATTCAGTTGGTCTTCCCACCTGTAAGCACACCAGTCAGTTCACACTGGGCAGAGGCTGATCATCTGCTGAATTTGTGGGGAAGGATTCACTCGGTCAGCTGACCTAATGGCTGACCAGCGAGTTCACACCAGGGAGCGGCCATTCACCTGCTCAGACTGTGGGAAGGGATTCCATCAGTCAACCACCCTACTGGTACACAAGTCAGTTCACACTGGGGAGAGGCCGTTCACCTGCTCAGACTGTGGGAAGGGATTCACTCAATCGTCCAACCTAATAGTGCACCAGCGAGTTCACATCAGGGAGAAGCCATTCACCTGCTCAGACTGCAGGAAGGGATTCACTAGGTCATCTGACCTACTGGTGCACCAACGAGTTCACACTGGGGAGAGGCCATTCACCTGCTCAGATTGTGGGATGGGATTCACTCGGTCATCTAAACTGAAGGAACATCAGAGAGTTCACACCGGGGAATGGCCATTCACCTGCTCAGACTGTGGGAAGGGATTCACTTGTTTATCTAAACTGAAGGTACATCAGCGAGTTCACACTGGAGAGAGGCCGTTCACCTGCTCAGACTGTGGGAAAGGATTCTCTCGGTCATCCAAGCTACTGGCAGACCAGTCAGTTCACACTGGAGAGAGACCATTCACCTGCTCAGACTGCGGGAAGGGATTCATTTGCTCATCTAATCTGAAGGCACATCAGCGAGTTCACACTGGAGAGAGGCTGTTCACCTGCTCAGACTGTGGAAAGGGCTTTACTCGGTCACCCGACCTACTGGTACACCAGCGAGTTCACACTGCAGAGAGGCCATTCACCTGCTCAGACTGTGGGAAGGGATTCACTCGGTCACCCGACCTACTGGCACACCAGAGAGTTCACACTGGAGAGAGGCCGTTCAGCTGCTCAGACTGTGGGAAAGGGTTCAGTCGGTCACCCGACCTACTGGTACACCAGCAAGTTCACACTGGGGAGAGGCCGTTCACCTGCTCAGACTGTGGGAGGGGGTTCACTCAGTCCTCCACTTTACAGAGACACCAGTCTGTTCACACAGGGGAGAGGCCGTTCAGCTGCTCAGTCTGTGGGAAGAGATTCGCTCGGTCATCCAACCTAGAGAGTCATCAGCGAGTTCACACTGGGGAGAAGCCGTTCACCTGCTCAGAATGTGGGAAGAGATTCACTTGGTCATCCCAACTACTGGCACACCAGTCAGTTCATACGGGAGAGGCTGTTCCCCTGCTATGAATGTGGGAAAGCATTTCTGCAATCATCCTGCCTACAGAGACACCAGCGAGTTCACACTGGGTAGAGGCCATACACCTGCTCAGAGATTGGGAAGAGATTCTCTCAGCCATCTCCATCAAATGTGCATCATTGAGTTCACACTGGGGAGAGGCCACTCACCTGCTGTGAATGTGAGAAGGGATTCACTCAGTAACCTAACCTTGTAACACATCACCGGGTTCACACTGGGGATAAAGTTTCAATAAGCTTCATGCTGGATATTTGTCCATCATTGTTTCTCAATGCAATTTTGAGAGTGACTGTCGGTGCTGAACTTGGGGTGGGGGGGGGTGATGTCACCTGTAGGGCAGCGCTCGTATTTAAAAGCACCTCAATGGACGTTTCTTATGATTTCAGTGGGACAACAACATTAATCACGGGTTTCATCACTGAATCCAGTGTTGTGAGATGTAAAGTCCCCTGTTATGTGTCCGGCTGTGCCGTGCTGTTGGTGGAGTGGGCAGCGTGGTGTTTGTCTCGATTCGGGTCACAACACCAGAATTGCCAGCGGGGTCCACACACAGTGTATTAGTGAACAGAAAACCTCCCGTCCCTGCAGTCTCTGTCTCCTGGTAAACTCAACACCCTGACAATGTGGACCATAGACACCCCTTCCTCTCAGAGTCAGGGGATCATTCAGACAGCTGATCAGAGAGAGGAATTATATTTATTGGTCATTAAAGTTCACCCAGATTCGATGTTATTGTTCCCTTTTGTGGGAGGGGTGGGTTTTGGGGGGTTGATGATCGGGATGCCGTTCTTTTTTATACGGGGGTGGGGTGGGAGTCCGATTTTTTTCGCTCTGAAAGCCTTTTTCTTTCTTTGTTTCGTGACTCTCTGGAGGAGAAAAAAAACTCAGAGTTGTTTATGGATACCTGCTTTGATAATAAATTAACCTTTGAACTATCCGTCCCGAGCGGGACTTCCCGGTGTATAAACATTTTCATTCCCATTTCCATTCCGACGTGTCAACCCATCGTCTCCTCTTGTGCCAAGATGTGGCCACCCTCAGGGTCCAGGATCAGCACCTTATATTCTGTCTGGGTTCTCTCTCTCTCCCCGACTGCCTGTCTGCAGATATATCAGATATATATGTATATATATCTCCAACTTCCCGACTTTTCAGCTCAGTGCTTCAACTAATAAAGACAACCACGCCATTTGCCTTCTTAACCACCCGATCAATCTGTGCAGTCTCTTTCAGGGAGCATTGAACTTGGAGTCTAAGATCCCTCTGATCATCAACACTGTTCAGGGTTTTGCATTTAACAGTGTACTGTCTCATACATTCGACCTACCAAGCTGCCAAGATGATCATCACTAATCAAAACTCACTGAGATTTCTCAGGTCCTCTTGAATTTATTGCCAAGTGCACAAGTACGGGAACGTACAGGTACAGAGAAACACTGACTTGTGGCAGCATCACAGGCAAGTACATTCAGATAACACACGGAACACAAATTATACGATTCTCTGTCAGTCACAATCTATAAATACGTTTTATGTCATTAAAAGTATATAAAATACATTGTGTCGTGATCAATATTAAAATGTGCATTTTGTGTCAATAACAGACTTGAAAATGTTGAATTTTGGTCCCTGTCTCCATTCCTCCTGTAATCCACAACCAGCTCCTTTGGTTTTGTGACAATGAGGGAGAGGTTGTTTTCTGGACACCACTGTGTCGGGGTGATGACTTCTTCTCTGTAGGCTGCCTCGTTATTATTTGCGATTAGGCCAATCAATGTAGTGTCGTAAGCAAATTTAATTAGCAGATTGGAGCTGTGGGTGGCGACACAAGTCATGGGAATACAGAGAGTAAAGGAGGGGGCCAAGGAGACAACCCTGCGCGTATGAGTGCTGAGGGTCAGAGAGACAGAGGTGAGGGAGCCCACTCTTTCCACCTGCCGGCGATCTGACAGGAAGTCCAGGATCCAGCGACACAAGGCAGGGTGAAGGCCGAGGTCTCTGAGCTCCTTGTTGATACCTCACGCCTTCGTATGGCTACTGCTCTGCCCATGACTGCAAGGAACTGCAGAGAACTTTGGAGAGCAGAGAACATCAGAGAAGCAAACCTCCCCTCCATGGACTCTTCCTACACTTCCCCTGCCTTGGAAAAGCCAGTCATATACTCAAAGATCCTCACAACCCGGACATTCTTGCTGCAAACCTGCTCCCCCATCGGGGAAGAGATACAAAAGCCTTAAAGCGCATACAACCAGGCTCAAGGACGGCTTCCTGTCTGCGGTTATAAGCCAAATGAATGGTCTCCAGTCCGATAAAATGGACTTGATCTCACAATGTAATTCGAGATGACCCTGCACCATATGTCTATCTGCACTGCACTTTCTCTGCAGCCATAATGGTTTGTTACAGTTATTGTTTTGTCGTATATCAGATCAATGTACTGCCGTAATGTATAGATCTGTGTGGATGGTACGTCAGGCAAGATTTTCACTGTAGCTCAGTACATGATAATGATAAACAAATTCACCATTTTAATTGTGTGTAAATATTAGACAGACCGAGCTTCTGCTTTGGAATCACAGAAGGAAACTTAACTGAACTATTGTTATTTCTGAGGAATGCAGATAAATAGAAAAGGCTTCAATCTCGCATTACGATCTGCGGTAACAACTATGAATTGCAATAATGTACATATTAAATTGTTAAATTATATAAATGTTGCAAAACTAGAAATAAAAGATGTAATAAACTCTTTTAATTGTGTGGAAATTCTGGAGCAGAACTTAACTAAACTGTACACATTTATGAGAAGCTCAGAAAAATAGAAATGTCTAAATTCTCAAATGCATGGCTTTGTGTTAAATGTTTAACCATCACGGTGACTGAAGGCAGCTGCAGGTTTATGAGGGACTGTTACTGTCAGATTATGCAGTTCTTGTGGCTGCTTATCGCACCCAGGACTGAACCCTGGTCACTGAGCATTGGAAGAGTCTGTTCTGCTGATGTTAGCCTTAAACTGGACTGATGTTTAATATTGTGGATCTGTGAAAGATAAATCCGTTCTGTATCAAATCCCGTGTCTCAAGTACTTACTGTCTCTACCACACTCACAATGCACACTAGAGAGGCCACTCGGCCCATCTGGTCCCTGCCCATGTTTCTGTTCCATATCAGTATATCAAAATCTATCCCTGCCGTTCCCCTCTCACTCTCCTTGTGATAACAGGTTGTAACTAGTCACCACTCCTTGGGATAGGAGATTTTCCTTGAATTTCATAGAATCATAGAAATCTACAGCTCATTACAGACCCTTTGGCCCACAGCGTTGTGCCGACCACGGAACTTACTTTAGAAACTGCCTAGAGTTACCCTACCACATAGCCCTCTATTTTCCCGAGCTCCATGTACCTATCTACAAGTCTCTTAAAAGACCCGATTGTATCCACCTCTACCACCGTCGATGGCAGTGCATTCCACACACACACCAAACACTTTGTTTATAAAACTTAGCTCTTCCACCTTCTCTGCACCTACTTCCAGGCAGCTTAAACCTGTGCCCCCTCGTGTTAGCCGTTTCAGCCCTGGAAAAAAAGCCTCTGGCTATCCACACGACTAATGCCTCTCATCATCCTATACACCTGCATGAATTTCCTGCATGCTTCTCTCCAGGCTGAATAACGCGATGAGCTCACTGTGGTTTTGACGTTCTTCAGGGCTCTGGACTAAGGTGGTTAAGCTCCTTCTTCCCTGCTCTTTTCAAAGTTTTCTGTCATTTTCACTCATTTCAAAGGTCTGTGCCTCAGACAGCTGGGTTGTTGCAATGCGCATCTAAAGTCTGACAGCAGACTAGCAAGTGAATCTTCGATGGTGCAGAGTCAGAAACCAAAGAGTTACCACCCTGAATCAGGGCTTTGGGGCGCCAGAAAGGAAATGGGGCCTAGAATTTACAAGGAGGAGAAGGGAGAGGAATCAGACCACCAGGATGTGGCCACAAATGAAAGATCAGAAACATTTTGAAATTGTTCGATTGAAAAAAAAGGTGGTTAACCTGTGCAAAATACTGTAGGAAATCAACAGATCGGGCCGCAAATGTGGAGAGGAATAAATAGACAACGTTTAGGCCGAGCCCCTTCAGTATGCCTAGACTGTGCACTCCTCTGCTTAGTTGCTGCCTAAACTGCAGAGTTTCTCCAGCATTTTATGTGCATGTGTCTACAGTTCCAGCAGCAGCAGAATCTCTTGTGTTTCATATCTGCATTTGCAAGAAGATTCTACTTCGGCATTAAACACGCGGAAAGTTTGCTGATATTAAGTGCATTGTTTATGAAAGCTGCTTTCTCCATTAAAAGAGCTGCTGAATTCCGCACCCCCCCAAAAAAAACTGAGGTATGAACATGGAACCGGTGTTTGCAGAAATGTTTAATGGCACCGTGATTACCCAGAAAGCTCTGCGTTGGAATTGTCGCCGTCGCTGAAGCGCCGATCGAATACGCATGCGTCAGGGTTGCGGTTGTCCCGAATATCGCTCATGCGCGCAGTACATAAAGGCCTCGGAAAATCAGCTCCAGGTAAGAGATATTCCCCGGTTGCCGGATTCGGAACAATTGCTGTGAGCTCCGGACACCGTGGCCCGCAATCCCGGGACATTCGTGCTCTCTTCCCTCTCTCTCAGCCACACGATCCGTACACGGGCCCCGGGCAGCTTCCGGCTGATGAGGGAATGGGAGCCGATGGATCTCTCAGACAGAGCTGAGCTCCAGCTGTCTAAATGCAAGGATTAGGAACTCGGAGAAAGGGAACAAAATCTTTTACATCAGCAGTTGAGAAATTCACCTTTATTCTGCCTCCCATCACAAATAAGATAAAATCTACAGATATTGAAAATCCAAGCAACACACACAAAATGCTGGAGGAATTCAGCATTTGTACTGTTTTCCATAATGCTGTCTGGCCTGCTGAGTTCCTCCATCATTTTGTGTGTGTTGGTTGTTCTACCTCCTCTTGTTCTGGACCTTTCTACCCGTGGGGACATGTTTTGACCCATTCTCTCTGAGGACACAATGATATCAAGCACCTTTGTCCTTGGCAACAAGTGCCAGACTCCAATGAGACAGACTACTGCCCTTCCCTTCATATTCACTGGCCGCCAGTCACCTGGGGGAGGGTTCAGGGGAAATATTTATGTACAATACAGAAACTGGTGTTACCTGTGTGTATTGTGACGATGCAAACGTTGCTGGAGAACTTGCAAGTGGGAGGAAGTGGAGTGATATTTGAAAATCTGACTTTTTAAAGTGTCATTTAGCAAGCAAATCAGATATGGACGGTGTGCAAAAGCTGGTGTGAGAAAATCCTTCATAACCCTCTACAGGCCTGCAACACAGATTGTGTGAGAGTGCAGATTAACTTGATGAAACCCAGAGGATATCAAAGTTCTTATTAATAGTGATTTGCTAGCTGTTAAAATAAATCCCTCTCTATTTAAAGTTCAGTGTGCACATGTTGTTGTCACTGGGTAAAAATTGCACAGCACAAGATTTTTTGGCACACTGGTCATTACAAATTAGAGAGGACATTGGTGGGAAGGTGGGGAGACCTCCAGTGTCCCTGATGCCCTCACCTGCAAGATGTGCATCCAGCTGCAGCTTCGACATACCCACCCCACAGAATCCACAGCCTCCCGTAACTTCCTGTCGTCTATCACGCAGGTCTTAGACGACGGCAAGCAGGAGAGTCTGGATCGGCCACTGACCCTGGACGAGCTGACAGGCTCCATCCGTTCTTTTGGGTCGGGTAAGACTCCCAGAAGTGACAGCTCACCGGCTGAGTTGTACTCGGCTCTGTGGAACTGGATGGGCCCAGACCTGCTGGAAGTGTACAACGCTATGCTTCTGGCCGGCAGTATGTCTGAGTCCATGAGGAAGGGCATCATCACCCTCATCTACAAGCAGAACAGGGAAAGGGAGGACATTAGGAATTGGAGACCCATCTCTCTCCTGAACGTGGGCTACAAGATCCTGTCCAAGGCTATCGCCAACAGGGTCGAGTCTGCTCTAGGACAGGTGATTCACCCGGACCAAACCTGTGCTGTACCGGGCAGGAAAATCTCAGACAACCTCGCACTGCTGAGGGACACCATCGCCTACGTGCAGGACAGGGGGGTGGACACCTGCCTGGTCAACTTGGACCAGGAGAAAGCCTTCAACAGGATATCACACACATACATGGCGGACGTGCTTTCCAAAATGGGATTTGGGGAGGGAATCCGGAATTGGATTAGACTGCTCTACACAGACATCCGTAGTGCAGTCCAGGTCAACAGGTGGGAAACAAACAGCTTCCCCATCAGGTCGGGAGTCAGGCAGGGCTGTCCCCTCTCCCCTGTCTTGTTTGTCTGCTGCATAGAACCCTTTGCGGAAGCCGTCAGGAGGGATGAGGGCATAAGAGGGGTGACGCTGCCAGGCAGTGGAGGGACCCAAGTGAGAACCTCCCTGTGCATGGATGACGTCACCGTGTTCTGCTCTGATCCGAGGTCAGTTCACAGGTTGATTGGCACCTGCGAACAGTTCGAGCTAGCGTCGGGGGCCAGGGTCAACCGCACGAAGAGCAAAGCCATGCTCTTCGGCAACTGGCCCGACCGATCCAGCGTCCCCTTCACCATCAGGTCTGACCACGTGAAGGTGTTGGGGATCTGGTTCGGAGGGGCTGAGGCGTGCAACAAGAACTGGCAGGAGCGGACTGCCAAGGTGAAACAGAAACTGGGACAGTGGGGAGGGCGCTCCCTGTCAATAACGGGCAAGAACCGGGTCATCAGGTGTGAGGTGCTCTCAGGGCTGCTGCACTTGGCGCAGGTGTGGCCCGTCCCCCGCTCCAACAGCTCGGAAATCACCCGAGCTGTCTTCAGATTCGTCTGGAGATCCAAGATGGAGCGGGTGAGATGGACTGTCATGCACAAGTCCCTGGACAATGGGGGCAAGAACGTCCCCAATGTCGCCCTCACCCTGATGGCCAGCTTTGTATGTGGCTGCATCAGGTTGTGTGTCGAACCCAGGTATGTGGGCACCAAGTACCACTATGTGCCCAGGCTCTACCTGTCGCCCTGGTTACGAAGGATGGGTCTGGCCCCACTCCCGCGCAACGCCCCAGTCAGCTGGTCGTTGCTGGCATACCTGTCCTACGTAGCAAAGTTCTTCCAGGAGAACGCCTTTGACCACGGGGCCATCAGGCAGTGGTCGGCACGTAATGTCCTGCAGGCACTGCAGGAGAAGGACGTGATGGACACAGTGGTGTGGTTCCCTGAGCAGACCGTCCAGTTCATCTGGCAAAATGCCTCATCGCCAGATCTCACCAACAGGCACCAAGACCTCGCCTGGCTGGCGGTGAGAGGGACCCTCCCAGTCAGAGCCCTCCTGTATGCCCGGAACGTCATCTCCGCACCCCACTGCCCACGGGAGGACTGCAGTGAGGAGGAGTCTGTGACAGTTCGCAGAGAGGGTGTGGAGGAGGATGGACGGGCTAGTGTCACGTTTCATCCCCAGCAGCTGCGTAACAGAGGACTCTCTGATCTACGGGCTGTTCCCGGGGACGCACACGGAGACCAACATCCGGTGCTGCTGGCAGATCATCAACTCGGTGAAAGACGCTCTTTGGTCGGCCCGAAACTTGATGATCTACCAGCACATGGAGATGTCCATGGGAGAATGCTGCCGACTGGCACATTCTCGGCTGCAGGAGTACGTGCTGAGGGACGCACTGAAACTCGGTGCAGACACCGCAAGGGCCCGGTGGGGAAGGACCACAGTATAGAGTTCTTCTCCCGTGGGAGTGGGAGGGGCCGGGTGGCGGGGAGTATACCCCTCAACAGTGATACGGTAAGGTGAACAACTGGAGTGCCACGTGGGTGGCCATAAATATGGATATGTACAGACTATAACGGAAATGTATGTAAAGGATGGGAAGTTATTGAATGGTTTATTGTATATATTTATTTTTGAATATAGTATATTTTGAAACATTAAAAAAACCCTGCACTTTCAGGCATTGGATCTGGTGTTTTATAAGGAATAGGATGGGAGGTAGAAAATAGCATTACTGGTCAGGGATAGTATCACGGCTGTAGAAAGGGAGAACGCTGCAGAGGGAGTGTCCACTGAGTCGGCGTGGGTGGAAGTCAGAAATATGAAGGGATCAATCACTGTGCTGGGAGTAGTCTATAGCCCCCAAATAGCCCTCAGGACACCGAGGAGCAGATAAGCAGACAGAGTTTAGAATGGTGCAGATTTGTAGTTATGGGTGATTTCAACTTTCCTCGTATTGACTGGCACCTCCTGACTGCAAGGGGGAGAGGTGGGGCTGAATTTGTCAGGTGCATTCAAGAAAGATTCCTGACACAGTACGTGGACTGGCTGATGAGAGGAGAGGCCATACTGGATCTAGTTCTGGGTAATGAACCTGTTCAGGTGGTAGACCTCTTGGTGGGGGAGCATTTTGGTGAGAGTGACCACAACTCCCTTAGCTTCAGCATAGCTATGGAAAAGGATAAAAACAGACAAAATGGGAAAGTGCTTAACTGGGGAAGGGCTAACTATGAAGGGATGAGGCAGGAACTAGCGAGAGTAAATTGGAAACAGATGTTCAAGGGTGAAAGCACAGAAGTAATGTGGAGGAAATTTAAGGACCACTTGTGCTGGGTTCAGGATAGGTTTTGTCCCTCTGAGACAAGGAAAAAATGGTAGGAAAAGGGAATCGTGGCTGACGAAACACGTGAGGCAACTCGTCAAGAGGAAGAAGGAAGCATATGTTAGATATAAGAAGCAGGAAGCAGGAGGGGCTTATGAGAAATATAGGGTAGCCAGGAAGGAGCTTAAAGACTTAGGAGAGCTCGAAGGGGGCATGAGAAGGCCTTGGCATGTAGGATTAAGGAGAACCCCAAGGCGTTCTATGCGAATGTGAAGAACAGAAGGATGGCAAGAATGAAGGTGGGGCTGCTCAAGGATGAAGAAGACAACATGTGCCTGGAGGTGGGGGAGGTTGGGGAGGTCCTAAATGAATACTTTGCTTCAGTATTTACAATTGAAAAGGATCTTGATCAGGGTGAGGTCAAGTTAGAACAGGCCTGTGTGCTGGACGATGTGGAGTTTAAGGAAGAGGGAGTGTTGGATCTTCTTAAAAACATCAGTAAAGAGCTTTTCCAAATGTTCCCGTTAAATTTTCACTTCCCCACTTATCCATGACCTCTGATTGTCATCCCACCCAACCTCAGTGGAAAAAGCTGCTTGCATTTACCCTATCTATACCCTTATAATTTTGTATACTTCTCACAAATCCTCAATGCAATGTATAATTTCCTTGTTTATGTTTAAAGCCATTTTTAGGTGTATAAGATGATGAGGGGCATTGATCGTGTGGACAGCCAGAGGTTTCTTCCCAGGGCTGAAGTGGCTAACACGAGGGGGCAGAGTTTTAAGGAGCTTGGAAATAGATACCGAGGGGAAGTCAGGGGTAAGTTTTTTACACAGAGAGTGCTGGGTGCGTGGAATGCACTGCCAGCTACTTGTGTGAGAGTGTTTCAGTTACTGTGGGGCCAGGCACCCATGCAGCTCAGTGGGAACAGGGAATAATACCAATGGAGAGAGTGAAACTGAGCCAGGTCACAGATTGGAGATGGCAGAAGTGCCCCATTCTTATAGAGACAGGAAGAGCATCAGAATTTGATGGTCATTCCAGATACCAGCACAGTGCCCAGTTAGAAGATGATTTCTCTCTCCAACTTGGGTTGAACTTCACTGTAACAGTGTGATGCCAGATCACACCTTGACAACTCAAGTGATCTCATCTGAAATGTTGTCCTACACCCATTGATGGATTTTGTAAATTGTTTTACAGGTTAAAAATGACGAGGAATTTGTCTACAGAAATCTAGAATACAACACACCAGTTTTGCTGTCTCTGTCCAGATATTTAAGAAGTGGAGCAAGGGATTCACTCGATCATCCTTCCTGCTCAGACAGTGGGAATGGATTCAGTCGGTCATTTCAACTGAAGGTACATCAGCAAGTTCACACTGGGAAAGGCCATTCGTCTATTCTGTGTGTGAGAAGGGATTCAGTCAGTCTTCCCACCTGTGGACACCAGAGGCTGGTCACCTGCTGAATTTGTGGGGTAGGATTCACTTGGTCATCTGACCTAATGGCTCACCAGCGAATTCACACCGGGGAGCGGCCGTTCACCTGCTCGGACTGTGGGAAGGGATTCACTTGCTCATCTCACCTGAAAGTACATCAGCGAGTTCACACCGGGGAGCGGCCATTCACCTGCTCAGACTGCGGGAAGAGATTCACTATGTCATCTGATCTACTGAAACACCAGTCAGTTCACACCAGAGAGAGGCCATTCACCTGCTCAGACTGTGGGAAGGGATTCACTCGGTCATCTTACCTAATAGTACACCAGCGAATTTACACTGGAGAGTGGCCGTTCTCCTGCTCGGATTGTGGGAAGGGATTCACTTGGTCATCTCAACTGAAGGTACATCAGCGACTTCACACTGGTGAGAGGCCGTTCGCCTGCTCAGACTGTGGGAAGGGATTCACTCTGTCATCTCATCTGAAGGAACATCAGCGAGTTCATACTGGAGAGAGGCCATTCACCTGCTCAGACTGTGGGAAGGGATTTGCTTCGTCATCTCCACTGAAGGTACATCAGCGACTTCACACTGGCGAGAGGCCATTCACCTGCTCAGTGTGTGGGAAGAGATTCACTTTGTCAACTGATCTACTGAGACACCAGTCAGTTCACACCAGAGAGTGGCCATTCGCCTGCTCAGACTGTGGGAAGGGATTCACTTCGTCATCTAAACTGAAGGTACACCAGCGAGTTCACACTGGGGAGAGGCATTTTTATGCTCAGACTGTGAGAATGGATTCACATCGTCATCTAAAGTGAAGGTACATCAGAGAGTTCACACTGGGGAGATGCCTTTCACCTGCTCAGACTGTGGGAAGGGATTCATTCTGTCATCTCAACTGAAGGTACATCAGCGAGTTCACACTGGGGAGAGGCCGGTCACCTGCTCAGACTTTGGGAAGAGATTCTCTCAGCCAAATCAACCAAATGTGCATCACTGAGTTCACACTGGGGAGAGGACGTTCACCTGCTGTGAATGCGGGAAGGGATTCACTCAGTCATCTATCCTTATGTAAATCCCGTTTTGGCTAGCAGCTTAATATAGGGGGTGATAGCCCCCCAGCCTGGGAAAACTTAAGAAATCTCATTTGGTTGAATGCTGCGTGATGTGTCCCCTGTTACAAATCAGTACCCCGAAATAACAAAAACAGTACAGAGTATGTGATTATACGATTGAGCTTTATAATTCTTACTTTGACTATAGGGTCAGGAAAGAAAACCAAAAAAAGAAAAGGGGCCCACTCTCTCCATTCACGTCTTCTCATTTCTCCCCAGCAAAAGACCAGGAAAATCTCTCTTCCAGACTCACATGAAAGAACAACATTTCTCTCACTGGATAACCCCACATTCCAAAATCCTGTTATCTGTAGTCATAACCTAAAGATTGCTGCTACAGAGAAACCATTACCTCAGCAGTGAAACATTACAGAGAGGCCATTACATTAGCAGTGAAACTTACAGCATATTACACTTGCGACACACTGCCGGGTTCACACTGGGGAGAAAGTTTCAATCGGCTACATGCTGGATATTTGTCCATCACCGTTGCTGAATGCAATTTCGAGGGTGACTGTTGGTGCTGAACTCTGTAATTATTGCTGCTGGTCACCACACCCAGTTCTGCACCCTGGTCACTGGGTACAGGGGGACTTTCTTCTGCTGCATATTCACCTTTAATGGGACTGGAGTTTAATATTCTAGATCTGAGACATATAAATCAGTTCTATTTTAAAATCTGTCTCCGGTACTTAGTGAATTTATGACACACCTAGTGTACAGTAGAGAGTCAACTCAGGCCGGCTGGACCCTGCCAGTGATTCTGTTCCACGACAGTCCTTTTAAATCCACCCCTGTTGTTCATCTCTCGCTCTCCCTGTGGGATGGGGTCCAAACAGTCACCACTCTGTGGGTGAAGAGGTTTTGCTTGAATTTTCTGCAGACTGAACAAGTCGAGCTGACTGCAGTTCTGTCTGAGATGTTCTTCGCCCCTCAAATCTCTGGGCTGAGGAAGAACGTCATTGGGAGTTAACCTCTTTATTCAGGGCTCATTCCCACATTATGGGTCATTTTCTCTGCTTCTGAAGGGTTGTAAGGAAATATCACTGTCCTCTAAAGACTGAAATCAGAATGGGAAACCATCAGTTGGATGCTCAACAGAACAGGGTCAGAAACCAGAGGCGGGTCTGCACAGGGCAGAGTTTGGGGCTCTGGACGATGGTCGGGGTAAGAACGTATGATGAGGAGAAGGGAATCAGCAGCGGGGCATGGCAACGAATGACAGAGCAACAACATTTGGAAGCTGATTGACAGAGAAAATAATTTGTTTGTCTGACTGGTGACACAAACAATGCCCGTGGTGAGGTGCTCCACTGGTCGAGGAACATGTGTGTGTTGGGAATGGTTTTATCTATTGCGGGAGTTGTTCCCACTTGTTTATCCTGTAATATTATACCTGAATGGTTATTATGGATTGTCCTGTCTGAAATAATGTGTTGATTATCATATAATTTGTAAGATTTTGACTCTAAAACTGGATCAGGCTTGAATTTATGGTGCCTTTATGAAGTGATGGAGGGCATTCATGTGTTTGTATTTTAAAGCAAGATTTTGGTGAATGATATTTACCACTTGATTGTACCTTTGTAATTAATCAGATTGAGCTAAACTGCTGCAGGATCCTGAAATGTGTTGGATTGTGTCTGGTTTCTCTTGGCATTTTCTGCACTTGCTGCCTCGTTTGTTTGTATTTCATGTATTTTTGATTTTTTTTCCACCTTTTGTTAACCACCTTGTCTTGTATTTCTGCAAGGAACCCCTCTGTTTCTGGGAAGAGGTCTCCAACTCTCAGTCAGGTGCTCGATGCTTCCTTGTCACCGTCTCGTCTGCTCAGATCATTGGGATGTCCCCCATGGAGGGTCATACTCATTCCACTGGTTAATGTTTTCTTCCATAGTGTGATTCATTTCTCTGAGTTGGCCTCTCATTGAAGTTTTCTGGTCTGTATTTCTTATCACGATTGCATACACACACATGGAGTGCTGAATTCTGTTAATTTTTGATGAAAGTGTATACTTAGAAGTTTAATCTGACTGTTGTGTGATTTCTTTTTCATGTGTATTAATTCTCTTCCTCCTTCTGTCCAAGGTAGTGTTACTCTAAATGGGTTTGAGTGTAAATAGGCTTTTCTAAGGTTGTTATTTATCTTTGTAAATTTTACTGATTGAAATGGGACCAAGGTATTTTTATATTTAAAAAAGTCAATGTCAGTTTTGATGAAAGTATTTATTGCCTTTGTTGTATTTGTTAACAATTGAGCTCTGGTTGGCAGGTTTTTTTAAGCTTTGAACTAAATTTTGTCAAAGGTTTTCCCTATTTTTTACTACTTTCTATTTTCCTTGTTGATATTCCAGATATGTGGGTATCAAGATTCCAGATGAAGGGTCTTGGCCCGAAATGATGATTCCCATCCATAGATGCTGCCTGACATGCTGAGCTCCTCCAGCACTTTGTGTGTGGTTCTCTAGATTTCTAGCATCTGCAGGTCCTCTTGTTTCCCAGATACGTTTCTGGAAAGAACAAGCTGGTATTGGGGTTGTGTGGGTCTGTTTTTAAAATATTAAATAACATCATTAGGAAGAGCTGGCATAGGGTTGGAAGGTGTAGAATCTGTGGGTAGAATTAAGGAACAGCAAATGTAAAAAAAAATCCCTGATGGGAATTGTATAGAGACCTCCAAACAGTAGTAAGTATGTGGGCCACAAATTACAATGGGAGATAGAAAATGTGTGCCAAAAGGGCAATGTTACAGTAGTCATGGGGGATTGTCATGCAGGTGATTAGGAAAATTAGGACAGTGTTGGTGTCAAGAGGAGGAATTCCTAGAATGCCTGCAAGATGCTTTTTTAGAGCAGCTCATGGTTGAGCCTGCTTGGGGATCAGCTATTCTGGATTGGGTGTTGTAATGAACCCGAATTAATTAGGTCTCTTAAGTTTAAAGAACCCTTAGGGGCAAGTGATCTTAATATGATCAAATTCACCCTGACATCAGAGAAGGAGAAGGTAAAGTCAGATGTGAAATAAAGTGAACTAGAGAGGCATGACAGCAGAATTGGTCAAACTGGTTTGAGAAGAATACGGGCAGAGATGAAACAGAGCAGCAATGGTTGGAATTTCTGGAAGCAATTCGGAAAGCACGGGATATATAAATCACAAAGAGGAAGTGGTATTCTAAAAGTAAGGTGACAAAACCGTGGCTGATAAGAGAAAACCAAAAAACAACATAAAAACCAAAGAGAGGGCATGGAGCAAAAATTACTGGGAAGTTAGAGGATTGGGAAGCTTTTAAAAACCAACAGAATGCAACTAAAATAATTAGGAAGGAAAAGATGGAATATATCGGTGAGCTAGCCAGTAATATTAAAGAGGATACTAAATTTTTCTTCAGGTACATACAGTGTAAAAGAGAGGTGGAAGTGGATATCAAACCACTGGGAAATGATGCTGGAGAGGTAGTAATGGGGTGGGGGTGCAAGGTGATGGCAGATGAACTGAATAAGTATTGTACATCACTCTTATCTGTCGGAGACACTGGCAGGAATATGAAAGTCCCAGATGTCAGTGGTCAGAATGTGTAAAGTTACGTTACTCGGGAGAAGTTTCTTGGGAAACAGAGATGGTCTGAAGGTAAATAGATCACCTGGACCAGATGGTGAACACGGCAGAGATCTGAAAGAGGTGGCTGAAGGGATGTGGAGGCATTAGCAATCATCTTTCGAGATCTTACCCCCACTACCCGAAATCTCCTCTCCTCACCCACCCTCCCAACTCCACTCCTGTCCCCGCTTGCAGGGCAACAGTCTGCCGGTGTTTGCCCCCAATGTGGTGAATCGCCACCACCGTGGGCTCAGACATTTCCACAGATGAGCCCCTCCTGTCCCCACCGGGACAAACATCCTGTCCGCCCCCTCTCTCACCGTCTTCCTCCTTTCAATAAAATCCCCCTCTCGCTCCCCGGGGAACCGGCATCAAACCGACGGGCCGAGCGGTCTCCTCCTGCCTCTCAGCGATACATCAGACTCCGGCCGCAGGAGACGCTTCACAAACGCCCCAACTTCCCTCGGAGGGAAATGGAAATAAATCAGAAAGTGGACATTTGCTTTGGGGTTTGTTCCTCTTTGAGAAGAGATGTCAGCGGGGTAACGCCCTCTCGGCTGGTCCGCCTCCGCTATTGGGCGTAATCAGTGATTGACATCGCTTCGGGCCAATGACTACAGCGCAGCGGAGGTGAGGGGTGGAGGGGTCTCGTGGTCGGCAGCTCAGCCGTTAAACTGCCTCAGCGAGAGCGCAGTAGCGCGTGTGTGACGTCGATACGCGCGAGGGGAACCATGTGTGACGTCAGGCGGGTGGTAGAGCGCTTGTATTTAACAACACCTGAATGGACATTTCTTATGATTTCAGTGGGACAACAACATTAATCACGGGTTTCATCACTGAATCCAGTGTTGTGAGATGTAAAGTCCCCTGTTATGTGTCCGGCTGTGCCGTGTTGTTGGTGGAGTGGGCAGCGTGGTGTTTGTCTCGATTCGGGTCACAACACCAGAATTGCCAGCGGGGTCCACACACAGTGTATTAGTGACCAGAAAACCTCCCGTCCCTGCAGTCTTTGTCTCCTGGTAAACTCAACACCCTGACAATGTGGACCATAGATACCCCTTCCTCTCAGAGTCAGGGGATCATTCAGACAGCTGATCAAAGAGAGGAATTATATTTATTGGTCATTAAAGTTCACCCAGATTCGTTTGGACGGATTTGATGTGGAGTTCGGGGGTCACAGTGAAAGGGCCGGACGGCCGAACTCTCTCCGTTGTCCAAACATCCTTCCAGGTGAGGCGACCCTTCACCTGTGAATCTTCCGGGGTCGCCCGTTGTGTCCGCTGCTCCCGATGCGGCTCCTCTACACCGGTAAACCGGCTCCTCCGCAGTTGTGCGGGGTCGGGTTGTTTTTTCGGGGGGATCGATGTTATTTTTCCCATTTGTGGGAGGGTTGGGTTTTGGGGTTGATGATCGGGATGCCGTTCTTTTTTATACGGGGGTGGGGTGGGAGTTTGATGTTTCTCTCTGAACGACTTTCATGTTCTTTGTTCCGTGGCTCGCTGGAGAAGAAAAAAAAAACTGTTTATCGATGCAAACAACAGGAAATCTGCAGATGCTGGAAATTCAAGCAACACACATAAAAGTTAGTCCTGACGAAGGGTCTCGGCCTGAAACGTCGACTGCACCTCTTCCTAGAGATGCTGCCTGGCCTGCTGCGTTCACCAGCAACTTTCATGTGTGTTGCTCTGTTTATCGATACCTGCTTTGATAATAAATTAACCTTTGAATTATCCGCTCCGAGCGGGACTTCCCGGTGTCCAAACATTTTCACTCCGATTCCCATTCCCGTTGCGACGTGTCAACGCATCGCCTCCTCTTGTGCCAAGATGAGGCCTCCCTCAGGGTCCAGGATCAGCGCCTCATATTCCGTCTGGGTACCCTCCAACCTGACGGCATGAATATCGATTTCTCCTTCCGGTGAACAAATCTCCCGTCACCTCTCCATCCCACTCCCTGACTTCCTCTCTGACTTTTCAAGTCCTCTCTCCTGCTGATCACTTCTCTCTGGGTCCACTGCTCCATCCCTTTCTCCTATTCTCCACTCTCCTCTCCTATCAGATATGGGTTCTCGTTCTCTCTCTTTCTCTCTCTCTCTCTTTAGACTGGCCGACTGCCTGTCTGCAGACCGCTCTCTCTCTCTTATGGTTAAATCCACAGTTAGCGCTGTCAGCCTGTGACTGACGTCATAGTCCCGCCTCCTCACTCCGGCGCTCTTAAAGACACAGTCACAGTCCGACCGCAGGCTCGCAACAGCCGCAACACAACTTCCCGACTTTTCAACTCAATGCTTCAACTAATAAAGACAACCACGCCATTTGCCTTCTTAACCACTCAATCAATCTGTGCAGTCTCTTTCAGGAAGCGATGAACTTGGAGTCTAAGATCCCTCTGATCATCAACACTGACATCTCCGCAGCCGCATTAAACTCCCCGTCCAAGAAGAACAAACCCCGAAGTAAATGTCCCGCTTTCTGATTTATTTCTATTTCCCTCCGAGGGAAGTTTGGGGCGATTGTGAAGCGTCTCCTGCGGCCGGAGTCTGATGTATCGCTGAGAGGTAGGAGGAGACCGCTCGGCCCGTCGGTTTGATGCCGGTTCCCCGGGGAGGAACAGAAACATGGAGAAGTTCAGTGCAGAAACAGGCCCACTCATGACGATCCGAATGATAATTTATATGAGGAGACAAAATAGAAGTGGGAGATTTTAAGTAGTATTTTTGCATCTGTATTTACTCAGGAGATGGACACAGAGTCTATAGAAGTGAGGCAAAGCAGCATCAACTTCATGGAATCTGTGTTTGCTGTCTTAAGGCAAATAAGCGTGGATAAATCACCAGGACCTGACAAGTTGTTCCCCTGGGACCCTGCGGAAGACAAGTGCAGAAATTGTTGGAGCCCAAGCAGAGATATTTAAATCGTCCTTAGTGACAGGTGAGGGACTGGAGGATTGGAGGACAGGCAATGTTGTTCTGCTGTTCAAGAAAGGCTTTAAAAATAAATAGGAAATTCTACATTGGTGAGCTTGACATCAGTTGTGGGGAAGTTATTGGAATGTATGTGCAGGAAATCAATATCTAAGTATATGGATAGATGTGGACTGATTAAGGATAGGCAGCATGGCTTTGTGCATGGTAGGTCATGTCTAACCAATCTTATAGAGTCTCTCGAGGAAGTTATCAGGAAAGTGGATGAAGGCAAGGCAGTGGATGTTGTCCACATGGACTTTAGCAAGGCACTTGACAAAGTCTCATATGGGAGGTTGGTCAAGAAGGTTCAGTCATTCAGCATTCAAGATGAGATAGTAAACTGGACGAGACACTGTCTTTGGGAGAAGCCAGACTGTGGCAGCAGATGGTTGCCTCTCCGACTGGAGGCCTGTGACTAGTGGTGTGCCACAGGGATCAGTGCTGGATCTGTTGTTGTTTGTCATCTATATCAGTAATCTGGATGATAGTGTGGTTAACTGGATCAGCAAATTTGTGGATGACACCAAGATTGGGGTGTAGTGGACAGAGAGGAAGACTATCATGGCTTGTGGTGTGATCTGGACCAGCTGGGAAAATAGTTTGAGAAACGGAAAAAGGAATTTAATGCAGACAAGTGTGAAGTGTTGCATGTTGGTAGGAACAAGGTCTTACACAGTGACTGGTCGGGCACTGAGGAGTGCTGTAGAAGCAAGGGATCTGGGACTACAGGTCCATAATTCACTGAAAGTGGTGCCCCAGTTAGATAGGGATGGAGAGAAAGATTTTGGCACATTGGCCTTCATAAGCCAAAGTACTGAGTACAGGAGATGGATGTTATGTTGACATAGTACAAGGCATTGGTGAAGCCTAATTTGGAGTATCGTGTACAGTTTTGGTCACCTACCTACAGGAATGATGAAAAAGAGGTTGAAAGAGTTCAGGGAAAATTCATAAGGATGTTGCCAGGTCTGGAGGACGTGGGTTATAAGGAAAGCTTGAACAGGTTAGGTGTTTATTCCTTGGAATGTAAGAGATTGAGGGGAGATTTGATGGAGGTGTACCACAATTATGAGGGGTAAAGATAGGGTAAATGCAAGCTGGCCTTCTCCACTGAGATGGGGTGGGACAACAACACGAGGCCATGGGTTAAGTGTGAAAGGTGGAATGTTAAGGGGAACATGACGAGAAACTTCTTCACACAGACGGTCATCCGGGTGTGGAATGAGCAGACAGCACAAGTGGTGAATGTGACCTCAATTTCAACATTTAAGAGGTTTGTGTCAGTACCTGGATGGTAGGGATATAGGAGTAGAAAGTTCAAATAGTTCAGCACAACCTAGATGGGCTGAAGGGTCTTGTTCTGTGTTGTACTTTTCTATGACTGTGACAAGAACCTTAAATAGTATTAATATTCACTCTAATTCCTTTTATCAGACCGACCGTTCATCTCAGCAGCAAATTTTTATATGGCGTAAAAACTGTGGCACTTTAATCTAACAGTGCATAAAAGAAAGTCCCAGCTGCAGGTCAACAAAGGCTATTTGTGTGAGAGTGCTTCAGTCACTGTGGAACGAGACACCCATGTAGCTCAGTGGGAAGAGGGAATAATACCAATGGAGAGACTCAAACTGAGGCAAAGCACAGATTGGAGATGGCAGAAATGCCCCATTCTTATAGAGACAGGAAAAGCATCAGAGAGATTGATTCCAGTTAACATTTAATCCTAGATACCAGCACTGTGCCAGTTTGAAGATGAGTTCTCTCTCCAACTTGGGTTGAAGCTCACTGTAACAGTGTGATGTCAGATCACACCTTGCTGACTAAAGTGATCTCATCTGAAATGTTGTCCTTCAGCCATTGATGGATTTTGTAAATGTTTTCACAGGTTAAAAACTACAAGGAATTTATCTACAGAAATCTCGAACACAACACGCCAGATTTTCTGACACTGCCCAGATATTTAAGAATTGGAGCAAGGGTTTCACTCGATCGTCCTTCCTACTCAGACTGGGCAGGGATTCACTCGATCATCTGACCGACTGGCATGCCAGTCATTTTACACTGGGGAGAGGCTGTTCATCTGCTCAGACAGCAGGAATGGATTCACTCGGTCATCTCAACTGAAGATAAATCAGCAAGTTCACACTGGGACAAGGCCATTCACCTGTTCTGTGGGTGAGAAGGGATTCAGTCGGTCTTCCCACCTCTGGACGCACCAGTCAGTTCACACTGGGCAGAGGCTGGTCATCTGCTGAATTTGGGGGGATGGATTCACTCAATCAGCTGACCTAATGGCTGATCAGCGAGTTCACACCAGGGAGAGACCGTTCACCTGCTCAGACTGTGGGAAGGGATTCACTCAGTCATCCAATTTAATAGCGCACCAGCGGGTTCACATCAGGGAGAAGCCATTCACCTGCTCAGACTGCGGGAAGGGTTTCACTCGGTCATCTGACCTACTGGTGCACCAGCGAGTTCACACTGGGGAGAGGCCATTCACCTGCTCAGACTGTGGGATGGGATTCACTCAGTCATCTAAACTGAAGGAACATCAGAGAGTTCACACCGGGGAATGGCCATTCACCTGCTCAGACTGCGGGAAGGGATTCACTTGTTTATCGAAACTGAAGGTACATCAGCGAGTTCACACTGGAGAGAGGCCGTTCACCTGCTCAGACTGTGGGAAGGGATTCTCTCGGTCATCCAAGCTACTGGCACACCAGTCAGTTCACACTGGAGAGAGACCATTCACCTGCTCAGACTGCGGGAAGGGATTCACTCGGTCATCCAGCCTAGAGAGTCATCAGCGAGTTCACACAGGGGAGAAGCCGTTCACCTGCTCAGAATGTGGGAAGAGATTCACTTGGTCATCCCAACTACTGGTACACCAGTCAGTTCATACGGGAGAGGCTGCTCCCCTGCTATGAATGTGGGAAAGCATTTCTGCAATCATCCTGCCTACAGAGACACCAGCGAGTTCACACTGGGTAGAGGCCATACACCTGCTCAGAGATTGGGAAGAGATTCTCTCAGCCATTTCCATCAAATGTGCATCATTGAGTTCACACTGGGGAGACGCCGCTCACCTGCTGTGAATGTGAGAAGGGATTCACTCAGTAATCTAACCTTGTAACACATCACCGGGTTCACACTGGGGAGAAAGTTTCAATAAGCTTCATGCTGGATATTTGTCCATCATTGTTTCTCAATGCAATTTCGAGAGTGACTGTCGGTGCTGAACTCTGCAATTATTGCTGCTGCTCACCACACCCAGTTCTGCACCCTGGTCACTGGGCATGGGAGGAGTTTCTTCTGCTGCACATTCACCTTTAATGGGACTGGAGTTTAATATTCTGCATCTGTGACAAATAAGTCAATTCTATTTTAAACTCTGTCTCTGATACTTAGTGAATTTCTAACACAACTACTGTGCAATAGAGTGTCAACTCAGGCCGGCTGGGCCCTGCTAGTGATTCTGTTCCATGACAGTCCTTTTAAATCCTCCCCTGTTGTTCCCCTCTCGCTCTCCCTGTGGTGATGGGTTCCAAACAGTCACCACTCTGTGGGTAAAGAGGTTTCCCTTGAATTTTCTGCAGACTGACGAAATCGAGCTGACTGCAGTTCTGTCTGAGATGTTCTTTGCCCCTCTAATCTCTCGGCTGAGGAAGAATAACATTGGTAGTTAACCTTATTGACGGCTCATTTCCACATTATGGGTCATTTTCCCTGCTTCTAAAGGGTTGTTAGAAAACACCCCTGTCCTCTAAAGACTGAAAGCAGAATGGGAAACCATCAGTTGGATGTTCAACGAAGCAGGGTCAGAAACCAGAGGCAGGTCTGCATCAGATTGAGTTAAACTGCTGCAGGATCCTGGAATGTGTTGGATTGTGTCTGGTTTCTCTTGGCATTTTCCGCACTTACTGCCTTGTTTGTTTCTATTTCCTGTATTTTCGATTTTTCCCCCTTTTTTTAACCACCTTGTCCTGTATTTCTGCAAAGAACCCCTCATGGAGGGTCATACTTATTCCACTGGTTAATGTTTTCTTCCATAGTGGTGATTCATTTTTCTGAGTTGGCCTCTCATTTAAGTTTTCTGCTCTGTAGTTCTTATCACGATTGCATAGACACACATGGAGTGCTGAATTCTGTTCATTTTTGATGAAAATATGTACTTTCTGTTGTGTGATTTTTTTTCAAGTGTGTTATTTCTCTACCTTATTCTGTCCAAGGTAGTGTTAATCTAAGTGTGTTTGAGGGTAAATAGTCTTTTCTAAAGTTTTCTAGAGTTATTTATCTTTGTAAAATGTACTGATTGAAATGGGACAAAGATATTTTTATATAAAAAAGTCAATGTTGGTATTGATACAAGTGTTTATTGCCTTTGTTGTATTTGTTAACTTTGAACTCTGTTTGGCTGGAGTTTTAAAGCCTTGAACTAAATTTTGTCAAAGGTTTTCCCTATTTCGCACTACTTTCTATTTTCTTTGCTTGTTGATATTCCAGATACGGGGGTATCAAGAGTCCTGATAAAGGGTCTTAGCCCAAACTGATGATTCCCATCCATAGATGCTGCCTGACATGCTGAGCTCATCCAGCACTTTGTGTGTAGTTCTCTAGATTTCTAGCATCTGCAGATCCTCTTGTTTCCCAGATACTTACATGCTTCTTGAAAGAACAAGCTGGTAGTGGCTTTCTGTGGCTGTGTTTGTAAAATATTAAATAAAATCATTAGAAAGAGGTGGCGTATTGTTGGAAGGTGTAGAACCTGTGGGTAGAATTAAGGAACAGCAAGTGTAATAAAAATCCCTGACGGGAATTGTATAGAGACCTCCAAACAGTAGTGAGTATGTGGTCCGCAAATTACAATGGGAGATAGAAAGTGCGTGCCAAAAGGGCAATGTTACAATAGTCATGGGGGATTGTCATGCAGGTGATTACGAAAATTAAGATGGTGTTGGTCTCAAGAGGAGGAATTCCTAGAATGCCTGCAAGATGCTTTTTTAGAGCAGCTCATGGTTGAACCCACTTGGGGATCAGCTATTCTGGACTGGGTGTTGTAATGATCCAGCATTAATTAGGTCACTTAAGTTCAAAGAACCCTTAGGGACAGGTGTTCTTAATACGATCAAATTCACCCTGACATTAGAGAAGGAGAAGCTAAAATCAGATGTGAAATAAAGAGAATTAGAGAGGCATGAAAGAAATATTGGTCAAAATTGATTTGCAAAGATCACGGACAGGAATTTCTGGAAGCAATTCGGAAGGCACAGGATATGTACAGTGGCATGCAAATGTTTGGGCACCCCTGGTCAAAATTTCTGTTACTGTGAATAGCTGAGTGAGTAAAAGATGACCTGATTTACAAAAGGCATAAAGTTTAACATGACACATTTCTTTAATATTTTAAACAAGATTACATTTTTATTTCCATCTTTTACAGTTAATCCTATGGATTATACGAAGTGATAGCCACAAATATTCTTTGTGGTTGCGTGTAACGATGATCAACCCACTGTTATGGGCATAGGAGAGTTTCAAGCCTCAGCTGCGACAAACTGAAGCTATCAGCTTTTTATCTCTATCTCTATCTCTATATCTCTCTATCTCCCTATCTCTATATCTCTATATCTCTATCTCGGCCGACTGCCTGTCTGCAGATCGCTCTCTCTCTCATGGTTAAATCCACAGTTAGCACCGTCAGCCTGTGACTGACGTCATAGTCCCGCCTCCTCACTCCGGCGCTCTTAAAGACACAGTCACAGTCCGACCGCAGGCTCGCAGCAGCCGCAACACAACTTCCCGACTTTTCAACTCAGTGCTTCAACTAATAAAGACAACCACGCCATTTGCCTTCTTAACCACCCGATCAATCTGTGCAGTCTCTTTCAGGGAGCGAGGAACTTGTAGTCTAAGATCCCTCTGATCATCAACACTGTTCAGGGTTTTGCATTTAACAGAGTACTGTCTCATACATTCGACCTACCGATCTGCCAAGATGATCATCACTAATCAAATCTCACTGAGATTTCTCAGGTCCTGTTGAACTTATTGCCAAGTTCACAAGTACAGGAAGGTACAGGTACAGAGAAACACTGACTTGTGGCAACATCACAGGCAAGTACATTCAGATAACACACGGAACACAAATTATACGATGCTCTGTCAGTAACAATCTATAAATATGCTTTATGACATTAACAATATATAAAATACATTGTGTCCTGATCAATATTAAAATATGCATTTTGTGTCAATAACAAACTTGAAAATGTTGAATTTGATCCCTGTCTCCATTCCTCCTGCAGTCCACAACCAGCTCCTCTGTTTTTGTCAAAATGAGGGACAGGTTGTTTTCTTGACACCACTGTGTCGAGGTGATGACTTCGTCTCTGTAGGCTGCCTCGTTATTATTTGAGATTAGGCCAATCAATGTAGGGTCGTCAGCGAATTTAATTAGCAGATTAGATCTGTGGGTGGCGACACAAGTCATGGGTGCACAGAGAGTAAAGGAGGGGGCCAAGGAGACAACCCTGTGGGGTATGTGTGCTGAGGGTCAGAGAGACAGAGGTGAGGGAGCCCACTCTTACCACCTGCCGGCGATCTGACAGGAAGTCCAGGATCCAGCTACACAAGACAGGGTGAAGGCCGAGGTCTCTGAGCTTCTTGTCGATACTTCACGCCTTCGTATGGCTACTGCTCTGCCCATGACTGCAAGGAACTGCAGAGAACTTTGGTCTCACATGGGAACATCAGAGAAACAAGCCTCCCCTCCATGGACTCTTCCTACCCTTCCCCTGTGTCGGAAAAGCCGGCCATGTACTCAAAGATCCTCACAACCCGGACATTCTTGCTGCAAACCCGCTCCCCCATCGGGGAAGAGATACAAAAACCTTAAAGCGCGTACCACCAGGCTCAAGGACGGCTTCCTGTCTGCAGTTATAAGCCAAATGAATGGTCTCCAGTCCAGTAAAATGGACTCGACCTCACAATGTAACTCGACGTGACCCTGCACCATATGTCTATCTGCACTGCACTTTCTCTGCAGCCATAATGCTTTGTTACAGTTATTGTTTTGTCGTATATCAGCTCAATGTACTGTTGTAATGTATTGATCTGTGTGGATGGTACGTCAGGCAAGATTTTCACTGTAGCTCAGTACGTGATAAAAATAAACAAATTCCCCATTTTAATTGTGTGGAAATATTAGACAGACTGAGCTTCTGGTTTGGAACTTCAGCGGGAACCTTAACTGAACTGAGGAACACAAATAAATAGAAAAGGCTTCAGTCTCGCATTACGATCTGCGGAAACTGGTGGTGTAACGTGGATGAAATTGCCGGAGAGACAGAGTGACTGGTAGATACAAAGCAGCTTCTTTATTCGACACAACAAGGTACAGTGGGCAGCATACGGACGGAGACGCTTTCCGCAGGAAGGTCTGCTAGCTGAGAGTGGGCTCGATATTTATATGCTAAACACAAAGGCAATCGCTAATTAAAAGTTATAGACAATGCTTCCTTTCGAAGCTACATACAAACATCACACCTTCGGATTTCATCCTTTCCTTCTGACGCCAACATGTCTGGGTTGGTATCCACAGCCTTTAGGAATGTGTCACGGACCCCGTGACGGGGATAAAGAACCAGCAGAGATGGAAAACACTTTGGAGTCTCGTATTGCTAAAAACTAATAATATTTATTAGTAACTACGCAATACAATAATATAAATGTAGATAAATCAAACAGGTGAGCAATGATTAGATATAAAAGTAAGTGTGGAATATATATGTATGAAAAAATCAAGCTTCTTTAAGTCTAGGGGTAAAATGATACAGTCTTACGATGTTGAGTAAAGTTCAGTTCAGTTCGTGGTATTGACTTGAGTAGTGATGGAGAGAAAGAGAGAGAGAGAGAGAGAGAAAAAGTTGAGTCTTCAGGTGAGCTGATGCCGTCGATCTTCTTGTCGTCCTCCGAAATCCTTTACAAGTCACCGTCTGTGACTTTAATCAGGGGGACCGGTCTTCTGTGGTGGGGCTATCACCCAGGCGAGGGTGGACACACAGAAAACTCCCCACCAGTCAACCCCTTCTTCACCGATGGAATAGCAATTTGGATTGATCCGCCTGATCGATCCACCAAAACCCACTTTCTCTGCGGGCACAACTATGCTCATTCAGTGTCCAGATCATGTGTCTGAGGTCTGTATCATCTGACCTCCCATTTATTTCACCAGGCTGAGCATCACCTGTCATTCAAAGAGTCTCTCCCTCCTTTGTCTGTAAAGGAGTGCACAAGCAGGCAACCTGTCCTTGGAAATAACATCAATAACCTGCTGAAAATCATAACATCCAGTGTCCATTAAATAACACTGCCTTCGGTCACCATAGCAACCTTCGAGCTGCTCGGTGCTGTCTCCAAATCCAAACTCAGTAAAAATCCAAAGTTACTTCCAATGCCTTAAAGTGACAGTCCAACTGTTAATCTTCGTCTCTCTCTCTCTTTTCAAAAGCAACATATCGGTGGTAAATAACTCTGTCTCTCTCTCCTTTCCAAACAAACCATCAATGATAAATGTCTCTCTCCAAACAGCTAATAGGGGCACTCCTGGAACCCCTCACACTCCCCTTCCTCAGGGGAAAAAAATTGTTGAAGACTATTTTTTAAAAATGTCCATCACAGGGTTTTAAACAATACAGGAAAAAAAAACATCAGATGACAAAGCAAAAATAGTTACAGTTTTCAACTTCACATCTGGATAACTAATCAGCTATGACATTGTCAGTAACTTTTACATGTTTGATTTTTAAGTCACCTTCCTGCAATACTAGACTCCAATTTAACAACCTTCTATTCTTATCCTTCATTTTATTTGGAAACATCAATGGATTATAACCCATGTAAACCACAAATGGTCTCTGAGCAACAGAAAGGTTTTGAGGTCTCTGATCATAGGCCTCAAAATGTTGTAAAGCCAGAATAACTGCTAGCAATTCCTTTTCAACAGTTGAATATTTTTTCTGGTGTATATTGTTCTTTGAGGAATAAGCTACTGGATATTCAATGTCATCCACTCCCTTTTGTAACAGTACTGCCCCAGCAGCTTCATCACTAATGCCTGTTGTTATAGAAAATGGCTTTGGAAAGTCAGGTGCTTTGAGCACAGGGTGGTTTTCAAACGTTCAAATGCCTCCCAGCAAAGATCACTTCATTCAAATCTTTTACTCTTCCCTAGGAGCTTTGTTAGCAGCAGAGCAATGTCAGCAAAGTTCTTACAGAATTTTCTACAATACCCAACCATCCCTAAAAGCTCAGAGCTTCTCAAAGCTTTCTTGCTGGTTGGAACAGGAACTTCAGCAATCGCTTGAACCTTGGCCTGTACAGGAGCCAGCCGGCCTTGGCCCACCACATAACCCAGAGATATGACTGGGGCATGGCCAAACTCACTTTTAGCAAGGTTCACTGTAAGATTGGCTTTGGAAAGTCTGTCAAACCGTTTCTCTACAGCTGCAATATGCTCTTCCCATGTGTCATTCCAGACCACTAAGTCATTGATATAAACCCCTGTGCTTTCTAACACTCCAATCACTGAATTGATCATTCTTTGAAATGTTTCTAGAGGATTCTTCACGCCGAAGTGTAAAACATTGTATTCATACAGTCTAGACGGTGTCACAAATGTTGATATCTCTTTAACCCTCTCTGTTAAAGGAACTCCCCGGTATCCTTTTAACAAGTCAATCTTAATAAAGTATTTAGCCTTCCCCGCTCTATCAATACAGTCATCCATTCTCTTTCTTGGTTCTTTCTTGTTTCTAATTTCTTGTTCAACCATCATACTTTTTTCAAAGCTCACTCTGTGAAGATACCATTTCATAAGCTGGGCTAAATTCATAATGATGTCATGCACTGCACCTGTGCCCCATTTCAAAACACCAATTAGTCCTGTTACTTGTTTTTTCGGCTCTGGGTCCTACTGATGGACCTTATCAGTAATATTTTTTCAAAACAATGGAATTCTGATATCTTGGTGAGTCTAGATTCAATGAGTAAACATGTTTTTACATTCCATTGTCAGATTTCACGGTTCCATTTTGTACTTCAATAATTCTCACAGCTGCAATTCCAGTAAACAAGTGTCTTATTTTGACTCGAGCATTTTGTAAACTTTCCTTAGCAAAGTCACAGAGCTTACTACATCCCTCCCAGAATTCTCTGAGTAGGGTCAAAGGTCCTTTTGGCGTAAAACTGAACACAGGTTCCAACAAATTACCCTTCACTGCCTTCTGAATCGAATCTCCAACAATAAATAAATGGAGGGGAACCCCTTCGTTCCCAGTTTCCTCATTTCTCACACAATGATATCCACCTAAAGGCATACTGTAAGCCATGTTGAAAGTTTCAGCCTGGTAACCTTTCAAAACCACCACCTGACTTTCAGGCACTGTGGCTGGTCTCCACTTCCTCATCAACATCCTATCTTTAAGGTAACATCCCACTGACTCTCTCTCAACCTCCTCTCCTGTGAGAGCCATCTCCCTTAAAGCCACCATTCCAGAATCTCGCTTCTGTTCCTCGATGCATCCCTTTCTCAACAAAGACAAATCTTTCTTATACACCTTACCCTTATCAATTGTACTACCCTCTAAGTCCTGCTGTAATCTGGAAGGTAGAAAAGTCTGTGACACATCATAATTTAAACCTTTGGTTTTTCTATTGTAAGTCTCAATAGCAAATTTGCTCATCAGCTGAATTGCTGAAACACTCTTACCTTGGAGAGCTGTCAACATGCCTCCATTGTTTATTAATCTCAGTACCATTATCAGGCTGATCAGAATTACGTATATATTATGAAAGAGACCAAATAAACTACTCATCTCATTACGACCTATACTTCGACGTATCCACGGCAACTTCCACTCCAAAACCACAACAACTCTTTCTCCTCTCCATAATATCACTCTGAGTAACAGTATGAACTTGCAGGTGCTTACTTCCAAATGTCCAAACAAAATCCAACAAACTAGCGGATCCTGCCTCAGCAGGCCTTTGTCCTGCAAGTAGGGTCAAAGGTCACGCAACCAATCCAATCTTTCGCATCACTTTGTCCAGAAGTCCAGGAACAGCACTTTTCCCATTACTTTCAACAATGCTGACCTCACCAGGATTTACTTCATGACCAACTTATAAAACACGGTCTACTACAAATGACTGAGAATCCTCACATTCCACTGATACCAAGGTTAACCCCTTACTCACTGAACCAAGATCATCTGACACAAAAGGACTGCATTCCTTTCCAACTAAGTCAGACACCTCAGACCTTAACTGAGTTTCAACACAAGGTTCAGTACCCTGGGAACTCACAGGTACTTCAACAACCTGAACACGGGCAAAAGGGACAGCTGCCTCTTCTGGGCTGTCATCACTTCTCCCAGTTTCAATTTCAAGGTCATCCCGAACCTCCCAGCTATTCTCTGGCAAACTCCTTCCTGGAGTAATCTCAACCTCGTAAGTTAAAACTTCTTAGTCTGCTTTCTCAACAGACCCCTTCAGGGTAGGGGCATCCTCTGCCACTGGATATGCCCTTCCCTCATCATGAACACAAACTTTAAATTCATCACACAAAACTAGCCCCTCCGAGCTGTAAAAATCATCAGGGTCCGACACTAAACCTCTTTGCTGCAACTTCTCCCTTTTAAACTGTCTCTGCCTTTCTGCCACGTGATCCTCACGTTGCCATTTCTCCCTCTCGACCCGTCTCCGTCTTCCTGCCTCTTCTCTCTCTAACTTAAGTCTCTCTAACTTTAACTGTTCCAGGTGTACCTCGGCCTCCTCTTTCACTACAGGAAATCTCTTTAACTCGCTCTCCTCAGAAGTCTGTATAGAGACATAATATTCAGCTATTTTTCTTTGAATTTCTGCTTTCGTCATACCTCTCTTTACCTCAGCATTCACTTCCTTAGCAATGTCCCGCAACTCATATTTCCTAGCCTTTTTCAAGGACACGGGGTCTGGCGATTCCAAAAATTCCGCAGCATCCATTTCTGCTGATATTCCACGCAACCAATCAAAGGAATTTTTCCCAATCAATTCAAACCAGCCTCCCGACCAATTTGTTCATAACGCGGACGCAGGCCCCAATTTAGTGTCACGTACCCCGTGACAGGTGTTAAGAAGCCAGCAGAGATGGAAAACACTTTGGAGTCCAGTATTGCTAACAACTAGTAATATTTATTAGTAACTACGCAATACAATAATGTAAATGTAGATAAATCAAACAGGTGAGCAATGATTAGATATAAAAGTAAGTGTGGAATATATATGTATGAAAAAATCAAGCTTCTTTAAGTCTAGGGGTAAAATGATACAGTCTTACGATGTTGAGTAAAGTTCAGTTCAGTTCGTGGTATTGACTTGAGTAGTGATGGAGAGAAAGAGAGAGAGAGAGAGAGAGAGAGAGAGAGAGAGAGAGAGAGAGAGAGAGAGAGAGAGAGAGAGAGAGAGAGAGAGAGAGAGAGAGAGAGAGAGAGAGAGAGAGAGTGAGAGTTGAGTCTTCAGGTGAGCTGATGCTGTTGACCATCTCGTCGTCCTCCGAAATCCTTTACAAGTCACCGACTGTGACTTTTACCAGGGGGACCGGTTTTCTCTGGTGGAGCTATCACCCAGGAGAAGGTGGACACACAGAAAACTCCCCACCAGTCAACCCCTTCTTCACCGATGGAATAGCAATTTGGATCGATCCACCAAAACCCATTTTCTCTGCGGGCACAACTATGCTCATTCAGTGTCCAGATCATGTGTCTGAGGTCTGTATCATCTGACCTCCCATTTATTTCACCAGGCTGAGCATCACCTGTCATTCAAAGAGTCTCTCCCTCCTCTGTCCGTAAAGGGGTGCACAAGCAGGCAATCTGTCCTTGGAAATAACATCAACAACCTGCTGAAAATCATAACATCGAGTGTCCTTTAAATAACACTGCCTTCGGTCACCATAGCAACCTTCGAGCTGCTCGGTGCTGTCTCCAAATCCAAACTCAGTAAAAATCCAAAGTTACTTCCAATGCCTTAAAGTGACAGTCCAACCGTTAATCTTTGTCTCTCTCTCTCTCTCTTTTCCAAAAGCAACATATCGGTGGTAAATAACTCTCTCTCTCTCTCTCCTTTCCAAACAAACCATCAATGATAAATGTCTCTCTCCAAACAGTTAATAGGGGCACTCCTGGAACCCCTCACACCCGCCATTCAATCATGGGCTGATCCAGTTCATCTGGTCATCCCCACCCATCTGGCTTTCTCTCCATACCCTTTAATGCCCTGGCTAATCAAGAAACTATCAGCCTCTGCCTTAAATACAACAAATGGCTTTGGCTCCACATCTGCTTGTGGCAAATATTCCACAGATTTACCACCCTCTGACTGAATAGTTTCTCCGCGGGGGAAAGCGAAGGTGAGCAGACAGGTAGTGCAGAGCACCCCTGTAGCCATCCCCCTGAATAATAAGTTTGCCGTCCTGGATACTGTTGGTGGGGCAGCTGACCAGGTGTGAGCCACGGTGGCAGGGCCTCCGGAACTGAGTCTGACCCTGTGCTGCAGAAGGGTGGGAAGGAGAAGGGAGAGCTGCCTTCATTGAAGACTTTATAGTCAGGGGAGCAGACAGGCGATTTTGTGGACGTGAGAAGGACACCCGTATGGCTTGTTGCCTCCCGGGTGCCAGGGTCCGGGATGTCTCTGACCGGGTGCACGACATTCTGGTACGAGAGTGAAAGCAACAAGAAAGCGTGATACATGCTGGTACCAACGACATAAGCAGGAAGAGGGATGAGGTCCTGTAACGTGAGTTTCGGGAACTAGGCAGAAGGCTGAAGAACAGGACCTCAAGGGTGGCGTTCTCAGGATTGTTGCCAGTGCTACGTGACAGAGGTGGTAAGAATTGGAGGAGATGGCAGTTGAAAGCATGACTGAGGAGTTGGTGCAGGAGGCAGGCTTTCAGATTTCTGGATCATTGGGATATTTTCTGGGGACGGTGGGACCTGTACAGATGGGATGGGTTGCACCTGAACTCTAGGGGGAGCAATATCCTTACAGGTAAGTTTGCTGGCACGGTTCCGAAAGTATTAAACTAATTTGCAAGGGGGATGGAACCCGGAGCGATAGAGCAGTGAAAGAAGTGCATGGAGTAAAGCCAGATCTAACATATAGAGAGGCTTTGAGTAAAGAGAAGCAGAATAAAGGGAGTAAATGTAGTAAGGTAGAAGGGCCAAGGTGCGTGTACTTCAATGCAAGAAGCATCAGGAACAAAGGTGATGAACCAAGAGCTTGGATGCATACATGGAAATATGATGTCGGGGCCATTACAGAGACTTGGCTGGCACTAGGGCAGGAATGGATTCTCAATATTCCTGGATATCCGTGCTCTAAAAGGAATGGGGGGGGGAGGGGAGGAGGGCTGGCATTACTGGTCAGGGATACTATTACAGCTACAGAAAGGGTGGGCAATGTAGCAGGATCCTCTTCTGAGCCAGTGTGTGTGGAAGTCAGGAACAGGAAGGGAGCAGTTACTCTATTGGGAGTATTCTATAGGCTCCCTGGTAGTAGCAGAGATACTGAGGAGCAGATTGGGAGGCAGATTTTGGAAAGGTGCAAAAATAACAGGGTTGTTATCATGGGTGACTTTAAATTCCCTAATATTGATTAGTCCCTAGGGTTTAGACAGGGCAGAGTTTGTTAAGTGTGTCCAGGACGGATTCCGGTCACAGTATGTTGACAGGCCGACCAGGGCAAATGCCATACTAGATCTAGTACTAGGTAATGAACTGGGTTAGATCACAGATCTCTCAGTGGGTGAGCATCTGGGGGACAGTGACCACCGCTCCTTGGCCTTTAGCATTATCATGGAAAAGGATAGAATCAGAGAGGACAGGATTTTTTTTTTTTAATTGGGCAAGGGCAAATTATGAGGCTATAAGGCTAGAACTTACGGGTGTGAATTAGGACAACACACATCAAAGTTGCTGGTGAACGCAGCAGGCCAGGCAGCATCTCTAGGAAGAGGTGCAGTCGACGTTTCAGGCCGAGACCCTTCGTCAGGACTAACTGCTATTACTGGTTCGCCAGTTAGTCCTGACGAAGGGTCTCGGCCTGAAACGTCGACTACACCTCTTCCTAGAGATGCTGCCTGGCCTGCTGCGTTCACCAGCAACATTAATGTGTGTTGCTTGAATTTCCAGCATCTGCAGAATTCCTGTTGTTTGGTATGAATTAGGATGATGTTTTACAGGGAAATGTACAATGGACACGAGGTCGATGATTAGGGATCTCTTGCAGGATGATACGGATAAATTCATATCCGGTGAGGAAGATAAAGAATGGTAGGGTGAAGAAACCATGGGTGACAAGTGAGGTGGAAAATCTAGTCAGGTGGAAGAAGGCAGCATACATGAGGTTTTGGAAGCAAGGATCAGATGGGTCTATTAAGGAATATAGAGAAGCAAGAAAAGAGCTTAAGAAGGGGCTGAGCAGAGCAAGAAGAGGGCATGAGAAGGCCTTGGTGAGTAGGTAAAGGAAAACCAAGAAATTCTTAAATTATGTGAAGAACAAAAGGATGACAGGAGTGAAGGTTGGACCGATCAGAGGTAAAGGTGGGAAGATGTGTCTGGAGGCTGTGGAAGTGAGTGAGGTCCTCAATGAATACTTCCCTTCGGTATTCACCAATCAGAGGGAACTTGATGATGGTGAGGACAATATGAGTGAGGTTGATGTTCTGGAGCATGTTGATATTAAGGGGGAGGAGGTGTTGGAGTTTTTAAAATACATTAGGACAAATATGACCGCGGGGCCTGACTACTCCATGAGGCGAGGGAAGAGATTGCTGAGCCTCAGGCTAGGATCTTTATGTCCTCGTTGTCCATGGGAATGGTACTGGAGGATTGGAGGGAGGCGAATGTTGTCCCCTTGTTCAAATAATATAGTAGGGATAGTCCGGGTTATTATAGACCAGTGAGCCTTACATCTGTGGTGGGATAGCTGTTGGAAAAGACTCTTAGAGATAGGATCTATGGGCATTTAGAGAATCATGGTCTGATCAGGGACAGTCAGCATGGCTTCGTGAAGGGCAGATCGTGCCTACCAAGCCTGAGAGAGTTCTTTGAGGAGGTGACCAGGCATATAGATCAGGGTAGTGCAGTGGATGTGATCTATGTGGATTTTAGTAAGGCATTTGACAAGGTTCCACACGGTAGGCCTATTTAGATAGTTAGAAGGCATGGGATCCAGGGAAGTTTGGCCAGGTGGATTCAGAATTGGCTTGCCTGCAGAAGGCAGAAGGTTGTGGAGGGAGTACATTCAGATTGGAGGATCGTGACTAGTGATGTCCCACAAGGATCTGTTCTGGGACCTCTTCTTTTTGTGATTTTTATTAATGACCTGGATGTGGGGGTAGAGGGGTGTGTTGGCACGTTTGAAGACGATGCGAAGGTGGGTGGTGTTGTAGATAGTGTAGAAGATTGTCAAAGATTGCAGAGAGACATTGATAGGATGCAGAAGTGGGCTGAGGAGTGGCAGATGGAGTTCAACCCGGAGAAGTGGGAGGTGGTACACTTTGGAAGGACAAACTCCAAGGCAGAGTACAAAATAAATGGCAGGATACTTGGTAGTGTGGAGGAGCAGAGGGATCTGGGTGTACATGTCCACAGATCCCTGAAAATTGCTTCACAGGTAGATTGGGTAGTTGGGAAAGCTTATAGGGTTTTAGCTTTCATATGTCGAGGGATAGAGTTTATGAGTCGCGGGATAATGATGCAGCTCTATAAAACTCTGGTTCGGCCACAATTGGAGTTCTGTGTGCAGTTCTGGTCGCCTCAATATAGGAAGGATGTGGAAGCATTGGAAAGGGTACAGAGGAGATTTACCAGGATGCTGCCTGGTTTAGAGAGTATGCATTATGATCAGAGATTAAGGGAGCTAAGGCATTACTCTTTGGAGAGAAGGAGGATGAGAGGAGACGTGATAGAGGTGTACAAGATAATAAGAGGAATAGATAGAGTGGACAGCCAGCGCCTCTTCCCCAGGGAACCACTGCTCAATACAAGAGGACGTTCAAGAGGGATATTAGAGGAAGGTTTTTACTCAGAGAGTGGTCGGTGCGTGGAATGCACTGCCTGAGTCAGTGGTGGAGGCAGATACACTAGTGAAGTTTAAGAGACTACTAGACAAGTATATGGAGGAATTTAATGTAGGGGGTTATATCGAAGGCAGTGTTTGAGGTTCGGCACAACATTGTGGGCCGAAGGGCCTGCAATCTGCTGTATTATTCTATGTTCTATGTTCTAAGTATAGGCAGAGACTGAAGACTGCAGCACCAGTAGTGAGGACCAAGGAGGTTTGGACAAGGGAAGCACAGGAGCGCCTACAGGACCGCTTTGAATCTGGATGAGTACACTGCAGTTGTTACCGACTTCATTAAAACCTGTGTGGATGAGTGTGTGAATTACTGTACATTCCCAAACCAAAGGCGTGGATGAACCAGTAGGTACGTCGTCTGCTGAATGCTAGATCTGTGGTATTTAAATCTGGCGACCCAGGTCTGTACCAGAAAAACAGGGATGATTTGCAGAGGGTGAAGCAACAATTTCCAACGACATTGGAGGCGACATCGGATGCACGGCAACTATTGGAAAATGTAAATGTATACATTGTATTTTCTATGTATTACAGTATTTACAATATTTACTCAACAGTATTTCAGTATTCACTCGAATGCACACATTATATTTTCTATATTTACTATGTAGCCACTGCTAGCTGAATAGAGGGAATTCACTATGTAGCCATGACTTTTGACCTAATCACTATTAATTCATGAAGAGAACTAGAATGAAACCAAGTAGAAAGATAACGGTGCCGAGTAAGGTAATGAGATATGTGGCAGTATGTCAAAAGAAGACCAATTAAGAAATAACTGTGGTTAGGGATGAGGGGCCACCTGGTCTAAAAAGTAAACTAGGACATAATTAAATTGGGGAGTAAAACAATAGTGGAAAGTCGAGAGCGGATGTATTGATGATATGTGATCATAGGCCGTCTGGATATGATAATGTAGCTAAGATAGGAGATTGCTATAAAAAATGCTGTGTACAAGCCTCGATGGGCAGTCAGCTAATAGCTTTCTGATTGTCTCAGCTTTGATTTGCAAATTAAAGTTTAAAACTTCTTGAAGGATTTTCTGCGTCTCCTTGTCGTTTGTGAGAAACCACGACAAAATTGGCGTCACGAACAGGATCGGATAGAGACCCGCGAGGAAGGGAACGGCAGATTGGGACGCTTCCCGGTCCCTCGGGGACCCTCACGAGGCTAACAGAATTAAGGGTGCACCCAAAGAAAAAAGTGAGCGCTTTATGCGATAATTCGGACTAAGAATTCTGTTGGTTTTGGGGGGTCTCGGGGACTCAGAAGTGTGAAGCAACTGGCGAAGGATCTCTCCGATCCAAAGAATCTGGCAGAATCGGGGATAAAAGGAGGCTCAGAGGATTAATCAAGAGCACGGCAGTGGGGGTAAGTACAAGTTAAGTAAGAAAATTCCACGTGGTGTTGGTAAGTCCCTGTGGATACCGTTTCGCACGAAACGAAGGTCTGAACAGGCAGGGAAGGAGAATTAAAAATCCTCGTGAATACCGCCTTAAGAAGTGTAAGGGTCTGCATAGGCGAGGTGTAAAAGGTTCTGTGGATACCGCCCTAAGTAGGGGTCTACACGGGCAGAACGTAGTAAGAGACAAAGATAGTTTGATAGAGAATTCAGACGCTGGTGAGATAAACCATAAGGCTAGGCATAGAAATAGAGTTAGAAAAATAGTACTATTAAGTAGACAAGTCGTGAGATTCTAAAAATACCATAACAGAAAAAGGAAAAAGAGAGCAACATGACAGAGAAAGGAACAGCAGTAGAAATATTGAGCAGAAAATTCCCGGTGTGTCAAGGTAAGATCGTGGAAATTTCAGAAAAATGGGAAAAAAGAACTAAAAAACTAGTCACGAAATGGCCAAGAGAAGGAACGTTTGATGTAAGCTTATGTGAGGAAATGGAAGCGCTAATTAAAAATCACAAACCCAAAGATAAATCTAAGAAAAGAGAAGGAAAAAGGAAACAAGAAATGGAAGTGTTAAAACTCTTTAGGATGGAGGCAGAAAGATTAAGAAAGACGGGAGGTATATTAATAGTAAGTAAAAAAGACACTGAGAAACGAAACGAGCAGTCTGATAAAGAAAAGGAAAAGCATAACAGGGAGCCGGCTTCGGCTCTATACCCAGACCTGAAAGACGTAGAAAAACCTCCTCCCTATTACGAGAGAAAAACCCTTACGCAGTGTCCGTTGATAACAGGAAGAGTGGATCTAAATGGAGAAATTAAAGTCTGGGATACCGAGGAGGAAAGAAAGAAACACGAAAAGGAACAGGAGAAAAAGGAAATAGAAGAAGAGATCAAAGGGTTACAGGAATTAAAAGCGAAAAGGGATGAAGGGAAATCTTTGTTACATGGACACGGAGCTGAGCAGGCCAGAGCAGAAGGTAACTTGTCGGGTGGGCAAGAGTTAAGTAGCGAAAGAGAGGGTGCCGGAGAATGTAGGCAGAGGATAGGAGACAGGAGCCTTCAAGGGGAAAAAGAGAGAGTGAAAAGGCAGATATTAGAAACATAGGGAGAGATTAGGGAATTACAGCACAGACTGAATTTCCAACGAGAGTTTGAGGATTTTGCATGGGCCAAAGCAAATGCTAGCTCAAGGCAGAAAGAAAGAACTCCGACTGGAGGCCAAGGGAGAAAGGAAACCCCGGAAAGAATCATGTGGCAGCCAGTGAAAACGTGCTCAGAAACAGATGGGGAGTCAGGCGAGGAGGAGAGTCAGGAGATGTGGGAAAGGAAAGGGAGAATGATGCCATTGTTAGTAAAAGGATTGGGACAAGTACAGTATATTCCTTGGGGATCCCAGGACCTGGAAGGGCTGAAAAACACCCTGCCCAGCCTACATGAGGGTGCAGGGAAATGGATTAGGGCCTTTGAGGAAGAAACCACGGGACGAATGTTGCCTATGGGAGATTTGAAGGCGCTGCTGATAAGGCTGTTGGGAACCTCCGGACTGCGAGAGCTGATGGAAGCGGCTGGCATACAGAATGTGGACAGCACACTAATTGACGGGGCCAGATTTGACACAGTGAGGCAGAGGGTATGGGGGGCCCTCAGGGAGCTCTATCCACCCAAAATGGACCCCAAAGCCATGAAAGGGGATCCACTGGGAGACACTGAAAATCCAGCAGCCTACATAGAAAATCAGTTGAAAAGGTGGAGACTGGAAATTGAACAAGAGGTGGAAAGCAACCCGTTTATGACCTGGATATTCTGAAGTGCTGTTTTGGATGCGATGCCTTCCCAAGTTAAGTCTAAACTTGAGGAAGTGGCCGGACTGATGTCAATGACCCCACAGGAATTCAGGGACCACGTAGCCCATGCGGTCGAAAAATATCGAAAAGACAAACGAAAGTTGACTGAGCAGCAAGAAGAAGTGCAGAGAAAGCTGATACAAATGCAGCTTGAAGAACTTAAAAAGAAGGAAAAAGAAAAAGGCAAGAAGATGCTGCCAGCAGTGACCGATTTAAGCACAGCCGTTGAAATGAATGAAATGCCATTATATGGAGGGACCGGTCGTGCCGTAAGACAGAGTCCGGAAAACCCCATGCCAATCATAAACGTCTTTGGGGGAGCTTTTCCCGCAAATGCCCTATCAGGGACAGAATAAATTTAAACAGCAGCCCAGACAGGACTGGAAATCCCAAGGAAGGGGGCAGAGAGATAACAGGCTAGATAGGTTACCATCTATTCTGTGGTCACAACATGACACGGATGTAGGGAAAATAAGAACAACTAGTCCGGTAGAAATAAAGCTGAAAAAGGGAGCAGTTCCGCCCAGGAGACCACCATATCCCCTGAAACCAGAGGCAGAAGAGGTAATAGCGCCAACGATACAGGGGCTACTGGAGGCCGGAGTACTTAAGGACAGACAGCCCATGTAATACCCACTGTTACCTGTCCTTAAAGCGGATAAATCTAAATGGAGACTGGTGCATGACTTGCGAGCGGTGAATGAGGTAATGGAGGACTGGCCAGCGGTAGTTCCCAACCCACACACGCTCTTGACTAATGTTCCACCAGAGGCAGACTATTTTTCGGCGATTGACTTGTGTTCGGCTTTTTTCAGCGTTCCCCTGGCAGATCAGTGTCAGTACCTATTTGCACTTACATACAGAAACAACCAGTATACCTACACTAGAATGCCTCAAGGATTTAAACATTCACCACACGTATTTAATCAAGCGTTGAAGGCGGACCTAGAGGGCATATCGTTGGAAAGTACGTTGATACAGTATGTGGATGATTTGTTGATTTGCTCTGAAAGTGAGGGACAGTGTGAATAGGATACCATAACCCTTTTAGAGAGACTGGCGCATGGAGGGCATAAGGTATCTAGAAAGAAGCTGCAATTCTGCAAGGAACAGGTAGAATACCTAGGTACAGTGATATCCAAGGGAGTGAAGGCAATAGCGCCGGATCAAATTGAGGCTATAACTAAAGCTCCCAAGCCCCAGACAGTGAGACAGATGACGACGTTTCTGGGACTGACAGGATATAGTTCAGATTGGATTGAGGAATATGCTGAAATTGTAACGCCACTAAGGAAAATAATGAAGGAAGCAGGACATACAAGCTTGGGGAGTAATCTACAGTGTGGAAAGAGGGGTTTTAAAAAGAGCAATGGAGATCCCATACAGCACTGTCAGCAGATTTTAGATCTAATAAAAGCGCTGATGAAACCTAAAGCACTGGCTATAGTAAAACGCCAGGCACAGAAAAAAGGAAACGATGCAGTAACAAAGGGAAATCAAGCTGCAGATGAAGCAGCCAGGAAAGCGTCTGGGTGTACATCCGTTGTCAGCGCACCCCAGGTAAGTCTAGAGCTGGAACCTATGGTAGAGGACCTAATTGAAATACAGGGAAAGGCAACTTTGGCAGAACAAACACTGTGGAGACGAAGGGGGGGGGGCAAGCAAATCCCAGAAGGCCTATGGACCACGGAAGATGGCCTACTGGTAGCTCCCACCCCTTTACTGACTATCCTGATCTCAGAAGCACATGGGATAGATCATTGTGCAAGGGGGGAAGTAATAAGGAAAATAAAAAAGGATGGATTTTGGTCGCCTTATTTACAGGCTTCAGTAGACCATGTGTTGTCACAGTGTGAGGTATGTGTGCAGGATAATGTTCGGAAAGGAATTACAACCCCAATAGGTCATATACCCGTACCTGAAGGGCCATTTAAACACCTAGTGATTGACTATGTGGACATGATAAAAAACAGTAAGAGGGAAAAGATACATGTTGGTGGTAGTCGACAGATTCAGCAGATGGGTGGAGACAGTACCCTCGAAAGATCAAGGGGCAGGAACAGTGGTGAAATTCCTGACAAATGAAGTGATCCCAAGGTTCGGGATACCGACAGAAATTAGCTCAGACAATGGTTCAGTTTTCATTCAAAAAGTGGTCGTTAGTTCTGCAAGCACTGAGAATAAAGCAGAGATTTGGATGTGTGTATCACCCTCAGTCGCAGGGTATGGTGGAAAGAATTAACGGGACCTTAAAAACCAAACTAAACAAAATCTGTGCAGATACTAAACTCAACTGGGTCGATGCACTACCATTAGAATTAATGAGTTACCGCATGCAGACTAATCGGATGACGTGTCTAACACCGCATGAAATGCTAACTGGACCCATGCCAGTGCCCCGGTGGAGAGGACCATATAAAGGGGCTAGTTTAGAACAACTGGAATTGGAATTAAAACAATACATGCGGCAATTAACTATGATGCATAAGTTATTTATGTACAGGAAAAACAGAAAGAGCCAGAGATCGATCAAGGGGAAGGACCAATCCAGCCAGGCGATTAGGTCTACGTGCGAGCGTTTCAAAGAAAGTGGAACGAACCCAGAAGGGAAGGGCCCTTTACGGTAACCAAAGCATCACCCACCGCAGTTCAAGTGGAAGGACGCTCCACCTGGTATCATCTCAATCACTGCACTAGAGCAATCCCGCAGGTACAGTCAGGTGGGCCACCCCAGGTAAGTGGTGAAGAGGAACAAACAGTAGGGGGCAGGCAAGAGCAACAAGAAGCTGACACTGAACCGCAGGAACTTGACCAAGTAATAAGGGAAATTTTTGGCCCTGAGGACAGGCCCGAAGATCCTAAGGATGGAGTTATGAATGGTAGTACTCTTTCAGATAATGGGGACGACTTGGGGGCGACCAGTCCCGCCCCCCGGGAGGATACACTCAGATACTCTTGTGCAGATTTGGAGACCATTAATTTGGCAGATGTGGCATGGGACTGTTAGGATCCCACCAAATCTGAGAGAAAGGAGTAAGAGGAGCACAACGATTACCTCCGTACCATGGTACCAGAACATATGGTACCAGTGGGCAAATTATACAGCAGGGATGATGAAGAGACAGAATTGTTATCTATGCTCAAGGGCAAGTCCAGTGCAATATGTAGTCCCCATGCCATACAACTCTTCCACCTGCACGCAATGGCGAAAGGAGCGGAGGGTGCAGTGTGCAGCAGTGTCCAAGTATAGTCAAGACCTGCAGTATGGGAATTTGTAGCGGGATAGATTCTTGTTATCGGAAATGTATTGATAACACACCAATGTGCCCTTATTGGTGTATGTTATACCAGGCTTCCTCGCAGTATGATCAAAACAAGCTTGCCTCTAACTGTAATTACAGCAGACCGTGGGCTATGAATAAAAGAAGCCAGACACCCACTTTGGGAAAGCTCAAAGTGCAGGAGCATTTGAGTTATGAATGTTTCACACGGACGTGTGATCTCTTGGTTGGACATTTCAGTGGTAACTGTGCTGAGACTTGGGATGTAACCCCAGGCCAGAGATACAAGACAGGTACCCCTCTGCACGACGATGCGCTGGATGCCCAGACCATCCCATTAGCAGATACCTGGTGGCTCTGTGGGAAGGAGGGAGGTCTGAGATCCACGCTCCCCCTCGGTTGGCCAGGTACATGTACACGAGTTATGCTGATTCAAGAAGTTGTAGTATCCCCTGAAGTACAATTTGACGCTCTGAAGCAGCAGATACTGCGACGAAGGAAGAGAAAATATGAACCTGATCCAACAATCCAAATCGACAGTATAGGACAGCCCAGAGGTATCCCTAATGAATTTAAGGCAAGCAATGAGATTGCTGCGGGCTGGGAGGCACTTATACCTATAATAGGGATTAGTAAAAATGTTGAATGGATAAATTATATATATTATAATCAACAGAGATTCGTTAACTACACCGACGATACACTAGAGGCCTTGGGGCAGCAGCTAGATGCAACCAGTAGAGTGATGTGGCAGAATAGACAGGTACTAGACTGGCTATTAGCAGAGAAAGGAGGGGTTTGTGTAATGTTTGGGGAACAGTGCTGTACTTTTATACCGAATAACACTAGTCCGGAGGGATCGTTTACCAGAGCAATGAATAAACTGAAAACTCTGAGAAAGGAAGTTAAACAAAATGCAGGGTTTGGACACCAGTTCTTTGGTTAAATAGTAAACTAGGAGGATGGGGAGCATGACTGACCAAGACTGCAGTAACCATTGGTATTGTATTGCTAAGCTGTGCGGTCATTCTGTGCTGTTTTCTTCCATGCCTCAACTCGCTTGTAGTGCGTGCTGCAATGAAATGGTTTCCGATGCTCCTGGAAATCGTTGGGTCGAGCCCTACAGAGAAAGAAGCACCGATGATGTATTCGTACAGTCTACGAGACATGCAAGACGAACAGGAGAGAGAGATGAGATATGTGGGTATTAGACTGTGAAGGCTCCTGAGTCTTTTTTCCTGTCTCAGATACGAAGGGATGGGTGTTTGGCTCAGCGGCCTAGGGAGGTAGGGAGAGAACACTTTGAGTCCTAAGCGCAGGAAACTATAGTTTAACCCAAATTTGGGAGTAAATGCGTGGCTTTATTTCAGTTTTTGTGCATAGTCTCTCAGTCCTCTCTCTCTGTATGAGACCCTGTGGGTCTCAAAGGGAGGATTATATAAGAGACCAGCGGAAGGTCCAACAGTCAAGAAGGCGGTCTCTGCAAGCGTCGTGGAACGTGTAGAGCAGGACAAGACACAGAAGACGTCCTGGTCATCCACTGCGCCTAGTCCCATCTCCAGCCGTCTCGACTCCGTCTTGCCACTGGATCCAGATGGGAATTGGGAAGAGAGAGTGAGGCTGATGCTGCACAACTGTCCCGCACTTAAATCCAGATCACGCGCTAGTCTCGACACCATCACAATGGTGTCGAGGTCCTCTTCAACGTCAACGATGGACGAACAACAACAGCAGCTGGAACAGTTTGTGGCTGAGGTGACTCGGGTCCCCAATGATCCTTTGGGCCCTTTTTACACTCCTGTCTTTGTAAAAGTCCTGAATCATGGGAAGTTCACAACTACAGATGTGCTGCTCTGCACACACCACCCTCTTCAAAGTCTGTGATTGAGGGAAGTACATTTCCCATATCATGCAGTGATGCAGCCAGTCAGGATGCTCTCAATTGTGACCCTGTAGTAAGTTCTTAGGATTTGGGGCCACATTTCAAACTTCTTGAACCGTCTGAAGAACTGTTGTGTTTTTTCACCACACAGCCGGTATGCACAGACCACATGAAATCCTCTGCAATGTATCTGACGAGGAATTTAAAGCTGTTCACCCTCTTAACCCCAGATCCATTGATGTCAATAGGGGTTAGCCTGTCTCCATTCCTCCTGTCGTCCACAATCAGCTCCTTTGTTTTTGTGACAATGAGGGAGAGGTTGTTTTCTTGACACCAGAGAAACATTGTTCAGACCTCAGGGCATGAAATTGTGATATTGTAGCCGTTACTGGGACTTGCTTGCCCCCAACAATCTGAGGAATTTAGAGAAATATATTTGTGGAGAGATCACAGACTATGCCAAGAGACAATGCTTGACATAGTAAGCGATTTTAAATTTACAAAGATTACTGGGGCTCCCATACGTAAAAGGACAGGATGGGGTCGAGTTTGTCAAATGTGCCCTTAGTCAGCATGTAGAATTCCCAACATAGAAGTGTGTAATAAGCTATTAGAAAATAATCCAGGGCTAGTGACAGAAATTAGTGTATCGGAACACTTTCATCTAGTGATCATAATAACATGAGATTCCAAGTTAATATAGAAAAAGAGAGGACTGAACCATGGGTTGAGATTCTAAATTGGAGAAAGGTCAATTTTGATGGTATCAGAAAGGATCTGACAACTGTGGATTAGGACAGGCTGTTTTCTGGCAAAGAAGTACTTGGTAAGTGGGAGGCCTTCAGAAGTGAAGTTTTGAGGGTTAGGGTTTGTATGTGCCTGTCAAAGTAAAAGTTGAAAGGTAGCTGGTGCAGGGAACCTTGGTTTTCAAGAGATATCGAGGCCCCAGATATTTTCTTCCTCTAAATGCCTCAGACTGTTGGGTGCTACAAAGACTCATTAATGACTACAATATCATAATTCCATGCCCTGAGCTCATCTGACGTCGTTTAGTCATCTTCTGTTGGTTTCTAAAAGCTTCTCAATGTTTTTGCTCTATTAGTTACCTCTCTTTGGTTTTTATGTTGGTTTTGGCTTCTCATTTCAGCCACGGTTGTGTCCTCCTGCCTTTACAATCCTTCCACTTCTTTGGGATGTGTCTATCACTCAGCTCCCGAATTGCTTACAGAAACTCCAGCCATTGCTGCTCTGTCGTCATTCGTACCAGTTTCCCCTGACAATCAAATTTGGCCAGCTTCTCTGTCATGGGGACATGGAGAAGGTCAGTACAGAAACATGTCCACTCTGGACAATCAGAATGGTAATCTATACGAAGAGACAAAATAGATGGGGGAGATTGTAAGTAGTATTTTTGCATCTGTATTTGCTCAGGAGATGGACACAGAGACTATGGAAGTGAGGCAAAGCAGCATCAACTTCATGGCCCCTGTACAGATTACAGAGGTGGAGATGTTTCCTGTCTCAAGGCAAATTAGCGTGGATAAATCCCCAGGGCCTGACAAGTTGTTCCCTAGGACCCTGCGGAAGACAAGGCCAGAAATCGTTGGGGCCCAAGCACAGATATTTAAATCATTCTCAGTGACAGGTGAGGTACTGGAGGATTGGAGGACAGCCAGTGTTGTTTTGCTGTTAAAGAAAGGCTCTAAAATAAAGTAGGAAATTGTACGTCGGTGAGCTTGACATCAGCAGTGGGAAAGTTATTTGAACATATGTGCAGGAACCGGATATATAAGTATTTGGATGGATGAGGACTGATTAAGGATAGGCAGCATGGCTTTGTGCACGGTAGGTCATGTCTAAACAATCATATAGAGTTTCTCGAGGAATTTATCAGGAAAGTGGATGAAGGCAAGGCAGTGGATGTTGTCTACATGGACTTTAGCAAGGCACTTAATGAAGTCTCATATGGGAGGTTGGGCAAGAAGGTTTAGTCACTCAGCTTTCAAGATGAAATAGGAAATTGGCTTTGGGAGAGGACAGAGTGTGGTAGCAGATGGTTGCCTCTCTGTCCGGAGGCCTGTGAATAGTGGTGTGCCACAGGGATCAGTGCTGGATCTGTTGTTGTATCTCCTCTATATCAGTAATCTGGATGATTATGTGGTTAGCTGGATTAGCAAATTTGTGGATGACACTGAGGTTGGGGGTGTAGTGGACAGCGAGGATCACTACCATGGTTCGCAGTGCGATCTGGACCAGCTGGAAAAATGGGTTGAGAAACGGAAAATGGAATTCAATGCAGATAAGTGTGAGGTGTTGCAATTTAGTTTGACCTAGGTCTTACACAGTGACTGGTAGGGCTCTGAGGAATGCTGTCGAAGGAAGGGATCTGGGAATACAGGTCTATAATTCACTGAAAGTGGTATCACAGGCAGATAGGGATAGAAAAAAAAGATTTTGGCACGTTGGCCTTCATAAACCAAAGTACTGAGTGCAGGAGATGGATGTTATGTTGACGTTGTATAAGGCATTGTTGAGGCCTAATTTGGCGTATTCTGTGCAGTTTTGGACACCAACGTACAGGAAAGATGTAGAAGAGTTTGAAAGAACTCCAGAACTGTGCTCAGTTAGAAGATGATTTCTCTGTAACTGTGTTGTCAGATCATACCTTGGCAAATCAAGTGATCTCATCTGAAATTCTTCACCCATTGATTGATTACCATTCACTCCACCAACACCATTGTCAAATTTGCTGACAATACCACCCTAATAGGTTTCATATCAGACTGTGATGAGACAGCCTATAGGGAGGAGGTACAGCATTTGACAGAATGGTCTTGTCATAATAACCTGGACTTGAACATCACAAAAACCAAGGAGCTGATAGTAGACTTCAGGAAATCAAAGTGCGTCGAGCACTCTGCTCTGCACATATACGGGAAAGAGGTGGAGAGAGTAGAGAGTTTCAAGTTCCTCGGCGTCCACATCTCGGCTGACCTCACCTGGACTGCCCATATCTCTTATCAGGTGGGGAAGGCCCAACAGAGGCTCTACTTCCTAAGGAAGCTAAAGCACGCTCTCCTCCCTCATCACCTGCTGATCAACTTCTTCCGGAGAACTATAGAGAGCCTCCTGACGTATTGCTGTGCAGTGTGGTTTGCCAGCTGCACAGAACAGAACAGGAAGGACTTGCAGCGGGTGGTGAGGGTAGCAGAGCGGGTTATTGGCACAACATTACCCTCCCTCAGAGACATTTATACTGGCAGACTTCAAAAGAAGGCTACTTGTATTTCAAAGGATCCCACTCATCCTGGACATCACCTGTTTTCCCCTCTACCTTCTGGGAAGAGATACAGAGCATTAAGGACGAAAACAAAGAGACTCTTTAACGGCTTCTATCCACAAGCAGTGAAATGTATAACACCCCCTTCCCTTCTCCTGCCCCCCTCCTAAGACGGCAGCAGCTAAATGCATCACACTTCCAGGAATGGCAGGTGTGCAATATTCCTACCCCCTGCCCCCCATCCATATATTATTAATTTTGGACTGCACTCCTCAGGTTTTAGAGTTTATTTTATGTATATATTCTTTGTCATGCTGTAAAACGTTGAGCTACTAAACTGTGTTTCATTGCTCCACAACAATGATGATAAAGATATTCTATTCTATTCTATTATGTAAATCTTTTTACAGGTTAAACATAAAAAGGAAATTGCCTATGCGAATCTCAAACACAACACGCCAGTTTTGCTGCCTCTGTCTAGATATTTAAGAAGTGGAACAAGGGATTCACTCAATCATCCTTCCTGCTCAGACTGTGGGAAGGGATTCACTCGATCATCTGACTGACTGGCATGCCTGTCATTTTACAGAGGGGAGAGGCCATTCATCTGCTCAGACCGTGAGAATGGATTCACGCGGTCATCTCAACTTAAGGTACGTCAGCAAGTTCACACTGGGACAAGGCCATTCATCTGTTCTGTGTGTGAGAAGGGATTCAGTTGGTCTTCCCACCTGTGGACACACCAGTCAGCTCACACTGGGCAGAGGCTGGTCATCTGCTAAATTTGTGGGGAAGGATTCACTCGGTCATCTGACCTAATGGCTCACCAGCCGGTTCACACCGGGGAGCAGCCGTTCACCTGCTCGGACTGCGGGAAAGGATTCACTAAATCATCTAAGTTGAAGGTACATCAGCGAGTTCACACTGGGGAGAGGCCGTTCACCTGCTCAGACTGTGGGAAGGGATTCTATCAATCATCTACCCTACAGAGACACCAGCAAGTTCACACTGGGGAGAAGCCGTTCACCTGCTCAGACTGTGGGAAAGGATTCACTGAATCATCCACCCTATTTGCACACCAGTCACTTCACACTGGGGAGTGGTGGTTCAGCTGCTCAGAATGTGGGAAAGGATTCAATCAGTCATCCAAATTACTGGCACACCAGCGAGTTCACACTGGGTAGAGGCTGTTTACCTGCTGTGAATGTGGGAAAGCATTCACACGATCATCTCATCTACTGAGACACCAGCGAGTTCACACTGAGTAGAGGCCGATCACTTGCTGTGAATGTGGGGAGGGATTCATTCAGTCATCTAACCTTGTGACACACTAACGAGTTCACAGTGTGGAGAAAGTTTCAATAAGCTGCATGCTGGACGTTTGTCCATCAGCGTTACTGAACGCAAGTTCGAGAGTTACTGTCGGTGCTGAACAATGCAATTATTGCTGCTGCTCACCACACCCAGTTCTGTACCCTGGTCACCGGGCATGGGAGGAGTTTCATCAGCTACATATTCACCTTTAATGGGACTGGAGTTTAATATTCTGGATCTGGGACAAATAAATCAGTTCTATTTTAAACTCTGTCTCCAGTACTTAGTGAATTTATAACACAACTAGTGTACAGTAGAGAGTCAACTCAGGTCGGGTGGACCCTGCCAGTGATTCTGTTCCATGACGGTCCTTTTACATTCTCCCCTGTTGTTCTCCTCTCGCTCTCCCTGTGATGATGGGTTCCAAACAGTCACCACTCTGTGGGTGAAGAGGTTTCCCTTGAATTTTCTGCAGACGGAAGAAGTTGAACTGACTGCAGTTCTGTCTGAGATGTTCTTCACCCCTCTAATCTCTGGGCTGAGGAAGAAAGACATTGGGAGTTAACCTCCTTATTCAGGGCTCATTTCCACATTATGGGTCATTTTTCCTGCTTCTAAATGGTTGTTAGAAAACACCACTGTCCTCTAAAGACTGAAAGCAGAATGGGAAACCATTAGTTGGATGTTCAACAGAGCAGGATCAGAAACCAGAGGTGGGTCTGCACAGGGCAGAGTTTGAGGCTCTGGATGATGGTCAGGGTAAGAACATATGATGAGGAGAAGGGAATCAGCAGCAGGGCATGGAAATGGATCACAGAGTAGCAACATTTGGAAGCTGATTGACAGAGAAAATAATTTGGTTGTCTGACTGGTGACACAAACAATACCTGAGGTGAGGTGATCCGCTGGTCGAGGAACATGTGTGTGTTGGGGATGGTTTTATCTATTGAGGAAGTTGTTCCTGCTTGTTTATCCTGTAATATTATAGCTGGATGGTTATTATGGATTGTCTTATCTGAAATAATGTATTGATTATCATATAATTTGTAAGATTTTGACTCTAAAACTGGATCAGGCTTGAATTTATGGTGGCTTTATGAAGTGATGGAGGGCATTCATGAGTTTGTATTTTAAAGCATGATTTTGGTGAATGATATTTGCCACTTGATTGTACCTTTGTAAGTAATCAGATTGAGTTAAACTGCTGCAGGATCCTGCAATGTGTTGGATTGTGTCTGGTTTCTCTTGGCATTTTCTGTACTTTCTGCCTTGTTTGTTTGTATTTCCTGTACTTTTGATTTTTTTTCTTTCTTTTTGTTAACCACCTTGTCCTGTATTTCTGCAAGGAACCCCTCTGTTTCTGGGAAGAGGTCTCCAACTCTCGGTCAGGTGCTTGATGCTTCCCTATCACCATCTGGTCTGCTCAGATCATTGGGATGTCTCCCATGGAGGGTCATACTCATTCCACTGGTTAATGTTTTCTTCCATAGTGATGATTCATTTTTCTGAGCTGGTCTCTCATTGAAGTTTTCTGGTCTGTATTTCTTATCACGATGGCATAGACACACCTGGAGTGCTGAATTCTGTTCATTTTTGATGAAAATATATACATAGAAGTTTTATCTGACTGTTGTGTGATTTTTTTTCATGTGTGTTACTCCTTTTCCTCCTTCTGTCGAAGATAGTGTTTCAGTGAAAATAGTCTCTTACAAATTGTCATTTCAGTTCTTATTTAACTTTGTAAATTTTACTGATTGAAATGGGCCTTTAATTTGAATGGTTGGGGGGTGGGAGGTTAGTTCACAACAAGGGGATGCGAACCAGTGCAGAGAGGCAGAGGGGTGTAAAGTGAGGGTAGAAGCAAAAAGTACTATGGAGAAAAGTAAAAGTGGCAGGCCGACAAATCCAGGGCAAGCATTAAAAAGGACCACTTTTCAGCATAATTGTATAAGGGCTAAGAGAGTTGTAAAAGAGCGCCTGAAGGCTTTGTGTGTCAATGCAAGGAGCATTCGTAATAAGGTGGATGAATTGAAAGTGCAGATTGTTATTAATGATTATGATATAGTTGGGATCACAGAGACATGGCTCCAGGGTGACCAGGGATGGGAGCTCAATGTTCAGGGATATTCAATATTCAGGAGGGATAGGCATGAAGGAAGGGGAGGTGGGGTGGCGTTGCTGGTTAAAGAAGAGATTAACGCAATAGAAAGGAAGGACATAAGCCGGGAAGATGTGGAATCGATATGGGTAGAGCTGCGTAACACTAAGGGGCAGAAGACGCTGGTGGGAGTTGTGTACAGGCCACCTAACAGTAGTAGTGAGGTCGGAGATGGTATTAAACAGGAAATTAGAAATGTGTGCAATAAAGGAACAGCAGTTATAATGGGTGACTTCAATCTACATGTAGATTGGGTGAACCAAATTGGTAAAGGTGCTGAGGAAGAGGATTTCTTGGAATGTACGCGGGATGGTTTTTTGAACCAACATGTCGAGGAACCGACTAGAGAGCAGGCTATTCTGGACTGGGTTTTGAGCAATGAGGAAGGGTTAATTAGCAATCTTGTCGTGAGAGGCCCCTTGGGTAAGAGTGACCATAATATGGTGGAATTCTTCATTAAGATGGAGAGTGACATAGTTAATTCAGAAACAAAGGTTCTGAACTTAAAGAGGGGTAACTTTGAAGGTATGAGACGTGAATTAGCTAAGATAGACTGGCAAATGACACTTAAAGGATTGACGGTGGATATGCAATGGCAAGCATTTAAAGGTTGCATGGATGAACTGCAACAAATGTTCATCCCAGTTTGGCAAAAGAATAAATCAAGGAAGGTAGTGCACCCATGGCTGACGAGAAATTAGGGATAGTATCAATTCCAAAGAAGCAGCATACAAATTAGCCAGAGAAAGTGGCTCACCTGAGGACTGGGAGAAATTCAGAGTTCAGCAGAGGAGGACAAAGGGCTTAATTAGGAAGGGGAAAAAAGATTATGAGAGGAAACTGGCAGGGAACATAAAAACGGACTGTAAAAGCTTTTATAGATATGTAAAAAGGAAAAGACTGGTAAAGACAAATGTAGGTCCCCTGCAGGCAGAAACAGGTGAATTGATTATGGGGAGCAAGGACATGGCAGACCAATTGAATAATTACTTTGGTTCTGTCTTCACTAAGGAGGACATAAATAATCTTCCAGAAATAGTAGGGGACAGAGGGTCCAGTGAGATGGAGGAACTGAGCGAAATACATGTTAGTAGGGAAGTGGTGTTAGGTAAATTGAAGGGATTGAAGGCAGATAAATCCCCAGGGCCAGATGGTCTGCATCCCAGGGTGCTTAAGGAAGTAGCCCAAGAAATAGTGGATGCATTTGTGATAATTTTTCAAAACTCGTTAGATTCTGGACTAGTTCCTGAGGATTGGAGGGTGGCTAATGTAACTCCACTTTTTAAAAAAGGAGGGAGAGAGAAACCGGGGAATTATAGACCGGTTAGCCTAACGTCGGTGGTGGGGAAACAGCTGTAATCAGTTATCAAGGATGTGATAACAGCACATTTGGAAAGTGGTGAAATGATCGGACAAAGTCAGCATGGATTTGTGAAAGGAAAATCATGTCTGACGAATCTCAGAATTTTTTGAGGATGTAACTAGTAGAGTGGATAGGGGAGAACCAGTGGATGTGGTATATTTGGATTTTCAGAAGGCTTTTGACAAGGTCCCACACAGGAGATTAGTGTGCAAACTTAAAGCACACGGTATTGGGGGTAAGGTATTGGTGTGGGTGGAGAGTTGGTTAGCAGACAGGAAACAAAGAGTGGGAATAAACGGGACCTTTTCAGAATGGCAGGTGGTGACCAGTGGGGTACCGCAAGGCTCAGTACTGGGACCCCAGTTGTTTACAATATATATTAATGACTTGGATGAGGGAATTAAATGCAGCATCTCCAAGTTTGCGGATGACACGAAGCTGGGTGGCAGTGTTAGCTGTGAGGAGGATGCTAAGAGGATGCAGGGTGACTTGGATAGGTTGGGTGAGTGGGCAAATTCATGGCAGATGCAAATTAATGTGGATAAATGTAAAGTTATCCACTTTGGTGGCAAAAATAGGAAAACAGATTATTATCTGAATGGTGGCCGATTAGGAAAAGGGGAGGTGCAACGTGACCTGGGTGTCATTATACACCAGTCATTGAAAGTGGGCATGCAGGTACAGCAGGCGGTGAAAAAGGCGAATGGTATGCTGGCATTTATAGCGAGAGGATTTGAGTACAGAAGCAGGGAGGTACTCCTGCAGTTGTACAGGGCCTTGGTGAGACCGCACCTGGAGTATTGTGTGCAGTTTTGGTCCCCTAATCTGAGGAAAGGCATCCTTGCCATAGAGGGAGTACAGAGAAGGTTCACCAGATTGATTCCTGGGCTGGCAGGAGTTTCATATGAAGAAAGAATGGATGAACTGTGCTTGTACTCGTTGGAATTTAGAAGATTGAGGGGGGATCTGATTGAAACGTATAAGACCCTAAAGGGATTGGACAGGCTAGATGCAGGAAGGTTGTTCCCGATGTTGGGGAAGTCCAGAACGAGGGGTCACAGTTTGAGGATAGAGGGGAAGCCTTTTAGGACTGAGATTAGGAAAAACTTCTTCACACAGAGAGTGGTGAATCTGTGGAATTCTCTGCCACAGGAAACAGTTGAGGCCAGTTCATTGGCTATATTTAAGAGGGAGTTAGATATGGCCCTTGTGGCTACGGGGGTCAGGGGGTATGGAGGGAAGGCTGGGGCGGTGTTCTGAGTTGGATGATCAGCCATGATCATAATAAATGGCGGTGCAGGCTCAAAGGGCCGAATGACCTACTCCTGCACCTATTTTCTATGTTTCTATGTTTCATAAAAGTCAGGCAATATCACCACAAACAGAAAATACTCTGCAGATGCTGGGGTCAAAGCAACGCACACAACACGCTGGAGGAACTCAGCAGGTTGGGCAGCATCCGTGGAAACGATCAGTCAATGTTTTGGGCCGAGACCCTTCATTAGGACTGAAGAGGGAGGGGGCAGGGACCCTATAGAGAAGGTGGCGGGGGGTGGGAGACAATAGACAATAGGTGCAGGAGTAGGCCATTCGGCCCTTCAAGCCAGCACCGCCATTCACTGTGATCATGGCTGATCATCCACAATCAGTATCCAGTTCCTGCCTGGAGGGTGGGAAGGAGACGGCAACCTTTTTAGAACGAAGGTAAGGAAGATTTTTATTTTAGCAAGAGAGTAGTGAATCTGTTGAATGCTGTGGAGGCTAGGTCCTTGGGTGCTTTTCAAAGTGAAAGTTGATATTTTCCTGATTTGTCAGGGCATCAAAGACATGGTGAGAAGGCAGGTGTTGGGGTTCGTGTGGGATCTGGGATCAGTGATCAGCCATGATGGAATGGCGAAAGAGACTTGCTGAGCTGAATTTCTTCATTATGCACCTCCATTTTATGATCTTACATTGATCTGCTATTTGTCGTGTATTTACTTGTACGTACTGAGATTGCGCAATAAACTGTTGATAATTTGTCCGTCCCTGCAAATTAACCTTCTATTTCAAGTTTCAAGTTCCACTACTCGATAATATACGCGTATTATGAAAGCGTTTAATTCTAATGACCATTTTATGAGTGTCTTTCTTCTCTTAACTGCTTGAGTAGTCTCATTTGTAAATCCGGCCTGTGCTGTTACTGAGCTCCTTGAATGTTTGTTTATCGTTTTCGTGTTTCATGGTACGCTCCCACTAGCTGTTCGCTTCCTGTCATGGAAGCTCCGAGCCAGCTCTAGCACGCCCTGGCGATCCCCAGGCAGAGGCCGTGTCGCTCTGTTCCATAGAGATCTCTCCAATTTCCAGAGTGAGAGGGTATTGTTTTGCTACCTACAGCCAGGTTTTTGTTTCAGCCGCCCCTAACTTGGGCTATGTCCACACTAGACCGGATAAATGCGTAACCCAAGCCTTTTCTCTTCGTTTTGACTCCATCCCACTGAAACGGTGTTTTCCTCCCCAGAAAAAGGAGATTTTCTAAAACACTCTCAAGAGTGTTTAAAATTGAAAACGGCAGTTGGGCATTGTAAATACAAAAGAATCTGCAGATGCTGGGGTCAAAGCAACACTCACAACACGCTGGAGGAACTCAGCCGGTCGGGCAGCATCCGTGGAAATGATCAGTCGGCGTTTCAGGCCGGAACCCTTCGTCAGATGAAGGGTTCCGGCCCGAAACACCGACTGATCATTTCCACGGATGCTACCTGACCTGCTGAGTTCCTCCAGCGTGTTGTGAGAGTTGGGCGTTGTAGTATGTACGGGGTATCAGAGGTTTTAAAAAAACCTGTTGTCCCTTTCATCGGTGAAGAGACTATGGCTGTAGGAAATGTTTTCAGGGTGACCCCTCTGTGGGAGTGGGGAAGATGTTGGTGGGGCCACCCGGGAGTCTGTGTGTCCGTATGTGTAGCTATTGTAGTGGCTGTGAGGCTGGTATTGTGGCGGTGAAAAGTACTGGGGGGGGGGGAGCCATCATATTCCTCATCATTGCAAGTCCCTCTGCAACAGAGTTAGTCAGTTTTTCAATGTTCGTCGTCAGCTGGGTCATACTGTCCGTGAACTCCCTGTCAGTTGCTTCCATACGCTCCAGTATTTGTTTTTTTTTTCAGCTTTATGTCCTCCTGCGCAAGTGCAAACAGCTGGCCATCATTTGGCAATTTCCTTTTAAGTTTTTCTTGTCAGTAACTGGACAAACACGCACCAAGTATACTGTTTCCTTTTCGCTTGTTTTCTGTAGATGTGTCCTGCGCATGCCCACTTGGAGGAGGTTCGCCCAAATACCCGTTTTAATGTAGATGGAGGTATTTTCAAAAATATCTGGTGTGGACGCCTATCGTTTTTAAGTGAAACCGGCGTTTTCAAAATTATCCGGTCCACTAGTGTGGACGTAGCCTTGGAGAACAGACACTGATTAGAGACTGTCATCTCTGGGTAAAGATGTGATTGGATTTGTCTCTCTCTTCAGGAACCATGCTGAGTTTTAATTATTTTACCATTAGTCTCCAAATACCCCAAAACTGCATCCTTAATAATGAACTCCAACAATTTCTCATCCACTGAGGTTGGACTAACTGGCCTATAATTTCCTTTCTCCCCTTCTTATAGAGTGGAGCGACATTTGCAATCTTCCCCTCCTCTGTAACTATGCCAGAATCAACTGATTCTTGAAAGATCATAACTAATACATCTGCTATCTCTTCAACAACATCTTTTAGAACTTTGGGATGTAGTCCATCCATTCCAGGTGACTTCTCCAACTTAAAACCTTTCAATTTGAATAGCTCATTTTCCTTTGTGATAACAATGGCACTCACTCCTGTTTCCCATCTGGACACTGCTAGTGTTTTCCAGAGTGAAGGTGCAGTGATAGTAAAACCAAAACTTAATCTCTATAGACATGTTAAACAAAGTAAAACATTGTTACACAAGTGCGAGACAAATTTAATATTAAACACAGCGCATATTTTCCTCACAAGAATATAGCGATAAGTCAATAGCATCATAACATTTTCAGTAACGTTTGGATATTAAACACACAGTACATATTTTCTTCATATGAACATACAAAATGATTGCAACGCACCAATATCACTGAATCCTGGCTGGGCTTGTTTCCCTGCAACAAGACGGTCCCATCGAGGGGTGACGGGAGACGGTGATACTCGAAGGGGGTTCCTTATGTCCAGTCTATTCCGCAATTTAGTTTTCGTTGCATTCACTGCAGAAAACCCCGCTTCACAGAAAAATGTTGGAAATGGAAGCAATGTTTTCAGTGCTTTCCTGGCTATCTCAGGATATTTAGCCTTGAATTTGATCCAGAATGCCAGCAGAGATGTTATGTCAAACGTACTTTTCAGCCCACTGTCACTTGCAAGCTCGAGGAATTGATCTTCCCATGCCGACATGGATGAGGCGTGCGTAATGAATTGGCATGCGTTCAAGTTCAACAGTGGGCGTGACAAGGAATGAGGAAAGGTGCAGCTGACTCATATTGCCAAATAATATGGTTTCCTTGCAGCCCGGTAGCACATGCTTTGCGGTCCGATACCGGTCCGTGGCCCGGTGGTTGGGGACCACTGTTCCAAAGGAAAGTTGACACAACCGTGGCTAACAAGAGACGTCAAGGCCAACATAGAAGCCCAAGAGAGTGCATATAATAGAACAAAAAATAGTGGGAAGTTAATGCATTAGGAAGATTAAAAAAACAACTGAAAAAGTAATTAAGGTGAAGATGGAATATGAAAGTAAGCTAGCCAACAATATTAAAGAGATTAACAAAATTTCCTTCAGTTACATAAAGTGTAAAAGGGAAGCAAGTGAGAGCGGATATAGGACCGCTGGAAAATCATGTGAATTATAAGCAGCTCATATCCAGAATGGAGATGTAATTAATTCCCACAAGGAAAAGTTTTCATGTGTTCTTTCAAAGAACCAGGGAAGAGAGAAGAAAAAGCTTCTGCTGGTGTCCCCAAGATATTAATGCATTGATGCAACCTTGCACACCTCTGCTCCTGAAATGAAATCAATTGTGGCCATACACACTTGATATGTGCAAACTACACTTTTAACCAATTCTGAAAATTTCTTGCTCCTAAGGGTTACTAAAATATGCAGTTACAATCGAACAAAATTGAGAAAATATGTTACTCGAAGCCATTAAAACAAAGTATTGTTGAAGTCAATGATCATGCAGAAGTAAACAACATTCAACAAGTTTAAGCATGAAATCCCACACAATAAACAACATTCCAACATAGTCTGATCCTTCTGTAAGTTCAATCTCCGATTTGTGTTAGGATTTAAATTACATAAACTGTCTGCTGTACAGTTTCAGATTTGCACGGCAGATCTGTGAGCTACACTGCACCCGATCAGGTGAAGGCGTAGTCCAGCACTGTGTAACTTCACTTCTACAATCTCTCTGGTGGCTTCCGCTCTGATGTCCTGTGTATTTTCTCGAAGGGAAAACATATTAGCTGCCTCTCGAGTATTACTAAATATATAATCTGTAACACCAGTGGGAGGTGACAGGCAGGTAAATAAACAAGGAGTGTGAGTCAGACTGGGGCAATTACTGAAGGTTCAAGACATAAAGACATGACATTCAAAACATGTATACTAAATGTATACGAAGCTGGGCGGCAGTGTTAGCTGTGAGGAGGATGCTAAGAGGATGCAGAGTGACTTGGATAGATTAGGTGAGTGGGCAAATTCATGGCAGATGCAATTTAATGTGGATAAATGTGAGGATATCCACTTTGGATACAAGAACAGGAAAACAGGTTATTATCTGAATAGTGGCCGATTAGGAAAAGGGGAGGTGCAATGAGACCTGGGTGTCATTATACACCAGTCATTGAAAGTGGACATGCAGGTACAGCAGGCGGTGAAAAAGGCGAATGGTATGCTGGCATTTATAGCAAGAGGATTTGAGTACAGGAGCAGGGAGGTACTACTGCAGTTGTACAAGGCCTTGGTGAGACCACACCTGGAGTATTGTGTGCAGTTTTGGTCCCCTAATCTGAGGAAAGACATTCTTGCCATAGAGGGAGTACAAAGAAGGTTCACTATTGATTCCTGGGATGGCAGGACTTTCATATGATGAAAGACTGGATCGACTAGGTTTATACACTCTGGAATTTAGAAGATTGTGGAGGGATCTTATTGAAACGTATAAAATCCTAAAGGGATTGGACAGGCTAGATTGTTCCCAATGTTGGGGAAGTCCAGAACGAAGGGTCACAGTTTAAGCATAAAGGAGAAGCCTTTTAGGACTGGGATGGGGAAAAACTTCTTCACACAGAGAGTGGTGAATCTGTGGAATTCTCTGCCACAGGAAACAGTTGAGGCCAGTTCATTGGCTATATTCAAGAGGGAGTTAGATATGGCCCTTGTGGCTAAAGGGATCAGGGGGTATGGAGAGAAGGCAGGTACAGGGTTCTGAGTTGGATGATCAGCCATGATCATACTGAATGGCGGTGCAGGCTTGAAGGGCCGAATGGCCTACTCCTGCACCTATTTTCTATGTTTCTGCATGTTCTATGTTTCTAAAAGTTCAGGATAATGTTGTTCATGCCATCAGGTTGGATGCTAGCCAGGCGGAATGCAAGGTTTTGCTCCACCAACCTCAGTGTGTCCCCATCACAGGAGTAGAGGAAGCCATGGACTGACATGTTGGAATGGGAAGTGGAATTGAAATGGGTGGCTACTGCTGTGCCAATGTGACGAGATCAGACCCGCTGATGTAGGGCAGCAGTAACATCAGGAAACTCTTTCTCCTCAATTAAGACTAAACTCTGACACCAAGACAAAAAAAAAGTTAAAGCCGTGTATTTAATTCATCATGACAAATGTACACTGAACATTTCATGACCTACTAACTTGCGGGAAGAAATAAATAAAAAAAATCACTCACAGTCATACACAATTAAGTGACTGGCGACAACGAGTAACAGATTGAAGAAACAGTCCTGTTTCTCACCGTCACTCTGCATCGGGGAACCGATGATTATAAAGGGCCGTGTCCGGGATCGCTGCAGGTCCAGCGTCACCACTGATATATTTGTCAATTTAACAGCATTATATCAGCCAGACTGCTGAATGTACTCTCAGGAAATTGAGCAGAATGATTCACTCCACGGATAATCTGTCCACGGGCACTAGTGCCCCAGATTGAGCACTGCCTCCTGGTTCTTTTCCTGTCTGTGTAATTCGCCAGGGTCGCACCTGAGAACCCTGCACCGTACCCCTGGCGGAAGCAGCGCCACTGGAGAGGAGGTGGAGGCACCTTGCTACGGACTGCCTCTGACATCACAGAGTGCTCAGCAGCAGCCGGTACCTGTTCAAACTGATGAGAATTAAACCTGCAGTCTGCCTGTTCAAGCGGAGGGAGGCCGTTCACAGGAACACTCTCAGTCCAGATTTGGATTCCTGCAGAGACCTCAGTTTCTTCTCCCCAGCTTGACTGAACTGATTCCTCAGCAGTCTAAAACAGATGGAAGAAATAAAGAGGAAATAAACAGATTACACAACACAGTCAATAAGAGGCGACCGGGGTTAACGGTTTCAACAGACAAATAACACAAGAAAACTTCTCGGATCTGCATTACATTATCACACTAAACATTAACACAATCACTCACCGGATATGTTCCAGAGTCGGCAAGGCCTGTACAAAGCGGCAGAGAGCAGGGACAGAGAGATCCGTGAGCAAATTTGACTCCAGGTTCAACACCATCAGAGACTGGTTTGTACTCAAAGCGGAGGTGAGATCCTTGGCACCATTATCTGTGAGACTCACACCCCCTAGGCTGGAGATGAGAGAGAGAGTGAGGGTGAAGGACACAGAGACAGGAGACAGTACAAATCCCCAGTGTTTATCAGTAACACAATTACCGATCACATTAATGTTCAGTATCAGACACCCAGTGACTGTAAACACAATCTCCCACAGTCTGGTACCTACCACAGTTGCTGTATTTTACAGTCTGAGTTCCTCAGAGCCTCAGACAGCAGCTTCACTCCTGATTCGCCCAGTTTATTATCATTCAGGACCAGCTCCGTCAATGATCGGTTTGTACTGAGAGTGGAGGTGAGATGCTTAGCACCAGAATCTGTGAGACTAACATTGTTCAGCCTGGAAATGAGAGAGGGTGATACTGAGGGACACAAGGACACAGAGAGATGGGAGACAGTAGAAATCCCTAAAGTTTATCAATAACACAACTATTGAGCACAGTAATGTTTAGTGTCTGACACCAAGTGACTGTAAACATAATATCTCATAGTCTGGTACTTACCACAGTGTTTGTACTTTACACTCTGGGTCCCCAAGAGCCATGCAGACCAGTTTCACTCCTGAATCTCCCAGTTCATTATCACTCAGCACAAGCTCTATAAGTGATCTGTTTGTACTGAGAGCGGAGGTGAGATCCTTGGCACCAGAATCTGTAAGACTGACATTGTTCAGCCTATAGAGATAAGAGGGAGGGTGAAGAACACAGAGAGAAAGGACGCCATAAGACCATGAGACATAGGAGCAGAATTAGGCCACTCAGCCCATCGCATTCACTCCATTTTCCCATCATGCCTGATCCCAGATCCAACTCAACTCGATACAACTGCAGTATTAAATCAGTGACTTTATGATCACTGCCTCCTGATGGTTCCTAATAAGATGTGGATTATGACACAACACCCCATCTAAGATAGCCATTCCTCGCTGGCTCAAACACCAGCTGTTCTAAAAAGCCATATCGTGGGCATGCAACAAATTAACAAGTTTCCTCTCCTGCAATCAGCAATCTGATTTTCCTAATCTCCTTGCATATTGAAGTCCCCAATTACAATTGTTTCATTGCTTTTATTACATGCCTTTTCCAGCTGGCTTTGCAATCTCAGCCCCACATATTAGCTACTATTTGGAGGCCTATATATGATTCCCATAATGGTTTTTCTTCCCATTGTAGCTTTTTTAACTCCACTCATAGATTCAACATTCTCGGAACCTATGACCCTATGTCTATACCCCAATTCCATCTCTTAACAACACTACCACTGCCTATGCCTTCTTGCCTGTCCTTTCGATACAATGTACATCCTTTGATGTTAAGTTCCAAACTATGGCCTTCTTTCAGTCACTACTCAGTGTTGCCCACAATGTCATACCAATCAATCTGTAATTCCGACACAAGTTTATCCAGTTTATTCCGAATGCTACGCACATTTAAATACAGCACTCTCAGTCCTGAATTATTTGCCATTTTGACTTTGGCTCTGAGGTACAACTTAACATTTTGCTCTGTCTGCATTTGTTCTCAGTCATTGGCTTGGCCTTCCTTACATTCATGTTACACCCGTAATCTACTTGTAAACCTGTTGGCTCATCTTCAGCTCTGTCATACTAGTTTCCATACCCCTGCCATATTAGTTTAAACCATTACCAACAGCACAAGTAAACCTGCCCGCAAGAACCTGACACGGTGCACATCCCCAGTGTTTATCACTAAAACAATTACTGATCATATTAATGTTCAGTGTCAGACACCCAGTGCCTGTAAACACAATCTCCCACAGTCTGGTACTTACCCCAGTTTCTGTATTTTACACTCCGGGTTCCTCAGAGCCTCAGACACCAGTTTCACTCCTGAATCTCCCAGTTTATTACCCCCCAGTCTAAAACAGATACAAAAAATGTTGCAAGTCACAGATCACAAACAATACTTCTGGATTTTAACAGTTAACCCCTGACTGCCTAGCTCTCGATTACACTGGACATGGCAATCACAATGACATTTCCCTATCACATACCACTTGTTTGGAATTGTCATTAGAATATGAATAATCTATATTTGTTATTTCAATTCGTATTTCAAGTCAATTACAATGTTACCAACAATCAACATGAAAAGTTTTCTATCTTGTCCAGGCATGCCTGGATAGGCTTTGGGTTGCCAACAAGACCCTCAACAATGCTGCCTTTTCATTGATTCTTCAGTGTTAGCCTGAAAGCTGCAATGCTACACAGCGGTGATGTCCACCCTCCAATCCCAATTGGCTGTGCAGTACATACGAAAGAAAATTACTGGAATCTGGAAGCCTTGTTGAAACAACTACAACTAAAACATTTGTGTTGACCTGAAGGTAATGGCGCTACTACCAGAATGCAGCTTGGACACACCATCTACTGTTGTTTCATTTGTGGACAGAATTACCGTGCTACTGAATCTCATTAAAATATCTGATAAAAGATTGGTCACTCTGTAAGCAGTTGGTTCCAGGGCAGTAAAATATGGCATTTAAGCCACTTGGAGACCCGAAGATATTTTTTGCCGCCTCCTCATGAAACTGAGACTTTTGAAACATTGTGAAAGAAATAAACAAAGATGTTGTGGGATTTCGATATTTGAAACAGACAATTCTCAAATCAGCTGTTACTAAGATTAAGGAAAGCACTTGTGGTGGTTTCACAAATCAAACAGGTCATCAATGACAGGCGATTGAAAGAACAGGGGTGGGGGTGGATATTCACATGGAAGGCATTTGAGGATGTTTTTTTTGGAAACTGCAGAGCACCAAGCCACGTGCAGCCTATCACAAAGTCCAACCTATCACAAGAAGACTCATTTTCTTCATTGCCATTTAGACTTCTTCACTACAAAGTGGTCATGGAGAAGTGGTATCAGGACAACTGGAATCCATCATTTATTGTTGAACACTTAAACGAGAAGCAGACATGGATTGCAAATGAAAATCATCAACACGGCATTTATGTCTCAATTGAATTACTGCAAAGCGTCAGCACCATTATGCAATTAAATGCATTATATACAAGAAAGTTAAGTTCTTGTTTCTCCAAATACGCACATGATGCAAGTAATCTGATACCATATTTCTGTTCAGCTTCAAGGGTCAATCATAATCACAAAACAAATACGAGGAAGCAATACCCTCAACCAATATTGCTGTCCAGTGTTATTCAAAGAATTTCAGTTATTTATTTAATAAAGTGTTGTCGTTTTTGCTGTGAAATTTCATCATTCAGTTCCATTCCCAGTAGATGGGGAAATACTCCATGTTCGAGTGAGAGGAGCCAGCTGTGTAGTGGCATCACCACTGAACTTCGAGGCGAATGCTACTGTATTCAAATCTGGCCGTACCTTGCACCTTTTCCTTGCATGCTGGGTTGAGTGACGAGCTAGCAACTCGGCCTCTTCAAGAACTGTCAAATACTACAAAAAACACGTAAATGCCACGCGATGTGTAACAAGCAGCGTACCTTATTAAGGAGCTCCAGCGCCCTTTTCTCACTGTTACCATCAGGTAGGAGGTACAGAAGCCTGAATGGACACACTCAGTGATTCAGGAAGCATCTTCCCCTCTGCCATCTGATTCCTAAATGGACACTGAATCTTTGGACACGACCTCACTTTTGACAGTGTTTTTGGTTTTGCACATTTTTAAAAAATCTATTCGACATATTATACTGTCATTGTAATACTTGTTTATTATTTATTATTTTTTTTCCCTGCTAGATTATGTATTGCATTGAAATGCAGCAGCTAAGTTAACAAATTTCACGTCACATATCAGTGATAATAAACCTGATTTTGATTCTGATAAGTCATGAAAATGAACAGCAACTAGCAAAATAAAATTTTGTGAGATTGATCTGAGGAAGCAGCTGTGTCTCCCACCCACGGGTAGGATAGGGCACCGTCACTCACTGAGGGGCTGGAGAAGGGTTGCAATACACAAACCCAATGTGCGCTGCGCAGAAATTGGATTGGGCTGCTGGACAGATTTGTGGCGGGGGGTGGGGAGCAAGTCACTGGAGCTCAATAAATAAACAAACAAATAAATAAATAAGTAAATAAATGAGTGTAATTTTACAATTCAGAGCCTTGAGACAATTAAATTGTTACCTCAACTCCTGGCACTTGTGCAGCCCTGGTCTCAGTCGCTGGATTCCTTCACACTGAATGTGGCAGCGAACCAGGTCAAGTTGTTTCATTGTATCACAGAGTCCAATGACATGAGACAGGACCGCGCAGTCAATTGGGGTCAATGTCATTTCACTGAATGAAAGTGTTTCCACTGATCCCAGCGTGTCCTGAGCCAGTCCACGATTCTGAGACTCAAACAGGTAGTGCAATGTGCTCAGGAGGCTCCTTTTACCAGCATTACTCCATGTGTTTCCACTCTGACGTTTAACCTCCTCCTTCACCCAGTCAATCACCCGGCAGGTTGTTTCATGAGGGAATGGACCAAGAAACTCCTCCAGGCCCCGAGCTGTCATTGGGGAGGAGAGACCAGCAACAAAACGGAGAAATACCTCAAATCGCCCATCTGTTGTGTTGTGGGCCTCAGTGAGGAATTTCAGGATGTTCCCAGAAGGTGGATTCAGGAATTGTGCGAGTGCAGCTACAAACTCTTGGATGGTGAGGTGTGGGAATGTGTACACCACACACCGGGCAGAATCCTCTCTCTCCAAAAGCTCCATCAGGAATCCGGACAGGAACTGGGAAGGTCGCAGATTATAGTTGATTAAATCTTCATCTGTAAACACAACCTTCTTCTCAGACACTCCTCTGAAGGCCATCTGACCAACCCTGAGTAACACATCACGGGGGTTCTCAATCTCAAGGCAGTGGTTTTTCAGGATGTTGTAAATATAGTAGGAATATAGTTGGGTGATAGTCTTGGGTACTCGCTGCGGGTCCCTGACTCTTTGTGTGAAGAAGGGGCCCAGTGCCAGAGCGAGGATCCAGCAGTAGGAGGGGTTGTAGCTCATGGTGTACAGGATCTCGTTCTCCTCCACGTGTTTGAAAACAGCTACTGCCACCGTCTGATCTTCAAAATGCCTGATGAAATATTCCTTCCGTTCCTCACCAACAAAACCCAGGATTTCAGCCCAGACACTGATCTCAGCCTCTTCCAATAAATGTAACACAGTGGGGCGGGTGGTCACCAGCACTGAACACCCTGGGAGCAGCTTGTGCTGGATTAAACTGTACACAATGTCAGACACCTTGCACCGGAATTCAGGATCTGTACATGTGTTCTGAGTTTCTGTGTCTCCCTGACTGTCAGCAAAATTGATTCTGTGCTTGAATTCATCCAAACTATCGAATATAAACAACAATCTCTCAGGGTTCTTCCAGATCTCTCTCAGGATATTCCCAAAGTAGGGATATTGATGCAGAATCAGTTCTTTCAGGTTTATTCTGCAGGTAATGGAGTTTAAATCTCGGAATTTGAAACTGAAGACAAAATGGAATTGTTTGTATATTTTCCCCGTGGCCCAGTCATAAACAATCTTTTGTACCATTGTTGTTTTCCCGATCCCTGGGACTCCGGCCACTGCTGCCGAAATCCCATATTTCTTTCCATAGAAAGAACTCTTCAATTTTTGAAGAAAACTCCTCTTGAATAACTGATCCGTCCGGATTTTTTCCAGCTCTCTGCGGAGATGTTTTTCTCTCCACTCCTCGTGGTCTCTGCCTCTTGCCAGCAGCTCATGTTCCACCAGTCTCCGATCTCGAACAGTAGAAATGACCGTGAGCTCAGCGTGTCGATCAACCAGCTGGAAAACCTTCACCTTCTCCCTCATCAGGATCGTGTTCACTCTCAGTGTTTCAGTCTGTGCCCGCAGAGTCTCCATATGTTTCTGTCGAACATCTGAGGACGTACAGAAATAGGTTGTCAATCCCTGAAGAACACAGAACACCAAACATATTTTTCCAAATTAAAAAAAAACTTATTAAAGACATTGTTTGGGTGAAATTGGGAGCTCAGAGGTAGAGCGTCTGAAAATGAATGATGGCCCCAAAACATTTCTGATCATATTCAGATTCGCTGTTAAAGGCACCACTCTCCCCTCTGTTCATAGTTTGCAGATTTCCCGGTGTTGCAGCGAGCACCAAATGCACACGTGATTCTGGAGAGGGGAGTGTTGTGTGGAGAGGCTGGTTTCACTGCTCAGACTCCGTTGAACTGTGCAACACCACAGGGGGTGACAGTGGGGGGGGGGAGCGATTCACTTGCTCTTCCTGTTTTCACTTCTCTCACAATGGACCTGATGCTCCTGACACTCCTTTAGGTTTAAGCTGTCAGTACTGAGTCATGGAAAAGGAACACTATTCCTGTTTCCTGCTCTAGGTTGAGCCAGTCACGATAGAGCACCCTCCTCCTCCTCCCCTCCCCCCCCACCCCCCAGAGTACCAGTGCAGTCTCATCTACTCTGGGGAGCTGGTACATGAACTCAGGTAATACATCCCCAGTGCACCTCTACGGTCCCCTTTGCTCTGGGGAGCTGGTACATGAACTCAGGTAATACATCCCCATCACATCTTTACAGTCCCCTCTGCTCTGGGGAGCTGGTGCATAAACTCTGAGGTGTGAGACTTCCTCTGCCAGAGTTGGATGATCCAAATAGAACTGGCTGGTTTCAGCTTTGCTAGATCTCGGGATATTCGGCGCTGGGTAATGGGGATCGCCAAGGTTTGCTGTGTTACAGACAGGCGCATCTGTTTATGAATCTCAGAGGCCTCTGGGTGCACAGGCTGAGACCTGGAAGGTGCCGGATGTTGTGAAAAATGCAAATGGTTTCCTGTGTTCCAGCCACAGCAACAAAAACCCTTCTCCCAGGTTCTGACAGTCTCTAAACAGGTAGCAAAAGACAGGTATTCAGACTCCCAGAATGAAACAGACTCTGAGATTTCTGTTACATCGCTTACCTTTCAGATGCGTGGGCACTTCAGATAAACCCCACTCTGTGTCCATGTAGGCGAACTGGGCATCACCTGTTCAAACAGATTAACCTGCATGAAGTCTGTTCTGTGTAACACTGTAAATTCATCAGCATTTATATCAGTAACACATAGTGTATTGTTCACCGTACCACGTTCCCGAATTTCATCCAATATTCTGCTCAGCTTCGGTAAATGGTGATGTAGTTTCACGAAGGATTCCCACATCACCCTCCGGGCCCCGGAGCCCTTCCTCATCACCAGATCCAGGAGGAGTTTGGAAGCGCCCGCTCGGTTTCCCTTCTCCGCCAGCTTAGTCACGCTCTGTAATGAACAACGGGGAATATATTGAGGAGCGGAGGGATGGCTACAAATCTACCCTGAAGATGGACTGACCCAGCAGGTTCTAAACGCCACTGATTGAGAAGAGTAACTGGAGTGTGCGCTGTGGGAGCAAGGCTTTAAAAGGTGAGCTGGGTCATTCGGGACTGCGGGCTAATTTTGCACTTGGTAAGGGCCAGTAAAAAGTAGTTTGGTTTAAGCGGAGTGGCTGTAGTTAAGAGTGGGGAGTTGAAGCGTTGTGTCAGAGAGGCTTTGGCGAGGAGTTATGGAAGATTTAGAGATTTTTGACAATACAGAACAGTGGAATGCTTCTCCTACCAGATGAGATAAGGAGCTATACCCAAAGTGCAGGACAGGGGTGTGTGGGTGACAGCCAGGCTGGGGTGAGAGGATGGGCAGCAGGTGCAGAAAACCTATGTGGTCCCTTACCTCAATAACAGGTATACCGTGTACTGTGGAGGGGGGTGGGGGAAGTGGGTATGACCCAGCACAGGAAAGCCATTGCAATCAGGTCTCCGGTAGTGAGTCTGGCTTTTAATCTAAGAAGGGAAGGGGTGAGATGGGCTGAGCTGAAGTGATGGGGGTTCAATGGTTAGGACAACAGACAGAAGGGTCCGTGATGAAAATGAAATTCCCAGATGGTATGTTGCCAATGTCAGGGAAATCTTGGATCAAGTCCACAACATTCATAAGATGGAGGCTGAACAGACTTTGACCTCATCTGTACCAATGATTTACTAATGAAGGGTGATGAGGTCTTGGAAAGTGAGTTCGTGGATTTAGGTGCTACGTTAAAGCGCAGGATCTCAGGGTTGTGTTCTCGGGATTGCTACCCATACCACGTGCCAGAAATAGGACGATAATACAGTCTAACATGTGGCTGATGAGATGGTGCATGACAGAGGGCTTCAGATGTTTGGATGATCGGGCTCTCCTCCAAGGGAGATGATACCTGTACATACATCGTTTTGCACCTGAACTGGAGGGGAACTGATACCTTTGCGGGAAGGGTTGTTAGCGCTGCATGGGGGTGGGGGGGGGGGCGGTAATGGGAAAGGTTAAACTAGACTTGCAAGGGGATGAAGAACCAGAGTGGATAGTGGAGTGGTTGTTTTGGAAATATGTAGTTAAGCCGACAAAGTCAAGACACTAAAGGATGAACATGGTGAATTATGCGTATTATTTCAATGCAAGGAGTATTGTAGGGAAGGCAGATGAGCTTACAGCATGGATCAGCACATTGATTGTGGAATTCCATGAGTGTTCAAGGAAACGCTTGTCTGGCCAGTGAGGTCAAGCATTGGAAACGTGCTGGAAAGACAGACGGATTAATATATTCCCTATCCACTGGCAGTCCCCATCGCATGTCACATGACCAACAGTCAGCTGTCAGTCATTGTTTGTATCTACTGCATAAAGGCTCAGCGTGACTGCAGCCCCGGGCTGCCTTGCTGACCCACACAGACCTGTTTGCTTACATCGGGTCTGTCAGTCTGTTGAAGAACCTACTCTCAATCTGTCAGTCTCCCTTCCACTTACGTGATACTCTCGTCCCGTGAAGTGATCCTTGCCCATTAACATGAAGCCGAGACCCTCCACACTCTCTTCAATCGCCTGCTCCAGTCGCTCCATGTAGAAACTCGTCAACTGGTACAGTTGGTGATCATCACAATTCGACAAGAAGGTGGAGATAACGGAGTTCAGATCTGTGAAATGACATAGAACATGGAATAGTACAGCACAGGAACACACACTTTGTGTCACCATGTCTGTGTCGACCATGATGTCAGCTTGATCCACTACTATCTGCATGCTCATGGCCTCTATAACTTGAGTCCCTGCATGTCTATTTGCTTATTTTAAAATCTCTTAAGTGATCACTCCCAGTGGAAAAGCTGCATCATAAATATCATTTACACAATCGCCCCTCCCACCCCCTCACATGAACTCGTGCCCTTTGGTTATGAGTTTCACATTGAGTGTCCATGTGATCCGTGCCTCTGATAGTTTTATATACTCCGCAAACCAGTCTCCCCTTACGTCTGATCCTCTAATTCACACAGCACTGTTCTGCACCTTCTCCGGAGTCTCCATTTTCTTCTTTAATGTACAAACCAGAGCTCCACACAAACTGCAGTTGTGCCCCAATCAAAGTTCCTTACAGCAACAGCATGGTTTTCCTACATTTGTGCTCAACTTTTGACTGATGCTACAGTTTGTTTTTACAATTGGTCTACATTTTTGTTTCTTTCATTGAGATATGCACAAGTACCCACAAATCGCTCTGTACATCAATTCTCCTGCTATGTCTCTGTTCATAGTTATAAATGGTCAATATTCTACTGTGTCCTTTCACAGATGTTTCTAACTTCCATAGCTCCACCAAGTTCTGTATCTTCTGTAAATGTGTGAATCAGAGTCATTCGAGTTTGCCAGTCATTGACACTGTCACAGACAGCAGACATCACTGAAACTTGCAGAGCACCACTGCTCACAGACCTCCCGGCCTCACCAATACCTGTTTTGTGTGGCCAAGACAATTTTGCACGTCTCCAAGCATCTGATGTGCTTTAATCATTTGTCTGTCACGAGGGCCATTTTGAAAGTTTCACTAACATCCCTGTATGCAAAATTCACTGTCCTCCCTTCATCAGTCCTCCTCCTAAATATCAATCAACTGTACAAAACATGACCTTGTCCGCTAACACCGTGCTGACCAGGATTAAAGATACAAGTAGAACGATCCCCTGGGAAGTCTCTCCACGTTCATTTGCCACTGATACGGGGTTCACCGGCCGATGACTTACTGGATTTCCTCCGCGGCTGTTCTGAATCTGAGGAATAACACGCTCTATTCCAGTAATGACAGAGGGGAAGTTGTTTCTAAAAGTTTTGAGTATGTGTCTTCAGACTCCCATATATCCTCATTAATGGAAGTGAGAAGAGTGAATGTCTTGGGTGATGGGGATGGATAATGTCCTTTTTTTTTTAAGGTATCGTCTTTTGAAGGTGACCTTGATGCCACGTACATGTTTCTGACTGAGTGTGCAGAGTTATCCCTGATCCTATGCAGTGGCCCTTCATACCAGATATTGATGCAGCCAGTCAGCAGGCTCTTCACAGTACCTCAAAAAATTTGCAAGCAACTTTCCCTCCATTTGTTTTAAACAGCCGTATGGACGGACCATTGCTCTGAGCAGGGGATGTTTACATGGCCTGAAAACTGGGTGGTCTCAAATGCCTTTTAGTAGTATGCATAATGTGTATATCAATATTGAAAATTTAAAAAAACATACTTTTTGAGTTTACTTATTAATTTAAGTTTATAATGGTAAAAGTAAAGTATTTTTATGAAACAGCATCATCGTTCAGCAGCCGGCTGTGCCAGAGACCCTGTCGCTGCAGATTCCACCTTGTACCTCTGAACAATAGGAGATTGTGAAGGGATTAGTAACGACCATAAAAGAATCACTAGATGCTGGCATGGTTCTGGAGGACTGGAAATTTGCAAATATCACTCCATACTTCAAAAATGGAGGAAAGCAGAATAAAGGAAAATTTCAGTCAGTTAGCCTGACGTCAATGCTTGGGAAGATGTTGGGAGTTGATTCTTAAGGGTGAGGTCTCAGGGTACACGGAGGCACGATATAAAATGTGCCAAAGTCATCATAGTTTTCTAAAGCGAAAATTTTGCCTGAACAAACTGATGCAATTCTTTGAGGAAATAATAAGCAGGATAGGCAAAGGAGAATTGGTGGATGTTGTGGTTTTCAGAAGCCAGAATGGCGTACAGGAAGCTGCTTAACAAGATGAGGCCACAGTATTAAATGAATTATACAGTACTAGCATGGAGAGAAGATTGGTTGATTGGCAGGAGGCAACGTCTGTGAATAAATGAGGACTTTTCTAGCTGGCTGCCAGAGATTAGTGATGTCCCACATGGGGCAGTGTTGGGAACACTTCTTCTCACATTATATACCAATGCTTGCACAGAGGGAATTGATGGCTTTATGGCCAAGTCTGGAGATGATACAAATATAGGGGGAGGTGCAATAGTACTTAGAAAGCAGGGAGGCTGCAGATGGAGTTACTTTGAAGAGCTGAGGAGAATGATTATGCACTTTTTTTTTTTAAGAAGGAAGAAAAACAGACTATTTTCTAAACAGGCAAATTTGAGGTGCAGAAGGACTTGGAATTCGTCTTGAAGATTGGGTCAGTCGTGAGGAAGGACATACAATGTTAGCAGTCAGGTCAAGAGGACTAGAATGTATAGGCATAGATGCAATGAGGAATATTTATAAGGCACGGGTTAGGACTCACTTAGCGTTTCATGAACAGTTTTGTTACCCGTCTCAGAAGGATGTGCTGATACTGAAGAATGTCCAGAGGAAGATCATGACAATGACACCGTGAATGAATGGGTTATCATATGAGGATGGCCTCTGGGCCAGTACTCACGGGAGCTTAAATGAACGAGGGGTGAAGACATATATAGATCAATATCGAGAAGGTGGTTCCAATAGAGGGTGTCTGGAACTAGAGAGCACAGCCCCGGAATAGAGGCAAGTCAATTTAGAATGGATATGGAGAGGAATTTCTTTAAACAAACGGTTGTGAATCTGATGAATTCACTGCCACAAGCACTTGTGGAGGCAAAGCCATTGGGTGTATTTAAAGCAGATGGTTATAGGTTCATCAGTCAGGGTGTGGACACTTACAGGGAGAAAGCAGGAGAATAAATTTGAGAGGGAAAATGAATCAGCCAGGATGAAGTGATGGAGAAGTCCTGACAGGGCGATTGCCCAAATTCTGCGCCTATTTCTCATGGTCACATCCAGCCCTCAGCATACACGTCTTATATGTCCTATGTGCACTCCTCCATCTCCCTTGACCATACCTTCCTGGTCCTCAACACGTGCTGTTCTGTCTGTGCCCATACACTGGGAGGAGATGTACAGCCAGATTGAATGGACTGTCCAAGGTGGCTGAGCCCCTCATGAGAACTGACTTTTCTCAGCCAGTCCTTTTAAAGAGGTTCGGCTCAAAACGTAGAGTTCTATTCATTTACATGGATGCTGCCGGACTAGCTGCTTTTCTCCAGCATTTTGCGTGCGACTGCTGTTCTGAATTTCCAGGATCTGAGTTTTTGTGTGTTTATTGGCTTATTAAAACATTATAACAGATTAAATATCTGTTAGCATGGCTTATCCTCAATGAGCTTTTTAATGGGTCATTCGTCCTTGGAAGTATTTTCTAACTAGGCCACAGAAAATACTTCAGGAAGCTCTCCACATCTCCCCTGAGCAATAGCCACAAAAGCCCTTCCAAAACGCGACTGTATTCATATCGCTTGATCCCAGAACTCTTGAAAATACTCCAATAATCTGGTGCCAGATTTGTGAAATGGGATTTGGAGTCGTCTTCCACATCAGGGCCTGTATGATGATGAAACAGACTGACTATTCCTTGGACTGTTAGCTCAAGCAGAACAGCCACATTCCTGTCTATGTTTCAATCACATCCATCTGATTAAGGACCTCCTGCTCCTTTCACCAGGTGAAGCTTTGCATGGTGAGCGGAGTGATTCAACCATTATCGGTGTCAGAGTCCTTGCACTGGAACTAATGGATTGATTGATTACTCAAGGTCGCTTTACCAGTGGGATCAATGAGGACATTTTGCTGAGCCCTGTTGGCATCTTCATCTGAAGAACTGTGTGCCAACAGGATAGAGGTTTAATTATAATGATCCCAGTAATCATACCTGTGTCCATTCTGATTCTGACTGACGACTGTTGATTGTCACTTATCGCCTTCTTTGGTCCCAGTACAGCAATGTTCCACCTGCTGGTGATGCTGTGAATTACACAATAAGCAAACAGTGTGAGTACATTTATTTTGCAAATATGACAATATCTCCATCCTGCATCAGAGCAGCAGTTGGCTTATGATCGAGCATTCCCCGTTAATATCAACTTCCACACCATGTCCCTATGCCTGTTCAGTACCTTCTGGTATATTCTACTGATAGTCATGGAGCAATGGAGCATGGATCCAGATATTTCAGTATACGGAGACCACATCGAACACAGTGAGGGCCGTGATGGTCCCAATTTCCCGTAATGGGTCAATATCCCTCCACTCCATCTGCCCATCTGCACTGCTTCTTAAATGATAATATCGTAACTTCCTTATCCACATCCCCCGGTAGCTCACTCCACATAATCACCAGCCTTTGTACGAAAACATTGCCGCTCATGTCCATTTTAAAACATTTCCATTCCCCCCCCCCACCCCATCCTTAATCTATTACCCCAGTTTTGGTCTCCCCTGAGCCTAGGAAAAGATTTAACGTTGAACTTATCTCTGTCTCTCATATTTTTAAGTATGTCTCTAAAGTTTCAGTTCATTATGCGGTCTTCCAAGAAGTAAAGGCCTAGCCTATCATCCACTTCCTGTAAATCATACCTTTAGTCTTGGCAACATCATCGTAAATCTTCTGTACACTCTTTCCTGTTTAACCACAACTTTTCCATAAAAGTACTCCAAGCACAGCCTCGCAGATTCAACTGCACAGGACATCCTAGCCTGTCTTCTCAAACCTGACCTATGAAGGGCAGTAAGCCAAACATCTTTCTTTCTACCCTGTAGTACTCAGGCCCTTAACACTACCTTGTGCCCTACCACACACATCATCGGTACTACATTGCTTCATTTTCCGAAACTTCCAATAAGTATTTGTATTGCAATCTATTTACGGCTTCTCTGCCTATTTCCCAAACCGATCATTATTCCTTACAATCGACAATAATTTTCACTATTAGCAGCACTCCTAATTTTGTATCAACTGCAAGCCGACTGTTCAAGCTTTGTGATTCGCAATCTCATCATTTATATAAAATAATTAATAATAAAGTTCCCAACTCTTTAAAGGGGATGCAGAGAATTTTTTTTTGTGCTTTCAGATGGCCTTTCACAAGGTGCCACACATGAGGCTCCTTACCAAGTTAAGAACCCATGGTATTACAAGAATGTTGCTGGCGTGTTTAGAGCATTGGTTGATTGGTAGAAGGCAGTGAGTGGGAATAAAGGGATCCTTTTTCTGGTTCACTGCCAGTGAGTAGTGGTGTTCCGCAGGGGTCAATATTGGCACCGCTTCTTTTTGTGCTGCATATCAATGATTTAGATGATGGAGTAGATGGCTTTGTTGCCAAGTTTGCAGATGATGCAAAGATTAGTGGAGCGGCAGGCAGTGTTGGGGAAATAGTAGGCTGCAGAAAGACTTAGACAGATTAGGAGAATGGGAGAATGAGTAAGGGAGTAGCAAACAAAAATACAATGTTGGAAAATGCGTGGTCATGCACCTTTGCTAGTAGAAATAAATGTGCAGACTATTTTATAAATGGGGAGAAAATCCTAAAATCCGAGATGCAAAGGAACTTCATGTCGTTGTGCAGAACTACCCAAAGATTAACTTGCAGGTGGAGTCGATGGTGAGGAAGGCAAATGCAATGTTAGCATTCATTTCAAGAGGTCTAGAATACAAGAGCAGGGATGTGATACTGAGGCTATAAAAGGCACTGGTGAGGCCTCCCCTTGAGTATTGTGGACAGTTTGGGCTCCTCCTGTAAGAAAAGATGTGCTGGCATTGGAAAGGGGTCAGGGGAGAGTCACAAGAATGATGCTGGGAATGAAAGGGTTATCATGGGCGTAAAGTTTGACAGCTCTGGGTCTGTACTCACAGGAATTCAGAAGGATGATGTGGTATCTCATTGATGCCTTTCAAATGTTGAAAGGCCTAGACAGAGTAGATGTGGAAAGAATGTTGGGGAAATCTCCGACAATGGTGAGGAGTCTCGGACAAGAGGGCACAGCCTCAAGATACAGTGGTGTCCATTTCAAACAGAAACGCAGATTAATTTATTTAACCGCAGGGTTGTGAGTGTGTGGAATTTGTTACCACAGGCAGCTGTGGAGGCTTGGTCCTTGAGGGTGTCTAAGGCAGAGCTTCATAGGTTCTGGACTGAACTCATCATCAATGTTTACTGGGAGAAGGCCGGGGACTGGGGCTGAGGAGGGAGAGGAAAGGATTAGCCATGATTGAATTGCGGAGCAGACTTGACAGGCCAAATGGCTAAATCCTGCTCCTTTGTCTAATGGTCTTATGGTCTTTCTCATGTGTCACCATATTCTGAGGAGAAACCTTCAACCACCACTCTTTGCTTCCTTCCTCCAAGCTAATTTTGAACCCATCTAATAAGCTCTCTCTGGACTGCATGGGACCAACTCTTCTGGACAAATCTGCCATGTGGCGCCTTGTCAAAGGCTTTGCTGAAGTCCGATGTACCATATTCCCTGCCCTATCCTCATTTATATTTTTACTTAGCTTTTCAAACACAACTTTCCATGCACAATGCCATGTTGATTCCTTATCAGACTGTCGATCCAAATGTTGGTAGATCCTGTCCATCAGAACATCATCCAGTGACTACTCCACCTCTGACTGTCTGTCTGACTGGTCTGCCCTGGCTGCACTTCTCTAACTACAAAGTGAAATTAGACCCCTGCCAGCTACAGGAGAATCTCCGGAGTCTAACGGTGAAGCAGATATCTTCATTGGGGCTTCTGCCGGTTCTTTAGAGAATCATGGCATTTAGAGAATCATGGTCTGATCAGGGACAGTCAGCATGGCTTTGTGCAGGGCAGATCGTGTCTAACAAGCCTGATAGATTTCTTTGAGGAGGTGACCAGGCATATAGATGAGGGTAGTGCAGTGGATTTGATCTATATGGATTTTAGTAAGGCATTTGACAAGGTTCCACACGTTAGGCTTATTCAGAAAGTCAGAAGGCATGGGATCCAGGGAAGTTTGGCCAGGTGGATTCAGAATTGGCTTGCCTGCAGAAGGCAGAGGGTGGTGGTGGAGGGAGTACATTCAGATTGGAAGATTGTGACTAGTGGTGTCCCACAAGGATCTGTTCTGGGACCTCTACTTTTCGTGATTTTTATTAACGACCTGGATGTGGGGGTAGAAGGGTGGGTTGGCAAGTTTGCAGACGACACAAAGGTTGGTGGTGTTGTAGATAGTGTAGAGGATTGTCAAAGATTGCAGAGAGACATTGATAGGATGCAGAAGTGGGCTGAGAAGTGGCAGATGGAGTTCAACCCGGAGAAGTGTGAGGTGGTACACTTTGGAAGGACAAACTCCAAGGCAGAGTACAAAGTAAATGGCAGGATACTTGGTAGTGTGGAGGGCAGAGGGATCTGGGGGTATATGTCCACAGATCCCTGAAAGTTGCCTCACAGGTGGATAGGGTAGTTAAGAAAGCTTATGGGGTGTTAGCTTTCATAAGTCGAGGGATAGAGCTTAAGAGTCGCGATGTAATGATGCAGCTCTATAAAACTCTGGTTAGGCCACACTTGGAGTATTGCGTCCAGTTCTGGTCACCTCACTATAGGAAGGATGTGGAAGCATTGGAAAGGGTACAGAGGAGATTTACCAGGATGCTGCCTGGTTTAGAAAGTATGCATTATGATCAGAGATTAAGGGAGCTAGGGCTTTACTCTTTGGAGAGAAGGAGGATGAGAGGAGACATGATAGAGGTGTACAAGATAATAAGAGGAATAGATAGAGTGGATAGCCAGCGCCTCTTCCCCAGGGCACCACTGCTCAATACAAGAGGACATGGCTTTAAAGTAAGGGGTGGGAAGTTCAAGGGGGATATTAAAGGAAGGTTTTTTACTCAAAGAGTGGTTGGTGCGTGGAATGCACTGCCTGAGTCAGTGGTGGAGGCAGATACACTAGTGAAGTTTAAGAGACTACTAGACAGGTATATGGAGGAATTTAAGGTGGGGGGTTATATGGGAGGCAGGGTTTGAGGGTCGGCACAACATTGTGGGCCGAAGTGTCTGTACTGTGCTGTACTATTCTATGTTCTCTACTGTCAAATTCTAGGAAGACTTATGTTGGCTGAATTTACAAACGTGACATGTCTACTGTCTGAAATTACTTGCAGTACACAACAGCAAGCTGCCCCTAAATGTTCACCAAGAGGATACTCAGGGAAACGAGCAAATATTATTCTGCAGGTCAACACTGCAGTACCAAATTATTTTCCTGTTTTATGGTACCGCACTATTCCAATTTTCCAGGGAAATGTCAGAAGTTCCACATGATCATGCTGGTAAGTTAAGAATTTCTGTGCTCGCAATCACAAGTCCAGAGGCAATAACTTGATTTAATGAAACGCCATAACACCTTACAGCATGGTCTGGTGCTGGGGTCTGGCAGCAGAGTCAGTCCACGTACCAACAGCTCAAGTCAGTAAACATCTCCATCCAGGCAGTGGGAAAACACACCAAAGCGCAATATACTTACACTCCGCCCAGTATCATTCCTTCACCTGATCCCTGACACGGGCCTGCTCTGAATCACATTCAACCTCACTTAAAACATGAGTGTCCCCAAAACAGGTTAATTTTAAACAACACTATATGTTGTGTGTAGAAACAGATGGCAATAGAGATTGTAAAGTTATATCATATTGAAATCAAATTTAAGCATTAAGTGACCTTAGAAAATTGGAAATTCCAAATAAAGGTTCACATTTGAATAATGTACAATACCTTTAATGTACGGAAATGTTTTAACCAGAGAACATTACAGGACAGTACTACTACACCTTTGGCATTCTGAGATGATTATGATGTAACACAGCCAGACGAGGTAACATTAGAACTGACTAAAACCTTCTCAGAGGATGCGAGGCATTGAAATGAGGAAACACAGAGGAGATGTGAGTGGATTTGAAGAGCTGGCCTGCGAACAGAACATTATCGAATCTGGAGTGATAACAGGAGAATTGACCAGAGGCGTAACTGTACTTCTGGGCATATTCAGCCTCACTCCAACTATTTCATATCTTCCATTGTACAGACATACATTATAGAACATAGGGCATGAAATAGTACAGCACAGTACAGGCCCTTCGGCCCACAATGTTGTGCCAAACCTTAAACCCTGCCTCCCAAATAACCCCCACCTTAGATTCCTCCATATACCTGTCCAGTAGTTTCTTAAATTTCACCAGCGTACCTGCCTCCACCACTGACTCAGGCAGTGCATTCCACGCACCAACCACTCTCTGAGTGAAAAACCTTCCTCTAATATTCCCCTTGAACTTCCCACCCCTTCCCTTAAAGCCATGTCCTCTTATATTGAGCAGTGGTGCCCTGGGGAAGAGGCGCTGGCTATCCACTCTATCTATTCCTCTTATTATCTTGTACACCTCTATCATGTCTCCTCTCATCCTCCTTCTCTCCAAAGAGTAAAGCCCTAGCTCCCTTAATCTCTGATCATAATGCATACGTTCTAAACCAGGCAGCATCCTGGTAAATCTCCTCTGTACCCTTTCCAATGCTTCCACATCCTTCCTATAGTGAGGTGACCAGAACTGGACACAATACTCCAAGTGTGGCCTAACCAGAGTTTTATAGAGCTGCATCATTACATCGCGACTCTTAAACTCTATCCCTCGACTTATGAAAGCGAACACCCCATAAGCTTTCTTAACTACCCTATCCACCTGTGAGGCAACTTTCAGGGATCTGTGGACATGTACCCTCAGATCCCTCTGCTCCTCCACACTACCAAGTACCCTGTCATTTACTTTGTACTCTGCCTTGAGATCATCGATGAGTTCTTCTGCAACCCTACTGCTTTTCAGCTTGGAGACATTCAGCCTCTTTGCAATCTTCTGCCCTTGGGGTCTTCTCATGGGCAGAATACGAAGCCTGAACTTGGACACAATGAGGCGGTGGTCGGTCCAGCAGTCGGCACCACACATGGCTCTCGTCACTCTGACACCCATCCTGTCCCTCTTCCTGGTGATGATGTAGTCAATCAGATGCCAGTGCTTCGAGTGTGGGTTCATCCATGACGTCTTCTTACGGGTGGGTAGGCGGAACAGGGTGTTGGTGATGACGAGGTCGTGTGTGGTACACGTCTTGAGGAGCAGAAGGCCGTTGTTGTTACACTTGCCAGTGCCGTGTCTTCCAATGATCCCTTCCCAGGTTTGGTAGTCTGTCCCTACTCTGGCATTGAAGTCCCCGAGAACGATGAGCTTCTCTGACTGTGGGATTGCTGAGATGAGGGCGTCGAGTTCTTCATAGAACTTGTCTTTAATGTCATCTGGGTTGGTCATGGTGGGAGCGTAGGCACTAATCAGCGTAGCACTCTTCTTGTTTGCAAGTGGGAGCTGAAGTTTCATCAGGCGGTCGTTGATGCTCTCTGGGTGCTTGGTGAGTTTACGGGCGAGGTTAGAATTGATGGCAAATCCCACGCCTGCTTCTCGTCGTTCAGCGCTGCTGCGACCGCTCCAGAAGAACGTGTATCCACCAAGACTGGTTTGATGAGAATGATGAAGAAATACAGGCACTACTAACGGAGAAACATCAACATTACAGAGCGCATCAGAAAGACCCCACGTCGCTAGCCAAGAAAGATGCCTTTACCAACGCAAGAAGAAAGGTGCAGAAAAAACTTCGCGAGATGCAGGACAGCTGGTTCAGCAAGAAGGCCGATGAAATCCAGGGCTATGCAGACAGCCACGAGTAAAGCGCTTCTACGATGCGCTTAAGGCTGTATCCGGCTCCTCACCTCTCCTCAACGCAGATGAGACGCAGCTGCTGACAGAGAAGCAGATTCTGGATCGGTGGGCTGAGCACTTTAACAACATCCTTAACCGCCCTGCCGACATCAACGACGAGGCCATTGCCCGCCTGCCCCAGGTAGAAATCAACAAGAAGCTCGACACCCTCCCCACAGTAGATGAAGTCAGGAAGGCAGTGAAGCAACTCTCCTGTGGCAAAGTGCCAGGACCCGATATAATCCCTGCTGAGGTATACAAAGCAGGAGGCCCTGTCATGATGCAAAAACTGACTGTTCTCTTCCAGTCCATGTGGAAAAAGGGACAGGTCCCGCAACAGCTGAAAGATGCCGGCATAGTCCACATCTACAAGAGGAAAGGCAACCGCCAGTCTTGCGACAACCAACGAAGCATCTCCCTCTTGTCCACTGCGGGGAAGTTCTGGCCCGCGTCCTGCTCAACCGCGTTCTCCAACATCTTGATCAAGGTCTGCTCCCAGAAAGCCAGTGCGGCTTCCGTGCTGAACTTGGGACGGCGGACATGATTTTTGCTGCGTGCCAACTCCAGGAAAAATGCCAGAAGCAACACAGCGACCTCTTCGTGACCTTTGTCGATCTAACCAAGGCTTTCGATACGGTCAGCAGAGAAGGCTTGTGGAAGATCATGGAGAAGTTTGGCTGCCCCAGCAAGTTCATCACAATCGTCCGGCAGTTCCACGACGGTATGATGGTGAAAGTTCTGGATGACGGCGACGAGTCGGAGGCCTTCCCAGTAACAAATGGCGTCAAACAAGGCTGCGTTCTTGCCCCGACTCTGTTCAGTATGGTATTCTCTGCCATGCTGACAGATGTCTTCCGTAACTACGAAGAAGGAATCCACATCAGGTACAGGACTGACGGCAGGTTGTTAAACCTTAGGCGCCTGCAGGCAGTTACAAAGGTGCAAGAGACTGTCATCAGAGACTTCTTGTTTGCTGATGACTGCGCACTCAACGCCAGCACAGATCAGGAGATGCAGCATGAAATGGACTGCTTCTCACAAGCCTGCGACAACTTCGGTCTCAGTATCAGCACCAAAAAGACCGAAGTTATGTAACACAAACAACAGGAATTCTGCAGATGCTGGAAATTCAAGCAACACACTTAAAAGTTGCTGGTGAACACAGCAGGCCAGGCAGCATCTCTAGGAAGAGGTGCAGTCGACGTTTCAGGCCGAGTCCTGACGAAGGGTCTCGGTCTGAAACGTCGACTGCACCTCTTCCTAGAGATGCTGCCTGGCCTGCTGCGTTCACCAGCAACTTTTATGTGTGTTGCTTGAAGTTATGTAACAGCCTGCCCCAGGAAAGCCATACCAGGAGCCGCACATCACGGTGAAGGGCCAGAACCTCCAGGCAGTCGACAACTTCACCTACCTGGGCAGCATACTCTCTCGCGCAGTGAACATAGACGCTGAGGTCAACAACAGGATTGCCAAAGCCAGCGCCGCCTTTGGGAGACTCCGTGAAAACATCTGGGAGTGGAGAGGACTCAGCCTTACCACCAAGCTGAAGGTCCACTGTGCAGTGGTCCTTACCACCCTCCTTTACGCCAGCGAGACCTGGACTGTCTACAGCAGACACGCCAAACACTAGTACCTAATACTAGATCTAGTATGGAATTCCCCCTAGTCGGCCTGTCAACATACTGTGACAGGAATCCATCCTGGACACACTTAACAAACTCTGCCCTGTCTAAGCAATTGGAACTAATCAGGTGCCAATCAATATTAGGGAAGTTAAAGTCACCCATGATAACAACCCTGTTATTTTTGCACCTTTCCAAAATCTGCTCCTCGGTATCTCTGCTGCTTATCCAAGCTCTCAGTTCATCACCGTTGTTCCTGATGTTTGTTGCATTGAAGAACATGCACTTTAGCCCTTCTACTTTACTACCTTTACACCTTTTAAACTGTTTGTCTTTCCGCAAAGCCTCTTTATATGTTAGATCTGGCTTTAGTCCATGCACTATATGTTCAGTTCTCACATGACCTTTATCGTCCTCCACCTGACTATCTGCTCTAACTCCCTGGATCCCCTCCTCCTGCAAATCTAGTTTAACCGCCCCCCCCCCCAGCCGCACTACCAATCCTTCCCGCAAGGATGTTAGTGCCTCCAGTTCAGGTGCAACCCATCCCGTAGGAACAGGTCCCACCTTCCCTGGAACAAGGCCCAATTGTCCAGAAATATGAATCCCTCTCTCCTGCACCAACTCCTTAGCCACATATTTAGCTGCATTATCTTCCTATTTCTAGCCTCACTAGCACGTGGCACGGGTAGAAATCCTGAGATTGCAACCCTGGAGGTCCTGTCCTTCAACTTTGCACCCAACTCCCTAAATTCTCTTTACAGGACCTCCACCATCTTCCTCTCCATATCATTGGTCCCTACATATCTAAAGAACTGCAGTTTGAGTAAATGAGATTCACCAAACTTTCTCCTGACTGAATCAATGGAAAGTCTGAGTCAGAAGGGTTTTCTGCAGTTGGGACTCTCAGTTCTCAGGCTGGTTCACATGTTGCTGTTCTCTTGTCTTCAGTGGTGGTTTGCTTCCAGTTGTGGGCATTTCTTACAATTAATCTCTCACCGCAGGTCTAACTTTAACCAGAGAGACAATGAAACACGTTAACAATACAAAGGAGAACCAAACATTTCTGCTTAATGTTACTAAGAACAAGTCTCGCTGAAATTTAAATGTTGAATACAAATATAACAATCTCAGTGAACAAATCTCCAATTGTCCCTCACATGTCACAAAACCTGATATGGGATAAGAAGGAGTCACCGTTCAGTCATGGTAAGACATAAGACGCAGGAACAGAATTAGGTGATTCGATCCATCTGGTCTGCCCCATCACTCAACCATGGCTGATTTTTATTCCAACACCATACTCCTGCCTTCTTCTTGTAACCCTGAAGCTACTTAGCAATCATGAATATATTTACCTCTGTCATATATATACCCAAATGGCAGCCTCAACCAACAAATTCCACAGATCAGCCATCTTTTGGCCCAAAAATATTTCTCATCTCAGTTTCACAGGGAAGCATCTTTATTCTGGGACTGTGCTGTCAGATCCCGGACTCTCATCTAATGGAAACATCCTCTCCAAGTCCACTGCATCTAGGATTTTCAGCATTCCATACGTTTACTTAACCATACATCCCTCCACCATCCCAACCATCCCTCTGAACTCCACTGAGCACAGGTCCAGAACCATCGAATTCTCCTCATACATAAAGCCAATCATTCCTGAGATTATTTTTGTACACCTTGTTAGCAACAACTGTACTGAACTGTCGCAATGGATGTTGGGAATGGATCCAAATAGAAGACACAGACACTGAAGTACAAGGAACGGGACTTGACTAGAGTAGGGACATGACAGAATTCAGACCAGGAGCAGGGACAAGAACGCAGACTTGGGCTAGGGAAAGCGGGACCAGGAATAGAAACCATGGACTAGGAGATAAGGCTTTGACTCTGAGCCCGAGATTGGACAAGGACCCAGAACCTGGGTCTTGCCTCGGGCTCAGACCCCAGAACCAGGCAAGGACATGACATGGCTTCAGGATAGGACGTGGCTGGAGACCTGAGCTTGGAGACAGGCTGGGGTCTTTGCTATTGAGCTTGACTGCAGGCTGGGGCCTGGGCTTGTGTTCTTGGAGCTTGGCTTGGGATCATAGATGAAAGCTACAGGGAGGTAGTCACACCTAGGCTGTCGGAAGCAGATCGTTGGGTGACAGTCAGTGGGAAGAAAGCAAAGGTGAGCAGACAGGTAGCGCAGAGCACCCCTGTAGCCATTCCCCTAAATAATAAGTTTGCTGTCCTGGATACCGTTGACGGGGACAACCGACCAGATGTGAGCCACGGTGGCAGGGCCTCCAGCACTGAGTCTGACCCAGTGGTGCAGAAGGGTGGTACGGAGAAGAGGAGAGCTGTCGTCATTGGAGACTCTATAGTCAGGGGAGCAGACAGGAGATTTTCTGGATGTGAGAAAGACACCTGAGTGGTTCGTTGCCCCCCGGGTGCCAGGGTCCGGGATGTCTCTGACCGGGTGCACGACATCCTGGTACGAGAGAGAAAGCAACCAGAAGTCGTGATACATGTTGGGACCAACGACATAGGCAGGAAGAGGGATGCCTGTGTGTCCCTGTGAGTTTCGGGAACTAGGCAGAAGGCTGAAGAACAGGACCTCAAGGGTGACATTCTCAGGGTTGCTGCCAGCGCTACGTGATAGTGATTGTGAGAATTGGAGGAGATGGCAGTTGAATACGTGGCTGAGGAGTTGGTGCAGGGAGCAGGGTTTTAGATTCTTAGATGATTGGGATCTCTTCTGGGGAAGGTGGGACCTGTACAGATTGGATGGGTTGCACCTGAACTCAAGGGGGAGCAATATCCTTGCAGGTAGGTTTGCTAGCATGGTTCGGGACGGTTTAAACTAATTTGTGAGGGGGATGGGACCCAGAGCGATAGAGCAGTGAAAGAAGTGCATGGAGTAAAGCCAGATCTAACATATAGAGAGGCCTTGAGGAAAGAGAGGCAGAATAAACAGTGTAAAGACAGTAAGGTAGAAGGGCTGAAATGTGTGTACCTCAATGCAAGAAGCATCAGGAACAAAGGTGATGAACTGAGAGCTTGGATACATACATGAAATTATGATGTAGTGGCCATTACAGAGACTTGGCTGGCACCAGGGCAGGAATCGATTCTCAATATTCCTGGATTTCAGTGCTTTAAAAGGGATAGAGAGGAGGGGAAGGGTGGTATTACTGGTCAGGGATACTATTACAGCTACAGAAAGGGTGGGTGATGTAGCAGGATCCTCTTTTGAGTCAGTATGGGTGCAAGTCAGGAACAGGAAGGGTGCAGTTACTCCAATGGGAGTATTCTATAGGCCCCCTGGTAGCAGCAGAGATACAGAGAAGAAGATTGGGAGGCAGATTTTGGAAAGGTGCAAAAATAACAGGGTTGTTATCATGGGTGACTTTAACTTCCCTAATATTGATTGGCACCTGATTAGTTCTAAGGGTTTAGATGGGGCAGAGTTTGTTAAGTGTGTCCAGGATGGATTCCTGTCACAGTACGTGGACAGGCCAACTAGGGGGAATGCCATACTAGATCTAGTACTAGGTAATGAACCAGGTCGGGTCACAGATCTCTCAGTGGGTGAGCATCTGGGGGACAGTGACCACCGCTCCCTGGCCTTTAGCATTAACATGGAAAAGGATAGAATCAGAGAGGACAGGAAAATTTTTAATTGGGGAAGGGCAAATTATGAGGCTATAAGGCTAGAACTTACGGGTGTGAATTGGGATGATGTTTTTCCAGGGAAATGTACTATGGGCATATAGTCGATGTTTAGAGATCTCTTGCAGGATGTTAGGGATAAATTTGTCCCAGTGAGGAAGATAAAGAATGGTAGGGTGAAGGAACCATGGGTGACAAGTGAAGTGGAAAATCTAGTCAGGTGGAAGAAGGCAGCATACATGAGGTTTAGGAAGCAAGGATCAGATGGATCTATTGAGGAATATAGGGAAGCAAGAAAGGAGCTTAAGAAGGGGCTGAGAAGAGCAAGAAGGGGACATGAGAACCCTTGGCGAGTAGGGTAAAGGAAAACCCCAAGGCATTCTTCAATTATGTGAAGAAAAAAAGGATGACAGGAGTGAAGGTAGGACCGATTAGAGATAAAGGTGGGAAGATGTGCCTGGAGGCTGTGGAAGTGAACGAGGTCCTCAATGAATACTTCTCTTCGGTATTCACCAATGAGATGGGACTTGTTGATGGTGAGGACAATATGAGTGAGGTTGATGTTCTGGAGCATGTTGATATTAAGGGAGAGGAGGTGTTGGGGTTGTTAAAATACATTAGGACGGATAAGTCTCCGGGGCCTGACAGAATATTCCCCAGGCTGCTCCACGAGGCGAGGGAAGAGATTGCTGAGCCTCTGGCTAGGATCTTTATGTGCTCGTTATCCACGGGAATGGTACCGGAGGATTCGAGGGAGGCGAATGTTGTTCCCTTGTTCAAAAAAGGTAGTAGGGATAGTCCGGGTAATTATAGAGCAGTGAGCCTTACGTCTGTGGTGGGAAAGCTATTGGAAAAGATTCTTAGAGATAGGATCTATGGGCAATTAAAGAATCATGGTCTGATCAGGGACAGTCAGCATGGCTTTGTGAAGGGTAGATCGTGTCTAACAAGCCTGATAGAGTTCTTTGAGGAGGTGACCAGGTATATAGATGAGGGTAGTGCAGTGGATGTGATCTATATGGATTTTAGTAAGGCATTTGACAAGGTTCCACACGGTAGGCTTATTCAGAAAGTCAGAAGGCATGGGATCCAGGGAAGTTTGGCCAGGTGGATTCAGAATTGGCTTGCCTGCAGATGGCAAAGTGTCGTGGTGGAGGGAGTACATTCAGATTGGAGGATTGTGACTAGTGGTGTCCCACAAGGATCTGTTCTGGAACCTCTAATTCTTGTGATTTTTATTAACGATCTGGATGTGGGAGTGGAAGGGTGGGTTGGCAAGTTTGCAGACGACACAAAGGTTGGTGGTGTTGTAGATAGTGTACAGGATTGTCGAAGACTGCAGGGAGACATTGATAGGATGCAGGAGTGGGCTGAGAAGTAGCAGATGGAGGTCAACCCAGAGAAGTGTGAGGTGGTACACTTTGGAAGGACAAGCTCCAAGGCAGAGTACAAAGTTAATGGCAGGATACCAGGTAGTGTGGAGGAGCAGAGGGATCTGGGGCTACATGTCCACAGATCCCTGAAAGTTGCCTCATAGGTGGATAGGGTAGTTAAGAAAGCTTATGGGGGTGTTAGCTTTCATAAGCCAAGGGATAGAGTTTAAGAGTCGTGATGTAATGATGCAGCTCTATAAAACTCTGGTTAGGCCTCACTTAGAGTACTGTGTCCTGTTCTGGTCACCTCACTATAGGAAGGATGTGGAAGTATTGGAAAGGGTACAGAGGAGATTTACCAGGATGCTGTCTGGTTTAGAAAGTATGCATTATGATCAGAGATTAAGGGAGCTAGGGCTTTACTCTTTGGAGAGAAGGAGGATGAGAGGAGACATGATAGAGGTGTACAAGATAATAAGAGGAATAGATAGAGTAGATAGCCAGCGCCTCTTCCCCAGGGCACCACTGCTCAATACAAGAGGACATGGCTTTAAGGTAAAGGGTGGGAAGTTCAAGGGGGATATTAGAGGAAGGTTTTTTACTCAGAGAGTGGTTGGTGTGTGGAATGCACTGCCTGAGTCAGTGGTGGAGGCAGATACACTAGTGATGTTTAAGAGACTACTAGACAGGTATATGGAGGAATTTAAGGTGGGGGGTTATATGGGAGGCAGGGTTTGAGGGTCGGCACAACATTGTGGGCCGAAGTGTCTGTACTGTGCTGTACTATTCTATATCCTCGAAGCTAGTGTTCTTGGAGCTTGGGTGCGGGATCTTCGTCTTGAAATGCGGAGGCTGATAACTCGGAGGCTGGAGATGAGAGACAGACTGGGAACTGAATATCAACATAGAGCCGGGACTTGTCCTTCGAAAAGCCGGGACTCAACCTCTCCACACCAAGGTGGGACAGGTCCACCAGTTGGGTAACGGCAGAACGGCCGGACTTACCCAACAGAGGCAAAGACATGTGCCCCCGCAGGGCAACGGCAGAACAGCCTGAATTACCCCACAGAGACCAGGACAAGACGAGGACAAGACATGACCCCCCGCCCCCCCCCCCCGCAGGGCAATGGCAGAACAGCCTGACTTACCCCACGGAGGTGAGGACAAGAAGAGACAAACACAGACAGACAGACAGTTCCATCTCTGCTTGGGGGTTGCTCCGACTCACAGTTACAGCCAGCAACCTCCGCGGGCTACAGAAACAGCCAGATCCCTATCTAGCTCAGAGTGGTTGACGGCCACACAACTGGCCCGGGAAACAGCTGAATCCATACCGCAAAGACTACTCCAATGAGTGGCAACAAGGCTTCTTGAAGTTGTGGTCCTCCAACGAGGCCTAGAGATCACGAGTGGTTTCACTAGCCTTCCATCAGCAGGTTGCTTTAAGGGGGACTGACAAGACAAACCAGCAACCCACACTCAACCCCAAGGCTACTTATATTCCAAGCCCAAAGATGGGAATCAGGTGCCTATGACTAACTCAACCAAACGAGGGACAGCTGGAAGACCCGGAGTCCTGAGTCCACGGACTGGACCGTGAACCAGAATGCGGGCTTCACAGACCGGACCATGACATGAACAAATTTCCACGAATAACAGACGAATTTGTACCAGGATAATTTACAGGGAAAAATTGTGGTTTCTTTACTGTTGTACTATCAGAGAACGAGCCATTTCCATTCCCAGGTTAAAACAGGTCCATTTCAGGAAATATAAACCAGTCCAGGGTGAATGTAACAAAAAAAAACTGGAATTACCAGAAACACTCAGCAGGTAACGAACAGCTGTGGGGAGAGGAACGAACTTAATGCTTCAGGTTAATAACGTTTCATCAGAATGGCTTCAAACATTTTCAGTTTTTAGTGCAGATCTCCAGCATCTTCAGTTTCCACCTCCTGACAGTGAGGGGGAATTACCAAACACGGTTTGAACACTGAACTGGGTCTATTTCTACTGTTGTAAACAGGGGACAGCCCATTTAATCTCAGCATTTGGAATAGGAGCTTATTCTCTCCTCAGAATAGCTGTCTTTGCTTCCAAAGGAAATTCAGAACCAAATATCTGAGCCCAGGACAGAAATAATCGCTCAATACCTCAAAAACCTGGGTGGCCCGATCCTCGGGTCCATTTTACCGGGGTTAGAAACTGTGATATCAGGATCCAGATCTGCAGTAAAACGGGAGCGGGAAATGGGATCACGTGACCGATGGAGGGTCTCCCACCTGAACTGGTGTCTTTGCTCCTCACCCCTCACGAGCTGCCTACCCACCACTGCATTTTGCAAATTATTTCATATTTACACCAGCTAAATTTTTGATTATTCCCTCAGAGTCTTCCCCGATCCCTTTACTCCAGCCTCGGGTCACAGAGTTACGGGTACTATTCACATCCCGGTCCGACACACAATATACACCCAAAAGGGAAATGTGCATGTTTCATTAAAATCACTTCTGTGTGTATAAACACTAATTTCTATTCACATTCCTCTGGTCTCACTGGACAGGAGCATTGTAACATCAAGACAGAAACAGCAGGAAGTGGCCATTCAGCCCCTCTAACCATCAACAAGATGGCGGCTGCTCTCCCATCTCAGCCACATGTTTCTGCCCGATCCTCATTTCCTCGATCCCTTCGGTCTCCAAACGTCTGCCGGCCTCTGTTTTATGTGAGAACGATCACTGAGTCTTCACTGCCCTCTGTGGTGGGGATTTACAGACATTGACCACCCTCGGAGTGGAGACATTTCTCCTCATCTCAGTCCTGGACAGTCCACCCCCTTTTTCAGAGACTGGGATCCCTCGTTCAATCGGTAATGATGTTGTGCATTTCAATGTGTTCACCTCTCAGTCCTCAATTCTATAAATGAAAGGGTTATCGCATTTGATCTTTCTTCATATGCTGACCCACCACTCCAGGGATCAGTCTGGTGAATCTTCATTGCACTCTCTATAACAAATACTCTCTAACCTCTATCCTCTATGGAATTAATTTCCATCTTCTGCAGCCCCGTGTTGCCCCAACCACTGACCTCCCACCCCTGTCACTATTTCCACCTTCCCACCTCCCCCTCACCTGGATCCACCTCTCACTCCCCAGCTCTTGCCCCATCCCCACCCCTCACCTCTTTTCTCTGACTATTTCCCGTCCACTCTCAGTCTGGAGGGAGGGTCTCGGCCCGAAATGTTGACGGTCCATTTCCCTCCACAGATGCTGCCTGACCCACTGAGTTCCTCCGGCAGTTTGTTCTTTGGTCTGTATAACCTGTGTTAGTGTGGGGAGCGGGATTTTATACCATATTCCCGGTACAATCTCAACAAAACACAAATAACTGTTACAGTAATTTCACTCTTATCCCCAATAACTGTTATAAAAGATACAATGTACCTTTGACCTCCCTCCCTACCTACTGCACCTCAGTCCCTCACTATTCACACACAGTCGGTGTTTCTGTTTCTCCTACAGAAGTGGGTGATCTCAGATTTCCCATATTGAGCTCCAGATGACCTGCTGTTCCCATTCACTCCGTTTGCCTCTTTTACGCTGAAAACTCTCGACAGAACATAGAACAGAACAGCACAGGAAAAGGCCCTTCGGCCCTCAATGTTGTGCTTAATGAATTAAATTTGTTATCAGAATGTTAACGAATCAAATCCCTTCTGCCTACAAAATGTCCATATTCTTGTATTTTCCTCACATTCGTGTGCCTATCGAAACGTCTCTGAAAAGACCCCAATGTGTCTGTCCTACCACCACCCCAGGCAGCATATTCCAGTGACCCACCACTCTCTCTGTAAGAAACGCTTGACCGTCATATCGCTTTTAAAATTTCCTGCTCTCACCTTCAATTCATGGCCCCTGGTGTTAGATATTTCTACCATTGTAAAAAGATATTTTCTCTCTACTCTATCTATGCCTCTCATAATCTTATAAAACTCTGTCAAGGCTCACCCCAGCCTGCATGGCTCCAGAGAACACAACCCCAAGTTTGTCCAACCTCTCATTACAGCTCATGCCCTCTAATCCAGGCAGTATCCTGGCAAACCTCTTCTGCACCCTCTCCAAAACCCCGACATCCTTCCTAGAATGTGGGCGACCAGAACTGTATGAAACACTCCAGATGTGTTCCAACTAGTTTTATAAAGCTCCAACACAACTCCCGACTTTTGAACTCAATTCCTTGAATAATGATATTCAGCATGCCGTTTGCCTTCTTAACCACTCTATCAATCTGTGTAGTCACTTTCAGAGAGCTATGAACTTAACTCCAAGATCCCTCTGCTCATCCACACTGATAAGGGTTTTGCATATACATTCGACCTCCCGAGGTGCCAAGATGATCATCACTAATCACATCTCAGTAAGATTTCTCAGGTCCTGTTGAATTTATTGCCAAGTGCGTAACTACGGGAAGGTACAGGGACAGAGAAACACTGACCTGCAGCAGCATCACAGGCAAGTACATTCAGATAACACACGGATAATAACTTACACAATTTTGTGTCAGTAACAATATAGGAATATCGGTTTTATGTCATTAACGATATATAAACATACATTTTGTGTCAATAACAGACTTTGAAATGTTCAATTTGGTCTCTCAGCCAAATTGTTGACAGTTTGGAAACAACTTGGCTCCAAGCATCGGTCCCTACAACACCCACTGGGACATCCTGCAGGCTGAAAAAGGGTCCGGTTATTCCTTCTCTTTAAACACATACACAGCAGGAAAAAGAGCAGGCCACTCAGCCCCTCCAGCCCATTCTATCATTCAATAAGACCTTGGGCCAGTCCATCCTTGGTCCCTCAACACCAATCCTATCCCCTTTGTGCCCAGACCATTGGCCCTACTTGCAGGTCAAAAGTCTGCTGGTGTTTGTCCCCCAATGTGGTGAATCCCTCTGCTCGCCACCACCGTGGGCTCAGACATTTCCACAGATGAGCCCCTCCTGTCCCCACCGGGACAAACATCCTGTCCGCCCCCTCTCTCACCGTCTTCATCCTTTCAATAAAATCCCCCTCTCCCTCCCCGGGGAACCGGCATCAAACCGACGGGCGGAGCGGTCTCCTCCGACCTCTCAGCGATACATCAGACTCCGGCCGCAGGAGACGCTTCACAAACGCCCCAACTTCCCTCGGAGGGAAATGCAAATAAATCAGAAAGCGGACATTTACTTTGTTCTGTTTTGACAGGGAGATCGGGGCAGTGGTAACGCCCTCTCGGCCGGTCCGCCTGCGCTATTGGGTGAAACCAGTGATGGACATCTCTTCGCACCACTGGGAGCATCGAGGCTTGTAAATATCCCGTTGAGAGCGCCGGTGGATGTGGGGTGACGTGATTAGTACTTGAGCAGTTAACCCATCTCAGCGTGAGCCGGGCAGCGAGTGTACGACGCCAAGTACCGCACACGTCACTTCAGATCCCCAGTGTGTGGGAGCACTTGTATTTTAAAATACCTGAATGGGCGTTTAATTTGATTTCAGAGGGACAACAAAATCAATAATGGGATTCGCCCAGCTGCAAATAACGTACTGGTGGAGTGGGCAGCGTGATGTTTGTCTCGAGTTGGATCACAAATCTCGGGGGGGCTGACCTGGTTTCGGATAGTTTCGGACAGTGCAGTCTCTCGCTGTTTAGTGTTTTGAAAAACAACGGTTTTACTTATGAAAACCAGAATTGCCAGCGGGGTCCACACACAGTGTATTAGTCAACAGAAAACCTCCCGTCCCTGCAGTCTTTGTCTCCTGGTAAACTCAACACCCTGACAATGTGGACCATAGGGAAACCATTCCTGAAAGCCAGGGGATCATTCAGACAGCTGATTGCTAAGTGGATTTTATGTTTGTTGATTGTCAAAGTTTGCTGGAGTCGGATGGATGGAGTTGATGTAAAGATCGGGAGTGTCACAGAGAAAGGGCCGGACAGCCGAGCCCACGCCTTGTCCCTCCGGCTTCCCACAGGTGGTGGCGATGTGGGGATATCCGGCCACTGGGGGGCTCCGTGAGGAACCCTTCTTAATTCCCCAAGAATATTCCGACAGTATGGATATGATTTCAATATCAATACATGAATCAAATCGTTCCTTTCAACTAATTCCGCACTCTGCCCCACACGCAGGATCTCGCTGATCTTTCGTAGCCATGGCAATGCATAAATTGCGAGAAGAACTCAGCAGTTCTGGTAGCATCCATGGAGGGAAATAAACAGTCGACGAATCGGGCTGAAGAACTTCATCAGTACAGGAAAGGAAGGGGGAAGGGCCAGATGATTGATTGATTAGGGATGCGTGGGTGTGGTTCAGTGAGACTCGGGTCTGTGTGTCAGCAGCTGCCTGTCTGCGCTCATTCCTCACACAGGGAGCGGCCTTTCTGCTAAAATGAAATCCAATTTATCCGACAATTCACTCTCAGTAGGGATGGAGCGAAGTCGCTTTAACCCTTTCTCCTTCAAGAAAACCGAGAAAAACCTATACCCTGATATAGGAGACACCACTTACATCTGATGCTGTAACCGGACGGTGTTCAGTGCGGTGCCAGGTAACCACAGTCTGACTTCCCGGGTGACAGACAATGTTCCTGCACCGCTGTGCTCACCCTGTCCGGAGAGTTGAGTCTGAGCTGCTGTTCCCGAAGCCACTCGGCTGTGATGTGTCCGTCGGTCATTACAGATGGACGGGGCCGGGTGAGCCGGGGTACAGCGGGACTGCGGCAGTCCGGGTCACACTAACTCTCACCGGCTCAGGACGGGTCTGACAGCGGGAGCAGGATCAATGTAGCAACCCTAAAGAGGAAAACAACCAGGCTGCGGTAACCTTTCTGTCCGGATTTCCGGGTAGATCTCTCCTTTCTCTTTCACGTCAACCAGTGGGGCGGAGTTTCTCTGTTTAGTTCAGCGAGTCCCAGGCGGCCGATTTGATCCAGCCCGGGTTCTGGGAGGGTCTGATCTGCGCCCCGTGTGTAAACAGGACTGTCCGGCGTAGGTAGAGTTTCAGCTCAAACGTCCCCCACCTGTTCAGGTACAGGGAGTTGTCTTTCTGCTGAAATTAAACCATACACCTTCGAGTATATATTCCCACTCAACTGGAAAGAAACTGGGAGAGATTATTGCATTTCCATCCGGACAACTATTGTCACAAGAAGCCCACGGTCAACAGCTGGTTTAATTTCACAAGCAGGGGTTGTTGACCCACACCGCGCCGGAAATACTTGTTGAATTTATTTCTCTTAAAAATCATTTATTCCAAATGGCCGGAAGTTTTATCGAGGGAGGGGGCGACTCTCTCACTGAAAATTGTCACACACGTTGAAATGGCCGACAGGGAGGGAATGACGCACTGATTGAAATAAGAACAGGTGGAGGGGGGAGTTGTGTGGTGATTAAAATGGGAGCCTCACTCCCCTCTATCCTCTGACCTAACTCTCACTATCACCATCCATCTACCCGATCTATACCTGTCATGATCTTGTAGACCTTCATCAGATCTCCCCCTAATCTTCTGCGTTCCAAAGAACAAAGTGGTAACGTATTCAAGCTTTCCTTGGGTACACCGACCATGGCAACATCCTTGTGAAGTTTCATTGTACTCTGTCAACCTTATTACATCTTTCCTGAAGGTTGGTGATGGAAACTGCACACAATACTCCAAATTAGGCCTCATAACCGTCTTAAATCATGCAGCCTCCTGTACTGAATATTTTAATTTATGAAGGCCAATGTGCCAAAGGTTTCTTTACTACCTTATCTAGTTGTGCCGCCACTTTCAATGAATTGTGGACCACTTTGTTCTACCGCACTCCTCAGTTCCTTACCTTCCACTGTGTAAGACCTAACCTGGTTGATGCTACTGAAGTGCAACAGCTCGCAGGCCTGCATTAAATTCCATCTGCTATTATCAGCCCATTTTCCCACCTGATGCAGATCCTGCTGCAAGCTCTGATAGTCTTCCTCCCTGTCAAATACACCCCAAACCTTGGTGTCATCCGCAAATTTGCTGATCCGGTTAATCTAATTATCATCGAGATCATTGATATCCATGACAAACAACAACGGATGTCAGCACCGATCCCTGCGGCATTCGACCAGTCACAGGTCACCAGTCAGAGAGGTAACTGTCTGCTGCCACTATTTGCCTTCCTCCTCCATGCTGATGTTTACTCCCATTTACTACCTCACCTTGAATGCCAAGAGAATGAAATTTATTAGTCAACATCGTATGCGGGACCTTGTCAAATGCCTTGCTAAAGTCCATGTAGAAAATACCCAGTACCTTGTTTTCATCAGTTTTCCTGTTAACATTCCTTGTAACTTCTTCGAAAAACTCAGTAAGATTTTCTAGAACACACAAAGTCATGTTGGATATCCCTAATCAGTCCTTGTTTATTTAAATACTCCTATATCTGGTCTTCCAATGTCTTACACGACTGATGTCAGGCGCACTGGCCTATAATTTCCTGGAAACAACAGGAATTCTGCAGATGCTGGAAATTCAAGCAACACACATAAAAGTTGCTGGTGAATGCAGCAGGCCAGGCAGCATCTCTAGGAAGAGGTGCAGTCGACGTTTCAGGCCGAAGGGTCTCGGCCTGAAACGTCGACTGCACCTCTTCCTAGAGATGCTGCCTGGCCTGCTGCATTCACCAGCAACTTTTATGTGTATAATTTCCTGGTTTAATTCTGCAGCCTTTTTTAAACAGCGGATCAAAATATGCACCCTCCAATCCTGTGCTACTTCTCCTGTCTTTAGCATAACATTAGATTAGATTATGAGGACACACAGTCCTCTTTTATTGTCATTTAGTAATGCATGCATTAAGAAATTATACAATAGTCCTCCGGTGTGATATCACAGAAACACAGGACAGACCAAGACTGAAAAACTGACATAAAAGACATAATTATAACATATAGTTACAACAGTGCAAGCAATACCGTAACTTGATGAAGAACAGGCCGTGTGCACGATAAAAAAAAAGTTCAAAGTCTCTCGGAAGTCCCACATCTCACGCAGACAGGAGAAGGAAGAAAACTCTTCCTGCCATGCCCGACCACAGTCCGACTCTGAGTCGTCCGAAAACTTCGAGCTCTGACCAGCCCTTCGACACCGAGTACCGAGCACCATCACTGCCGAACGCTTCGACCCCATCCCCGGTCGCCAGCAGCAGGCAAACCCGGGGATTTTGGGGCCTTCCCTCCAGAGATTCTCGATCACACAGTAGCAGCGGCAGCGAACCAGGCATTTCAGAAGTTACTCCAAATGTTCCTCCGTGCTCTCACGGCTGTCTCCATCAAATCAGAATTGTGCACGGTATCCTACTTAGAAATACGATATAATTTCACTGGAGAGTTGCACGTGTTGAGTCGCACCACCACCTTTTCCTCCCTCCTTTGGCTACGTCCTGGACTGAATTTCCCAGTCACTGGGGATTTATACACTCAAAGTTGCCTAATTTGCCCAAAACAGTTACTCATCCATAATCTGTATAACATCCATGGCTTCACTTCTCCTTTGCCTCACTTCTGTAGATTATTTTCCCGAGTGAACACAGAAGCAAACATCCACTTAAGAACTCCTCTTTCTTTTTTGGTTCCATGCGTACATTGCCATTCTGATAATCCAGATGATCAATTGTGCCCCCTGCAATCCTTTTGTTTTTAAAATATCAGTGTAATCCCTCATCTTGTCTGCTAGGACAACCTTGTGCCACCTACAGCCTTCCGGGTTTCTTTCCCCAACGTTATCTTGAATTTCCTCGACTCCGTAAGTACCTCATTTTTTTTCCGACCTGCCTACACCTGTAACGCTGCTTCTTTTTTTCTCTTTTATCTGTACCAGGGCCTCAATACCACGGAGCAGAGCTATCGTTGTCCACACTTCCTTTGAATCTGATGACATTGTGACCACCAGATGCGAAGAGTTTCCCTACACAGATTTCTGTTACGTGTGGGTTTTGGAGGATCAATCAGGCGGATTGATCCAAATTGCTATTCCACCTGTGAAGAAGGGGTTGACTGGTGGGGAGTTGTCTATGTGTCCACCCTTGCCGGGGTGATAGCTCCACCACAGGGAAACCGGTCCCCCTGGTTAAAGTCACAGTCAGTGACTTGTAAAGGATTTCGGAGGATGACGAGAAGATCGACAGCATCAGCTCACCTGAAGACTGAACTCTCTTTCTCTCTCTCTCTCTATATATCGCTATTCAACTAAATACCACGAACTGAACTGAACTGAACTGAATTGAACTTTACTCAACATCGAAGACTGTATCTTTTTACCCCTAGACTTAAAGAAGCTTGGTTTTCATACATATCTATTCCACACTTACTTTTGTATATAATCATTGCTCACCTGTTTGATTTATGTACATTTATATTACTGTATTGCTTAGTTACTAATAAATATCAGTTTATAGCAATACTGGACTCCAAAATGGTTTCTATTTCTGCTGGTTCTTTATTCCCGTCACGGGGTACATGACATTAATTGGGGCCTGCGTCTGGGATATGAACAAATTGGTCGGGAGGCTGGTTTGAATTGATTGGGGGAAAATCCCTTTTGATTTGGTTGTGTGAAAAAACAGCAGAAATGGATGTTAGAGACTTTCTGAAATCACCAGACCTGGTGACTTTGAAGTTTGTGGTTGGACTGTCACTTTAAGGCATTGGAAGTAACTTTGGATTTTTACTGAGTTTGGATTTGGAGACAGCACCGAGCAGCTCGTAAGTTGCTATGGTGACCGAAGGCAGTGTTATTTAAAGGACACTCGATGTCATTTTCAGCACCTTATTGATGTTACCTCCAAGGACTTATTGCCTGCTTGTACACTTCTTTACAGACAAAGGAAGGAAGGACTCTTTGAATGAAAGGTGATGCTCAGCCTGGTGAAATAAATGGGAGGTCAGATGATACAGACCTCAGACACATGATCGGGACACTGAATGAGCATAGTTGTGCCCGCAGAGAAAGTGGGTTTTGGAGGATCGATCAGGCGGATCGATCCAAATTGCTATTCCACCTGTGAAGAAAGGGTGGACTGGTGGGGAGTTGTCTGTGTGTCCACCCTTGCCTGGGTGATAGCTCCACCACAGGAAAACCGGTCCCCCCTGGTTAAAGTCATAGTTGGTAACTTGTAAAGGATTTCGGAGGACGACGAGAAGATCAACGGCATCAGCTCACCTGAAGACTGAACTCACTCTCTCTCTCTCCATCGCTATTCAACTAAATACCACGAAATGAACTCAACATCATAAGACTGTATCTTTTTACCCCTAGACTTAAAGAAGCTTGGTTTTCATACATATCTATTCCCACACTTACTTTTATATATAATCATTGCTAACCTGTTTGATTTATGTACATTTATATTACTGTATTGTGTAGTTACTAATAAATATTATTAGTTTATAGCAATACTGGATTCCAAAGTGGTTTCTATTTCTGCTGGCTCTTTATTCCCGTCACGGGGTACATGACACTGGCCAACTCTTTTCTGGAGTAAACTCAACCTCGTGGGTTAAAACTTCTTCGTCTGCTTTCTTAACAGATCGCTACAGGGCAGGGGCATCCTCTGCAACTGGGTATGCCCTTACCTCACCAAGAACACAACTTTTAAATTCATCACACAAAACTAGCCCTTCTGAGCTGTAAAAGTCATCAGGGTCCGACTCTAAACCTCTTTGCTGCAACCTCTCCCTTTTAAACTGTCTCTGCCTTTCTGCCACGCGATCTTCACGTTGCCATTTCTCCCTCTCGAGCTGTCTCTGTCTTTCTGCCTCTTCTGTTTTTCTGCTTCTTTTCTCCATTTCTCTGCCTCTCTCTCGAGTTGTTTTAATTTCCATTCATGCTCCCTCTTTAATATTTCCAACAGAAGCTGAAGCTCATTCTCAGTAGGTTCACCTTCCACGAACAACTCTAATGCCTCCTCCTCAAATGTTCCCTTATCTATATAATATCCAACTATTTTTCTTTGAATTTCTACCTTACTGACACCCTTCTTTACCTCAATTCTTTAGCAATGTCCCGCAACTCATACTTTTTAGCTAACTTCAAAGTCACCAGGTCTGGTGATTTCAGAAAGTCTCTAACATCCATTCCTGCTGTTTTTCCACACAACCAAATCAAAAGGGATTTTCCCCAATCAAATCAAACCAGCCTCCCGACCAATTTGTTCATATCGCGGACGCAGGCTCCAATTAATGTCACGTACCCCGTGACGGGGATAAAGAAACCAACAGAGATGGAAGAGTGTTGCTATAAACTACTAATATTTATTAGTAACTATCCAATACAGTAAATATCAATGTAAATAAATCAAACAGGTTAGCAATGATTATATAAGTAAGTAAATCAGTAAGTGTGGAAATAGATATATGAAAAACCACACTTCTTTAAGTCTAGGGGTAAAAAGATACAGTCTTACGATGTTGAGTAAAGTTCAGTTCGTGGTATGTGGGGGGGGGAGAGAGAGAGAGAGAGAGAGAGATCTATCTATTTATCTATCTATCTCCAGGTGAGCTGATGCCATTGATCTTCTCGACGTCCTCCGAAATCCTTCGCAAGTCACCGACCGTGACTTTAACCAGGGGGACCGGTTTTCCTGTGGTGCAGCCATCACCCCGGCAAGGGTGGACACATAGACAACTCCCCACCAGTCAATCCCTTCTCCTTCACTGGAATAGCAATTTGGATCAATCCGCCTGATCGATCCTCCAAAACCCCATTTCTCTGCGGGCACAACACTGCTCATTCAGTGTCCAGATCATGTGTCTGAGGTCTGTATCATCTGACCTCCCATTTATTTCACCAGGCTGAGCATCACCTGTCATTCAAAGACCTGTGAAGAAATGTAAGCAGGCAACAAGTCCTTGAAAACAATATCAACAACCTGCCTTCAGTCACCATAGCAACTTTCGAGCTGCTCAGTGCTGTCTCCAAACCCAAGTCAGTAGAAATCCAAAGTTACTTCCAATGCCTTAAAGTGACAGTCTTCATCTCTCTCTCTCTCTCTCTCTCTCTTTTCAAAAGCAACATATCGGTGGTAAATAACTCTCTCTCTCTCTTCAAAAGCACAGTTAATAGGGGCACTCCTGGATCCCCTCACAATACAGACAGGCTACAACAGGGACAGGAATAAACAGTCCAGATGCACCAACCTCAAAACGTAGCCAAACGTGTTCTTGCCCCGTATAACCTCGCCCCTGAGATAACGAATGTGATTACCGCTGTCCCATTCTGCTCCCCATCCTGGGACACTGATGGCATTAATAGAGACCATTACTGAGACTAATCCTGGGGCATCATGGGAAAATGTTTGTGTTTCCATCGATTTTGGGAGAGAGAGGATGTGGTGAGTGCAGTCGTCACAGAGAGTTACAAGGGATTTCAGCCACCCCAGAACAACAGGAGTTGTATTCTATGAGTGTCTCGGAGATGGGGTTGTTTTCGCTGCAGTTGGAAGTTTCCACATCCCTTAAGAGGCTAACAGTTATACCAGTGCCCAAGAGCAGTGTGTGATGCATTAAGGACTATCGTCCACAGCAATCACAACTACTGTGATTAAATGCTTTGAGAGGTTTGCGATGGCTAGAATTAGCTCTGCCTATTGCAATTTTCTTGTATCCACAATACGTCACAATGCAAACTCATCGGCTCATCACGAAGCTTTGGATTACTTTAACAACACGAATACCTACATCAGAAAGCTGTTTCTCAACTAGAGCTCAGCATGTAACACAATTATTCCTACAGTTCTGATCAAAATTCTCAAACCCCTGGGACTTTCTGCCTCCCTCTGCAACTGGATCCTCGATTTCCTCACTGGAAAACCACAATCTGTACAGATTGGAAATAACGCCTGCACATTGCTGACAATCAATACTGGTGCACCTCAAGGATATGTAGTTTGCCCACTGCTCTACTCTCTCTGCATCCATGGAGGTGCAGCTCCGCACAGCTCAAATGCCAGTGACAAATTTGCTAATGACACAGCTATTGTTGACAGATTTTCAGATGGCGAGAAGGCAAATAGGAGCGAGATATATCACCTAGATGAGTGGTGCTGCAGCAACAACCTTGCACTCAACATCGGGAAGACCAACGCACTAATTGTGGACTTCTGAATGGGTACGATGGGAGCACACACACACACACACACCAATCATCACTGATCGGTCAGCAGTGGAAAAAGTGAGCAACTTCCATGTTCCTCTGTGTCAACATCTCTGAGGATCTATCCGGTGCCCAACATATCGATGCAGTTACAAAGAATGTACGTCAGAGACTATATTTCATTAAGAGTTTGATGAGACTTGAGATGTGACCAAAGACTTGCAGAGTTCTATAGTTGTACCATAAGAACTGTTCTAACTGGCTGCACATCACTTGATATGGTGGGGTGGGGGAAGTGGAGAAGCTACTACACAGGATCGAAATTCTCCCAGGAAAGTTGAGAATTCAGTCAGATCCATCATGGGCAGTAGCCTCCGTAGCATCCAGGACATCGTCATGGAGCGATGCCTCAAAACAGTGGCGCCAATAATTAGGAATCTGCTTCAGCAAGGAGATGCCCTCTTCTTATTGGTATCACCAGGAAGGTGGTACAGGAGATTGAGGGCACACACTCAACGAGTCAGGAATTGCTTCCATCCCTCTGCCATCTGATTTCTGAATTGACATGGAACCCATGATCCTACTTCACCAAATTCATTTTTAAAAGCTCTGTAAGTAATTGCTGCTCAAGACAAATGAATGTAAAGAACATGAGCCACATCATCCCACAACAAGCTCCCATTGACAAGGCACGCTGATTTTTTTTTCTGCTTCCTTGTTTCCAGATGTTCTCCTAGTGAAATAGTTTGGTCTACAATATTCAGTGTAAGTATCCTGTCTTTGAAAAGGAACCATACGTTCGAACCTGGATGCAACATATTGATACAGCTAGAGAGAAGGGAAGTTAGCAGCTATATTTCATTCAGAGCTTGAGATTTGGTTTGCCACCCAAAACACTCAAAAACTTCTACAAATGTAATGTGGACAGCATTCTGACAGGCTGCATCACTGTCTGCTATTGGGGGAGGGGGGAGAAGGTGGGTCCACTGCACAGGACCAAAATCAGTTGCAGAAACTTGTAAAATTAGTCTGCTCTATCATAGGCACCCGCCTCCGCAGTATCCAATACATCTTCAATGGGCGGTACCCTAGGAAGGCAGCATCCATCATTAAGGAACCCCGTCACCCAGGATCTGTCCCTTTCACATTGTTGTCATCAGGAAGGAGGTACAGAAGTCTGAAGGCACACATTCAGTGATTCAGGAACAGCCTCTTCCCCTCTGCTATCCAATTTCTGAATGGCACTGAGCCATTTACACTACAAATTTCAACTGAACTATTTAATAGACAGACATATACTGACTGGAATTCAGTATTTTTTTTCTCTATATTTTTTGGAATGTACTGTAATGGGCATCATATATAAGTGTTTGGGTAAACAAGGTCTAATTGGGGATACTCAACATGGCTTTGCCCGTGGCAGATTACATCCAACGAATTTTACGGATGCTTTTGAAGCTGTTACCAAGAAGTTTGATGAAGGGAAAGCTGAATGTTGTCTGCATGATCTATGACAAAATACCCCATGGGAGGTTGGTCCAAAAGGGATATGTTATTTGGCATTCAGGATGAAGCAGTCAACTGGATTCAATGTTGGCTTAGTGAGAGAAGCCAGTATATAGTGTCACTTTCTAGTCCAATGCATCGGTGCTGGGTCTGTTGTTGTTTATCGTCTATATGAATGACTGAATAATAACGGGGCAAACAGAATCAAAAACTTGTGGATGACATCAAGATTAGGGGTAGAGTGGACAGTGCAGAAAGCGATCAAAGCTTGTAAGATGATCGAGATGATCTGGGAAAATGGGCTGAAAAATAACAAGTGGAGCTTAACATAGAAAATTTCAAGGTGCTGCACTTTGACAGGAAAGCCAGGCTAAAACATACACAGTGAATGTTAGGGGACTGACGTCACAAATATCACAAGTGACCTGACTTGGTCCAACCAAGCAGAGTCCACTGCCAAGGAGGCCCACCAGCGCCTTTACTTCCTGAGGAAACTAAAGAAATTTGGCCTGTCCCCTAAAACCCTCATGAATTTTTATAGATGCACTGTAGAAAGCATTCTTCTAGGGTGCATCACAGCCTGGTATGGAAGTTGCCCTGTCCAAGACCGGAAGAAGCTGCAGAAGATAGTGAACACAGCCCAGCACATCACACAAAGCAATCTTCCATCCTTGTACTCACTTTACACTGCACGCTGTCGGAGCAGTGCTGCCAGGATAAACAAGGACACGACCCACCCAGCCAACACACTTTTTGTCCCTCTTCCCTCCGGGAGAAGGCTCAGGAGCTTGAAGACTCATACAGCCAGATTTGGGAACAGCTTCTTTCCAACTGTGATAAGACTGCTGAACGGATCCTGACCCGGATCTGGGCCGTACCCTCCAAATATCCGGACCTGCCTCTCAGTTTTTTGCACTACCTTACTCTCCATTTTTCTATTTTCTATTTATGATTTATAATTTAAATTTTTAATATTTACTATCGATTTGTAATCCAGGGAGCGGGAATCGCAGAATCAAATATCGCTACGATGATTGTACGTTCTGGTATCAATTGTTTGGCGACAATAAGGTAGAAAGTATATTACTGGAGAAGGTTATCAAGATTTGTGCCAGAAGAATCAAATTGTTTGTGATGTACCCCAGGTAACTCTGGATGCAGTGAAGCCCCTTCAAGGTGCAACAAACCTGGTTACTGATCATATACAGACTCAACTACGAAGGAAACACATAAGACTGAGATTTGTGCCACATGGTCTACATGATTAATAACCATGATTGGCACAAATTTATTACAACTTGATCCCTATCAGGTACCAAACTGGGTATCAGGAGGGCAGACAGAAGAATGGCTTGAAGACAAGGTACCCTTATGTCACATTACATGTCTCTGGGTACAGATGGTGATTGTAAAGGCAGGTTTTATGTTGCTGCAAAGTTCCACATTCCTCAATGGGAATAATGTAACCTGCCCTTTGAAAGGGATTCACATTGTCGTCAAGTGTCAGGAAAACACTTGTAGATTCACTACTAATGAGAATTGTTTATCGTCTATTCTGCCCGTGAATAATCAAGTCTTTCTTGCTATATCCATTGGTGGAACAGTCATATTACATATCAACAGCAGGCACGAGTCTTCCAAGGACTGGAAAACAGTGTCCTCTGAAGTAAATTTTACCTCTATCTGTATATAATGTGATCATAGCACACCTGCTGGGTGTCCACGGATAGTCAATAGAATGAGTGGAGGATAATGATCCTAAGATTAACATCCTTGGATCAAGATGAGGGCGATGTTGGCCAGACGGAACTACAAGAGAAAACCCTACATCAGACTACTTTTTGATGATTACAACAAATATACACTCAATTCTAATCTAAAAGCTCCAAAAACCTGAGCCCCTGTTCCTCTCCCTGAAACTGGATTGTTAACTTCCTCACCAGGAGACCACAGTGTGTGGATCAGAAATAGCTTCTCTTCCTTCCTGACAGTCAACACTGGTGCACCTCAAGGATACGCGCTTAGCCCACAGCTTCACTCTCACTCCACCCATGACTGTGTGGCTAGGCACAGCTCAAAGGACAACCAGAAGTTTGCCAATGACACAACTATTGCTGGTAGAATTCCAGATGGTGATAAGGTGGTGTACAGCTGTGAGATAGATCAGCTGGGTTCCGGTGAGGTCATCGTCCAGAATGGCAGCTTAAATCAGTAGCTCCTCCAGAAAAACGCATATTTTGCCCCATTAATCCATCAAATATAAGATCATTCAAAAATATCTGAATTGATGGGGGGGGGTGTAAGAATGGGGAAAAAGAAAGGAGATTTCAAAAAAGCATCACTGTGGAGCCTATGGAAGAGAGACGTACAACGAGTGGCTCTCCTACACGGGTACGTGGCGGCAAAGCTGACGATGGGCCTTGTTCAGGCGAAGTGGTAAATATGATAAAGATTCTGGAAGAGTTAAGGGAAGTCCAAAACGACATAAAACAACAACTAAATAATATAAAGTCAGAGCTCGTCAACATCCATCAGAAAATAGCGGTGGCAGAGACACGAATTGACAAGGTGGAAGATCGCGTGCAAAACGTGGTACAGATACTAAGTAACATGATAGAAATATTAAATCAACAGGAAAGTAAATTGCTTGACCAGGAGGGAAGATCGCGACGGAAAAATAGTAGGATTTATAATGTTCCCGAAGGAGCAGAGTGCTTGTCAATGATGGAGTTTGCAGAAAAGGTGCTGCTGGAAGCGCTGGAGATTCCCCCGACTATGGAGATTGAAATTAAGAGGGCGCATCGTGTGCTCATCCCGAGGCCTTCCAGAGACAGAGAAAGTAAGTCGCGGTCAACAGTACTTAGATTCCTTCGATTCAAGAGCAAGGTGGAGATTCTACGAAAGGCCTGGGGAAAGAAGAGCTTATTTTGGAAAGGGAATTTAATATATTTTGATCAAGATTAGTCCCCAGTGGTCCTACAGAAACAGAAGGAATATTCCAAAGTGAAACAAATATTAAAGCAAGAAAAGATTAAATTCCAAACCATGTACCCTGCTAAACTGAGGGTGTTTTATGAAGAAGGGATACAGCTATATCAGACGGTGGAAGAAGCGACTACAGACATGAACAACAGAGGGTTGCTCGTTAGCGTGGTCAGACCGAGGGAAAGCCTGGCTGAGCAGTTATCCCGATCTGCATGGGAAATAGTAAGAGTATCGAGAAAGCAGGGGACGGGAGGAGGACGAGGGAAGGATATTAGGAAGAGACTGTGAGTTCTCTGAGGGCAGCCCTCACCTCCTCCAGAAGAGCCATAAGGTTTGGCTAACTTTAAAAGTACTGATAAACTAAACGGAAGCAAAAATAGACGGTGATATACCTATCTCGAGAAATACGTATTATAATGTGGTTTTTATATTACTTTTTTTTTATTCATTCATTCACTCCTTTTTCCCCACCTAAATGAGAATATATACGTGGGAGGAATACACAGGGAAATGGACATAAATTGTTTTACTTACTTTTATAGGTACTGCAGTGGGGGCCCTCAACTCACAGGTAGGAGGGTCTATCCCCCACGGCTAGAAGTTTCTTCTAGCACAACACTGGGTTGTGCTAGAGACCCCAGCCTTGGAATCACACCTTCGTTACCTTTTTTTATTATTTGCATTTCTTGGCTCTTATTTGTTCAGGGAGTAGATCGATTAAGTTATATTCTACAAATTTCAATGATATACTAACAGATAAATACACATGGCTAAGGACAAAGTAAAATTCATTTCTTTTAATGTCAATGCGCTGTTAAATTCAATCAAACGCAGTAAAATTCTATCAAAAATGAAAAAAAAGAGCAAGCCCAGGTAGTATATTCACAGGAAACTCATTTAAGTGATAATGAGCATGGAAAAGTAAAAGAATGGGCTTCACTAATTTGTTTTTTCTGCTCATATAAATCAGGGCATAGAAGAGGAGTTGCTATTCTCATCTCAAGCAAGCTAAATCTTGAAAAAGCATTCAAAATGGGAGATAAGGAGTGCAGATATATTCTGGTAAGGGGGAATATAGACAGAAATCCAGTTACTTTATTAAACACATATGTGTCTCCAGGAAGTGATATTAGTTTCTTTCAGGAAATTATTAATATTATGGTAACAGAAACAGAAAGTCTCTTGATATGTGGGGGAGATTTAAATTTACAATTACAACCAAAGTTAGACTCTTCCAATAGAAAAACTTATGAAACAAAGTCCTAACATAAGAAAGTTAACACTTTTTTTGAAGATGTTGGTCTAATTGACATATGGAGGGACCTTTTCCCGAACAGAAGGTATTACACTCATTATTCTGCCCCCCATTCAGTATATACAAGAATAGACTATTTCATAACATTTGGAAAAGGTAAAGACAAAATAATCACCTGTGGAATTGGGACAATAGATGTAAGTGACCATGCACCCATATATATTTATCTGTTGATTTTGATCTACAACCAAAGAATACAATTTGGAAACTAAATTCAAGTCTACTCAATGATCCCTATTTTAAGGAACAAATTAAAAAAAGACATTGGTGTTTACTTAGAATTCAATGATAATGGAGAGGTTTCACTTCCCATTCTATGGGATACTCTGAAGGCTGTCTTAAGAGGGAAAATTATAGCAATATCTTCATATAAGAAAAAAATAAGGAATAAAACATTGGAGGAATTACAAAATAAGCTGAAGGAACTAGAAGAAAAACACAAATTGAGTTTGGCACAGGACACACTAGAGGAAATTTAAAAAGTTAGGAATGAAATTAATAGTCTGGCTACACAAGAAATTAGAAAAAAAATAATGTTTCTGAAACAAAGACACTATGAAAGTGAACCTAAATCTATGAAAATACTGGCATGGAAACTGAAAAAAAAGAGAACAGAAAATACAATTCATAGAATTAGGGATCCAAGAACAAAAGTGATAAGAAAATAAGGTAAGTGAAATTAAAGAAGCTTTTGAAATGTTTTACAAAACTCTATATTCCAAAGTTCCAGGGGGAAGCATAACCCAAATTGACAACTTCTTGAGTTCTTTAGAGTTACCCACTTTAAGCAAAGAACAAAATAGAATGACGACTACTGACATAACTGAAGCTGAACTAAAAACTGCAATTAGTAGGGTTAAACTAAGCAAGTCACCAGGATCAGATGGATATACGGCAGAGTGGTATAAAGAACTTAGAGATGTGTTAATTCCTGTTTTACTCCCCACACTGAACTGGGCTCTAAGAAAGGTGCAAATGCCACCCAGCAGGAAGGAGGAGGTAATCTCAGCTGTACCGAAAGAAGGCAAGGATAAAATGGAATGTGAGTCATTTAGACCAATATCTGTTCTTAATGTGGATTATAGAATATTTACCTCCATCATGGCCAAACGATTAGAATAGTTTCTACGCACACTGATACATAATGATCAGACGGGTTTCATACAACAACGCCAATCACAAGACAATATACAAAGGACACTTCACAACATTATGGATCATATGAAAAATGAAATTTAAGCAATTGTGATAAGTGTGTATGCTGAAAAGACATTTGATTCAGTTAATTGGAATTTTCTTTACAGAGATTTACATAGATTTGGTCAACATGACACAATTATTAAAACTATACAGGCACGATATGACAATCCTACTGCTAGGATTAAAATCAATGGATATTTACCTAATAGTTTTACGTTAGAAAGGGGCACGAGGCAGGGTTGTGCATGGTCACAGCTACTCTTTGCATTATATCTGGAACCATTAGCTCAACACATTAGACAAAATGAAGATATTAGGGGAATTACTATTAAAGGGACAGAGCGTAAATCGGCCTGTTACACGGATGACATTTTGATCTATCTACGTCAACCAACATACTCTTCACCTAAATTGATGCATTCCTATGAACAATATGGCCAATTATCAGGATACGAGAGCAACGTAGATAAAATCCAACTACTTTCATATAACTATAGCCCACCAAGAGAAATTGAAAGTAGATATCCTTAGGCATGGCAAACAGAGTCCATCAAATATTTGGGCATCGTTATGCCAAAAGATTTGGCAAAGTTATCAGAATGCAATTATCAGCCTATATATAAAAAAATTAAGGAAGATATAACAAGATGGAACCTAATTCCTTTCCTTGGTCTCAGTTCAAGGATTGAATCTATTAAAATGAATATACTGCCCAGACGACTATATCTCTTTCAGACCCTACCAATAGAGATTAACCAAAATCAATTCAATGAATGGAACAAGATGCTATCAAGATATATATGGCAAGGTAAAAGGCCTAGAGTTTGTCGCAGAACTTTGCAATTAGCCAAAGAAAAGGGGGGATGGGGCCTACCTTGTCTTGACGTTATTATTTTGCAGCACAGTTGAGAGCTGTGATATGCTGGTACAACCCATCATATAACGCTCAATGGAAAAACATTGAGGATAGAATACTTTCCATCCCCATACAGGCAATTTTGGCTGATAACAACCTACAAAGTTACATAAATATTATTGATAACCCATGGGTGAAATGGACTCTTAAAATATGGAAAACTATTATAAAAGAATATAAACTAGAGAGAGAAACATGGCAATTCTTAAATGGTGTGCATATGACTCAGATTTTACGCGAAATAAACTGAATGCTAGATTTAAGGACTAGACAGCTAAAGAAATAACAGCTATTTGCAATATAATGAAAGAAGGAACACTGTTCAGTTTTGAAATGGTCAAACAGAAACACTTATTAGAAAAACAAGACTTTTATCGGTATTTACAGATGCGACAGTATTTTAATAGGACGGTTAAAAATGTAACCAACGCAAGTACATGTCTGATAGAGCTATTTAGAAAAGCACACAATTCAGACAATGGTAGTAGAATCATTTCAAGCATGTCTAAGGGTTTGTCAAATCTTAAAACACATTTGACTTCATACATTAAAACAAAATGGGAGAAAGAAGGAGGGATAATAATATGAGGAAGAATGGACACTAAAATGGAGGTATCAATGGAAGTGTACCAATACTGGCTGGTTACTTGATTTTATTTACTGTTTATTTATTTTATTTGTTGTTTTAGAGCATTGAGTATGAGAGTCGCAAACTCATTTTCGCTGTATTTGTGCATGACAAGTTGTACTATGAAATGACAATAAAGATATTTCATTTCATTTCACAGAAACGGAGGGAGTTCGGGTGGAAAAAACTTGATAAGATATTTTATTACACCCTCTCAGAAATTCCATTATGATAGTAACCTCCCTGTTTGCTGGAGAAATTGTGGAAATCAAAATGCAAACCAATATCATATCTTCTGGGAATGTCCCGTTATCAAATACTATTGGAGTGGGATGCATAATGCCCTACAAGACATCTTTAAATGTGAAGTAACCTTAGAGAGTAAGGCCATATATTTTGGGTATATACCTCAAGAATGGTTGAAATGAGATAAATATTTAATGAATGTACTGCTGGTGGCTGGTAAAAAGACCCTTACCAGGAAGTGGTTGTCACAGGAGATCCCAGCTTTAGATGTATGGATGGAAATTACAATGGGCATTTACAAAATAGAGAAGATAACAGCATCTGTTAATCATAAATTGGAACAATTTGATTCATACGGAGAAAAATGGTTTAACTAAATAACACCTCATAGGCCTGATTTTATTCTCGCAAGTCAATGAATATGTTGTTAAAAAAAAGATCACTCCCTACTCTGTACATAATTTTCTTATTTCGATTGTTCTTTCTTTCCTTTCGTGTCTATAAGTGTATACCTCATAAATATTATGTGGAGATTTGTAACAAATATGATTATTTGATATATATATATATACAGTATCTGAAATAGATTTTATGTAAATGTTTCTTTGATGGTGAACTTCAATAAAAAAATAAATTACAAAAAAGAGAGAGATCAGCTGATTGAACGGTACCAAAACAACAACCTTGCACTCAAATCGGTAAGACCAAAGAATTGATTGTGGATTTCAGGAAGGGGAGGTAGAGGGAAGAGCAGTGGAAGGGTGAGCGAGCAGCTTCAAGTTTCAGTTTGTCAACATCTTTGAAGATCTGCGCTGGGCCTAACATATGGATACAATTACAAATAGCATGACAGCCGCTATATTTCATCAGGAGGTTTATGCGATCCTGGACGTTACCAGACTCTAGAAAATGTTAACGGATGTAACACAAAACAACAAGTTTCACAACATATGCCAGTGCTATTCAGTGCTGATTCAGTGCTCGGGACCGTTTTATGGGAGGGTCTAAGACCAGAGGTCACAGCCTCAGAATGGAGGGACGTCCTTTCAGTGCGGAGATGAGGATGAATGTCGTTACCCAGAGACGATGAATCTGTGGAATGCTTTGCCACAGGCAGCTGTGGAGGCCAAGGCTTAATGTGTATTTAAGGCAGAGTTTGATAGATTCTTGATTAGTCTGGGCATGAAGTGATATAGGGAGAAGGAAAATTAGATCAGCCACGATATAATGGCGGAGCAGACTCAATGGGCCAAATAGCCTAATTCTGGTCCTCTGTCTTCTGGGGTAGATCTGCGGTGGCTTGTTTGCAGGATGTTCAGGGACGGTTAAGTCCTGTGGGGCCCTGGTCAACTTTTTAAATTACAATAAGATTGGGAGGTGGGATCTGGCTCCTGTTAACCTCCCATTACAGTGGGCGGCGGTAACACTATAACGAGGAAGAATCAGGAATCACAGGCTGTACAAAACGTGAGTGTGTGTCAGATCTGTATCTGATTGCCTTGCCTGAACGGGCCGACAAGGCAGGAACTCATACAAGTGGCGCTGCGTCCGGAAAATACAATTTCTCCGTTTTAAAGTGCTCTTTCCGTTCGGTGAATTGAACTGGGGACACCGCCGAATATCAGACCAGCAACACTCCGCGACAGGCGCAAATACTCACCGGTGAGCCGGGAGCCTCTCTCGACGGGCGAAAACTTTCCCCAAACTCCGGACCGAGGTAACACCGAATGCGGAAGGACGGAAGGAAACGGCCGCCCACTGGCGGCATGCGCATGCGCAGCATGATATCCGCGACTGTTTGCTTCTCGGCGCAACAGAGCTGCAGTAGGTGCCGTCTCACTGGCTCTTCACTGAACCCTGGAGCACCGATTGTTATTGCTATTAATTAATCATTGCCCGATGTCAGTCATCGAAAAGTCACGAATCATGTAGGGGTCCTTTTATGACAAACAATAAAGGATATCAGCACCGATCCCTGCAGAATTCCACCAGTCAGAGAGGCAAACATCTGCTGCCACTATTTGCCTTCCTCCGCTATGCCAATGTCTACTCCCATTTACTACCCCACCTTGAATGGCAAGAGAATAAAATTTATTGGTGAACACCCTATGTGGTACCTTGTCAACTGCCTTGCTAAAGTCCATGTAGAAAATATCCAGTGCCTTGCCTTCATCAACTTTCCTAGTAACATTCCTTGTAAGTTCTTTGAAAAACTCAATATATTGTCTGGAACACACAAAGTCATGTTGGATATTCCTAATCAGTCCTATTTATTTAAGTACTCCTATATCCCGTCCTTCCAATGTCTTCCCATGTCTGATATCAAGTGCACTGGCCTATAATTTCCTGGTTCAATTTTGGAGCCTTTTTCAAACAGTGGAATGAAATTAGGTATCCTCCAATCCTCTGGTACCTGTCCTGTCTTTGAGCATAATATAAACATATCGGCTACATCCCTGCAATTTTGCTTCTATCAGGGTCCGAGGGCTGAACTTCTCAGTCGCTGGGGATTTATACACTCGAATTTGCCCAATATGCCAAACATCCATGGCCTCACTTCTATAGATTATTTTCCCGAGTGAACACAGAAACAAAAATCCACTTAAGAACTCCTCCATCTTTGTTGGCTCCATGCATATATTACCATTCTGATCATCCAGATGTTCGATTGTGTCCCCTGCAATCCTTTTGCTTTTAAAATATCCGTATAATCCCTCACCTTGTCTGCTAGGACAACCTTAGGCCACCCTATAGCCTGCATGGTTTCTTTCCTCAATGTTATCTTGCATTTCCTCAACTCCAGAAGTACCTCATTTTTTTCCTACCTGCCTACACCTGTTATGCACCTATTTTTTTTTTCTATACCAGGACCTCAATATCTCTTGAAAAACTGGCATATTTATCTTTTATTTGGACAGGCACATTGAAGTCAACAAATTTTATCTTTCAATGTCTCCCACTTACCAAGTACTCATTTGCCACAATATAGCCAACTGCACTAGTCAGATCCTTTTTGAGGCCATCAGAATAGGTCTTTGCCCAATTTAGAATCTCACCCCACGGAACAGAGCTATTGTTCTCCACACTTCCTTTCAATCTGATGACATTGGGGTCACCAGAAGCAAAGAGCTTCCCGACACGGACTTCTGTTACGTGTGTCCTAGCTCAGTCCCTAATGGGAGATTGAGTATCACACTTGAGTGTTTGGGACTTCAATGTACTGACTAACGAAACTTCCCTGAAGACATTTGTCAAATAAATGAGTACATCTACTCAATATATGGTATGAGAGTTCCAGTCCGTGTATGGAAGGTTAAAATCAAATTATAACAAATTATGTTTCTTGCAATATTCTCTGACATCTACTGATTTGTTCCTCTAAATCCCACAGACTCTTGAGTGTTCTATAAGATTGACTCATTAACATGTTCAAACAATTTTCATTTCTCCAGTCTACCCATAAAGCCTCACTAGATGAGTTCTGTTATCTGTCCCTCCTGCACACCGTGACATTTTCCCTGAGTAGTGAAGCCATCTCTAGCCCTTTAATCCCTCACACTCTGTTGAATGTAAAACAATGGAACCCCAGAAAATCAAGCTGCCAGGGAAAATCGACTCTGCAGGCCAGTCTCAATAATGGTGACAATATCATAATTCCATGTGTTGATCCATGATCCAAGCTCATCTGCCTTTCCTTCAATACTTGTTGCATTGAAATATACACAGCTCAGGACATTAATCACAACATGGTTAACCTTCGATTCCTGACTCTGTCTGAGGTCTTAACAACATCTATTTGAGAAACTTGGATAGGTAAATGGATGGGAGGGGATGGAGGACAGGTCAATAAGCTCGACGGATTAACAGTTCGACAGGGAGACCAGGACCCATGCAGAGTGAAACTCCTGGTGTGTGAAAGGGAGAATAGGAATCATTCGCAGTAAAGCAGCCGGTGTGGGATATGGAGACCAGGAATGGTGCACGATAAGATTCAAAGACCGGGAATTGTTTGCGGAAAAATCCCCGTGTGGGAGTTGAGACCGGGACCACCGCTCTTCACCCTGCTCTCTTCTCCCTGATTCTCCCTCACCCCTCCCAACTCACCTCACTCATCACCCGTAGACTTTGCCATCCATTCTCATCATCCCCCCAGTACTCACCTTCCTACCCCTCCGCACCCACACCTTCACTTTTTCTGCCTCGATCCCGTCTCCTTCATTGCTCTGTCATTGATGTCATTCTCACTCGCCCGTCTTTCCTCGCCGCCCAACTCAGTCACCTTTCCTCCTCACTGTACAGCCCACCACCCATCTCACTCATCCCTCTCTCCTTGTCAACCTAGTCACACCCTTCCTTACTCCCTGCCCCTCACTCACACATTCCTCCTCGACGCCTGCTGTGCACCCTCCTTAGACATCCCACTCACTCACCACTTCCTTGAGACCATTTATTCCAACTTCCCCTCCTACTCTCCCTAACCCTATCTCCTGCTCCCTGTCACTCCCTCACTCTCCCCACTATTTACTCCTTCTGCGCTCTCGCTCAACTCTCTCTGCCTCTTTCCTTCATCCTCTCCCCCATTCCACTCCCCTCTCTCTACGCCTCCCATTACCCTCTCACTATCCATCCATCCCTCTCACTCACTTTTTCTCAGCCTCTCAGTCACTCTCCCCACTCTCCCTTTTTGTTCCTCTCTCTCTGCCCCTCCATTCCCTCTCCATACCTCTCCCCCTCTCCATCCCCTCGCCCCTCTCCATCCCCTCGCCCCTCTTTATAGACCTCTCTCACCCTGCTTTCCTCTCCCCACTTCACTCCCCCTCTTTGACCCTCTCCCCCTTCTTTCCCTCCATATGTATCACTCTTACTCCCCCTCTCTCTGTTCCTCCCTCCCCCTCACTTGCCTCTCCCCTCATTCCCCATCTCTCACTCCCCCGTCTCCCCCTCTCTCTCCTTCCCCCACACAATTTCAACTTCCCCCCTCCACCTTTCACACACTCACCCTGCCCTTCCCCTCCCCCTGATCACCCCATCACTCTCCTCCTTACTGTGTGAATCATTCAACTTTTCATATTTATCAAAAGCTCCTGTGAAAAGAAAGGGCAGGGGTGAAAAGGCACGAGAACATCAGATGGCCAGGGAGGTGATAAATTTGGTCAAGAAGGAAAAGGAAAGCTATATAAAGCTTCAGAGTTAGGATCAAACAAAACACATGAGGAGTATAAAGACACCAGAAAATAACTAAAAAAGGGAATTATGAAAGCCAAGAGGGGTCATGAAAAATTCTTGGCAAGTTGGATTAAGGTGAATCCTAAGGCAGTCAATACATTTATCAATAGCAGGAGGATAACTAGGGAGGGAAACGTAATGCATTCTCTTCAGTAATCAGCTCGAATCACATTAGGCTGCCACCATCCCCAGCATTCAGAAAACTGCAAGTTGTATTATATCAAAGAACACCTCACAAATACGTTCTTTGGAAAGGATCTCTAGTTTGGTAGAGTACAATACGTCACAATGCAAACTCATCGGCTCATCACAAAGCTTTGGATTACTTTAACAATACGAATACCTACATCAGAAAGCTGTTTCTCAACTGGAGCTCAGCATTTGACGCAATTATTCCTACAGTTCTGAACAAAAATCGCAACCCCATGGGACTTTCTACCTCCCTCTGCAACTGGATCCTCCATTTCCTCACTGGAAAACCACAATCTGTGCGGGTCGGAAATAATGCCTGCACATCGCTGACAATCAATACTGGTGCACCTCAAGGATATGTGCTTCGCCCACTGCACTACTCTTTCTGCATCCATGGCTATGCAGCTAGGCACTGCTCCAATGCCAGTGACAAATTTGCTAATGACTCTGCCATCGTTGGCAGATTTTCAGATGGCGAGAAGGCAAACAGGAGCGAGATATATCACCTAGATGAGTGGTGCTGCAGCAACAACCTTGCACTCAATGTCGGGAAGACCAACACACTAATTGTGCACTTCTGAATGAGTAAGATGAGGGCACACACACACCAATCATCACTGATCGGTCAGCAGTGGAAAAAGTGAGCAACTTCATGTTCCAGTGTGTCAACATCTCTGAGGATCTATCCAGGGCCCAACACATCAATGCAGTTACAAAGAATGAACGGCAGAGACTATATTTCATTAAAAGTTTGATGAGACTTGAGATGTGACCAAAGACTTGCAGAGTTCTATAGTTGTACCATAAGAATTGTTCTAACTGGCTGCACATCACTTGATATGGTGGGGTGGGGGAAGTGGAGAAGCTACTACACAGGATCGAAATTCTCCCAGGAAAGTTGAGAATTCAGTCAGATCCATCATGGGCAGTAGCCTCCGTAGCATCCAGGACATCGTCATGGAGCGATGCCTCAAAACCGTGGCACCAATAATTAGGAATCTGCTTCACCAAGGAGATGCCCTCTTCTTATTGGTATCACCAGGAAGGTGGTACAGGAGATTGAGGGCACACACTCAACGAGTCAGGAATTGCTTCCATCCCTCTGCCATCTGATTTCTGAATTGACATGGAACCCATGATCCTACTTCACCAAATTCATTTTTGCAATATTTATTTAATTTAACTTTTAGTGACAGATACTTACTGTAATACAGTTTTTTTTATATTATTATATATTGCATTGTACTGCTGCCGCAATGCCAACAATGTTCATGACCTATGCCTGCGATATGACATCCAGATCTGATGACTCTCAGGGATTAATTCCGATTGGCCCATCGGGCTGAAGATCCAGTTCCTGTGTTCTTCTCTGTTCCCCAATAACAAACTGTGCAGATAGACGGACAAAGATGACATTCCCCATCCCTGGGACCCAGTCACAGCCACCGTGGGGCAGTAATGCCACTGCTCAGTTCGTTGGAGATGGGAAACCATCTTTCTCATTTCACTTTCCACAGAGCCGGACTCTGGGCCTTGCCGATTTGGGGCTGTGTTCATAGGGATATCCGAGGCTTTTTGAAGCAGACTCGCTCCACTGCCCTGAGAGGACACTTACAGTGTGGAAGGTGCTACAGCACCCTGGTGACATCAGACCTTAGACTCCAGACACTGGGCAATAGGCAACAGCACATCTACACAATTTCATATTTCAAACCTTTCACGGTTAGTTTCTCCCCAGAGCAGTGAAAGTATAATGTGCAAGAATGATGTTGGTCAGTTATCAGACTGAAACAACATGACACTTGCTGCTCTGGGAGAAAGAACAGTTAATTTACTGAATTAAAAATATACAGTTTAGTACAATTTAGCAAGACATTTGGCAAAGTCCCACATGGGAGACTTTGGTCAAGAAGGTTCAGGGGTTTGGCATTCTGGCATTCAGGATGAGGTGGTAAATTGGCTTCGACATTGGTTTCGCGGGAGAAGCCAGTAAGCGGTGGAAGATGGTTTGACTCCCTGACTGGAGGCCAGTGACTTGTGGGGTGCAGCGGGGTTCGGTGCTGGGTTCATTGTTGCTTATCATCTCTGTCAACGATCTGGATGATTTACTGCAATGTTTGGTTTTGGCTCAACAGTCGGTTATTTGCCTTAGTCCGTACTCATTAAATTAGTTTACAGTAACTCTGTAGTCAGAGCTTTTCTTGTGAACATACCAGGCAGAAATTGGCCGCTCAGCCCATCAAGCCTCCTGTCCCACACAGTGAAATCATGGCTTTCATTCTGCCCGCCTGCCGCTTTCTGTAACTGATCACAACCCCCCCCCCACCCCCACACTGTTTGTTGTGTATTGAGGCCTTGAACAGAATCAACGTCTCAGCTTCGAAAGGATGTTGAGGAAATCACCTTGAAACACCAACAATAAACACAGTCACGAAGAGAAAAGCCACATGCATTCATCTGAAATGACAAGATTTGGAAACAGAAGCCGTGTTGGCTAAACAACTTTTCGCACACTTGCTTTGAAATCGTTCCTGATTTGAGAAGTTTTTAACTTTGGCATAAATTATGGAAAATCTCAACCGTTCAGGCAGGAATCTGCAAGAACACAAATACCACGACCACCAGAAGAGACAAAATAGAGCGAATAACTTCTTGCAATACACAGAAAATGCTGGAGGAACCCAGCAGGCCAGGCAACATCTAGAAAAGGAGTCCTGCCGAAGGATTTCAGCCAGAAACGTCGACTGTTCACTCTTTTCCTAGATGCTGTCGGGCCTGCTGAGTTCCTCCAATATTTCAGTCATAGTCATACTTCATTGATCCCGGGGGAAATTGGTTTTCGTTACAGTTGCACCATAAATAATAAATAGTGCAACTGTTTGTGTGCGTTTCTCAGATTTCCAGCATCTGCAGCATTTTCTCGTTTGCGAATATCTTCTTGATCACTGATCCAAAGCATAGGTAGCATGTCGACTGGAAATAAATATCAGAAGCTGAATTATTCTTACCTTAATTCACTAAGAATGCTCAGTCTCAGTGTGGGTATATTTTCATGTCGTTTTCTTCTAACTTCATACCAGACAATCAGACGAGGGTCATTTAGTAGCTACGGGGGAGGGGCTGGTGTAGCTGTTCTGTGACACTCACAGCGCGATTTTCTGTGCGCCAGCTGCTGCCTGTTTGCAAGGCGGATTCCAACACGCAGACATTCCTCAAAGCAGGGAGCGGCCTCTCTGCTGGAAGCTTATCTACTGATGTCTACTATAAGCCTCCGGACTCTCACAGCTACCTGGACTATTCCTCTTTTCTCACCCTCTCTCTTGCAAAAATGCCATCCCCTTCTCGCAATTCCTCCGTCTCGGCTGCATCTGCTCTCAGGATGAGGCTTTTCATTTCAGGACGAAGGAGATTTCCTTCTCTTTTCCCGTTTCGAGGTGTCAACCCAGCGTCTCCTCTTGTACCAAGATGAGGCCACCCTCAGGGTTTTATACACAACTTCCAGACTTTTGAACTCTATGTCTCGACTAATAAAGACAACCACGCCATTTGGCTTCTTAACCACCCGATCAATCTGTGCAGTCATTTTCAGGGAGCGAAGAATTTGGAGTCTAAGATCCCTCTGATCATCAACACTGTTCAGGGTTTCGCATTTCACAGTGTACCGTCTCATACATTCGACCTACCGAGCTGCCAAGATGATCATCACTAATCAAATCTCACTGAGATTTCTCAGGTCCTGTTGAATTTATTGCCAAGTGCGCAAGTACGGGAAGGTACAGGTACAGAAAAACACTGATTTGTAGCAGCATCACAGGCAAGTACACACAGAAAACAAATTACACAATTCTCTGTCAGTAACAATATATAAATATGTTTTACGTCATCCCGCTAACAGGACCAGAAAAACAGGGGCTGAGCCGCGGCTCATCTCAGACATCTGAAGATCTCACAACCCGGACCGACCCCGGTAGATTCTGTCAAGGAAGCGAGGCGAGGCCGACAGTTCAGGGAAGTTCATCCCCTCCCCGTTTACGTTTCACCGATCACCTTGTGTTTTTCTCTCCCTCCCCCACCCCCAGCTTTTATTCTCCAGTCCTACCGAAGGGTTTCAGCCCGTAACGCCGATTGTACTCTTTTCCTGGATGCTGCCCGGCCTGCTGAACTCCTATAGTATTTTGCGCGCGTTGCTCGTATTTCCAGCATCTGCAGATTTTCTCTTGTTTGAATTCAGGAAAGTTAAAGGGACTCACTGCCCAACATCAGACCTCCCCTGCTTGGGACCGGCTTCAATACTCACCGAAGGGAAATTGTCGGTGTTGCCTCGCAGAGAATAATCCTTTCCCGGATCCCGATCCCGATCCCACCGCCAACTCACTTCAACAAAGAACGGAAAACAACTCCGCCCTGCCCGTACTGAGCATGCGCGATGTCGTCTGCGCGTCATAAGCGCGGTGGGCGGGGCTTCGGAAACAAACCTGCAGCTGCTGCACGCAGACTGGGAGGTTGCAGGGAGTATGGGAGACAGAGAGAGATGATGAGAAATAAATTAAGGGAGTTGGGGATGCAGGAATTCACACTAAAAGGGTTGCTGGGCAAAGATGGGAGGGTGGTGTAGGTTTGTGTGTATATATGTATATGTGTGTGTGTGTACGATTGGGTGAAGGGATTTAGAATGTACGTCTAGTGCACATTCTGGAGCAGAGGGTGGCGGTAATGTACCATTAAACTGGATGCCAACCGCCGTAAAAACAAGATACAGACAGACAGCAGACTGGGAGACCGCTCTGTCCGCCAGAGAAAGCAGGATCTCCCAGTGGCCACACATTTTAATTCCACATCCTATTCCCATTCTGACATGTCTATCCACGGACTCCTCTACTGTAAAGATGAAGCCACACTCAGGTTGGAGGAACAACACCTTATATTCCATCTGGGTAGCCTCCAACCTGATGGCATAAACATCGAATTCTCTAACTTCCGCTAGTGCCCCACCTCCCCCTCGTACCCCATCTGTTACTTATTTTTATGCACACATTCTTTCTCTCACTCTCCTTTTTCTCCCTCTGTCCCTGTGACTATACCCCTTGTCCATCCTCTGGGTCCCCCCCCGACTTGCCTTTCTCCCCGGACCTCCTGTCCCATGATCCTCTCATATCCCTTTTGCCTATCACCTGTCCAGCTCTTGGCTCCATCCCTCCCCCTCCTGTCTTCTCCTACCATTTTGGATCTCCCCCTCCCCCTCCAACTTTCAAATCCTTCAGTTAGTCCTGACGAAGGGTGTCGGCCTGAAAGGTCGACTGCACCTCTTCCTACAGATGCTGCCTGGCCTGCTGCGTTCACCAGCAACTTTGATGTGTGTTGCTTGAATTTCCAGCATCTGTAGATTCCCTCGTGTTTGCAGATGCTGCGGATCCGAGGTAAAACGGGATCAGGTGACGGGTGGAGGGTCTCCCACCTGAAGCGGTGACTCCGCTCCTTGCCCTCACATGCTGCCCGACCACCGCTGCGTTTCCCATATTATTTCATTATTTCCCGGATTATTTCAGAAACATTTTTAATTTTTCCCTCTGTTTCTTTCCCTCCACCACTCCACCGCCCACCCCGGGTCACAGAGTTACGGGTTCGATTCCCATCCCGGTCCGACTCACAATTCAGATCCAAGCAGGAAATGTGCAGGTTTCACTTAAATCAGTCTCTGTTTAAAAACACTCATTTCTATTCACATTCCTCCGGCCTCACTGGACAACAACACTGAAACACCAAGTGAGAAACAGCAGAAGGTGCCCATTCAGCCCTTCTAACCATCGACAAGATGGCGGCTGCTCTCCCATCTCAGCCACATGTTTCTGCCTGATCCTCATTTCCTCGATCCCTTCGGTCTCCACACATCTGCCGGCCTCTGTTTTATGTGAGGATGATCACTGAGTCCTCACCGCCCTCTGTGGTGGGGATTTACAGACATTCACCACCCTCGGAGTGGAGACATTTCCCCTCATCTCAGTCCCGGACAGTCCACCCCCTTTTTCAGAGACTGGGATCCCTGGTTCAACCGGTAATGATGTTGTGCATTTCAATGTGTTCACCCCTCGGTCCTCGGTTCTCGAAATGAAAGGGTTATCACATTTGATCTTTCTTCATATGATGACCACACCACTCCAGGGATCAGTCTGGTGAATCTTCATTGCACTCTCTATAACAAATACTCTCTAACCTCTTTGTTAATCCTCTATGGAATTAATTTCCATCTTCTGCAGCCCCGTGTTGCCCCAACCACTCACCTCCCACCCCTGTCACTATTTCCACCTTCCCACCTCCCCCTCACCTGGACCCACCTCTCACTCCCCAGCTCTTGCCCCATCCCCACCCCTCACCTCTTTTCTCGGACTATTTCCCGTCCACTCTCAGTCCAGAGGGAGGGTTTCGGCCCGAAATGTTGACGGTCCATTTCCCTCCACAGATGCTGCCCGACCCATTGAGTTCCTCCGGCAGTTTGTTCTTTGGTCTGTATAACCCGTGTTAGTGTGGGGAGCGGGATTTTACACCATATTCCCGGTACAGTCTCAACAAAACACAAATAATTGTCACTTTGCCCGGACCATTGGCCCCGCTTGCAGGGCAACAGTCTGCCGGTGTTTGCCCCCCAATGTGGTGAATCGCCACCACCGTGGTCTCAGACATTTCCACAGATGAGCCCCTCCTGTCCCCACCGGGACAAACATCCTGTCCGCCCCCTCTCTCACCGTCTTCATCCTTTCAATAAAATCCCCCTCTCCCTCCCCGGGGAACCGGCATCAAAACGACGGGCCGAGCGGTCTCCTCCTACCTCTCAGCGATACATCAGACTCCGGCCGCAGGAGACGCTTCACAAACGCCCCAACTTCCCTCGGAGGGAAATGAAAATAAATCAGAAAGCGGACATTTACTTTGGGATTTTTTTCCGCTTTAACGGGCTGTTCGCTCTGCAGCAGAGACGAGGTAACGCCCTCTCGGCTGGTCCGCCTCCACTATTGGGTGTACCCAGTGATTGACGGCCGAACTCTCTCCGTTGTCCAAACATCCTTCCAGGTGAGGCGACCCTTCACCTGTGAATCTTCCGGGGTCGCCCGTTGTGTCCGCTGCTCCCGATGCGGCTCCTCTACACCGGTGACACCGGCTCCTCCGCAGTTGTGCGGGGTCGGGTTGTTTTTGGGAGAGGGGTAGTGTCGGTATTATTGCTGCGTTTTATGCGGAGAGACGGGTTTTTTGAAGGTTGTCCATTGGGATGCCGTTTTTTTACGCTGGGGGAGCTTGATGTTTCTCTCTGAACGGCGCTCATGTTCTTCCTTTGTTTCGTGGCTCTCTGGAGAAGAACAAAAACTCGCAGTTGTATAAGGATGCAAACACGAGGAAATCTGCAGATGCTGGAATTTCAAGCAACCCTCCAACCTGATGGCATGAAGATTGGTTTCTCCTTCCGATGAACAAATCTCCCCCTCACCTCTCCCTCCCACTCCCTCTCTTCCTCTCTGACTTTTCACGTCCTCTCACCTGCTGAACACTTCTCTCTGGATCCACTGCTCCATCTCTTTCTCCTATTCTCCACTCTCCTCTCCTATTAGATTCCGTTTTCTTCTGCTCTTGAGCTTTCCCACCTACCTGGCTTCACCTATCACCTTCCACCTCGGCATTTCCTCGCCCGCCCCGATTTTATTCAGATATTTCCCTCATTCCATCTCAGTCCTCAGTTCAACTGGAAACGTCGACTGTTGACTCTTTTCGATAGATGCTGCCCGGCCTGCTGAGTTCCGCCGGCATTTTGTTTGTGTTGCTCTGGATTTCCAGCATCTGCAGACTTTGTCGTGTTTGTGATTTACCTCTCCGTTGTCCCTCCCGCATCCGGCCACCGGCGGCGCTGCATGGACCTCCCACCCGCCCCCGACGCCCCCCCCCCACTAAACGCCGCCGGTGTTTCTAATGTTCGGGTGGCGGTGAGTAGGGACGAATCCCGGGGTTGTGTAAATCAGGAGACGCATGCATTGCTCTGCCGGACGGCAGGAGCAGGGATGCAGTGCCAATTTTTTTAGGTGCCGGAGCTGTACGAGGGGTGATTGATAAGTTCGTGGTCTAATGTTGTACAGCTCTCGTTACATGCACGTGCAGTTCAATTCTTTGAGTGATCATGCAGAAAGTTTGAAGTTAATAACTTTTATGGTATTTCTGTTTCAGATTATTGAAAATTGATAGGTTTTCTAAAATTGACTCCTTCCGCCTTAGGCCACGAAATTACAAATCACCGCTCGAATCTCAGGAATGATCTGCTATGTGTATGAGGAGCACTTGATGGTTTTGAACCTGTTCTCAATGGAGTTCAGGGGGTGGTGTGGGTTTGTATGGTTAAGTAAACCTACTGAATGCTGAAAAGCCTGGATACAGTGGACATGGAGAGGATGTTTCTATTAGACGGAGAGTCTGTACTCTGACAGCAGAGTCTCAGAGTAAAGATGCTTCCATTAAAAACTGAGATGAGATAATTTTTTTTGGCGAAAAGATGGCTGACCTGTGGAACTTGATGCCGCAGAGGTTGGTTGAGGCTGCCATTTGGGGACATGTATGACAGAGATTAATGTATTCATGATTGCTAAGTAGTTTCAGGGTTACAGGAGGAAGGCAGGAATATGGTGTTGGAATAAAAATCAGCCATGGTTGAGTGGTGGGGCAGACCAGATGGATCAAATCAACTAATTCAGTTCCTGTGTCTTATGTCTTACCATGACTGAATGATGGCTCCTTCTTATCCCATATCGTTTTGTGACGTGTGAAGGACAATAAAAGATTGTTCACTGAGATCATTATATTTGCCTTAAATGTTTATATTTCAGTAAGTTGTTTTTTTCTTAGCAACATGAAGCAGAAATGTTTGTTTCTCCTTTTTATTTTTAATGTGTGTCATTTTCTTTCATGTTAAAGTTAGACCTGCAGCGAGAGATTAATTGGAAGAAAAACCCCAACTGGAAGCAAACCACGACTGAAGACGAGGGAACAGCAACAAGTGAACCAGCCTGAGGACTGAGAGCATCAACTGGAGAGAATCCAGCTGACTCGGAGATTCCAGTGATTCAGTCAGCAGAAAGTTTGGTGAGTCTCATTTAGTCAAACTCTGGTCCTTTAGGCATTACATAACTGTATAAAGGAAGGTAGGAATCAGTTGGAGTGAGACTGAGTGTTCCCAGAAGAACTAGTTGTGCTTCTGTCAGCCCAAGTTGCGATCACTCCAGGTCTGGAAATGTGCTTCCAGCAGCCCAGCCCTTTAAAGCCACTCCCATTCTGTGGAAGTAGTATGCGGATAAAGTCACTTAGAGGCTGTATAAGTACAAACTCTTTATTCCACGCACCCGGGGCTTACTCAGTTTGTCGCTCAAACGGCAACAGTCTATAACTGTTCCCACCCAATCCACTAACTGACTAACAATTTCCCTTACAGCATCGATATATCCGTCCAGATACCCCCCCACACAAGACAGGCTGGGGCCAAAGTTATTTACTACATGACAGCCCCTAAAGACAAATTACAAAATAGTCATAATGGCTTACACACACAGAACAGACTGAAGCTGTCATCTCTCTGTGCATGAGTGCATCCTGAAACCCTAGCTAGCTGCCCTCAAGAAGAAATATGGCTCAGCATGGCTCAGCACATCTGTTGATCATCAGCAGTTTCTTTCAGAAAAACAGGCTGCTATTGTTTAACGAAGTGTTAACCCTTTTACATACTTTATCATTCCCTCCTTTTGATCATTACATGATCAACAAAGCAGTCATTTTTTTACAGAGAAGGCAACCGAGTACAGCATTGACATCAGTGGGTAAAAACAGCCTACAACAGTAATTATTACAATGATATGTACAACTATTAGGCCATAATGCAATATCTCGCCCCACATATTACCGAACAGGCCTTCGAAGACCACAATTTCGACCCTTCGGTGAACCCGTGTCAAACCTGCCCTACTTTCATGATGCTGTCAATCTCCTTGACAGTGTGCTCGGAGAGGGGTGTAATGTTAGACTCATCAGTGATATAGGTGCAGCATTCTGTGTCAATAATAGCACAGGTTCCCCCTTTCTCAGCTGGGATAAAATCTAAAGCCATACGATTCTGTGGGACTGTTTGCCAGATTGCAATCATTTCAGTGGATATTTCTGTTACTTGGGCCTGTATTTCTGTCGGGGCCCCTGCGGTATTGTGGCCAGCTCCTCAAGTACTGTAGCCAAATTGATTATCTCACGTGAATTCCTGGCTACTCCATAGGAGAGAAAAGCGATCATCCAAAATCGCTCAGTCTCAGTTATTCCTCTCCGCTGCTGGGCACCTCCAAGTATGGCCAGGATGCATGTTTCCCAGTGTAGGAAGTTCTGTTTGATGGGGGCCTGAGATACCATCCCTCAAAACACTGACAGCCACCGTCATCTCTGACTGGACCACAGTTCATCACCTCACTTCCCCGGGTGTTATTTGAGAAAGCCCAGGCTCAGAGTTCCTCACTCTGGTTGAGCGGGATTACTGACATTGGAATCATAGTTTTACCATGCTGGGGAATTTCACCACAAACCCAGCAGGCCCCTACTTCTACCTGTTTGGCATAGGTGTGACGCAGAGACGGAAAGGTGTTAACATGGGGGCCCCCGGATTCTGGGGTGAGCCCTCTCAAAGTCATAAAATGAACACCACTGTCAACCAATACATTTTTCTTTAGTCCGAGAGTTCCTTCAGTAACACGTTTGTTGTCTGTTCGATGTATCCACCGAGATTGCCCCTTCAGTTTCACAGCCGTGAGAGTGTTCAGTAACACCTGATATGGTCCTCTCCACTGAGGTCTGAGTTTCCCTCAATCCCAGTTCTTGATCAGGCGAAAATTCCCAGGTTTTATGGCGGGATAGTAGCTCATCTCTGTGGGGTAGTTCTCTTCCTTGTAAGCCTGTTGTACCTGTGAATGTACATGTGGCAGATCTATTTCCCCGTCTCTTCCCATAGGCCCTACAACTACTCGATGAGTAAACAACAAACGTTGCTTCGGAGTTTCTTTGGAAGAGGTGGTCGGGGACAGAAAAGGCCTAACGATGATGATAACGCAGAGACAGCTGAGGCCGAGACTGCAAAAAAAAAAGAAAGCTTCCTGCAACAGAAAATACGACAAGTCGTACATAAAACACGGATTTATTGCGACCGGTGACCTGCACGCTCCAAGCCCCCTGTGTGTGGTATGTGGAGACAAGCTGTCTAATGAGGCAATGAAACCCTCAAAACTGCTTCGGCACCTTGAGACCAAGCACCCTACACTTAAAGACAAACCCGTTGAGTTTTTTGTGCGGAAAAAATGTGAGCAAGCGGGACAGGAGCAAGTGGGACAAAAGGAAGTGCTGAGAGCCACCACCTCCACAAACGCTGCCGCTCTGAGAGTGTCGTACTTAGTGGCTAGCCGGATTGCTAAGGCTAAAAAGCCTTTCACCGTTGGTGAAGAATTGATTCTGCCTGCTGCCAAGGTCATGTGCCGTGAACTGTTGGGAGAAGCTGCAGCTAACAAGATGGCACAGGTTTCTCTTTCAGCTACCACAGATTCAAGAAGAATCGATGACATAGCGGAGGACATCGAAGTACAGCTGTTGGAACGGCTTAACGAGTCACCATGGTATGCTATCCAGTTCGACGAGTCTACCGATGTCGACAACAAGGCAATACTGCTGGTTTATGTGCGATATATATTTCAAGACGATGTGCACGAGGATATGTTGTGTCCACTGCCATTGCCAACTAACACAACTGGGGCAGAACTATTCAAGTCTTTGAATGACTACATGTCAGGCAAACTGGACTGGTCATTCTGTGTTGGAATATGCACAGACGGGGCTGCAGCTGTGACTGGACGGCTGTCTGGTTTCACTACCCGAGTCTACACACTGTATCATACACAGCGAAATGCTGGCTAGCCGAAAAATGTCACCTGATCTTAACAGCGTATTGAGTGACGTTATTGAAGTTATCAATCACATCAAAGCAAAAGTCCTTAACTCGCGTCTGTTTGAGCAGCTTTGCGAGGAAATGGATGCAGAACACAAACGCCTTCTCTTGCACACTGAAGTCAGGTGGCTATCAAGGGGGAGAGCCCTGGCCAGGGTTTTTGAGTTAAGGGAGCCACTAAAGAGATTTCTTTCAGGAAAAAAGTCACCACTGGCAGCACACTTCAGTGACGAGGAGTGGAGAGCAAAACTCGCTTATCTGTGTGACATCTTCAACCTGCTCAATGAACTCAATTTGTCACTTCAGGGGAGAATGACAACTGTCTTCAAGTTGGCAGATAAAGTGTCTGCTTTCAAAGCCAAACTGGAACTGTGTGGACGGTGAGTAGGCAGGGGCATATTTGACAAGTTCCCAACATTAGCTGGGATTTTGGGGGAGACTGAGGCTGCACCGTCCCTCTCACAGCTGGTGCGCGATCACCTATCTTCGCTGGCGACAGAATTCGAGTGTTACTTCCCAACCGCAAATGACCCGAGACCTGCAAAGGAATGGATCCGTGTCCCACTTGTGAATGTTCCCAGTGAATCATCCATGTCAGCGCGGGAAGAAGATCAACTCCTCGAGCTTGCAAGTGACAGTGGGCTGAAAAGTATGTTTGACATAACATCTCTGCCGGCATTCTGGATCAAAGTCAAGGCTGAATATCCTGAGATAGCCACGAAAGCACTGAAAACGTTGCTTCCATTTCCGACATCATGTCTTTGCGAAGCGGGGTTTTCTGCAATGAATGAAATGAAAACTAAATTGCAGAATAGACTGGACATAAGGAACTCCCTTCGAGTATCGCTGTCTCCCATCACCCCTCGATGGGTTGCAGGAAAACAACCCCAGGGCTCCCACTGATTCAGCGATATTGGTGTGTTGTAATGATTTTATATGTTCATATGAAGAAAATATGTGCTGTGTTTAATATCCAAAGGTTACATAAAATGTTATGATGCTATTGACTTATAAGTGACTTATAGTTGACTTATCACTATATTCATGCAAGGAAAATATGCACTGTGTGTTTAAAAATAAATTCATTACATAAACCCTTTTAGAAACAAAAATGAGTGTATTAGCCAATTATAAGTGACTAATATTCGACTTATCACCTGTATTCTGGTTGTGATTAACACCCCCCCCCCCCACCCCGTCGGCTGGTCTGCAAGAATATTGTCAATATTAAACCAGTCCGCAGTGCGAAAAAGGTTGGTGACCCTTGGTTTAAAATGAGAGAAAGTCAACATGATTTGAGAGGAAAGTGTATATTTCAAAAACAGACGATAAGAACAAATGTAAAAAATCATTGTATTTCAGTCAGAGGGGTGAATCTATGGAACAGTTGTAGTGAGAATTTAAAAACATGCACCACACTTAAAAAAGTTTTTAAAAATGTTTAAGAATATATTAATGAAGAAATATAAAATACATGATTTAAAATAAACGGGAGTAATGTAAATAAATGATACTTGGAACTGGATTTTGGGTTAAAAGATTATCAATGTTTTCGTTTTGATGTGAAGATTGACACCAAATATGTTTTTGTATAAGTAAGAGGGGTAGGTGTAATAAGCTGTAGCTTCAGCCTACACCCTTTCGCTCTGTGTTAAAGAATATCTATGGTTTTGTTGTTTAATGAAATCATCGTCGAGAATGATGTTTTTTGTTGTTTGTACTGACCAAAAAATAAAATTTCATTCATATCCTTCCCACCATTCAGCCCACAACCGTACACGTAGTCAGATCCCTTTCACCCACATCCACCCTCCCAGCTAGGGGACCCACAACTAAATGATTTCACAATCCCAGCTCAGCGCAAAATAAAACCGGGGCTGCAAGACCGCAGAGCCCGGAGCCTCTGGCTGTCCGGCAGAGCTCGTACTCGAACATTTCCCACTGCGACCGGCCCTCGATTTACACAAACCCGAGATCAGCCCCTTCCTCACCGCCGCCCGTACAGGAGGAACACCGGCGACGGCTGGGGTCTGCACCGAGTCTGCGCTTTGCAGGAGGTTCGCCGCGGCACCACCAGTCTGCAGATGCTGGAAATCCGAAGCAACACAAACAAAATGCTGGCCGAACTCGGCAGGCCGGGCAGCATCTATGGACAGTAAACATTTCCAGTTGAACCCTCCTTCAGGAATGAGAAGGAAGGGAGGAAATATCGGAACAAAAACGGGGCGGGTGAGGAAGGGGTATCGATAATCCACAATGAACTTTAATGACCAATAAATATAATTCCTCTCTTTGATCAGCTGTCTGAATGATCCCCTGACTCTGAGAGGAAGGGGTATCTATGATCCACATTGTCAGGGTGTTGAGTTTACCAGGAGACAGAGACTGCAGGGACGGGAGGTTTTCTGGTCACTAATACACTGTGTGTGGACCCCGCTGGCAATTCTGGTGTTGTGACCCGAATCGAGACAAACACCACGCTGCCCACTCCACCAACAACACGGCACAGCCGGACACATAACAGGGACTTTACATCTCACAACACTGGATTCAGTGATGAAACCTGAGATTAATGTTGTTGTCCCACTGAAATCATAAGAAACGTCCATTCAGGTGTTTTTAAATACGAGCGATCCCCCACAGGTGACGTCGAACAGCCCCCCCCCCCACATGCCTGACGTCACACATGGGTCTCCCACACCGGGATCTGCCCTCACGTGCGCAGTGTCTTACGTCACCCACGCTCTGGTGAGCTCGAACTTTATCGGTTTTATCGGTTTAACGGCTGGGCTACTAATCACGTGACCAGTCCCTGCCCCACCGCTGTCAACAGAGGATTCAGCAGCTGCGCTATTCCCATTGGTGCGAACCGATGTCAATCATTGGTTACACCCAGTCGCGAAGGCGGACCGGCCGAGAGGGCGTTACCCCCGCTGACCCCGTGTCCGATCTCTCCGTTAAAGCGGGATAAACCTGAAAGTAAATGTCCGCTTTCTGATTTATTTCCATTTCCCTCCGAGGGAAGTTGGGGCGTTTGTGAAGCGTGTCCTGCGGCCGGAGTCTGATGTATCGCTGAGAGGTAGGAGGAGACCGCTCGGCCCGTCGGTTTGATGCCGGTTCCCCGGGGAGGGAGAGGATGAAGACGGTGAGAGAGGGGGCGGACAGGATGTTTGTCCCGGTGGGGACAGGAGGGGCTCATCTGTGGAAATGTCTGAGCCCACGGTGGTGGCGATTCACCACATTGGGGGGCAAACACCGGCAGACTGTTGCCCTGCAAGCGGGGCCAGGACTGGAGTTGGGAGGGTGGGTGAGGAGAGGACATTTCGGATGGTGGGGGTAAGATCTCGAAAGATGATTGCTAATGCCTCCACATCCCTTCAGCCACCTCTTTCAGATCTCTGGGGTGAAAACCATCTGGTCCAGGTGATCTATTTACCTTCAGACTATCTCTGTTTCCCAAGAAACTTCTCCTGAGTAACGTAACTTTACACATTCTGACCACTGACATCTGGGACTTTCATATTCCTGCCAGTGTCTTCGACAGATGAGAGTGATGTACAATACTTATTCAGTTCATCTGCCACCACCTTGCACCCCCACCCCATTACTACCTCTCCAGCATCATTTCCCAGTGGTTTGATATCCACTTCTGCCTCTCTTTTACACTGTATGTACCTGAAGAAAAATTTAGTATCCTCTTTAATATTACTGGCTAGCTCACCTATGTATTCCATCTTTTCCCTTCTTATTTATTTTAGTTGCATTCTGTTGGTTTTTAAAAGCTTCCCAATCCTCTAACTTCCTGGTAATTTTTGCTCCATGCCCCCTCTTTCGTTTTTATGTTGTCTTTGATTTCTCTTATCAGCCACGGTTTTGTCACCTCACGTTTAGAATACTGCTTCCTCTTTGTGATTTATATATCCTGTGCCTTCCGAATTGCTTCCAGAAATTGCAGCTATCTCTGCTCTGTTTTCATCCCTGCCCGTGTTCTTTTCAAATCAATTTTGAACAATTCTGCTCTCATGCCTCTGTAATTCTCTTTATTCCACATCGGACTTTAGCTTCTTCCTTCTCGAAGGTCAGGGTGAATTTGATCATATTAAGATCACTGCCCCTAAGGGTTCTTTGAACTTAAGTGACCGAATTAATTCCGCTTCATTACAACACACAATCCAGAATAGCTGATCACCAAGTGGGCTCAACCACCAGCTGCTCTAAAAAAGCATCTTGTAGACATTCTAGGAATTCCTCCTCTTGAGACCAACACCGTCCTAATTTTCCTAATCACCTGCATGACAATCCCCCATGACTATTGTAACATTGCCCTTTCGGCACGCACTTTCTATCTCCCATTGTAATTTGTGGACTACATACTTACTACTGTTTGGAGGTCTCTATACAATTCCCATCAGGGATTTTTTTTTACATTTGCTGTTCCTTAATTCTATCCACAGATTCTACACCTTCCAACCCTATGTCAGCTCTTTCTAATGATGTTATTTAATATTTTAAAAACAGACCCACACAACCCCAATACCAGCTTGTTCTTTCAAGAAACATACCTGGGAAACAAGAGGACCTGCAGATGCTAGAAATCTAGAGAACTACACACAAAGTGCTGGAGGAGCTCAGCATGTCAGGCAGCATCTATGGATGGGAATCAACATTTCCAGCCAAGACCCTTCATATGGAATCTTGATACCCACATACCTGGAATATCAACAAGCAAAGGAAATAGAAAGTAGTGCGAAATAGGGAAAACCTTTGTCAAAATTTAGTTCAAGGCTTAAAAAAACCTGCCAAACAGAGCTGAATAGTTAACAAATACAACAAAGGCAATAAACACTTTCATCAATACCGACATTGACTTTTTTTTATATAAAAATATCTTTGTCCCATCTCAATCAGTAAAATTAACAAAGATACAGAACTGAAATGACAGCTTTAGAAAAGACTATTTACACTCAGACTCAGTTAGATTAACACTACCTTGGACAGGAGGAGGAAGGGGAATAACACACATGAAAAAAAAATCACACAAGTCAGATAAAACTTCTAAGTATATATTTTCATCAAAAATGAACAGTATTCATTGCTCCATGTGTGTATATGCCATCGTGGTAAGAAATACAGACCAGAAAACTTAAATGAGAGGCTAACTCAGAAATGAATCATCACTATGGAAGAAAACATTAACCAGTGGAACGAGTATGACCCTCCATGGGAGACATCCCAATGACCTGAGCAGACGAGATGTTGACAAGGAAGCATCGAGCACCTGACTGAGAGTTGGAGACCTCTTCCCAGAAACAGAGGGGTTCCTTGCAGAAATATAGGACAAGGTGGTCAACAATATGAAAACAAATCGAAAATACATGAAATACAAACAAACAAGGCAATAAATACAGAAAATGCCAAGAGAAACCAGACACAATCCAACACATTCCAGGATCCTGCAGCAGTTTAATTCAATGTGATGCAGACCTGCCTCTGATTTCTGACCCAGCTTCGCTGAACATCCAACTGATGGTTTCCCATTCTGCTTTCAGTCTTTAGAGGACAGGGGTGTTTTCTAACAACCCTTTAGAAGCAGGGAAAATGACCCATAATGTGGAAATGAGCCGTCAATAAGGTTAACTACCAATGTTATTCTTCCTCAGCCGAACGATTAGAGGGGCAAAGAATGTCTCAGACAGAACTGCAGTCAGCTCAATTTTGTCAGTCTGCAGAAAATTCAAGGGGAACCTCTTCACCCACAGAGTGGTGACTGTTTGGAACCCATCACCACAGGGAGAGCGAGAGATGAACAACAGGGGAGGATTTAAACGGACTGTGGTGGAACAGAATCACTGGCAGGGTCCAGATGGCCTGAGTTGCCTCTTTACTCTACATTAGCTGTGTTATAAATACACTAAGTACCGGAGACAGACTTCAAAATAGAACTGATTTATTTGTCTCAGATCCAGAATATTAAACTCCAGTCCCATTAAAGGTGGATATGTAGCTGATGAAACTCCTCCCATGCCCAGTGACCAGGGTGCAGAACTGGGTGTGGTGAGCAGCAGCAATAATTGCGGAGTTCAGCACCAACAGTCACTCTCAAAATTGCATTGAGAAACAATGATGGACAAATATCCAGCATGAAGCTTATTGAAACTTTATCCCCAGTGTGAACCCGGTAGCGTGTCACAAGGTTAGATTACTGAGTGAATCCCTTTTCACATTCACAGCAGGTGAGAGGCCTCTCCCCAGTGTGAACTCAATGATGCAGATTTGATGGAGATGGCTGAGAGAATCTCTTCCCAATCTCTGAGCAGGTGTATGGCCTCTACCCAGTGTGAACTCGCTGGTGTCTCTGTAGGCAGGATGATTGCAGAAATGCTTTCCCACATTCATAGCAGGGGAACAGCCTCTCCCGTATGAACTGACTGGTGTGCCAGTAGTTGGGATGACCAAGTGAATCTCTTCCCACAGTCTGAGCAGGTGAACGGCTTCTCTCCAGTGTGAACTCGCTGATGACTCTGTAGATTGGATGACCGAGTGAAGCCCTTCCCACATTCTGAGCAGGTGAACAGCTTCTCCCCAGTGTGAACTCGCTGATGTCTGTGTAGGGTGAATGAATGAGTGAATCCCTTCCCACATTCTGAGCAGGTGAACGGCTTCTCCCCAGTGTGAACTCGCTGATGACTCTCTAGGTTGGATGACCGAGCGAATGTCTTCCCACAGACTGAGCAGCTGAACGGCCTCTCCCCTGTGTGAACAGACTGGTGTCTCTGTAAAGTGGAGGACTGAGTGAACCCCCTCCCACAGTCTGAGCAGGTG